>NC_066312.1:5860000-6485000 GCF_905404315.1 Leptidea sinapis | reverse complement strand
TAGAATTCAGAAAAATCATTGCGTCGGATGGCACATGAAAGTCTTTGTTAAAATGTTTACTGGCAAATAGTTTTCGTTAAGGTTTGTATTGTACTCATATATGTGCATTCTTCTTTTAACTATAGTCGTTATAGAGTTTGATTAATTTGTTTGTCAAATTGATCGGAAACTTATTATCGGCAACTTATACGACGTGTTTATTACCCGTTGAATAATATCGTATCAATCGGAAGAGTAATAAATTATATTCTTTGGGTCTATATAAAATGTAGGTTTATCAAGACTAATATTAGGAGAACCATTGATAATTTACTAGAACTCTGGCGCGTTCATTGTGTAGAGATTTCTCTTATCATTTCATAATAATAGTTTTTAATACTCTCTACTATAAATATATTGGAAACCGCTTGAAGAGAATGTTCATCTGTTTCTATAGTCTTCGTATACACAATAGCAAAGGAAACATGCCATATATGAGATACAAAATCTTTATGATTATGTTTTGAGAAGTACGTTATAACTTCATATGGCTAAAGATGATTGTATATCGTCTATTAGGTAGGTGGTTCCTATTTAGCACAGTATCACCACAGAGCAGGAATAGATAGTCTCGTATATAGTATAACAATGTGGCAATTAGTAGGCACGCTACGGCCTACGCAGCCCGTTATTGCTGATTCGTTAACTGTTATTCTCCATCTTTTACATATGACGCTCTCGCTAACGATTTTGTATTAAAATGTTATATTCAATAGAAACCCGTTTTTGTTGTATAAATAATGTAAAACACAGGCGTGTAACAACGTTGTGTTCATGGAGTAAGCGTTATCGCCCTGAATTCCATGAATTTTTTTATTAATATTTATAAAGCGTATTAAAATCCTTTACATAGCTACAAACAGTAAAGGTATTCTATTTTTTATTTTGGCATTTTAGACATCTGATATTTACTATCTGGTGTAATAATTGTACTTTAATAATTAGTATTAAGACAGGAAAATAATTTTGTATATAGTTTAACAATATATTATTGACGTAACTACCAAACAAATAATTACAGTAAAATATTATTTACCTCAATGTTCTGAACGTAATATTATGATTGTTAGACGCAACCACAGTATGTGGATTGCGTGGCGAATCATACGCGGCACGAGTTGATAACAATTGATAAGTGTATATATCGCAAGCATGAAAAATAAAATCGCAAATTAAAATTGCTCAGCGTCTTACCTTCAGCTCGGTTCTGGCAGTTCGGCTTTGGATCGGCTCTGCAATACGGTGGTAGGCGCCGACGACACTCGGCAGACGCTGGTTATGGTGTCCGGAGTTTGTAGAGCGCGGGGTATATATATGAAGTATTGTTGTAGCCAGTACGCTGGCGCGAGTACCACGTCCGTATCGGAGTCGAGTCGTGCCGTAACCGATTACGAGTTCTATACGTACCGACGTAAGTATGGGTCGTGGCACTTAAGCCCAGCTGCCGTGAGCCCCTCCACCAAAATTTCCCGAATCAAAACGTCTTAAGTTCGCTTTCCGGCTTTGGTTTTAAAATAGGCCTATTTGTCAACCTCTTTTCCGAAATAGAGTCTTATCACTTGCGCCCCATAGTTCAAAATGCCTTGTGTGCCTTTTTGATAAGTTTCGGCGTAGTAGGGTATTGACGTCAGGGCTCATCGTGGAGCGGTAGCGTGTTGCCCTGTCCTATATAGGTAACCCAGTTTTATATTGAAACAACGGGGTGATTTATTCCAGGGATGAACATGAACTAACAATCTGAAATGTTTTATTCCTACGTAACAGAATAGTTTTTATAGAGGTTGTGTTTTATATGTAATTAATTAATACTAATAAATTATAAGTTGTGGAGTCTGCTAATAGAAGTGAAAAGTTTTAATATTATAATTTGAAATTTCACCGTGTATAAAATCTATTAAATTATTAATTTTAATTTATTTTCAATAATATATTAATCTAACAGAAACACTATTTCAAAAATGCACAGTATATACACATTGGACTTTTCACTAAATCCATTCAATTTCACTTATAAGATATACACAGCACCAATGTTACACAATACTACAAGCATTTCGGTGACGCGAACTCACGAGATTTCACCCATCCAGAAAGTGTCTAACTATATATATTTATATTTACGCCAGTCATGAACATGTCGGTGACGCGAAGCCATGAGATTTTCTTCTACCAAAATGTGCGTAATGTGGCTAAAAAAGTTTTTACTTCAATAATAAAAAAAACGCGATTTAATAAGTAGATTTTTCCTTCAATATGACGGGTTATTATGTTGATATAACGTCTATTTGTCGTCCGCGTGGACGCTTTAAAGTATCTAAAGTACTATGCATACACCTAGCATGACCATATATCCTCCATATTGTGCTAACCTTTGCTTAATATTCATCCAAGACTTAAAATTCAAAGGAAATCTATTCAGTAGATTTGCGTTTTGCCCCAACATACATAAAAACAAACAGACAAAAATTGTATAACATATTTTATTCCTGGAATCGTTATTGTTTGTACACAGCAAATATTCTTTCATGCATTCATTATTATATACATATATATATTTATTTACATATTATCACAAATTTAAATGGTCCCCACCACATTGCCGTTCTCGTTGATTCTGGTCATAGTGTTGGTCGCGAGAGGACCCATATAATTTTGTGCTATCTCCATTATTTAATGAATAAACGAGCTCAGGGCTACGTAAAATAACAAAATTTATTAAATTTGCTTCCAAAACCTCCACGTCTTGTCGTTAGACTTCGTTTATATATATATATATATTATATTTAAAAGTCTCTATTTAGTTTTACATGCATCGTATGTGTGTCAACATCGGTTAGGATACCACATCGGTCCTTCATACGTGTGCAAAATTTCAAACAAAGCCGGATGCCGGCTAGATTATGAGTACCACAACGGCGCCTATTTCTGCCGTGAAGCAGTAATGTGTAAGCATTACTGTGTTTCAGTTAGGAGGGCGCTGTATCTAGTGAAATTATTGGGCACATGAGACTTGACAATATATGTCTCAACAAGGTGAACCCTCTCAAGGTCAGAATGTTTGGATTTTTCTATAATCCTGAGTGGCACAGCATTGTAATGGGCAGGACGAATCATTAACCATCAGCTGAACGTCCTGCTCGTCTCATCCCTTATTTTCATATAAAAAAACGTTCAATAAATCCACATAGATACGTCGATACATGTATACTGGAAAATCTAATAAAGCGATTAGCCTAATACGCGTTTAACCTAATATCTTTGTTATATAACAATTCCGAAGTCACGCCGTTCGGCCGCGGGATACTCTGAAACACTGTGTAAATTCGTAATTTTGTAAATAAGTATTGTTTGGGTCAAACTAAAAAGTAGAATAGTTGATATTTTGATTCGATCCCAACAATTATTTTTACTGTAATTTTTTAATTTGTGTGAAAATTTCCACGAGCGAAATATTTTAAGTTTAAAAAATTAATTTACTTTTTCAAATATATATAAAGTTGTCTGGGTCCAGAACGTCTTGAAAAAATCAATATTATGTAAACTATTTGAAGATAAATTATTTTATATTCAAAGTCCTGCTAAACTCGTATTTAATACACTCATTTATATGAACTGTATATATACCTTACTGAATTAAGAAATCGCGGGGCTCGTTGCAAATTCTGTTGAGGACTTCGTCCTTGGTGTCCTATGAGATTAATGGTAAAAATTAAATATTGTCTATTGTAGCAGTATGTGGTAGAATACATATCATTATATTAAGTATGTAGCCCGTAATAATATTTTTCATTCATAGAACTCTCAAGCAGATGTTGATATGCGGAGCCCCGTTTCTCGCGGGGGCCTGTAGCAATTGCTACTGTTGCTACGTGGCAAATCCGGCACTGACATTAAATCTCTGTTATACAGACGAAGGAGTAGGCGATAATCTCCATCCGTTATTACTTCACTGTTTGTAACAAACACAGGTTAGAAATGCATGGACTGCCTGAAGCTGAAATGTCAGATGCACTCTTCACGACATACCTACTCATTTCTTTCTATACATACAGTGTGCATTTAGCTTTCATGTTGAACAGGGATCGGTTGTCCTGGATTTGGTTTATTGGAGGAAAACTATTTTAAGTGGATAATGAATCAGAACATAGATACTTAAGTCATATTTACTTTTAATCCTTTTGTTTTTTGTACAAGAAAATACACATATTACAAAATTTTTGTTGAAAATGCTTTTTTTTAATGAAAATAAGGGATGAGGCGAGCAGGACGTACATCTGATGGTAATTGATCCGCTCTGTCCATTGCCGCCATTCCAATGCAGTACCGCTCAGGATTCTTGGAGAACCTCAAAAATTCTGAGCGGCACTTCAAGTTGTGTTGTATGTATTTAAAGTATTGCTTAGAACTACAGAATCAAATGAAGAACTAAATTATATCTGGAGATTTCTATATTAATATTTTAGAAATTAGATTCGGACCACTGTGGCCTGTTACTTGAGTTTGAATCATTGAAGCAAAACAAAAGTAAAGCTAAAATAAGTTTCCTGCAGATAACATCAGACAGAAAATGAGAGCCGGACTTTTGAAAAATTCATTTTAACCTAATGGCTAAACGGCTTTTTGTTTCATAAGATTCGGATCAATTGTAAAAATGGGAGTGCCACAGGGTTCAGTTTTAGGATCGTTCTTGTTTCTAATTCATTTACATGACCTCCCTTGTCATGTTGAGGATAACTATGAAATTGTTTTAATACATACATCATATTAACATTATATTAAAATTGCAATCACTAAAGATGTGTATAAGACAAATAACTTGCTTCTTATTGGTATAGAATTTAAAAATGTATTGCTTTTCGTTTACAAAATCGTAAGAAGTAATGAATGTTTTACAACTTAAGAACGAGGAACTAGACATAGTTGATACTGCTGTTTTTCTAGGAATGTTGTTAGATACTATGTCGAGTAAACTAAGTTCTATTACATAAGCAGATAAGATACGTTCATTGACTGATATCAAAACTGCAAGATTGGAATATTTAGTTACTTTCACAGAATTATGTCTAATGGTATAGTATTGTGGGTTATTATTAATATTATTTCTGCTGATATTGATTCTATTTTGCCTCAGTCTTCTGAGAGAGTTTATAATACAATTTATGTAAATTTTTTAAATTTCTTTTGAGTTTGGGTTCTAATCTTAAAATAATAATTAGACTTTTTGCCCTTTTTTGGCAAAGATTTCCTCCATATATTTCCGATCTGGTTGATCTTTTGCCCGTGTGGTCCAAGTAGTACCTACTTGCTTTTCACCACACGAGCAGCACATTCTTTCGCCTTATGAATTGTCACCCTCTTTTCCGCTTAATATATTTTAGATTAGATTAGATAGACGACAACGGAAAAACACCGCCGACCATCCCGCGGTGTCAGAGCCCTATGCCTGAAGTACAGTTCAGACACTCAACTGTTAGGCGAGCTCTGTTTTCGTTGGACGTCAGGAAGTCGAGCGGGCCGGGTGGCATTTTTCCAATCGTGCTGAGAACGTGTGCTCCTGAGTTGACGCCGG
Source organism: Leptidea sinapis (assembly GCF_905404315.1). Taxonomy (NCBI): domain Eukaryota; kingdom Metazoa; phylum Arthropoda; class Insecta; order Lepidoptera; family Pieridae; genus Leptidea; species Leptidea sinapis. Next base: position 6,479,392 of record NC_066312.1, on the reverse strand, counting down.
TGCTAACGCGTTTATTCCGGCACTCTTATTCTAAAGGCGTAGTCCCTGATTCATGGAAGTCAGCCCTTGTCCATACGATCCAAAAAAAAGGAGACAGTTCGGATCCGGCAAACTACAGGCCTATTGCTATTACCTCCCTGCTCTCCAAAATCATGGAGAGCATAATAAGCCGTCAGCTCTTCGTATACCTAGAGGGTCACCAGTTGATCAACGACCGACAATAAGGGTTTCTACAACGACCATGGTCGGTCGGCAGGTGATCTTCTGGTATACCTACATAGATGGGCTGCGGCTATTGAAAGCAAGGGGGAAGGCCTGGAAGTTAGCCTGGATATAGCGAAGGCCTTTGATCGTGTATGGCACAAGGCGCTCCTCTCCAAACTTCCATCATTTGGGCTTCCCGAGAGCTTGTGCAAGTGGACCTCCAGCTTCCTCACTGGGCGCAGCATACAGGCCCTTTTTAACGGATATTGCTGGAACCCGAAGCCCGTGAATGCTGGGGTGCCCCAAGGCTGTGTGCTGTCTCCGCTGTTTCTTCTGCATATCAATGATATGTTGGACACCTCCAACATTAATTGCTATGCAGACGACAGCACTGGTGATGCCGTATACACGGGCCATGCAGGTCTCTCTCGGGAAATCGTCGACCAGTGCCGGGAGAAACTTGTATCTTCTATCGAGTCCTCTCTTAAGAAGGTCCCGGAATGGGGAAAATTGAACCTTGTCGAATTTAACCCCCAGAAGACTCAAGTTTGCGCATTTACCACTAAAAAAAACCCCATTTGTCGTATCACCGCTCTTCGACAACACTTCCCTCAAAGCCTCGCCTAGTATCGGAAGCTCGAATTGTCGGGGACCCAGTGCTCTGTGAACGGCTGGATCACTTGGCGTTGCGTAGAGACGTCGCTTCATTGTGTGTCTTCTACCGCATTTATCACGGAAAGTGTTCCGAAGAGCTGTTTAACATGATTCCTGCCGCCGAATTCCACCTTCGCACGACACGCCACAAGTTAGGATATCATCCTCACCATCTGGATGTGTGGCGGTCCTCCACAGTGCGGTTTTCAAGGAGCTTTCTTCCACGTACTACAAAGCTATGGAATGAGCTTCCTTGTGGGGTGTTTCCGGGACGATACGACATGGGTACCTTCAAAAAAAGCGCGTACACCTTCCTTAAAGGCCGGCAACGCTCCTGTGATTCCTCTGGTGTTGCAAGAGATTGTGGGGGCTGTGATCACTTAACAACAGGTGACCCGTACGCTCGATTGTCCTCCTATTCCATGGAAAAAAAAAGATATAAAAGTATTGTCCGAGTTTCATTTAAGTGGTAAATTTAACTCGGACAATTTTATGAGTAGTACTTATATTTTACTGTCACAAAAGCTCTCTGTTGCTTTCGCCGTAGACTCAGTAGGTATAGAAAGTTGGTGGGACAATTCTGCTCACCTATGCGTACAAACTACTAGGTACTGCTACGTTTTATTATAAATTTTTTTACCAACGCAGTCAAAGTCTGCGTTGGTTATGTGGCACTCACTTAAAACCTAAATACCTACCCATTTGGGCAAGTGCCCTCAAGCCTTCATCAAAGGCGACCTTCTCTTGGGGAGAGAGAGATGCAAGTAGCACTCCCTATGGAGTATCCGCTGGGACGGAATAATATGTTATTTTATGTACTTAATAATTATGTATGTTTGCAGTTCACGTCACCCACTACTTTGGATGTTATGGCATCATTATTTTTGGTAAATTACAAATTTGTATTTTATACGCTTTATGTTTGATTGACATATACATAGGTATATGTATAACTAACTCCGTAACGGCATCTTTCAAATTAGTTTTCACCACATTTATGATGTACCATTAACTTCAAAAAAAAATTAACGACTTGAGAAATAATGACAATACAATATTTTGATAGCTTTGGCTTTATAACATCACCAGTATCACAAGCGTAAAATAATAATTGCGTAACATAAAAAGGTGTGTGGAAAAAATAGAAGTGAAAACTTCCAGAAGGCGCATGATATGGGCACTTTTGAATTTTAAGAACTATTCATAATTCTACCATCAGATAAATACTCGAGTAATTTTACACTTTATTTTATACTTTGTCTGCACAAAGAAAATGTAGCATCCAACTTTGTATTAACAATAGCTAAAAGTATTAAAATTGCATAAAATGAATGTAGCTATTTAGGTATACTCAATCTAATATTTCATCAGCTAAAACCCTTTATGTTCTCAACGTGAGAAAGTGAAAGTTGCTCGAGGCTAAATTTTTACCTTAGACTAATTTTGGCACTTTCTATACTTTCATTGCGTTGAATATTAGCTTACAGAAATAGCATCAGTAAGTAATTTATACCCATTATTAGTGTAGAAAATGCAACAACTCTCTTTTAACTATTTTTCTCTTCATTTAATCATATTCATATTCTAAATGTTATATTATTTTCATCATAATTTTACAAATAATATAGTCTTTTTTGCAGGGGTCTTTGTCACTACACAAGTTAGTAGTATCGCCAGCATAATTTATCGTAGTAATAATTTCAGTTAATGTGGATAAATATGCATTTGGCGGAGTGCACCTATAGTATAGTCAATAACAGCGTCTTCTGGTACCAGTAGCAGCTTGTGTCCCTCCTTTAGTTGAAATAGTGTATTTCCAAGTATGATTTTAATAACGCAAAGTATCTATGGGCATATTTCTTCTAATTTTATATTAATTTCTTTATGTCAGATACTGATCCATCCAAAATAGTACTCATTAAGAATTTATTGCGTAATCAGATTAAAACCAGGATCTTTCTTATTTTTTAAGCTTTTAATAACCCCCCTGATTAATAAATACTTTCAAATCCATAAAAAGTCAGATTTATAAGTAAGAACATCTGCTAGATAATATATTATAATCTTCAGTAAATGTGTTGGCTTTTTCTCTGGCCCTAGCAGAACATTACACACGTATGAAAAATAGGGTATATGCATTATTTTTAAAAATACTTGAATTTGATTATTTACATTCTAAAAGTTATCAAACACGTCAAATTATAAATAAAAAACATTGTTATTGAATTAAAAAATAAATATTATTTTCGTGCGATATATTTCGGCTATTCAAACGCGCCACTTTGCGCGGGTATTCCTGTGCCGTTCCAGAGTCTGTATCATAAATATATATTGTTCTATGTAAATGTATGGCCGGCCCACTTTCACACCTAGATAATCAATCTAGCCCCAAACTAGGCACTTCTATATTTCGACTGCACAAGTGCGGTATAAACAAAATCGGCATAATATAATAACAACATCATAGCACTTCGAGTGTTTAATGTTATGTTGAATTATGAGACTTAAATCGATGTCATAAGACCCATGCTATTAGAAAGTGTGTTGAAAAGAATGTTATAACACTAGTACCTATTCTTTAACTGTTTAACATTCATATACTGAAGCAGAACCACAGTAATATAAGAAAGTGTGGGTGAAACGAATAATGTCAAAATGTTTAATTTCTTAATACATTATGATTTACCTACATACGGATATAGCCACCTGCTAATTTTATGTATGATTGTTATAACGTCATATTATAGACAACAGAAGAATAGATCGAAAGACAAAGGCGTTTTATAAAACATAAAATGCGGCTTAGTTTCGGCTTTAGTTTTGGGTTCTTTGTAAGCCGCAGCTTGGAGTCACGTGTGTTAACTAACTAGACACAAATCAAATTACAGCTGCTTGAAGCAGTAGATAGCAGTAGCTACGTACAGCGAGGGCGGCTACGGGGCTTACGTAAAGCTGAAGTAAATAGGTCACGGGGCCCCAGTAGCCCGCAGGGAGGGGTGGGTTGGGAGGTACAGAACTAGGTGCCCTACATACGGTTCCCGCATCGCTCCTCACTCCTCGCAGACTAAATTAAATATAGTACGACAGACCAGCGAGCCTTCTACTGCAAACAAAGAGAAACCTTTGTTAGCGCACTTACACTTAAAACAAACTCGTTACCATTCAGTTATGTACTGAACAAGTAGCTTCAGATCCAACCAATCAGAATATTTTTAATTCTCTTTGTTTATGAGTTATTCATTCATTTTCCACAAACAAAGAGAAAAAGCTATTGGGCGATGTTTTATAGTTATGGATGGAGTATATAGGAGTCATCTTATCTTTTTTAATACTCATTTGTATACAAGACTTATCTAAAATAAAACAAAAAACGTTTTTAAGAATGTATGTGACAGAAAAATAAATTGATAGTCTTTTATTGTTTTTCGTTTTGCACATTCCATTTGATTCAAACCAAAAAGATTTGATTATCTATAAGTGAAATTGTACAGAAGCTGACACCTTTTGTTCCCGTCTCTGTTCTAGTGAATAGATGGAGAAATAATCAGCAGATCTCATCTGCCGCTCCTGCAACAAAGGAATTGTTTAAACGTATAAGCGTCACTTCCCAAATACTTAAATATATATACATACGGCTTACTCAATTTATTTTATGTAAAGCTTATTTTTATTGGTATTAATAGTGACTCGATTGCATTCAGTTTTAAGAATCGGTTGGTAGTGGTAGTTTTCATACTGTTTTATATGTAATTGATTATTCAAAAGTGTTCTTTCAATACATTTGCTAAACATGGCGTTGGTACTTTCAGAGGTTATAAAATTATTACTTACCCATAGGCCCCTTTATTTTACGAGGTCATGAATTTCGTTTAGTTTTAAATTTATAAGTCAATCCAAAAGTTTGGTAGTAGGAGTTTTATATATAATATCGGATATGGTTTTACATATAAATGAATGAGTCCGTATGTTTTTGTGCATTGAATTTCAAACATTATTTTAAATGGTTAATTATAATATTTAATTAACATTTTAATAATATTTATATAATACGTACGACCCCGTTGCCGTTCTAAAAAAGCCCAGTTGCAAAACGCGCCATTTTGAAATGATAATTTGTTTTTGTGCGATTAATTGTTTTTTTGTTAACCTATGTGCAAAATATATGTGTTGAAATAAACATATTTAATTCTTTAATTTATTTTTTTATTATTTCCCACAATTGTATTGAAAACCGCTGTGTGATTAAAACGGGCGTGTGGGTTATTGCAAACGAGCCGTTATTAACAACTGTAAATATTATACTGTGAACCTGAATAATATTTGAGAAAGGAATATAACTAAGTAGATGCCTATTTTTTGGTATGCTTATTGGAGTTATAAACTCCGTACACTGCGAATTGTACCTTTCCACCTCAGTTTGTGAATGTCGTAAGAACTTCTTAGATAATTTTATAAGTCTAGAAAGATAGTCTGTTGCTGTAAGACAAGCGATAAAAACAGGAATATTAGTTAAGTGTTCGTGACACCGTCTTACACCGAGGATTTGTATGACACTTAATAGAGGTTAGTTCTAAAGTTAATTGTTTTCCGACGATTTCACAGCTGTCAAAGTCTATATCTAGACGTATCGTCGATCAAAGATTTAATTGAAGTTTCAATAAATCTAGATCAGTGGATGATCTTTACTTTAAATAAGATACAGCGGTCATTAATTGTCATCGCTCGTTAATCACTAACATAAAACATAACTCATGAAAAATTTCCTTCATGCTCAACCTTTATAATAATTATCTTGCCCCAAAACTAGGCATATCCTGTAACTATGGGTACAAGATAACAATATATTTAATACAATACACATACTTTGATTGCTAGCACCAACACCTTATAGTTACAGGTAGATTTACAAATTTTCTTTATCTATTTATTATTTACTCTAACCTTATTATTGAGACCTACTACAATAACTCAGGCCATTTGTTGATTCATCACAATGCTAAATTGAATGGATGCTTAATTGTATTCATGCATATTTAATTAAGTATATCGTATTTCGTTATCCTGCAACCCATAGCACAGGCTATGCCTAATTATGGGCAAAATAATTTGTGGAGAAGTGTATTTCAGGTATACTTGGATATTTTTAATTAAATTTTTAATTATATATGAACTCCACAACACAGACTCTTGTAATATATTAAGAATCACGAGTTTAGCCGGAAAGTGCGATGATGGAATTCGGTTGTAAATGTTTGCTCATAATAAAAATTATCACCTATAATAATGGTATTTAAAGCTGTTACAATTATTGCTTACTACATCAGTGTATGTGATACTATATAATAAGATTATTATATTATAATGTAAAGTAATATTAGCATCACTTTCCTCCTAAGGGGGCATACGCGAGTGGACGATTACCTAAATCATGTGATAAACTCGATCCGGGGCACCTCTGCCCGTCGATGGAAATAGAAAATAGGTCAGCTTTCCGAGCTCAGAGCAGTTATCCGATAATTGTGTGACCATGTGTGTTATTTACAATGACATTTCTCGCCAGCCCATTTATGACTAAACTTGCTTTTAACCGCAGCTTCGCTTCTGTCAATATCATTTAATAAGTTGAAGATTACGTAAACGATATTACAATGTGGAATTGAATAGTTCTTTTTTTTATGGATTTTATGGTTCAGCCTTGTTGAATTGAATTATTTTTAAAATATATATGTTCAAGTTTTTGTGTAATTAACATGTATTTGAATTGTATTGGTGATTGACGTTGACGAGCAATTTTTTGATTTTAATTTTGTCAGTAAAATATTTTTGACTTTGACTTTAAATAGCTTAAAGGTATTTATTGTGTTTAGGTTGATGCACCCGAATGGCTATTTTTTGCAATATACTAGGGATCCATATTTTAGTAGATTCTAAGGTATTGACAACTTGGAAGTGGCGATTTCACAAAAACCAGTATTTAAGGATTAATATTACTCCTTATAAATTTATTTAAACAAAAAAAAAGCATGACCGGAATGAGACATTTAAATAAGAGTGGTCTTGTATTGCAAAAAATATTATAGGTTTAATATCTTGACAAGATTTGCACAATAAGTATAATGTAGTGATAAAATATATTATAACTAGCTGACCCGACAAAAGTCGTTCTGTAGATAGTGAAATAATACTGTTTTATAGGAATTTGCCAATAATATTCCAAACATCAAGAATTATTTCGTAAAAAATGCTCCCTGTCGTCACAGCAGAGCTGTCAAACCGTACGTCAATAAATTCTCTCATAGAAAGTATGTTGTATTAAAATAATTTTGGGTCCCAAATCGAAATAAAAACTATCCTATCTCTCAAGTCGGACTAAACTGCACTCCATGAAGTATTCCCCATTAAAATCCGTTCATTAGTTTAGGAGTCCATTGTGGACAAACAACGTGTCACGTAATTTATATATATTAAGAAGATTAGTTACCGAAAATGAGAAAGTTGGACCTATTTTGTTTTCTAGAAGTGTATTTGTTAACATGTTTAACGGAGTGCTAGCATCCGCACGTTGTATGTAGTTCGATCATACTAAAATTAATTTGTAATTAATGAACACACGCTTTTTTGTACCCATTTTATTGTGTTATATATTATACCGAAGTTCGTCGTCCACTGGTCAATAGATTGACGTCGCGTTATCGTCAGTAACGTCGCGTGGTCAACGAGTGGACATCACGCGGTGTGCTGGTGATCACGTGTTCAACGTATTGACGAGTAGTCAGTCAGTGTATCACAGAAGCGTCGTCATCGCTCGAACCAATTGTATGCTATTTTTTTATGAAAATAAGGGACGAGACGAGCAGGACGTTCAGCTGATGGTAATTAATACGTCCTGTCCATTACAATGCAGCGCTGCTCAATATTAATGAAAAAACCCAAAAACAAAGCGGCACTATAATTGCGCTCGTCACCTTGAGACGTAAGATGTCAAGTCTAATTTGCCCAGTAATTTCACTAGCTACGGCGCCCTTCAGACTGAAACACAGTAATGCTGACACATTACTGCTTTACGGCAGAAACAGTCACCGTTGTGATTCCCACAATCTAGCCGGCATCCGGTGCAAAGGAGCCTCCCACTGGTACACTCCCACTATATCATTGTTTCCACAAATACAATCATCGACAATCCTGCCGATCTTGGCGGACGACACAATTAAATTATTTATTTATTAGTCATTAAATAGGGTGGTATTAATATGGTCTTACAGCATGTAAAGTTGGTCTTTTTTAAAACTAATTTATATTACAATATAAATTAAAATGTATGATTTATACACTCTTCCAAATGTTTATTAGATATTAGTTAATATGAAGGTTTCATTTCTATATTCCATCGAATTAAAAATACAATCCGGACAAGTTTGGGAGCCGGACCTGTCCGAAATAATCCGGACGGATGGTAACCCTAATGGCAGGTATTTAACACATTATCTAACTACGTGCAAACGAAACACATAAATCAATTAAATAATTATTAGGTGTACAAAGTACAAAATTTACGTTTGAATTTGAGGACCAGGAAATATTCATAAATACAGGAATTCAAATTGTAATGTAAAAGAAGGTCACTACCTACTGTTGTTCATCTGGAGTTGTAGAGGTCGTCACTTACCACCAGTTAAGAGTGTCCTCCTATTCCATATAAATTGACAGTTATTTCTTCTACGTTAGTCTATAGCATTTAACAGTAACAGTGTAGAACAAACATAAACTTGTTATGCCTACTACTCGGCTAGGTCGAGTCAGTAAGTCTTTTGTGGGGCGATGTATATGCTTTTACAACAAGATCCCAGAAAATGTTTAAAATAGTATTACGATATTCAAGAGAATTGTTAAAAAACGTTTATGTGGTAAAGGTTACTATAACATAAATAACTTTCTTAATGATTCCACAGATTTGGCGTGGAGCGACCGCCCTCACGCTATTAAATAATAAGTCTAATTGTAGAATATTACTTTGGTAACATATTTTTGATGAAAATGAAAAAAGCCAGCTGATTTTTTTGCGCCCATTCTTCTCAGGTCTGAGGCATTCTCTTTGGAATGGGTAGTTTTTGACATTCAATAAGTGAAGTCACATCCTATTTTGAATAAAAATATTTGAATTTAAAAAATATATCTCTGAATAACAAGGTTTTTTCGTAATTCCACATCAAACACAGCTCGGTCACCCAGGTCCGGGTTGAGAGCTTTCTAGAAGGTAGAATCACTCAAGGTAACCTGACCAACATACTGATGTAACATAGCTAAGTAAATAGTATATTATATTATATAGCTACACTTTTCATCAATTTTTGACTATGCGTATAGCCTAAGTATTCATCCCTACTCTATGGTATAACCTTCCCGATTACCCGAAATTTTAATAAAGGTTCCCATCGAATTATATAACTACGACTATGGACTTAACAAGCAATAAACATTCGGTTTGGCGGCGTATTAAATACGAAAAATATAATGTCCTTTTTAATTTCATTCTTAATTTGTATATGTATTATTAGCGAATTAATTAATATATCATAATATATATAAACCAACTAGGCACTATTTTAAATTTAATTAATAGCAACTCTGTTTTGAATAATAAAAGAATTATTACGTAATAATAAAAATATCTTCGTGAAATTATTAGTTGTAATGTTTAAATTGTAGCGCGGTATATTATCTATTCACCGAACGAAATTAAATGTTTGTAAAAATTGGTCTTCTGCGGTGTGAGGGGACAGGGGTGGTCGCATCCGCGTCGAACGGGGTTCTCTATGTAGGTCGAGAGGCGCGTCCTACGTGCCAAACACATACATGCAGACAGACCTACAAAGTACAACTGTCACAATACACGAGCCACGCACACAGGCAAGCCACGTCCAAGAACTAGGCCGAAAAATGCGCGCATGCGTCGTGTTGGCTAGTTACGTTACCAGCATTGACGATCAGATATAATAGAGATGGAAGTACTTTGATTCCGTTAGCGTGATGGCCCCAAATTGACCTATTTAAATTGCAGGCTACGAGCTATACACACATTTATAGCTAGTGGTTTTTATATTCATACTTATGAGACATCAACGGACTTGGGGATCGTTTGAAGTAGGAAATCCCAGCTCGACTCAACTAACACGCTCATCAGATGTTTCTATTAACCACAATATCTTTTTCATTCTGTGGCAGATCAAGAAACAAAATATTTCATCAACTATTGCACTGAACGTACAGCATTCAATATGTAGGCAGGAAACTGTAAAACTGTACATTATTTTCACTCACCACTCAAGATCTTTATACAGTTCCAATTCAATCCGAATTATCATTTACAAGAATGTTGCTAGCTGCGCGAACCAGTTTCGCACTTGCCCAGTTTTGTAATGTATTCGTTATAATTATGCAGGAGTATAGTTCAGTTACCGCTCGTATTGCTGTCACAAAATATGCGATAACCTAAATTATTAACTAGCTACTCAGTTATTTATCTATGACCCACTTGGCTGCAAATTACGGTCGTTTTCCTACGGGTCAAAGGGCTAACAGAGTTGCTATATTAAATGTTATATTAACACTTATATGCTTTCCACGTCCGGATTTCAGGCAAATGGCTTACCACGCTGTCTTCATACGCTGGTATTCTAATAGTTAAGGGCTTAGGACAGGCTTTATTTAAGTTCATATAAAACTCAATAAATCTGTCTTATGTTATTATCACTTCATTATGTCTATTTATTCAAGTATGAATCCTGTCTGCTCCTTGGTAGATTATTGATTCGCTCCTCTCCCGAAGTTTTGAAAACTCAAATCTAACAAATATGAGATATTATTCAAATTTGAATACAGTACCCAACAAAATTGGTCTGAAACGCGGTACCTAATTACGTTCATAATATATGATTATAAAGAACATTGAGAGATTCTTCTGCTCAGAGCGTGCCCCCTGAGTAAATTCCGATACTTCCGCTTTAGTCCGGCACTTAACCAGTGGGGCTCCAGGGTCCAGGCTCCTTTGCACAGGAAGCCGGCTAGATTATGGGTACCACAACGGCGTCATATTCTGCCGTGATGCATCACGATGATGTGTTGTAAGCATTATTGTGTTTTATCTGAAGGGCGCCCTATCTAGTGAAATTACTGGGCAAATGAGACTTAACATCTTATGTCTCAAGGTGATGAGTGTATTTGTAGTGAATATCATATATATCATATAAAAATGTGAAAACTGAATTAAGTATATAAAGTTAAATAACTATCTACTATAATATATCCATATTTTTTGTGATTAATATAAATATAATTTTTTAGTTTTTTTAAATGATTAAATGCATATAATTTTCAAAAATCTAATAACTATAGTTACAATACTATGACTACATAAAATTAAAACTATCATTACGTGGAAGAATAAGAATACTGGCAATATAAATTAATTTGATAAAAACATCAGTTAGGTTTGAGTCCCGCATCGTTCATAAAATTTAGTTTTAAAAAAATTTGTGTAATAAATTTAATCCCAGAAGTGAGGGTGATCTTGAAACATAACAATTTGTTTAAACAGTGTTATTGAAAACGGAGAAGAAAATAAGGACTGACTGGTAGAGAGAGCAGGGGCACATGTTGATATTAATATCTATTATTAGATAGATTAAATTATTATGTTTTTTTCCATAAGGTTGGGAAGATCATTTAGGTATATAAGGAAGAGAAACGGTCCAAGAATAGACCCTTGTGATACCCCCATATTGAGAGGAGTCCCAGGATCTCCTGCCATTCACGTCGACCTTTGTTAAATATATGAAATCAGAAGATCGAACGGAGTACGTTTTATGCCATAGTAATAAATCTTCGTGACCAGCGTTGAATGTAAAACACAATCAAAGGCCTTAGATCAATAACAGAAGATACCAAGTGCATTCCGTGATTCATCCTAGGCATCAAAAATATTCTTGCTTAGTTCAACAAGTGCATCCGTAGTTGGACGTCCCCTAGTAAAGCAAAGTTGTTTCATATTAAGTAACTTATGAGAGTTAAAATTATTTTTTGCCAAACGGTCGGCAAAACCGACATAGGGCGATAGGTATTCGGGTCGGAAATGCATCCCGACTGTTGGTACTGATTCATTCTAATGCAAATCGATACTAGTATTTGGGCGTGTCATGTAGGTGACACGTGATCAGTTGCAAGCGTAGTGGTATTCCGGTGAACAAGACGACTTTGCTACTAACTTAGTGAAACTAATATTGAAGTAGAAGATGCTTTTTACATCTTATTGCAATTTTAAAGACAACCCTTGCATATTTTTAGCGACTAAACGTCGAGACGGCGTTGCCCGTATTTAGCGGCGTACCTAACAAGAGTTGAGATATAGGCGATTATTTGAAAATATAAGAAAATAGAGATTAGATGTGGACGACTATAATTCATTGGTATCCTGTTAGTTCTTAGCAAACCAGTTCGAGTCAGGATTATTTTTCCTTTCTAAATCAACGGGTTCGATTCCCCACTAGGAAGATAGATTAAAAAAAAAAGGTTTGGTTATTATCAAAATCGGGCCTGAGACATATTTAGGTACTTTTCTCTATTCCTAATAGTTTCAGATTCAAACATCCACGGCCATTTGAAAAATTCATCAAATATATTCATAAGAGAATGTCTGTATATAATATGTTCACCTAAAACTCGTAGTGTTACGCCAATTGAAATGAAACTTTGCTAATCTTGCTGCCCTTTGAAATGAAAACATGACCACTTCGACGAACATAATTACATTAGTGCCGGATAGGTGACGCAAGTTGCAGTGATTTTTATCTTTTGAACTATAGGTCGAATTGATATCATATAATAAACATATAATATCAACTTTATCTAAGAATATTTCTTAAACAACTTAATACCTCAAAAACTATTTGGGAGTACAAAAATTAGTTATAATGCAAAAATGAATCTCTTTGATTGCTTCTTTCGCAATTTAAAATAAAATACAAATTAAAAGAATAAACGCAAAGTTTATTGATTTGAGTACTTCAATCGTTATTTCACGTCGACATCTAACAAGAGATGCATTGTTGGAACGTACGCCAACGGCCATTTGCTGAGGCTGTACGTACCAACCAAAAAGTAATCTCCAAGTTATGGACACGATATGGGAGATGTCGCAGAATGGCATTCGGGCAGAAGTCTTGCCAGAATCGAAAACAGTGTCATTTTCTTCATAATATAGCCAGCCAAGCAAATAGTGCGAAGACTTCAAACCGTCCTCCAGTTGTAAGTCAGTGATTAAACTGTTCGGATAAGATTGCATGAAGCCGATCTACATTCTTGCCGACCACCAAGAGTTTCAGCTTTACTGTATGGCAATCGCGGACGAGGTGACGAGCGCAGTTGTAATGCCGCTCGGAATTTTAGGGGTTTTTCAAGAATCCTGAGCATTGTAATGGGCAGGCCGTATCAATTACCATCAGCTGAACGTCCTACTCGTCTCGTCCCTTATTTTTATTTAAAAAAATCGCGGACGAAGTCTTAGTTTGCTGAAAAACATTGAGAATGGACTGACGTTCAATGGTCACTCGAACTCTTTCTGTCAAATTTGGATTTCATCCAGATTCACGAAGAGTATGAGTTTGGCGAGCAAAGCCCTCTCTAACATCCGCAAGAGGTGCATCCCTATCAAGGTGGTACAATAATGGTTTGGGCTGGAATTCATATGAGCACACAACCGATCTCATTTGGATTAGAGGAAACATGACTCCATTTAAATACCGTACATACCTGTAATTGTTCTGTGTTTAATCTTTAATTACTCTAAATGCACGCTCCGTTCCTAAACGTTCCAACTCGTGAGTTTTAAGACAATACCCACGCCTACACAATGAGCGGGCATTACAACTACGCTTCGGGGACATATTACAAAGAAGAGCTTTAACAACTGTTTCTCCTAACCTGAACCTGGGACTTTATGCCCCAACAAGATTTGGATAAGTTAATATTAACTATGAACAACAGATGCCGAAATATTAATTAACGCCATGGGTAGAAATACCGATTATTAAATTTAAAAAACCGTATTTGGTATCCTTTTGAAGGTTTTATCTTATCAAGATTTAACGTTTAAGTCAACCCAAGGAGTCAAAATTCAAGACTATTGTAAACGTAATAAACACATTCAAAACGATCTGATAGCTGTTGTTTTTTGTACATAGGTTCAAGCATAAAATAAGGTCTCCTTCCATATATTGTTTTTCGCTTAAGGAATTAATATCCGAACGACCTAGCCTTGCTCGGATTTTTAGGAATGTAAAAAGTTAGCGAACCGGGGACTTATGCTTTCCGAATCACCCAACGTCCCATCTGAGCTATTATAGTCTTGTATAAAGTGGCGAAATTTACGTTTGTGTTCTAATGTTATTGTAGCTGTTTCCCATTAAACTCGGATAAAACTACATTTTTTAAAGTTGAAACCTAGCTAGATTCAATTTATCGCCCCCGAAATCTCCTGTATACTAAGTTTTATGAAAATCGTTGGAGGCGTTTCCGAGATTCAGATTATGTATATATATATGCAAGAAGTGCTCGTTTAAAGATATAAGAGTTATAGATTTCCTGAAAATTATGTAAATGTGGCAGGGTTTTATAATTAAAACGCGCTTGAATATGACTCATAGTCTTAAAGTTTATTTTATATAAGAGCTGCTGCAGCTTTAGCGACATCACCCTCAGCCTTGTTCAGCTCGTCTTGACAATCTTTAAGCGTGACATTCGTAGCACCAACCATCGAACCTTTTATTTGGAGCAGTTTGATGGCCACGTGGATATCCCAGTCCGTAAACTCCAGCGCTTCAAGACATTCCTCCGGGGAAGCCTATGCAGAAAACGATATATTAGACTCCATTTATAATAAAACATTGTTGAATAATAATATTATCGCTTCCAAGTTATTAGTTATTAGTTACGCTTCAGCCATTAGATAATTTATACGTCTAAATAGAGCTTATTGCTACTAGACAACTTATCAAAACAGGCCAGGTTTATTACTTGTGTGTGCGTGACATTCTATGTCTTACACTCGCGATATGTCAGTTTATGTTAGGTTAGTAGGTTAGCTTGACAGCTTGCAAAACTTAATCTTTTTCAACGTTCTCACAGCAGCCACAATCTATCTAGACGTATAAATGAATGAATATCAAGTTCCATAAAAAACTATAAATGTAATGTGAATGATAAAGTGAATTAATTACAACTGCATTCAACAACAACGAAATGATAAAGCATTTCGTTGTTTTAGTTCAAAACAGATCTGTATTTTAGGGCAAATTAAACATAGATTTCGACAGATCGTAACAGATTCGACACCAAAATCTGTTATAAAACTCTAAGCTATAATATAGACCAACAAATTGCGGAGTCATTTAAATTTTCAATATATAAGTATAATACTCATAATAGCCTAAGAATATAATGGAAACTATATTTGACATTATAATTGATGTCACTGTAACTTTCCATAATATTTTAATTATTGTCTTTAATAAAATTTACTCACGATTCATCGGTGTTTGTACCGACTAGTTTCAGACCATTGGGAGGTCCATCAGTCCATCAGAGTAGTGTATTGAGTTCGCGGTAACATCCCGTCTCACACTGAGGATTTGCGTCCGTAGTGCGCGGCTGTACGTGGCGTGGGGTGCGCCCACGGTGAATATGCGCACTGAAGCACATTACGAGCGCAAATCCGTAGTGTGAGACCGGAATAATAAGTGAATAATGTCTCACGAAAGATTACCTTATATATCGGTTGCTGATCTGTTACTCAGTTTAAGGTACATAAAAATAGTTTAAAATAAAACTATAAAACACGCTTTGATTGAAAAGAATTGAATGAATGAGGAAAAATTTAAAATGAACATCAATTCCTTCCTTATGGACGATAGACGAAATAATTATACAAATAAACAAAATCTTTTTTTGCAAATTGAAAAATGGAATAATTCTATCAAATTAATGTATTGTCATCAGTCCTCAATAAATATACGAAGTTTGATCGAAATTTGGCGTTTTAAAGTGAGTCAGAATCGCGCCCAAATGAGTCGGTTACAAACAAACATACATAAAGGTAAAGCTAACAAAAAGCGTGCAAAAAATAGTCATTCAACGATTAACAAAATAAGCAAAAGTTTAATTAAGTCGGCCCTTTACTCAATAAAGTTGATATGATATATTTGATATAGATTTTTACCACTTTTATACTTAAATAATATTATTTGGTTTTTACCATAGCTTTAATTACTTATATCTTTACAGAATAAAAATTGAAAAATATACCGTGGATACACGATAATACATGTACTTATCGCCTATCTAAAAGGAGGGCAAATGGTTTTTTTTGTATAAAAGTGGTACATCCACTTATCGCTTAGTTTCGAGTTTAAATTCCATTACGCGTTTTATAACGTACACTTAACTAGGTATACAAGAAAACGTGCTATATAAAGTATTATTAGTAGACACGAACGACATATAAAGCTTTATCTACGATGCAAAAATACGCAACTCATTTTTTCATACGCACTTCAAAACTGATGTAATACCTCAGAAACGACTTTGCAAATTATAATATAAATAACCTATAATAACTACATTGTTAATATGTAGCACCGCCGCACTGATATTTATTTCTAAAATATTTAAACAGTTATTGAGTAAGGCGTTATTTTGCGACTATCAATAATGTGTAACAATTTGATCTGTTTTTGTGTGCATTCTCAGTGAAGGTTGACGATCACTATAGCTTTGGACACAGCAGCACAGATCAAGGATCCAGAGCTCAAACCACTCTCTCAGGTTTCTAGCCATGATGTTCACCTTCTATCATGTTTTTATTAAGTTAATGTTCTTTTTGACTTTGACAAAACAAATATTTCATAACAGTGTGGCAGCACATACATTTTATATAACAATTAGAAGTATTTACACCTAAAATATAGCTTAATACAGAGCATATAGAACAATTAATTAAAAAAAATAACAAACAAGCAACCGATCATTGAAATAAACAATAAAAAACAATAAAGCAATAATAACATTTAATTATTGATAAATAGTTAATTACCTGTTTAACACAGTATGCATTAAATTATTACTAATATTGATCATTTCTGCAGAATTTTTTCTACTAACAGACCATAACTTAAAAGTTAACAATGATTGCACAGGTAATCAAAATTTCAGTAGGTAGTCAAAATTTTTCAGTTAAATTTGGAATTTAAACATTCATTGTAACACAAAATTCACAATATCTGTAAATCATTAAAGTATTAGTAATTCAAAAAAAAAAACAGATACTTTTTTTGACTTCCCTAGTATTACCCAAACCATTTATGTTGATTTTTAATTACCCTTATAGTATAGAAACGGATTAATAACAAATTTTGCTTGATTTTTTTATTTATTCACATTCTACATATTTAATTCACATTTAGAAACATTCAAATTAATTGGAATAGTGATAGATATATAACAGAATATTGTATAAGTTTATACAACAATCTAGTAGGATCTTTCTAAATGCTGGTAAAACAGCTTACATAGATTAATTTATAGTACTACAATACAATTTCTTACATACAATCTACAACTAATCATAACATTTGATTGTTTTAAATATTCATGTAGCAAAAATTACTTTTTTATTGATATGTTTCAACACAATAAATAATTTCAACAAAACAACAAGAACAAAAACTTAAGTTGGCAAGAAATGGTGGCGGGTAGTCACGAGAGAATACTTCTTATATCTTGTATAATAACACTAAATTGAAAATATCTTCGAAGAATGATGTAGACAGTACGACACACTGTAGCGTAATTACAGAAATAAATATATTGATCTATTACAATAAATCAATCAAACATTTAGAGAGATTAGACTGGCAATACTAACTATGAGTCCACGTTTACCAAGGCCGGGTAAATGGGCGTGGCATCCAAGACCTTATCAAAATTAACCAATCACATTGCTTCGCGCCAAAAGCGGTATGACGCAATGTGTCCCTGTATTGAATATTAAACGATTCTTTAACAGTTTTTTAATTTAATTGTAATTTAATTGTATAAATGCCCAGAAAAATTAACCCTCATAATTTAGACGCATTATACACAAGCACAGACTACATCAAATGTATTTACCGGTGATAGGTAATGTTAGAGTGAGTATTGGTTTGAACTACTGTTTGATTTATACACCATAAAACGGAAACTATTGGGCATTTTCGAGATTGAACGCGCATCAAATGCCATTTTTTTAATAGAGCTAACTTGACCGGCACGTTCAAGGAGAATCCTTACGGCCCGAGTTATTGTCTATCTCTTTAAATGTCATTAAAATCTATTCCAATTTCCGCCACACATCAATTTAAACTTGACAAACTAAAAACCTTTTATGATATATAAAATTTAAATATTAATATTTAGTAGGGCCTTGTAGCTTCTACTAACTACTACAAAATAGTGACTAATCTGAAACATAACCAACACTAAGGTTACAATAATCTTTTAATAAAATAAATATTTTTAAACGATCCAACAGATATAAATTTAATCAAAATATAAAATTGATATTCTATTCTTATTGTCATATACATTTTAGAAAAATGTCTTTAAAATACAATAGGGTCTGGCAAATATGGCTGAAGACTGCGAGGCAAATCGTACATACAAGCCCCGCAATCGTCGGCTCAACAATACCAGCCACAGAGCAAATACAATAATTATAACATTTAATGTACAATCTTACATATAAAGCCTCCAAAGAGAGTACAGCATATATAATTGCTTTTCTGGTAAAGGTTTCGTAAAATGTATTTTGTAGATATATCAAATATTTTGAAAGTTTTGTAAATATTCAAAGTCATGAAATTTTTTAACATGCATGTACATGAATATACAAATTATGTGTCAGCCGACCCTGAGTAGGCCGGGCAAGAATACCATGTTTTGAAATAAAGACCACCAATCCACCAACATTTTCTATCAATTAAAAACATTCCAAGACAAAACGGCTTTAGTCTCATTTATATATACCGCTAAAACTAAACATAAGTTCCGTACCTATAATTGATATATTTGTACGTATTTTCGAGGCATTTTGAGATTCGCCATATTTAGACGCAAATGCAAGCCCCTTCATAATCAAGACTGGGGAAGGGGGTAGATGGAATTATCTACTCATTCAAATATCAGGAAACTCAATACACCTCATTTTAAAAATTATAAGTACGATTTTTATTTTTCCGACAGAATAATTAAGTGTAATCAGAATTAATATCTAAGTAAAATTAATGAATCTACCATATGTTCGGAAAAAGTAGAGCTCGTGAGAAGAACATACAAGAAACTCAACGGCCACTCTTTTAAAAGGTTCTTATAGCTACCTAAACTAGCTTTATAAGTACATATATATTGTTATACAATATAACTTTCAAAGTAATAAAATTTTAGATCAAGGTAATGAATAAATAATATTTGGCACTTTAATTGGGTCATTTTAATTTAAAAATAGAATACAAATTTTTAGATGGCATATCATGGTTCTTCGTGAAATAAATATTACCTTATAACAATTAGAAAAATAGTCAACACTAAAAACAGTTATCAACATGGAATATTAAAATTAATTTTATTCTTTATAATGCTCTACTTAGCACATGGGAGTCTATTTGATAACTGTAAATTTGAATTCGGATGGGTTTTAAGATACATTATATATATTACTATTTCATTACGGTTATCCATATAAAGAACAAGGTATTAATAAATAGAAAGAGGTAGACATAAGGAACTTAGGGCAACTACAATTTAGAATAAAGAAAAACGTGTAAAATATAAAATTAATAAAAAATAAAATATAAGTACAGATTTCATAACAAACTATATAGAGACCACATACCTTTTACTCAGTAGAGGGAGTTTAATTATATATTTTAAACAAAACACGTAAAAGAAATAATAATATAATACTACATATATGTAAGGTATATACCTAAATATCTAAAATTAATAAATAATATGATTGATTTGATTTTATTGTTTGATTTAATTAGTTGTCGCCCGCGCGGAACAGAGGTGGGGTACGACAGAGGGGATGCGAGAGAGCTACGGGTTGCGGGGGACTAAGACAAGACTCATTATTCTGG
Organism: Leptidea sinapis; assembly: GCF_905404315.1. Classification (NCBI taxonomy): domain Eukaryota; kingdom Metazoa; phylum Arthropoda; class Insecta; order Lepidoptera; family Pieridae; genus Leptidea; species Leptidea sinapis. The sequence goes on along the minus strand of NC_066312.1, from coordinate 6,459,311 downwards.
TCTCCCTACAGCTTAGGCTGAATTTAGTGGTCGACCGACGCGACAGTAAAAGCTGACGTCGGTCGAGCGTAGCGCGTATCCGTACGTGCTGACAATGTTGCGTTTAGTGTTCAGCTGACAGCAAACTTGTTTGTGCGTGTACAATTGCAAAGAAAAATGAAGCCACTTTTACCCCTTTCATATGTGCGTCCTGCTTACGCAAACGATTACGGAATAAAAGACGGAGAAGATATCATGTTTACTTGATTAATTATTATAGAGTGGCAAATTGAAGGATATATTTTTACAATATATTCGAAATTGCCTGAACACCAATTTATTGTTTACGATGTTACACACGCTCGTAAGGTCGGCCACTCGGTCAGCGTCGCAATGAACGACATAGCGCGTAAGCGGAGCTACGTACGCCGGACCGACGAGCTCGACGTAGTGCGACGTAGCTATGTACGCGCGTAGCAATTCATCAGAGATGGAGTAAACGCGATCACATGTTTCATTGCTACAGCTACGCTTGACCGACGTCATAGCTGACCGTCGGCCGAGCACTAAATGCAGCCTTTATTCGTTACTGTATAAATAATAAGTGGAAGCATTTTATCGCTGGCTCGCGCAAAGTTATAACAGAAAACATAATGCATAACTATTTTCTGATTAGAAAGGTCAGTCGACCGATATTTTCATATTGACGACAGCAAAATTGGTCTTTATAAGATTAAATACCTTGTAGAGTATAGGGGTAGCTAGCCTCAGTCGGAGTATGGAGTATAAATATTAAATATGAAATATAAATCAGTAATGGATAAATCCAAAATATCGAAACTATGATAATATGTTCCTTAGCGTTTTATAACAATGTGCAAAAAGTCAACTAATGGTTTAGAATTATATCCATAATATAGAATATAAATAGTCTAAAGTAGTATTCTAGTATTAATAAATATTCTAACAATAACACCGATACAACTTTTCGAAAAAACCAACATTGTGCCTCACAATAGCTTCATCTCTCCTAATTTTAAAACCTTCCCAAACATTGTTAGGTTCAATCTACACATCCCTGTTAATAATTTAACAACCATCGTATTTCAAATGCTCAGCACTTTCCCTTATCTTTGCAATACATCATATTATATAAACAGTAACTACAGTAAACATCAGAAATGACGTTACAAGTTTTAATAAATGCTACATAGAGATAATTATATAATTAGTAAAATATTTATTGTCAAACACTGGCTATTAATAGTGCAATATATCAATGGTGCGCTAAATGCTAGTTAATTTTTGTACACAGCGATGCATTACTGTCCACATAGACTTAGAATATATTCTAACGTATAGACGAACACAGTGTGCCAGGGAGAACATCTCTGAGATACTGCAAGATAGAATAGGAATGCAAATCTATTTTTACTTTACCCGATTTTGATTGAAAAGTCGCAACACATGCTTGGCAAATGCTCCTTAGTACACGCGAATTTCTTTTATTTTAATTTTCTACTATTATAGGGAAAGAGACTGGACCTCACGACACAGGGAATCCTAGTGTGAGGCCAGAATACTTGTGAAATTAAAGTTACTTACTTTGTACCAATGTATACTTTGTAAAAACTATGCAACTAAGATGGTACCCAAATATATTATTGTTATTCTATGATTTTTTTTATTAAAAACTGTTAGCTAACGCACACATAGTCAAATCAAAATTTGTCACCCTTTATCGGGCTGTCATGTCTATACGCAAGTATATTCTAAGTATATGGTGCATCCGATTAGGTCAGAGATTGTAACAGGAGTCCTATTGACATTCGTTTAAAGTTCAAATTGTGTAAATATCTTTCGCAACACAAAAAGCTAGATTACATTTTCAAAAACATTAATAAGCTAATATTAAAGACTCAAATTAGTCGCAGCCGCGTCCCTTCGGATACATACGTAAGCCAGCAATGCATTAACGTTAATTTTAGATCAAAATTGTGTTAGACTCACAAGTGGCCTCTACTGAAAATCATCATAGATCATGTAGATCGATTAACATTGGTTAACAAGTTAGTCATCAACATTAACAAAACAATACAGAGTGTCGGAATTACACTCACTAAGTTTTATATATACCTGCTCTTTTAAAACTTTGCTCATGATTCGGACTTCATCAGATTCCACGCCACGTTGTTTTGATGATGGTTTCCGATCCGCGAACTGCAATAAATCTTCTACTGAAACATGATCTGGAAATACAAAAAAAAACTACATTACAGTAAACATAAATATATTAATGGTATATTTAATACGAATTAAACACGGACATTATCGCAGGCGAAAGCTAGTATGTCATGTTTATTAATTTAACTAACGTTATATATGTACCATTTAAAATGTAGATCCTCTTTTAAAACTTTATAGAAGTGCATGTTGAACTGTTGCAATAGCGTTTCACAACATGATACCCAAATTTTTTTTTAAATATTGTTGATTTCAAGGCGAGTTATTTAGAAACTTAGCAGCATAAAATTAACATGCTATTAATTGTATTTAAACGTGACTACACTTATACGAATTATACTCTATATTTTAGAATTATTAAAAAAAATCTACTACACCTATATATCGTCCTGCAAAACTATTAAATTTAAATGTTAACTAGAAGAGGCGATTGTATTGTAGAATTCAGAATCTACAATCAAAATATCATTGATAATGGAATTAAAAAACCACATTCAGCTGTTCCAAAGAAATAAGCATTATTAATTATTATGTAATTAGTTTGCTCATGAATTATAAATTATTGTTATTATAATTATTGTAAGTATACACGGTTCAAAATGGCGGACTAATCAGTCATTATTATTCATAATAGAATTAAGTTTATGAGAGACTATTAGTGAAGAGAATAATAGTAGATTAATTAGTAGCCAAGAGCTGCAAGGCATCAATTGCAGCCCGAGATATTTCTCTCGCTGCGCTCGTGCGCCTATAGGTTCGAGGTTGCAATTGATGGTTACACCCCAGCTAACTACTCTGCTTTACATCTCGATTGTGAGGTAAGTAGAAAAAAACTGGCATTACAATAATAAAATATTGTTAATTGCTGCTTCAGCTTCCATTTTCATTGAATCGGGAGTGCAGCATATATCTTCATCACTTGCAGAACTCATGTTTTTTTCCTAATTAGCACGTAATTATAACAAAAAAATCCCAAAACCAAAACCAAACAATATTTAAAGTAAAAGTTTCCTATTCCCGCATTTTTTCATCTTCTTTTTTAATTATTTTTTTCAAAAACGAAATGAGGTTCGCTGTTCGATATTTAAAATTTATGACTATTATAGTCATACGAAAACAAGGCTGAATAGCGAAGCGACCTCTTTTGTCATTGGGCTGAATGCATGATGTCTATTGCCTGTATGATGGTTAGATATACGCGAACTCTTTGAAAGAGTGATGAGTTTTTCTTTTTAATTTTTTTAATTACTTACTTACCGCCCTAGGGCTTTTCTAGCTACATTATTACCCTAGAGCGCTAATTGATCACCTACAAGCCCCATTCGGGGGTAATAAGGACCAACTTACCGAATATGAGAGATGTAAAGGACAATTAATTTGTGCATGACAATAATATAAATTCAACAAAATTGTACATTATCTGTTTTTTTTAATTATGTGGAAGTTCGTAGCAATAGTACCTGCGACATTTTATTTATATTGCTAATGAAGTCATTTGGAATTAGAAAATTATAAGAACATGCTTAAATTTGTTATTTTGACATTTGTTCTCGTGCAATTAGTTAATTAATTACATACCTAGGGAGGGAAGAAGTCCATTTATAGCCAGTCAAGCCGGGGTGGTAAAACACGCGATTTAAGATGGTCTTTTTCCCTCCCGTATTGCGTGTACAATTTTTACCACACCTGTAACGGAAGGGTCAGACAAATTTGTGATATCGAATCGCTGGAATTCAACGAAATTTCTTCGTTTGACGCAGCTGGACGAAAGTAGAAAATCGTCAACTGTCACTATTTTGATAATTAATTGACACGTTCCAATTCATCTAGTAAATTGAACTTCAACATCGTAGGTACTGTACTAATTAAAAGAATCAACAAGTCGTGGCTGGGTCGATTTTATTGTGCGCATGCGTCAACAACGTCACAGAACAGAAAAATGAAAGCTCATGCGTTATAACAACACGTCAACAATTTCAAAGGGCCGAAAAGTGCCACTCTACTCTCGAACAAACAGTACAGATGAGCGAACTTTTTGCGGAGGTGTGGTAAAAACTGTTTCATATATAAAGTTGTTAGTGTATTAGAATTCCACTTACCCTGTTATTTTTGTAGACAATCGTATCCCTACCTGTAAGATGCACTTCCTCGAAAATTGTGTCTTCCCCAGGGTCAGCTACAGCGGCCAGGTTGCCTATGTAGCAGTTGAAAGGATTCGAGGATAGATCGGAGATTTCGATTTGGGGATAGGGGTCTGTGAATGGGTTGGTGGTGGGAGGCCTTGGAGGTAAGGTTGGCCTATAAATGATTTTTTTATGTACCAAAGCCTGGGTATTAACGTAAATGATAGGCAATGGCGCAGTTTGGGTACCGACATTTTTTGGAGGTGGTGGGATGTCAGCACTGTTTAGGATAAGAGGATGTTTACGCACATGCCGAGGCTTATCAACCAGTTTTGGTTTTGTTCCACGCGGCGGCAAGGGTACTATATTTATCTGAAAATATTATAAAACCAATTTAAATATCAGACATTTGTCAAAGAACATGTTCTAGGTATGGGATAGCATCCATTGCTCATAAATATTGTATGGTTTAATATCGAAAACTAAAACACACATGCGCTGGCATTTAAGTTCTTATATGCATATTATACTTTATAAAGTTATTTGCATAAAATTAAAAAAAAATATATATTTTTAATCCATTTTACCATTGAATTGGTATCAAAGCAAAATTTTAGTGAAATCTACAAAACACATAGCGGCTAGCGAGCACGAATCATAATATTTAAGAAACTAAAAATAAATAATTAATATAAGTGTAGAAATGTAGAAAATACTTGTAAATTACATTATATTATTTAGGAAAGATTTAAAAAAAACGAACAGTTTAATAGTCAGTACTCACTGGCTGATTATTGACATCCACCGTCTCTTCGGCAGGTAGGCATATTCCCGAACTGAAATGTTCAATTCCAATTTTATTGCAATTCAATAAATACATTCCTTAAATATAACATTTGGAGTAAATAGTATGATTGTACACAGTAGTATTATGGATACCCAGTTTATGTGTCTCAATTTGGTCTGAACAGCTGACCGTAGTAAGGAGACCCATATTTTTATTTGAGTCATTAAGAAAATTATTTATGGCTACTATCAGTTTTTTATTTTTTTTTAAATTCATTTTCGTTGTCTACGTTTCGCATTTTGCCTGGCAAATTATTATATATATATTTTATATACAATACGTGAGGACTCCTGGTGTGCAGCACTTATTTTGATAGCGGGAGGTTTAATTTATTTGTCTTTCGGGAAATCGACGGGATTTATTTTCTTATATAATTATATGTTGAATGCAAGTCTAGTCAAATTAATTGTGAATTGTACAGCTCTGTAATTTAATAGTTTCGCTAGACTCTAACGATTAAAGTTAAGAATGAGAATAAAAGTTTCATTAATACAAAGCTTACGACCCTTTTAAGAACTTGAAAGTTTGACAACAAGACAAATTAAACATATTTTTGGAGGCGGTCAATCAAATCAATATAAACAGGATTAAACTTAGGAGTAGTTAGCCAATAGGTTCTATGAACAGGATGCCAGGGATAACGTCCCCACGTTAGCAGTGGCTTCTGCCGCCAAGCAAGCAGTGTGCAGACACTACGTGTGTTTCGGAAAAAGTCGCCGTAGCTAGCGAGATTATTAAGGTAATGGGACTTGACATGTTCTGTCTTAAAACGACAAGCATTATCAGAACGCCAATCGGATTTATGGTCTTTGAAGAATTTTTAGCCGCACTGCATTGTAATCGACAGGACATATCACTATACAGGATATACCATAATGTGAACGTATCGATCGTTTCTTTAGTTATCTCTTTAAAAAATCGTAATTGTCTGTGGACTCACCCAGATGCAAAAGGTTTTGCCATTGTGCTTGGGTGGCCCCAGTCGTTTATCTTGCGTGGAGGAGTCTTGGGTTTTATAGCGTTTGTGTGGTTGACAACTGCCAAAGGTGGAGTTGGCTCTTCCACTAAACTGGCATAAGCTATTTTAGACATTTCCGTTATCGATTCCTGAAACAAACAAAGTTTTAGGTGAAAATTGTTAAATCAGTGCGAAAGAGTAACTACAACACAATAATATCAGGTAATTTATTGTATTTATAGTGAGATAAGTATTCCAAGGTTACAGTAAAGTTATCATTTAACCTTTACTTGACTGAAATACTTTGTTTAAAAAACTTGGTTTTAATTCAGTTTCATAACAGAGTTCACACGCAAAGTTATCACTATGGTCGAAGAGCATAAATTTTACGACAAAAGATCATATTACTTCCTTGTTGGAGTCCAATGCTTAAAATATACACAAAATTAGTTTTTATTGTCAGGATTGAGTAAGTGTCAGCGTAGTTTTTAGAAGGTGGAACTACATAAAAATAAGCACAGCCCCCAAAATAATAGCAGAGAAAATCCAAAGTTAATATAAATTTGTCATAATCACTTATTGTCATAGTCATAATTATACTCCTATGATAGTCTGCTTCGATGTGAGAATGAAATAAAAATTGATAAATCTTAATACCTGTACAGCTCGTTTTGGTTTCAATAAGCGAAGAAGCTTCGCGATCCAGGATAGCATTATAAACACAAATATTCATTAGTTCTATAATAATAAAAAATCACTGGCACATAAAAATTTCGTATAATACTCTAACCTATAATTTCAAAATGATTCCAAAACCAACAGAAATGTAAATTTGTAATTAGAAGACTGTATTTTCTCAAAACGATTCATTCTAATGCAAGTATATTATGAATATATAATGAACCACAGAGGTAATTGCGAGAGACTGAAACCTAAAGTAAGCCAGATCCTGTATCTTTGGACTCTTGTGTGCATGTATCTATTAGCTATACCCATATCATAAAGATACAACGATGATTTGAAATAATGATTTCGTATGATCTTAGGTAAGGTGTTTTATCCACTTACTACAGATAGTGATAAATTACTACCTTCTTCTGTCAGTAATTAGCTGTCAATAATCTGAAGCTGTCCCAATATACCCGATAAGTCGTTCTTATCGCCATATTTTGGGACACGTGAAGTGCAATTTCCATACAAAATTCCATCGCTGGTAAGCTATACGTCGTCCCATTGACAGACGGCGTGTACGGATGAGTTACTGTCGATAAGTTTAGTAAGACAGAAAATTCAGCGATAGTTACGATTTTTATCTCAAATAAGAGATAGACTGAATATTGGGAACGGCTGTGAATAATGATTGATTGAATGATTGCTTTTTGTTTATAAATATGATAAATTTTACCGCTGCCAGAAGGATAGAATTTTTGTGCAAATGACGTCGTCTACGTGATTTGCTGCTTCAATATGGCTAACGGTTCACGTGTTTACGAAGAGAATAGTACCATATCATCATTAATGCAATGTATTTAGGTACAACGCATAGTGAAAAAATCGGACACACTACTTTTATTACTCACAGTAATTCAAGCATAGTAGTGGCCTGGGGAACGGTACATACCTACTTTGATTAGTCAACGAGTCATGTTCCGATTGAAATTGCAGCGTATGTTGATTTACTGCGTAGTATGAACGAATAATGAGAGATAAAAATATAATATTGTTTGTGTTAAAAAATATGTTAGCGTAAATGAGTCGGTAAGTGGAATGGTATGGTAGATGTAATAATATGATAACAATATAATATTTAGAGAGGGTTGGCACACCAAAGCACATATTTTGAGTTGTGTAAATAAAATTGTGGAAATAACTCATAAAACACAGATATAACTACATTTGCTTCACAAATGACGTTGTAGCAAGATAGTCTTTATTAAGAGCTTTGAGTTGAGATTCGCTCCTTATTTCCAAGCGACTGTCTCCATCGCATTTCTTTATAAATATTTTGTTATTATCAAACAGTACTTGAAGCCAAAAATCTTTGTTTGTTCTCGTGCAAGGGCAACGGCTTTTATAAGTGATGCTTTCAGTCACATTGATAGGGACCTGATAGACCAATGGAACTTGTTGGTGATTTTTCGCTCGGGTAAGATTTGTTGTAGTCCATTACACCATTCAGTATTTTAATCTTGATGGTTGCGGTGGTAAACTCAGTCACAAACGAGGAGGAGATTTGCTTCTTTTTGACTCTAAATATCTTCTTGATTTCATTTCGTTGGGATATAAACCTTCACAAGTTTTATGAACTATTTCACGAAGTTCCTGTCATGTCTTAGAGCTTTAATTGTTGCATACGCGTACGTAAATTGCGAATTTCCACAACTGTGGCATTCAACTATTTTCTTCACTTCTTCCTCTTGTTCTTTTTTAATATTAATAAATTGAATCTTCATATCTTCATATTGGGACCACATTCATTTCACTGCCTTTTCAAGTCCATCTTTCGAGGTCTGTGTGTGAATTTTCTTGCTTGAGTATCGCATCTCTGCACACTGCAAATTTAAAATATGGTCCTTTCTCCAATTAGTGAGCGTACTAATCCGATCAGCTTTCAGTGAGTTACAATTATTATAGTTGTCATCTCTACGCGTACGTTATGCCTTCTCCCTATGTTATTTATGGGACTTTCGGGATCAAAGATAGCAATACACTGTCAGATGATACGTGTTGGACGCTGCTACCTGAAGGAGTATTTTATAATATCGATTTTTTTGTCTTAATTCTAATTACAAAGTATGAGTAGCCCCACAAAAAGCTACTGTAAAACTGACATATTGACGAGCGCTGAGTTTATGATACCGAGGTACTTTGAAAGAGTTCACCATGTAGTTTTAGTAAATTATTTTAAAACTCACAAAAATCCAGTTAGGACGCTCTAAGAACCTGGGTCATTCACACTTCAACTGTCCTTTACGCGCATACAAAAACTGAGTGTATGTTGCCCTGGTACTTTGAAATTCACGATTTATTTTATTTATAATTTAATAAAAGTGAGAAATTTAATCAACAACTACAACACGTGCACCCTCTCTGGTTTCCGAAAGGGGAGGGAAATATTAAGTAAATAGATCTAAATAATCACCTGAATGTTCAGGACACTGTTCGCCTCCTCGCTGAAGTTTCGCTTCACTGCGCAAATTAACAAATGTTAGTATTTATTTTGTAATAGTTGATAAAAATGTTGTAATTAATGATAGATATCGCTTATGTTATTACAAATCTATTCAGTACCTTCTCACATAACTCATGCACAACATTGCTATAATATTTTCCAAATTTATTAAGCAAGGATTGTGCCTTGATCACAAGTTGGAAAACAAACGATAATATCATTCTAAAATGGCACTATTATATTTCTAAACACCAAGCTCACTCACACAGGTATTTACATGAACAATATCTATATTGTTATGTGACAGGTACATGTAAAATAGCATTTGGTGTATATGCATTTCAACTGATAATTAGAATACAAAGGAGATGCTTACTTAATGATTTGACTAAAATTCAGTACAATATTTAATGAAATAAATGGACCATACTTCCTAATTATATTAGTTTACAGCCATAATTTTAGCACATCTGCTAAACGTTTAATGAAATGTATAAAATTAGCTTTTATGTATAAAATCCACCTAATTCAGTTAATATTGTACCTACTAAGCACACAAAATTAATCTAAATAACATCGATACAACAGAAGCAATAAACAAATCTCAAAAATTGTTTTTTTGTGTACAGAACAAACAAAAAACTAAATTAGAACAATAACATTAAAAAAATACTTAACGTCAAAAAATGTATTACCAATCTAAGCAATGATGATGTGTAAGAGTTCTCCTATCACTTATATTAATAGGGCTGGCAACAGTAAACGGAAGGGATAGGGGACTAATTTTAATTGTATAAATTTAGTCAACAAGAATTGCAAGATCTTGGCTTGAGTTGCAGCGAACTATTTGTCGACAGGCGTAATGTTTCCAACATCGAAACTAAATGAGACGACCATATTCCCTGTCAAATAATCAGGCAGCCCTCGTTGTTTGGTAAACCCCAGATAAATTTTAATTGATAGTTATTCTAGACTCCAGGTTGACTTCACACAATTTAATAACAATTGGAGTTTTGTTTTTTTTTTATAAAAACTTAGGTCACATTTCTGGAGCCGTTGCCAAAATTCAAAACTCTGTATTCCAAAAATATATATATAACTCTCAGTTTTTCCGAAACAAGAGGCAAATTACTGACCTTTATGAGTTGATATACATTCATCTCTCCCAAGTAATCTGCTCCATCGTGTATGTGTAAGCATATTCAAATAAACAAAATAAAGTTAATGCAAAAACATAATAAAAAAAAAAAAAACAAAAAATAGCACGAACACACATTCAAAATAATTAATGGTAGTGGAACACCGACACAAAAAAGCTACAATAATCAAATAAGTTGGTTATTTACTTTCAGGAGGATACCAGGGTAAGTTAGGCAGCGATTTAGTTCTTCGTAGACTCATCGCTGTGTTAATTACCCTGAAAATGGCCTAGAATAGTTAGTATCGTTATTTGAATTGGATTAATAAAATCACTTACTAGAAAGAACACTGTATTACAACGCTATATATGAAATCAGATACGTCTCTGCTGAACGCACGATCATTAAAGTGTGATAGGTCAGTATAAAGCCGACTTCTCTTATCGTGTAATAATAGCTGAGCTACCCACGTCATTCCGGTCTGGGTCATATGTGCAAGATACGCTAAGGGAATGAAATTAAATAATAAAATAATATTTAATTTTACACTTATAAAACATGTAACACACGTTTAAGTTAAGTAGTAGGATTAGGTTGCTCAAGTAGCTGATAGAAGACTTTACTTGGGTTTATCCTTAACAACGAGGTGATCATTAAATGTGAATACATACGTATTTACTAAAGAAAGTTGGAGAAAGATTTAAGTAATTATTCTTACTTAAATATAGCTATACTTAATTATAACTTTCTAATCGCTCACTTATCACTGTATAAATTAAGAAATATACTATCCTCGCTTTGCGAATTTTTATCATGAATCACCACATGTTATGTACATGAAGCGTTTCTAGACGCTAGAATCATGAAGTGTGTTCATGAACATGGCATGAGAAGTTCAGCGCCGGCGCGGGTTTTTGACTGAACAAATGAGAGAGAGTTGGATGCAACAAATGGCCGTTGTTTGCGAGGTAGGCTACTAATAATGCTCCGCATCGTCGTCGTATCCTACACCGGATCGCATGCGCTGTTTATAAGTGTAAACTTATTAATAAGCCACACTGTTTTTTAACTTAATGTATAAGAATTATTATCAATTAATTTAATTATATGCTATAAGAGGTCTTAGTAGTTTGACAAATGCTTTTCTGAACTATACACCCTGCTTTAGTGTCATGTACACGAGGCCTTATGGAGATCTAAGTATCACATTCTCGACAACGTGCTGATATTGCGGTGCAGTTGAAATAGAAATTTATTATTCAAAACTGTTGTTTATAATTTGTAACACTATCGTAAAATACGAATTACGGCGCGAATTAATATTATAAGACAGATGTGTCATATATTATCGCTTATCCGTAGTATCGCGTTTTTAGGGTTCCGTAGCCAAATGGCAAAAAACGGAACCCTTATGGATTCGTCATGTCTGTCTGTGTGTCTGTTCGGGATGCCACAGCCACTTATTTCCAAAAGTATAAGAACTATACTGTTGAAACTAGGTAAGTAGATGACTTCTGTGAACCGCATTAACATTTTCACCCAAAAATAGAAAAAAAAACTTGTTTTAATTCTATTAAAAACCTAGGAGGATATAACAACTTGGGATCCGCTGCTAGTTCATCTGTTAGCCCAAAAATTAGACAGTGAATCGTTTGCAGAGTATATAAGTTTTGTAAAGAAACCCCGAGAATTGCCCATATTTCAAGAATTTTTGGATTATTTAGAAGCAAGGTTTACTACGTTAGAAGCATCATCCCGTCGTAAACAAGACCAGACCAGTCATCAAATGATAGTACAACCCCTATCACAAAATAAATAATAAAATAAATGTTAAGTCCAACGGCAATATTTTACACGTGTCGAGGTCATCGACTTGACTTAGTGTGTAATGCTGAACATCGATTATGGCAATGCAATGCATTTCACAACATGCATGACGACAAGAAATTGGAAACAATTAGCAAACATCGTTTAAATTGTTTAATTGACCATTTTAATAATCCATATTATTCGGAAAAACGCTGTCTCATATGTTTAAAGAAACAATAGTTTGTTGTACAAAGCTATAATTAAACCGTGTCAAAATTTGTCAGCAAAACCAGTTCATCGACCAGGCTATAGTTCCAGAACAAATGACAAAGGTTCCGGATCCAACTCCACACACGTGAACAGAGATAATTGGTGAGAGATACAATTGGCCACCTCCTTGGTAAAGGTTACAGGATACGATGGCAGGCAACTAATTATCTTTACCAAACCAGCACCGTTTCTGGCAATGATGTGCTTACAGAAGTTGGAAGATGATGAAAGCATGAATTAACCAAAGCATTGGGACTAGGGTAGAGCCCTCAAAAGTATAGTTTCATTTTTGAATTTAAGATAGAATCTTCTTTAGTAAATACCAGAAAATCTAGATAGCTACGGCAATTCTATTTTTATGACGTTGTTTTCACCAACTTATGGGTTGTTTAAAACACAGGAAATGACCAATAACCCAAGAACCTATTGATTTTGGTCCAATATCTAAGTTACAGCTCATCAGAGACAGATGGACATTGATTGTATATGTATATTATGATATGGAACCATATTGGGCAGGTATAGAAACCTATAATAAAATTATGAATTATTTAGATAAATTATGCAACTCCCGTAATAACACATACAGTAATTTTGACATAATTACTCACCAGTTACGTCATGATTACGAGGAACTTAATTACTACAATGAGCTTTTGAATACAGAGCATTTTAAGTTTCACGCTAGACGGCGTCGGCGCCGTGGAATTGTCAACGGTGTCGGAGAACAGTATACGCGAGACATTGAAATAATTAGATAATAGTCGGCTTATTTGGAGTAGCCGCATGGATCTGGAGGAGAGGAAGGCGTTGCCGCGGCCGAGGGACGGTTCGCGCTCGACCCTCGGCACAGCTGCAGGTGTCTAGTGACTTAACCAGTGAACCAGTGATAAGTGATATGGTGAAAACGCGAAAGCAGAGTACAGCTGACCGTCAGCTGAGTGTCACTGAATTACCATAAGTTATAGAGATCGTTTGCCAAACGTCGCGAATAGATAGTCTTTACACTTTATAGTACGACAATTGTATTTTTTAAATTTATTTCAGTTTTAGTATAATTAGTTTTATTTAAGTATGTTTTGTACATTCGTTTTTTCTTACATTATTACTATTATTGTTGTTTAGCATAACCAATAGTTTTATAATTTAGAGATATTTTCATGTAACTTGCTATTGTTAATTTTTCTTTTGTGCTCGGGAGTATGTTCGAAGTAAATCCATCGAACAGCATTATATTACAAATATTGCTTAGTAGATAAAATTAATTGTAATAAAACCATGTGTTGCCTTTAGCAAGGTGGTACGCGGGTGATCATTGATCGGGCCGGTCCTGGTTACCATTGACCATTTGCCTATAACCATTACAGGACTGGTCCGAGTAACCATTTTAACCAATTAATAATAGAGATCCGCGTACTCACAAATAGAACCATTAGTTATAGTTATTTACCAAGTGTCATAGATAAGTTTAGTACCTTAAGTAAATAAATATTTTTACCATTAAACCCACATATATATCTACCCCTAAGTGCACCTCTTTTCAGGTTACTCTTAGTCCGGAATAGGATAATAAGTAATAAAATATCGATATAGTCACAAAAAATATTATCATAAAAACATTTATTTTCTCATACATTTTGTATGGATTGACATTTTCATGACATCTCCAGAATAGAAAGAATTCAATGAAGTTTATTGTTAGTTTCACGCTACATGAGTAATAAAATACAACTGACAGTGCACGTCATGTTATTCAAGTTGACTGGTGGGTGCAATGACGTAATATAATATTCTATACATAAGATGTATAGAATGTCAATGGGTGGGTGTGTTTGTTTTGAGTTTCTATTAGCTAATTGTGCCATCTTTCCCGACATGGACGTAATGCAACTAGGATTCGAAACATTGCGAATTGGACTAACGAACAACAAGAAATTGCAGGTAAAAAGCACCGCGTTAGTATAGGCTCGACGTTATGTTTCTGAATCACAAGAGCAAAGCGAGGCAGCCAGTAAAACTCACAGATCAACAACTAGATACTTTTCGACGCACAAGAAGAAATTTATGAAGTACTGATTTGAATCGAGCAGCATTTTGATACCGCTCGCAGTACTGATTACCGCTTGGATACTAGCGTTCACATTGGGTCGATGGACGTTGTTTGCAAGTATTATCTGGAGAAACGCCAGTATTGTGCTGCCTTAGTGGGAAATTACCAAATCACGACATTTTCTAGCAAACACTCAAAAATACAATGTTTGTTTCCAAATGTCCTCATTTGGGGCAGACATTGTCTAAGAACGACGATTTAATCCGATATTCTGGGTATTAATTTATTTATATTCTTACACACAATACAATAGAAGAATAACATACCTACTATACTTATTCCTATGTATTGTGTATACTAATTCTAAAAATAAGTGTTTACAAATCAGTAACTTTGCTTTTGATTTTGTAGATACAAGGACAGATTCACCATCGAATTGGATAAATTTTAACAATTATATTTCATGGGCACAATGGAGGAACAACGACATGAAGAGATCAATGCAGCAATGATAATAGCAATTCTTCATGATTTGCAGCAACTACTTCATGAACATTTTGCATGTCGAGTTAGCCCGCAAATCTTTAATTTCCGATCCGACTTGCATTCGCCATGACCATTAACAAATCTCAAGGCCAATTCTTGATAGTTTGTGGTCTGAATCTAGAAAATCCACGTATATAGTCACTCATCACGATATCTCTGGAACCATAAGGCGTAGAGACTTGAAATTTGGTAGGAATATTCCTTTCGTCGAGTAGAGGTCAGCTAAAAAGGTTAAAGCTTACGGATTTTACGAAATTCCATCGGCGAGTTTTTTTTTACAGTACAACGTCTGTCGGGTCCGCTAGTATAATATACAAAGCTTATACCATATTTATGATGAATTCTATTGATCCTTTTTTGATGATAATGGAGGCATGCCTTTTAAATGTTTGCCCAAAACGTGTATTAAGCGATTCAAAGATGTTAATAGTTCATTCATTTTCAAATAAACACTTTTAGTTTACTGACATAAAATATGACAGATATCTAACGCCATAACGTTCATTATTATCATCATCAAACTCCTAGCATTGCCATCTGAGCGACCATGAGCTTTCTTATTAGGCACATGTCTAGTCTGCGTACCGTAAGTCATCACTGGCAACACACACTGGTTGAAAACCTTCGTCTTCAGATACTGTGGTAATTGGGACGATAAGATTTTACAGAGCTTAAGCTATCCATCGCTGCTAATTGTACTCACTGCTAATTCAATGCTCTATTTAACAGTAGTTATTACGTTAAGTATACTTTGATAAAGACGCACTATATAATTTCAATATTTACAAAAAAAAAAAACTCTTGCTTCTGTTTGTCTCAAAGTGTTATAGTTAGTAGCAAATGCGGCCGTCAATGTTAGTTGAGGTAATATATTATTGAGCGCGATTGGTTCCGTTACCACTGGTCTCTTTTTCAACTTCGTGATGGCTATGGCCAACTAGGGGCAACTTGAAGAGAAACTTGGACTTTTCACTCGGCGTCGGAGGCAATTTAGCTTCGTCCAAGTCTGTCATGGATCTGAAAAGTTGAATAACTTATACACTTAACTTTTAATCTAGTCTAATTGTACTAAAAAGCGAGAAAGGGTAAGCAAGAGGTCATTGCGGACGAAAGATAAGAATATTATCTGTAGTATAATTAATTTTTTATCAGAAATTTTAACAAAATACTTTTTAATGTATTTAATATCATTTATTGAACCCGTTGTGTTGACTATTTTTATGTATAGGTATTAGTTTCGTTATGAAAATATAAATTTTATATTTAAAACTAATCTGGTGATCAGACTAACTTGTTTGTAATTTCATTTGCCATAGCAACAGCTGTTGCGAGTGTCTTCTCGTCGTGCGCTGACATCGGTTTCATTGTTCCTGTGTAGACGGATTTCTTTCTCTCCGCTTTGCTTAATGTATTTGCTCTAGTAAACAATAAATGTACGATATATTCAACAATTTAATTTGATGCAATAACTTTCATAAATTTCATTGCTATATATACACGGAATAGAAAATACAAGTGGATGTGCAACGCAGCTGTCGCGCTTGTCTTACAATTATGCGGAGGTCCGCAACATCGGCTCAGTCACGATTAGCTAATCTCTGTGACATGACGCCTCGATCGTAACAAAAAATATTACAACCATTATTACTATTATTCTTATAGAAATAGATAATGGTCGCTTACGATAATAACATTTATTTTTAAGTTGCATTAATAAAATCTGAGTCATGAAACCATCTTAGGTACGGTGTACCGTGTTCACGGCACTCTTCACTACGTAATGTTAAAATGATATATGTTATTTATGTACTTGTTATGACGAGTACGCTGTGTTTTTATTTTGTAAATGTTGTTTTTATACACTTTTAATTGCGATTTTGTACACAGTTCGAATATATGTTATATTTCGAATTATAGTTAAAGTTATGATTATTGATCAATATTTAGAGTAAAATCAATATCATGTCTTTATAAATGAACACGAAAAGACAGAAAGCAACAGAACAAGCGGGCCGCTGTTTTGCCCTAGAAATAGGAGTGGTTGAAAAAGTTACGTACATTCAGTTCTATTGCTACTCTGTAAGTGTACTTATTGTAGCATATTTTGTTCACCCCAACCTTTAAACGCTATGTAGTAAAGTTAATTGTGCCCGAACAGTATGCAACTGTTATCAATTCCTCGAGAAATAATCTTAATCGAGATCAGCTTTGATATAGATATTGCATACGAGTATATACCTAGGTATTTGGTTGTAGCGTTCTCTATCGTTGAGTGGCCGATTTTGTTGGCCCCTGCTGGAATTTGATTGTCAGATGAAAAAAATTATTAATTATTTTAACAGTTAATTTTTAATAACAAAAAAAGGCTTTCCGATTTAGTCGTTTTAATAATTTGTAGCCAATCATAAATAATTATTTTCTGTGTATTGCAAATACATTTTAGTTTACAAAATATATGCGAGTTTTGACAACTTTGGTTCTACGGAAAAAATAAAGAAGATCAAGGGCACTTCCACTTGTTTTATCTATTCTGTGATTTTATTAAATAATATTGTATAAATAATCCAACTTTACTTGTAATCGTAAAACTCTCTTTCTAAACGTTTTTATCTGGCCATGAATCAATATTTTTTTAACAATATTTTTTATGTCCTCAATATTTTCCCCCATTTCAGACATTTCCTATGGTGTAGTATAAACTAACAATGTATATTTGTGTTTTAAAGATAACAGAAAAATGGGTATGGAAACGCCGGTCACATTTAAGTCTATAGAAGGATATAAGAAATACTTGCTCTGTTCGAAGACCATAAAAGATCATGTCGGCTACATGTAATTGGGACCAGAAAGGCTTATAATAAAAATTCTCGGTACGACATACATATAAGACGACACAGCTTGCGCTAAACGATGCACCTAAATTGATTCGTTTTAAAAATATCTAAAAAAGCAGTCTCTTGACCTAGTCTTATGGAAGCGTCCACTTCTGTCGTATAGACATAAACACACACAGTTTTTTTATTAGTGATACTTCATATGTACATATAAGTAGTATAAATAATGATATAAGTAAAATCTTTACCATGGCGAGGTATGAGTACCACATCTAAACACACCGAGCAAGTCCCCACTAAGGCCCGGTTTACACCAAAGTGGAGAGGAGAGGAGACGAGACGAGATTAGCCGCGACCAAAGCAGAGAGGTGATGCGAGTAGTGCATAGCGGAGATGTGAGCTGTGAGAGCTCGAAATCAGTCAACTGACACCTCAACGTACTGAAGCTTTGAAAATAAAAACCGACATAAAAAACAACAAACACTAAAAGTGAAAAAAATATTTAAATAGAATATTTTTGGAGCCTCCTCCTTTAATGTCGATTAAAAAATATAGATATAAAAATCAGTCAATCGAATAATGACGCTTTCGGCTGTGCGAGATACGGGGAGGTGAGGGAAAGGGCGCTTGGGCGCGGGCGCCATGCCGACCGATTATTAATATAAAATAACGAGTATTTACAAATAAATAATAGTTGTTATTAATGTTATTATTAATTAGGATATCTGATGGCTCCATGACGTTAATATACCAGACAAACCAGATCCAATTGTTAATTTAAATGTAACACAATGAATCGGGTTTATCTTCTTGTACAGTAGGGGGAAATTATTGAACGACTTCTGTCAGTTGTTAATAATATATTTTACTAGTAGGTTTTTAAAAGACATATCTTTAACATTACCTTTTGGCGACGTCAAAATCAGCACGCGTTTGACGTATGTGACGTTGCTGAAAATATAAAGTTATGCTAAATCTTTTCATACAAATGTTATTTAGTTATTTATAAAACAATGTATTAATTACGACTTAGAGACTTATAATAATTAGGTTAGATACTTACAATTTTGATCACATAATAATTGATAACTTCCTTTGTTAATGGGCGTTAAAAATAAGTCTCTTTTAGTTATAATATATATTAAATATATTTTTAATTAAATTAAAATTTATATGTAACTGTTCAGTTTTTATTGGCACCGTGTATTTAAAACATTGCGGCTATACACACTTTACTTTAATAATATTATTAGACACAAACATGATAAATAGAAATATAAAAATAACTTACACCTTGTTGCTTCTGATCATCGAAGTTACGAAACATAACTTCCATTTCAGCTATTAAGCTTTGACTAAAACTATAAGCTTTCTGAAAACAAATTTTGAACAATTATGGGGATTGGTTGTTACTTAATTCAGTAAATTTGGCTAGTTTATTTGTGAAATAAAAATATGAAGGAATAGTCATGCAAAATGAATAAAAAGTTAAACAAAATTACGGAACACCATCTTTTCATGCTAAAACGTAGAACCATATTAAATTTTTCGAAGCTTTTGATTAAAGTTTGGTGTACAAAAGAATGACAGGTTAGTCTAATAATACATATATTACTCATGCAAGTAGGAACCAGTATATACGACGCACCTCTTTAAAAAAAATCAAAATTACGAGATTCAATACTTGAGTTTTGTGCTAGCATGAAATTTGTATTAAGTAAATTAATACCATCAACTACGAAGATGTGCCATAAAAATATATAAAAACACGTTAACCTCCTCATTTTTTGAAGTTGGTTAAGTATATGTAAAAGTATTGGATATCGTAATAGGTTTGTGCTTCGATTAAGAAAAGTCATTAATTTGCGTCAAAACACATTCATATTTCCTTCTTACCGATATACCAGGACTTTCCGGTGGAACTTCGGATTTTGCATTATCGGTCGCGTTACTTTCCTTTGGAATTAATAGGAAAGTTAAATTTTGTACAGCTACAGTAACTTCGGTAATAAAACAAGGTTTCAGCTGCCTATAAGGGTTTAACAATTCGCAAACTTTTAACACATTTAATCAATAGTTATTGTATTGTAAAAAATAATTTCACCATTTACTAATGTTTTGTCTGTCCTCTTTTATCTAGCGGACTTTTTAGAATATTTTTTTCTTGTGAAAAAAGTTTGTTACGAAATATTAAACACGTGAATCAATGTTATAAATGGAAGGTTCTTAAGCTCCGTAATAATCCAAAAACTTGCCATCACCATGCTTTATTAATATTCCTTCCTATTTCTACATGCTTAATTACATATGGCAGTCACAGTGCTTCGAATATGCGCTTTGGCAGTTTGCGCAAAGTTTTTTTAATATTCGATTTGGTCTTCGTTAGGTAAAATATTTATATTGAATATGTTAAAAGGAACAATTTGATGTTTTTATATTTTTTTTAAGTAATTGTCCTCCATAAACGTCCGTATAATAAGTGAACACCGCCGCCCACATTCTCTTACAACACCAGATGAATCACGGGAGCGTTGCCGGCTTCAAGGAAGGGGTACGCGCTTTTTTTGAAGGTACCCATGTTGTATCGTCCAAAGACCGAACAAGGAAGCTCACACCTTTGTTGTACGTGGAAGAAATTTCATTGAAAACCACACTGTTGAGAAACGCCACACAGATCGTGGGGATAGTATCCTAATTTGTGGCGCGTCGTGCGAAGATGGAATTCAGCAGCAAGAATCAGATGAAACAGCTCTTTGGAACACTCCCCGTGATAAATGCGGTAAAAGACACACCATAAAGCGACGTCTTTACGCAAAGACAAGTGATCCAGCCGTTCACAGCCGAGCAATGGGTGCGCCAGACCAGAGATGACAGCAATACTCCATATGTGGCCGGACCTGCACTTTGTATAGCGCTAGAATGTCGTAGGCCGGCTTGAAGTATTGCCGTGCTCTACCTATGACGACCAGCTTCGTGCCCAACATACATTAATATGCAGAAGAAATAGTGTAGGTGATAGCACACAGCCTTGGGGACTCAGGATTTAGAACTTTGTAGTTCGGACCCTTTGTGCTGCAACCCAGGTTAGATACGCCTGTATTTTGCAGTCAGATGCTGCTTTAACTGATGCATCAAACTAGGGCTGTGTTCTGCCGCCGATTAGTACTACAGAGCTCGGTACAAAAATATTTATGCTCAGCAGTGTCACATCGGCTAGTGCAACGACACGACGATCATCCGAAGGAAAAAAAATCTTGCCCCAAGGGTAGGATGCATAAAAGGAACGCACCCTTCCCAACCGTTACCGTAGACGTTCCGAGGAGCGTAGAGACCTGGTGACTATCGGGATGTGTAGTAAGCAGAAGATCTAATGAGGACGGCATGTGGCTGTCCACATCCGGTAGTCGCGTTGGCAACTCAATCAATTGGGACAGACCATACGCCAACGCAAAATTAAGCACAGATCGCCCTGCGTAGTTTGTGGCGCGTGACCCAAGCCATTCGGCATTGTGCACGTTGAAATCACCCGAGACTACGATTTCAGCAGAGGGGATCTGTGCAAGTATATTGTCAGTTGCCGTTTGAACGCGTTTCCAGGATTGGACCTGTAGGCACAAGCATAGATGCGGACACGGATCCTCAAAATCTACACTCAACCAGAGAGTAGACAGGCGACAGCAGATATCCTCCCTAATGTACACACATACCCCGGAATGAGGCAAAAATTACACTCAATTTTGTACCCTTTAATGTTGTTTAAATATCTCTCGCTCGAGATATCTCGGTCTTTGTAAGGAAATACAAGGGCGGCTGCATCGTCTCATGGTGGGGTGGACGGCGTTTTAATTGGAGTGGATTCCCCTGATGTTGCAAAAGTCCACATTAAGCGTAGAGCGGGGTGCCGTGGTGTTACTACCTCGTTTGTCCGCGGACGTGCGTGGTTCTGTGCCCTCCCCAGAAATGTAGAGCGAGAATGCTCGGGGAGGGAGAATCCCTCTAGTAGAGCCAGTATCCTCCTGGGGTAAAAACTCTTTAAGGATCGCTGACATATTAGTGGAGGGGCCAGGGCACTATGCCGCTATTTCACGCCGGTATTTTGTGCGAGAGAAATTTATTAAACGCGGCATGAGGTCAACTATCAGTTAACTAAGAAAAATCGTCACGCAATGTAAAAGCGTTTTGCCTTTTATTCACATATATCAAAGAATGTTGTTGTTTCTATGAAACCTGTCTAGCAGAAACTGAATGCTTGCTTATGATAAAATCTGAAGGAAATTATAATTTTTTTAACTTATTTATAAATGCACTTTTACAATAAATGAAAATAGTTCCTAAGATATTATATTGAACTCTTAGATTTAATTAGTAACTTTGAATGTATTGAAGAGGATAAACGCTTTTCTTTTAAGTCGTAATAAGTTTGAAATACCTAATAAACGCTTTTCTTTTAAGTCGTAATAAGTTTGAAATACCTATAAACAATCAAAATTACATTACACACGCATATGTTTCTTATGTATCGCTTATCAAGTTTAGTTGTTAAGTTTTTAGATATTAATAAGAGTTCCCTTTTCCCGTTAGTTTTAAAACTTACTGTATCAGTATCAGATATTTCGTGATACTCGTGCACATCGGAACTTTTCGCTGATCCATCATCAGCTTTATGTGAGCGCCCGAGCGTCGCCGATTTTACCTATAAAATTTGAAACGATCTCTTCTATATTATGACATTTTCATTATTGTATTTGTCGCTATGACACGACGACATTATAATATATAATATGTGGATTGTTCAAGACATGGACTTGTCCTTATTAAAAAATGTTTTCTTTTTTATAACACATTACTAACATTAAACAACTACAAAGCAATAATAATAAACACTGAACTATAACTTGTGTTAATTTGAAAGTAAGATTAAGTGAGCAAAGTAGAGTAAAAGAAGAGGTATTTGTAATTATTGATAAGAAAATGTTGGAGTGGTTTTGTAATAGATGATGATAGATGAGAGAAAATAAATGAAAATAGATTGGCTACGCAAATTTAAAGAGCTGATGTTGATGGAATAATTTTAAAAGGTGGAATGTAACAAAAGTAAGAGATTTTTGATGCTTGTGGAAGAAGCCGGGCGAGTATGTCTGAACGGTGGCAAGCGGAAGTCATAAATTTCTTTGCGTATCCCATTGGGAAAAATCGTGATTGCTTAAGTAAAGAGAGAGTAGTATGAAATTTAACGATATTAATACTTAATTTAAGATTCCTCTCTAATTATAGTATATTACACATACATTTAGGTTACTGAATGAATAAATACACCTATTCAAAAAGAGATAGTTGGTTCTTAGGTAAATAGGGGCAAAATAGCTAAACTAATTAAATCATATTTTAAGAGATTAAGAGTCATTTGAATGTGGATATGGTAAGTTAAAGTTTCAATCAGCAAAGAGATCAATCACTGACAGTAAATTAACAAGTTAACAGGCTTAATGATAAATAAACCCAGCAAAGATAAAGTTTGTCACAGAAGAAAAAAAATACGCGCAGATTCATTCTGAGTTCCGACTTTGTTCGCAATGTTTACTCAAACAAACATATAAATATATAAATCTACAAATGTTAGAATGTATGTTTAATGTAAATGCCTCTCATTATTTCTGTTTTTTATTGCTCCTAACTGAATGTAAATAAATAAACGTTATTCTACAGAATTCTACTCAGAATCGCGTCACCAAGGATTCCAAAAGCCTCTCTCATTAAAAATACTGGTGTGAATCCCTTTGCAAACAATCTACGCGCGCGAATGGTGGGCGCTTTTACCGCCCATGGGTGATGTCACTCATCGATAATGCGAAACTCTGTGCTTTTTTAAATGTGATATTTACGGTTTTCATCTTACGTAAAAAAAAATTTAGTAATAATGATAATCTGAATTTGTAGTCCATGCCATGAAAGAGTATTTAAAAAGTTTTCATTGCAGCACAGTCGACTCGTTTGGAACTTATCATAACAAAACGACTTGTTTGAATGAAAATGAAAGCAGGAAAAATTATTGTTCCACTTTTAATTTTGCAATTAGAATTTCTTTCATGTGCATATTTACTGTAAGTCCATTGGCTTATAGTAAATGCACATGTAATCTATAATAACATAACATTTCTCATGGTTTAATAGACAAAAAGTATATCATACCTAAAAGTAGTACCTATAGCACAATTCACTCAACTCTGAAATAATAAATAAATATACTATATTTATTTATTATTGAAGCCATTATGTATATATTTATAGGTATAACAAATGTGTTTGTTAGTTTGGACAGCGGTAATAAAACTAATGTTAGTAACAAAATTTTATTGTACTTTGTTTTTACCTTACTAAGAAGACTTTTGCTTGTAGTTGGCTCTAAGATAGATTTGAAATGGGTCTTTTTAGTAGTCTTAGATTTCGATTCTGCACCTGAAAATTTTTGCGAAACGAATTATATAACTAATGTGTGTAACGTTTTACAGGTTTTTATCCACCATTTTGGTCTCAATACTTTGCCAACACTTAAAATATACACGCGTCCAATATCTTATAAATATTAATTGCTATGAGTTGCGACATATCAAGAATTAATATCATAAGATTTCAACTTTCATCTCAAAAAGAAAAAAGGAAATTTTCTGGAAATATAGAAATATAGGTACACTGCTAAAGACCAGCAACAATATTTGAAGGTCAGGTAAATAATATAAAAATATATTAAGAGATTTTTGATCTAATATGCCATTGTCACAAGTTCAACTAACGCTAGGGGGATCTTTGTCGATTAGGATTATCACATTGCACCACTAATTATATGCTTAAACCAAAATGAATGAGTTTTGTCAGGAACCTCTAGTTGTGCAATGATATTATTTACCAAAGTTTAACAACAGTTTTTAATTTAAAACTACGATTAATTAACAAAAACAACGTATATGTACGTATGTAAGTAATTTGTTTAATTTGACGGATTGCCCCTAACGTCTTCCCTTACATTTGAATTAGTGCTGATTAAAGAATGTTGTAATTTTAAAATCAATATTTATTCTACCATTAAGTTTTACTCAAAACTTACACGATTTTGAAAAGTTAAGTATGCTTAATTTAGACCAAATCTAGTTCTAGTGATATGGTGTCGACGTAATTTGTATTCTGAGACGACAACAATATGATACCAGAATAAAAATTGGTGAGAACATACTTATTATTAATAATACCTCTCATTTATAAAAAAAAGGCAGTATTATAATTTTAAATTTCATAATGTTTAAAAAAATGAAATTATTAAATTCAATTTATTTTTAAATATTTGTGTCAATAATATATTAATCAAACAAAAATACTATTTCAACAATGAACTGTATATACACATTGAACTTATCACTAAATCCATTCAATTTCACTTATAAGATATCCATAGCACCAATGTTACACAATGCGTCAGCTGTATAGCTACAGATATACCTACTGCTGCATTTAGGTAACACGAACTCACGAAATTCGACGACCCATTCAAAAGGTGTCTAACTTAAAAGTGTTTACGCCATTCATGAGCAAGTCCGTGACGCGAACCCATAAGATTTTCCCCTACCAAAAAGTGCCCAGCGAAAGAAGTTTTCACTTCAATAACCTTTAAATTTATTAACTGCCTATTTTTTTATTAGGAGAGCACAAACGGACAAGAAGGTCATCTGATGGAATATGAAAAGAATATGAAAAAATTTTACATTTGTATTTTTGTTATATCATCTTCTCCACATTTTATTAGGATATCAAACAACTAAATGTTGGAGAGCCCAACTACAACTTTGATTAAACACAACAAATCAAGTTTTAAACAAACACTTGCATTAACATCCATTTTTATCTAAACAATAAAAACAAAGACGAGAAAGTTCTCACCATAAACCTTAACACGATTAAAAAAAATATCTCCTACAAAACTTTGTCAATTTGACATTTAATATAGACCGTTATGCATCAAAATGTCAAATTTCTTTTTCACATTTTCGTGTTGTCTCACAACAATGTTTCGTACTATGTGTATATTGCTTTTGGTCTTCAGTTAAGTATAAACATTATTTCAATTAAAAATAAATTAACACCATGTTAGATATAAAATATTAACAACAAAAGAACGCGAGCAAAGCTGAAATTTCATAATATTATTTAATAAAGTCGCAAGTCGAAGTAAACGCATGCGCGGCAGATTTAACTAACGCAGTAGCACTTATTGATTTACCCCCTTATTCATAATGCTCCGCTAACTTTAAACAGCCGCTAAGGAGTGTTTTTTCTCATTCTGCCTTAGGTCAATAGAAGAAGACAGAGTGAGAATTAGCAATGCTTTAAGTTAGCAGACTATTATGAATAAGGGGGTTTATGTTTTGGACAAATACTTGCTTGACAATAGCAACCAGTACGCAGTACAAACACTTTGTGATTCTCGATTACATAGTATGTTACCAAACTCACATATTTCGAAAATACTGGAATGCATTTTATTGATTTATTCACGAAACCCGCACCAACCTTCATTTCTTTCATATTGCTAAAGAATTAGAAATATCCGTTGAAATTGGTTATATGGAGTTTACAAATTGGCAGACAGAAGAGAGGATATAAAAGTTTAAAGTGAAATTGAAACAAATATAAATACCATAATTACCCACAAAAACAAAAAACAGAAAAGAAAAGGTACCGTAAAACAATATTTAATAATAATAAGAAATTAATCAAATTTAATTTGCAGGACAAGTTTAAGGGTAGGTATCAACACATAAGTAGATACGGAGACGACAAGAGCTTTCAATGTAATCGCAGTTGCATATTATTTTCGAGAAGAGATACAAGAACAATCATGAAGTGTTCTTTCCACGAGATTACGACAATAAGCGCGTTACGATATAACTTACATGAAGTATGAATTTTTTAAATGCACATACATTTACTTAAACAAAACAGGTGGCAAACTGTATTATTTTTTAATATCTGTCTATGTACTTGAACTACCAGAACCAATAATAGAACGAAAGAGAAAATCTAAAGCAGAAAATAGTAGCTTCAAGCGTGTTCATTGCAACATAATTGTTTTAATAATTATTATAGCAATTTAGATCGTTTTGGATAAAGATTTATATGTCGATGACATATCCAGAACTTACCTCAGTAAATGCTTCAAGAATATCCTTTATTTTTGCGCTGCGCCTGCGCTAACGGAAAAATCTATTTGTCTTTTCTAATAATAAACTACTAATTTGATGACTCATATAATATGAGTCACACTTTTACAACACAATCGCGTGAAATTATCGGCATCTCAAAATATTGTAAATTTAATTTAAAATTGGGTTTGAATTTATTTAACTTTGGAAATTGTATTTTTATACTTAGACATTTCTTCTCACTTCTTGTTGGGTCCAATGCAGATTTGTACATAGAGACCGATGACAGATCCCAGACCACACTTTAATGATCGTAGATACTAAAATACCTCAATAATAAAACTTAAACACTTCAAAATATAAACTATAACATATTAAGATCAAATTTTAAACCAGCATGAAGTCAAAAATATAAACCGAAATAAAAATATTAAATCATTTATATATAATCGCAAGTCGCATGCAGTCTGTTACAGTATACTTACACGCTGAGTCGACCTGATCACAGTCACCCCTGGCCTCCGAGATGAGAAGCGGGTACGGCGTATTCGTCCCGCTAAGATGTGAAGGTGAATTCGGGTTGATGAGCGGCACCTGTTCCAGGTCCTCCGAAGGCTTATACGGCGTCACAATCTGCCGAGGAGGCTAACACATAGTATTGAACGAATATTTAATCATTGTTATTAAAAATCACATAAGTACCTACAATTATTGATTTACTTCTCAAGCAACAAAACTGACAAGTGCATCTACGCGGTTGCAATACCGGAATGGGCGTGACCTTGCATTGGATAGAAGTAATCCAAGTTTACACGTGGAAATAACAACATAATCCATTGCACGAATGCGCAGTAGACACCTTAAAACTGCACAATTTAAAAAAAATGCATTGAAGGAATTAATAAATTTCGAGAAAATTGTTTATTTGACTACGATGCAATATCTTTTGGTTTATTTTGAATTTATAACATTACAACGTCTATGTATCATAATGTAAATTTTTGGCGCGAAACTTTAAATTGCAGCGGCAATCGTATTAGTCAGCTTGATATCGGAAACTGTAACCAATGAACACCAAGAAGTGATTTCATGCGCATTACTCACCTCCTTATCGATCTGTTTATAATGATTGGCATTGAAAATACACTGTCTAGCCTATGCATGTGAATCACAACAAAACAACGTTATTGTTGCTTTCTAATTAACCGTATTCAGATACCTATTTCTTTCTTGTATAATATCTATTATGTATTTATTTTAAATTGTAATATCCCATCTCCCGACCATATAAAATGCAATGTTCCGATCAAATAACGGTATATATAGGTATAACCCTTTAGATCATAGACATACAATATACTAGCTTATAAACAAACAAAGCATGCGGAAGAAGATCTTTAACGGAGATACAGCCATATAAAAAATTTGTGAATCTATTGTAACTGATTTTGATTGACAAGTCGTAAAACGCTAGTATATTCTAAGTCTAATTTCATAATAATAAATAATAGCAATAATAAAAATAGCCAAAAGCTTTAACAAACAATTATCACAGAAGTCACAGACAGAGCACTGTACATGCGAACACATAATGATTTGATTGTGTGTGTGCCATGGTTATACTCACACATGTGCCAGGATCCAAGAACGAGATGTCTCCGAAGTAAGCGCCATCGAGTCCCACATGGCTCGTATGCTTAAGATCACCAATGGGGCTCGAGATCATGCTCCGTTGGATGGTCCGTTTACCGGTAAACGTGTGCCGGTTTACATCCGACCGCAATATGGATGAATGGATCGAACGGTTCGATCGTGACATATGTGGTGAGAACGAACTTGCGAATGATCTCTGGGAAATTTTGATCCATTACATGTGGCTTAGCGATTTTAAATATTAATTCAACCAAATCGTATGTTTATACTAATTAAAGCTATGAAACTGAAGACTGGGTCTTCTATGTTGTCGTTAAATGAAATATTAATTAAATAGTATATTATTTCACTTACACTTTGCTAATAATGCACTTAGCCAAATCTCATGGAATTTCGTGCATATTTACCATCAGAATACGAATGTGATGTAGTTTACTTTTTAAAAACAAATTCTAATTATTTTTACTTTGTTTTGTATTATTATTATATACCTAGTCTTGCTATAAATATTGTTACAACGAAATGTTTGATGAAATAGTTATATTCATTAAACATTATGGGAGTGTAAGTATATAAGTATAGTAAAGTATATAGTATCCGTAAGAAAGTACACCAATAAATACAGAAAATAAGGGACTAGACGGGCAGGAAGTTTAGCTGATGGTAATTGATACGCCTTGCCCATTACAATGCAGTGCCGCTCAGGATTCTTGAAAAACCCAAAAATTCCGAGCTGCACTACAATTGCGCTCGTCAACTTGAGACATAAGATGTTAAGTCAATCATTTGCCCAGTGATTTAACTAGCTACGGCGCCCTTCAGACTGAAACACAGTAATGTTTACACATTACTGCATCACGACAGAAATAGGCACCGTTGTGGTACCCATAATCTAGCCAGCATCCTGTACAAAGGAGCCTCTCACTGGTTAAAAAAAAGCTGAACCACAACCTCAAGAAATGTATTTTTAAAGATGTGTGACAATTTTCTGACATATTTATATCATATCTATTGACAGGATTCCTTCGAGTTATTTCCTTCACTGCTTTGAACGCCGTTTCACTACGAACACATAGTGAATGAATGAACATCAGGAATTTTGCTGTCATCGAAAGCGCGGTATACAAACAGACAGCTAATAACAAGAGTTTAAAATATTACATCTGGCTCGATTCCTAGTAGTAATGAGTAGTATCACATTATTGGCTCTCTTTAACAACCTACTCGATTTTTATATTACATGAATATTTAACTTAGATTGGCGCAACGAGAAAACGCAATGAATATTCATATAAAAAATATTATGATCTAAAACCAAACGTAACAGTATTGTTGTAAAAGTGTTTATGGTGAAAGTGAGTATATAACATACTTTATCGTCATATTTATAATTCTGATTGTGAATAGCACAATATTGATACAGTGAGTGTAATAGTTTAATGTGCACTATTCAGTTAAATAATAAATATATCTCTGTTTACATACTACATCATTCGTATTTTTATTAGAGAGGACCTAAATTTACTAAAATGTTTGCAACAATTAATAATCTTGAAAAAAGTAAAGTTGTATGGTCTGCACTGTGACAGATGACCCAACAACTTTATATAAAGTTATATTATAATTTTGATCAGCTTCAATGTTGGACAAACAAAAGTAACCCTTTGAATAATATAGCTGTGTATCAATCAACAAATAATTCTGTGAAATATAAACAGGAAGGAATATAAAAATGAGGAAGCCTTTATTCTATATCTAACTCTATTATAGCACACATTAAGCTAAGGTTTAATAATGGATAGATTTCGTTAAAAAAAGCAATTCAAATACGCACAAATACAGACACACACAACACAGAAAGCAATAGAGTAAGATCAAGTATTCCTTGAGTATAATCCCTACAAATTGTGAAATGCCAGCCACCTTAGTTCATTTCATTTAGTGACATCAATCCCGTAAGTACAGAATCTCTTGGTAAAGTTATTATACGTGTCTCTATATCTAATATATAAAATTCTCGTGTCATGGTGTTAAACATTGAACTCCTCCGAAACGGCTGGACCGATTCTGAGATACGGACAACATCTATTTTTCATCCCCCTAAATGTTAAGGGTGGTCCACACGATTTTTTTTTGAATTTTTTGACATTTTTATTAAATTTGTTTGATTACGAGTCAGCATTAAAAAATACATACAACTTCAAATTTTCACCCATCTACGATCAACAGTTACTTTTGTATCGCGATTTTAATATCGGCAATACAACGTTTGCTGGGTCAGCTAGTGTCTCTATATAATCTATAAATTCTAATTCACACATTTTCTTTATCGTAAATAGAATATATTTATTGTAAATAGAATATATTGAATTAATTAATTACCTACGTTTTATGTGATAATTAATATAGAAAAAAATTATATAAATTAAACTATTAGATTCTTGTGTCTGTAGAAAAAGGTTTGACAGTGGGGTGCCAATCTTTGGAGGTTACAAATTTTTTAAACAGATAGTATCTGTGTTTGTTGCATCACTTTACATATTATTTTGTAATTAAAATGATTTATAAAACGATGAAAATTTAGATCTTGGTTTAAAGAGTGGCAATGAATTTCTAACTTCTTCTTCTCATTAGCTCAACCTTTTACGAAGTAGCAGTAGATTCTATTCTTTTTTTATAGTGTCTTCTGTGGAAAGGGCACCACAACTCGCCATATAGCAGTAGATTCAATAAGACAAAATTTTTTTGACATTCATAAATGTCATTTCGGTGACGTACATGAATAAAGTGATTTTTATTTGATTTACTTATTGCATCTTATTATTATAACTTACCTCTAACTTCACTATAGGTTTCGTATTTTTGGGATCGAATATCCCGCATGCACCATTGGATGAAACTCCATACCACATCGAACTCTTAGTGTAGTTCCTGTAAAAAAAATATAATATAATATATACGGTTACAACTACTCCGCTTTCGCGCTGTGTATGTTTCGCGTTTAAACTTGTCAGCGACATTACAAGCTCCCATAAGTAAACCCATCGTATCTAATGTAATATATTCAGTATTTCTCATAATAGTTTGAATTTGTGAAATAAAGTGGTACCTAACCAGTTGGGCTCCAATGCTACCACTTGTTCATTGGTTTTCAAAGCACTTGTTACCATGGCGATAAGTCTGTATAATTGAACGATTGTGAATCGAATGCCCTTATCATTAAGCTACATGGGCTGTTCTTTTTGTAAAAAACTAGAGAACCTAAGCAACTTTCAATAATGTAATGTTAAAGTTAATATTGGTTTGAAAACATTGCTGTTAAAATTATCTTGAACAAAAAAAAACTAATAGGACACCTGGATTCGCACCGGGGTCTTTTGCTTTCCGGATAACCATCCCATCTGAGCTATTTTAGTCTTCTATACTATAGTGGCGAAATTTACAAATATTAATGGTGACGAATCGAAATAAAACAGTATCATATTAGTGAAATCAATTCAGTAGTTAACGAAAAATAACAATAAACCTACCTACGATTATTTATATAAAAGAATAGAAAATAAAGGAACTTACTCCTTTCCGAGCACAGTGATCTGATCTCCGACTTTATAGTCGAGGAGATTACTTCGACGTGCTTGTTCCGCCTTCTGACAGCTACGCGTTGTTTGTACCTTTAGAACATCAATATTTTGTTGTAAATTGATAGGAAAGTTATTTTTTAAAAAGTGACGAGACCCTTCCCTTTATAAGTCTATCGAACCCGGTGTGTAATAAAACTGCTTTGCAACGTAAACTGTAGTATTTTAATGGATATATATTCAGTGCTTGAAACACGAGGATATGTGCCAAAAGTTCAATTTAAAAAATATTAAATAACTACAATACTTACTACTCGTAAATAAAAATATTCCATACCTCTGCAATTCAGCGGGGTGACATTTCATTGAGATTGGCAGATGTTTGAAACATTTTTTGGTATGTCAATTTTAATCATTGTTTTGCTTTTAACAATTAGCTAATGCCTGATTTTATTGATTAGTACTAGCAGGTGTACATCAAGAGTGTGTGAGTGAGTGTTTGTTACATAGTGTATGTATATGTAGGCACATTACACTATATTATATTATATAAGCATATTTCATGGCAGAAGCATACATTGGCTGATTCTATGTTGAAATCATAGGGTTAATTTGTTTGTTCTCATTCTCATTTGACGCGATGAATGGTAGGTCAACCACTGGTTGAGTTTAGTTCACCTCGGAGGAAATTCACAAATTGCCGAGTCGTAATGAGAATTACATACACCGTTCACGGCTTTTGTGAACATGACACGGTATGTTTTCGCAACAGAATGCTTTAAAGAAAAGTTCTAATCATCCGTCAAATACAAAGAGCATTAGAAAGAGACAGATGTGGGAAAACTGGCAAAATCGGAAACAGTTGCTCGATATATAGACCGAACACTTTAACGGCGAACGGCTAGTCATGAAATAGGAGGTAAATGTAGGAATGTGCTACGGGTTCAAGACCGGCTGAATGAATGGTGACATTGATTTGTAGATCTTATCAGGTCACAAGATATTTTCAAGTTAAAATCAAAAATGATTTATTATTATCGAGCTTAAACCGAAAGAAATAAATTTGTTGTACCGGCCAGAATTCCAAAGAAATATATTAAAGACCTGTAAAAATACTACATTACCAAAATATTCAATAAAAACTCACCTGTTCTGGTCTTATATGTTTTAACCTTGAATTCAAATCCCTGAATTTCGGTCTGCGGTTAGGCATGTGTGCCCAACACTCCAGCATCAAGTTGTAGTAAGCGTCCGGGCAACACTCAGGTCGTTCTAATCTCTGTCGACAATTAATGCGCATTAATAACGGGCGAACGCCCACAGGATATCTAAGAGTTAAGCGTGACTCGAGTATCTGTATCTTTAATAATATCATTATTTTAATTGAAATTTGCTGTTTGCATTGTCGCTGGGAGGCTATTGTGAATTACCTTTTGACATGTCAACTGTCACTTTAAAATACTTAAGGGACAAGATTTACGAGGGCTGCACTAAAAGTGTCGGGAATGGTATATTTCCAATATTCATGTCATATTAAAATGTTTTTAATTGAAAACTCCTTGGTTTTAAAAATCGAATACCATTTATTTATTTTAAAAAAAGATTCTCGGTTTTGTCACAAGGTTTTTTCAAACTTGTTTAGTCGTTGAGAAAATGGAATTGACTCGAGAAAATTCTAGATCGATGATTTATTATCTTCTTTCTTCTTTTTCTTTATTATTTATTACTTCCGAAGTGGTTTAACACAAAAACAGTGTGTTTACCGGATGATTTCTGCATTTGGTGATGAAGTCCCATCCAAATCCACAATTTATCGCTGGTGTCAAGCTCAGTGATGATACCCGTCAAGGTCGTCCAAAAACTGCAGTCACCAAAGAACACGTTGATGCTGTGCGTAAGCTGATTAAGGAAGATCGATATGTGACATACCGCGAAATTCAGACAACTTTAGACATTGGCATGAGTCAAATACAAATAATCTTGCATGAACAATTAGGTGCAAAAAGTTGTTTTCCCGATGGATACCGTATTTTCTCTGTGAAGCGCAAAAAGCGGCTCGCGTTACTTGGTGCGTCAGAACTCTCGAAAGATTCCACGCAGGATCCTCAAATGCTGTATACAACATCGTATCAGGTGACGAATCCTGGGTATACGAGTACGAACCCGAAACAAAAACCAGTCACGAGTTTGGGTGTTCGAAAATGAGTTAAAGCTAACAAAAATTGTTCGTTCACGGAGTGTTGCAAAAAAATGGTGGCCACGTTTGTCTCCAAAACCGGCCATGTTGCGACTATTACTCTTGAGGGACAAAGAACGGTTAATGCAGAATGATATGCTAGCATTTATTTGCCACAGGTCGTTTCTGAACTCCGTAAAGAGAACTGTAACCGCCGCATCATCCTCCATCACGACAATGCGACTTCTCACACCGCGCACAGAACAAAAGAGTTTCTAGAGCAAGAAAACATAGAATTATTAGACCATCCGCCGTACAGCCCCGACCTAAGCCCTAATGATTTCTATACTTTCCCTAAAATAAAGAATAAATTGCGTGGTCAGAGATTTTCATCACCTGAAGAAGCTGTGGACGCCTACAAAACGGCCATTTCGGAGACCCCAACTTCCGAATAGAATGGTTGCTTCAATGGTTCCATCGTATGGAAAAATGTGTCAAATTTCGCGGAGAATACTTCGAAAATCAATGAATACATTTTTAAATAGTAAAGTTGTGTCACTTCATTGATTCCCGAAATTTTCAGTGACGCCCTCGTTTAGTCCTCATTCATAATAATTAAAAAAGGTTTTTTCCTTTTTGAAATTATTTTCATGATAATGTCAGCACCATCATCGGTTATTTCTAAAGAATGCGTTCAATGCAAGTGTGAAATCACTATTTGTGTGATTAATTGTGAAGGGCACCGTGGCTAACGAAATTAATGGGCTACTTAATGTAATAGTATTACTTAAATCGTTCGTTTATTACAAAAAATAATTTAAACATGGCTTAGACACGTGTTTTGTTCAACAGTGACTAACAATTTACAGCAGTGTTTAGCTTGTGTTTAAATAAAACGTTGTTAAGCTAACCATTCACAGTTTGTGTTCGTTCATTCTCACGCGATCCATTTAAAGCAAATGACATATTAATATGACTCAATATTTCGAGTCACATATATTGAAATAGTTTGTTCTACATAGCAATATTTTTTATAAATTCTAACGAAGCAAGACATAAACTTGAGTGTTCAGGAACAAGTAAAGGAACGGAACGCAATTTTTGTCAGCTGTCATCTATCTGTCATCATATTATAATCTGAATCTTCCTTAGGAATATATATATTCGTTAGACACACCTTAGACATGCTTCGGCTCGTGTTTAAATATAAACAGTGTCTAAAGATTGTGTAACGCTATAGAACAGAAAGACATATTCGGTGAAAGTCATGCTCGTGTCGTCACTTTCCGTTCAATACATTTTGTATGATAATTGTTAACATACCTGGTAATTTGGTGCGTCAATAGCTTCGAGTATCTGCTGACCAGATAACGCCACCCATGGTTGAAAGCCATATGTGAACATCTCCCAAAGGCAGACTCCGAAGGCCCAAATATCACTTGCAGATGTAAAGCGTAAGAACAGAATACATTCCGGGGCACACCTTGATAGAAAAAAAAATACAATAGACTGATAATATTGTTTTCAAGTGTGATCTTCTCTTAACTAACGATGTAATATGAGAAGGACCTACAAGTTCTACTAAAATATACAAATTTAAAGGCCTTAAAAAAGTCGAGACAAAATATATTAAGGTCACAAATAAACGAGTGGCGCTATTTTTAACGTTAAACGTACGAATTGATGTTAATGTTATTAATATATTACGATTTTCTATAAAAAGCGTATTTTTAGTTTTTTTTTAACTACTATTTATTAAGTGTCACCTTTGTATCGAATTGTGTAATGTCTACAGTTCTGGCTAAACTTAAAGGCTGCACACCAAACATTTAAGAACGATACAGTCAGTTGTACCATCCAACGATATTATTATGACCGATTATATTATACACTATAATAATAAATACTAAAAGAAAAAATATTATTCAAATAAGCAGGTTGTTGCTATGCGCATATATTCACCTTGTATACGCTTAACCTATGTTCCGAGAGGACATTAACTGTAGCGAGTAGTGTAGTGTAGTTATGTTTGATACACTACCACGATAATTTATCTGAATCTTAAAAATAATAGCCTATAAAGTTTAATTTTTTTTAACATTTAATCTCACAACAAAATTGTTACATCGGCATGTATGACAACGACATAATTGAAATAATAAGAAGAGATGAATTTAAGAAAGTATAATATATATATAATACAATATTTGAGTACTTACCACGCAACCGGAAGTTTTAGTTCCACGTTATAATTCGTT
Organism: Leptidea sinapis; assembly: GCF_905404315.1. Lineage (NCBI taxonomy): Eukaryota > Metazoa > Arthropoda > Insecta > Lepidoptera > Pieridae > Leptidea > Leptidea sinapis. The sequence continues at coordinate 6,422,484 of NC_066312.1, read as the reverse complement.
TGGTAATAATCCTTTCCCACACCGAGCGCTCTTGATAATCCAAAATCTGATATTTTTACCTTATTCTTGTTAAATACCAATATATTTCTCGCAGCGAGATCTCTAGAAACGGTAAAACAATGCTAGATGAGAGAAAAAATGCAGTTCAGAGAATATCTTTTGATATTTACATAAAAGATAAAAATATGATTTTATGTCTGTCACAGCCACTTTGTATAGTCTTACATGTATAATAATTAATCTACATTTATTATGTACTATATAGGATAGGTTCGTTAAGGATATAAATTTTCTTAACAGTTATTACCAAAACGTTCGGGGGTTATGAACTAAATTAGAAATTTTCCAACGTAATATATATCGCAACTCCTACGACGTTATTGTATTAACCGAAACAAGGCACTTTGAAGAAATAAATAGTGATGAATTATTTGACAGTCGATATGTGGTATGGTGAAGAGACAGAAACTGTACCCTCACTGACAGGGACGGAGAGGGAGGTCTACTTATCGCGACCCGCATGGACATACCTACAGCTTTGCAGGTCCAGTATCAATCCTCAGCAGATGATTTATGGGTGACTAAATGATTCATATCCTGTATTATATTTATTCAGGCAAAATAAAGGTTTCTCATTTCCCAATGTAATGTATGTATAATTTCCCATTTGTAATGTATGTTCAAAGGCACATAAGTGAATTTGGCAGAAACTGTCATAACCATGTTAACACCAGGAACAGACATAAACTGATGATGCCTACTAAAGGCATAAAAGGCATTTATTTTCTCAAAATTGATTCCTTTAGAATTCTTTTTGATGTCATTTCTTATACTACTACATACTACTACCGCTTCGGAAACAACTACTCGGCTAAGTCGAGTTAGTAAGTCTTTTGTCGGGCGATGTAGGTATAGTAGGCTTTTACAACAAGATCCCAAAAAATGTTCAAAACAAAAGTATTACGTTATTCAAACGAATTGTTAAAAAACGTTTGTGTGGTAAAGGTTACTATAACATAAATGACTTTCTTAATGATACCACAGATTGGGAATGGAGCGACCGCCCTCAGGCTATTAAATAATAAGTTTAATTGTAAAACATATTTTTGATGAAAAAGAAAGCCCGCTGAGTTTGTTGCGCCCATTCTTCTCAGGCCTGAGGCATTCATTTTGGAATGGGTGGCAGTTTTTTTTTGACTTTCAATAAGTGATTTCACATCCTATTTTGAATAAAAATATTTGAATTTGAATCAGTTAGTTACTTTTTAAATAAACTATAGCATATGTGTCATTTTTAAGTTTAGCTAATGGTGTATGAATGGCTATGAAATGTTTTGGACACGTGGAACGAATGAGTGAAGAAAGAATGACGCATCAAATATGTATATAAGGCAAGTCGGTCGCGATAGAGTTCGTAGAACATTCGTCGACCATATTGGGGACTTTTGGGAAAAGGAAAGGTCCCTAGCACCCGCAAACGCATGTATGAAAAGAGTAATGAATGTAGAGGCAGCGCGTGAGGTTTGTAAGGATAGAAGCAAGTGGCATTCTATTGTGTTCTGCCTACCCCGACGGGAACAAGGCGTGAGTGTATGTATGTATGCTAATGGTATACGTTTCTGAAACTGTTGTTCTATTGCAATGTGAAGTCTCAATGACAGAATAATATTGTTGGGTGATTTTGCTATGAGCGGAATGAAGTGGTCGCCAAAAATAGGTTCACCTCATCAAATGCCATCTAATGTGATGATACTGAAGCTCCCAGGAAGAACACTTGATGCACTGAGAGCTCAACCTTAGCCAGATATTATCAAATGATATCACTATTGTATGAGAATGCATTGATCCCTTAGTCCCTGCAGACCCACACCATAAGCCCTAAATTAGTTCAGTAGACTTTTCAATATATTTTTTTAATGTTGCAAGCAGAATTCGATTTTCTTACAATAAAGGTGACTACGAAGCTATGAATAATGACATTAGTATTATAGCTTTCGCTGTGTTTTCATTCGCCCGAGTGTGTACGGCATCAATATTCCTAACTTGACAAACTTAATAAATATTAATTGAACATAAATTACCTATGAATCAGTCTTTTAGTCTCAAGATAAGTCATTCCATCACAGATTTGTTCAGCGAACTCGCACAGGTTTGGTACTGGGAAGTTGCGTCGGAATGTAACCTCACGCAGACATTCCAAAAGTGATCTGAGCGGCGCGAGTTCCGTTACCTGCAAACAGATTTATATAATACATATGGCATGAAGGATATCAAAGGATAATCGGAGAGAGATGCAACAGTCTCGCTAAATACCATACATAACCAACCTATAAATGCTAGTGAAATTAATGGGCAAATGAGACTTAGCATCTTTTATCTCAAGGTGACGAGCGCAGTTGTAGAGCCGCTCAGAATTTTTGGGTTTTTTTCAAGAATCCTGAGCGGCACTGCAGTGAAATGGGCAAGGCGTATAAATGACCATCAGCTGAACGTCCTGCTCGTCTCGTCCCTTATTTTTATAAAAAACCAAACGATCCATATCCAGTACGGAGAAAACATTATAACGGCTTTATCTAAATGTACATTCCTTTTAATTTTACATTAATAAATAATTCGTACTCAGAGTAGTTCTATGTATATATATATATAATATGGATTACTTAGGCTATATCTGGTAATGTAAAAAAACTTAAATTGTTACTATTAAAACATATAGTCCCCGAAATTATATATATATATATATATATGTACTTATACTTATTATAAAAAGGGGACTTGTTTTGCCTATGCTTGTGCGAATTAAGCCCTTTCATACGATACCATTTTGGAACACCGCTCCTTGCAAAAAGAAAATATCAAACTCTGTTTTTTATGACTTTATTACAAATGTACAGTTTTTAGACTTTTCCCTATACTTTTACCCCCTAATTCATAATAGTCTGCTAAGTTAAAGCATTGCTAATTCTCACTCTGTCTTCTTCTATTGACCTAAGTCAGAATGAGAAATAACACTCTATAGCAGCTGTTTTAAGTTAGCAGACCATTATGAATAAGGGGGCTAGTAATTACTAATATAAATAATAGTAAGACTAATTTTATATATTACATTAAAACCATTTGGGATGCCAAATGGAAAACTCTCAACACATATAATATTACTTTTATGTTTACTTTTATCATCTTATAATTTACTTACCAACATAAGGGACTCCATATGTAAAACTACTCCATACAGCCTGACAATATTAGGATGCTCAATGCTATGCATCACAGCTGCTTCTTTAAGAAACTCAGCGGAGTTTGAAGTCATTCGTTCATTACCAAGACATTTGATGGCAACTTGTAACTGAAATTTTCAAATTATTATATTGTACAGGCAAATGGCTATTTTTTTCATATTATACACTAGCTCTACATCCTAAAAGTACTAAAAAATAAGAATTCTACATAATATCAATGTAATAAATTTTTTTCACGTCTATTTTTAGCAACGAAATACGAATTACAAATTCCTATAGAAGGATATTTATAAGAAACAAAAAAAAAACATACATAGCTATTTAAATTAAATACGACCGTTAGTACGCACTTACACTTTTAAAAGATAAAGCGAGTGTATAGTTATTTTTCTTGTTATAAATACTACATTGCTAATAATGTTACCAATTGTACAATTATAGAATAAGATTACAGTACGGAACCGTTGATGAATGAGTTTGATAAGCATCTATTAACGAGTATTACTATCTCTAGAAGTTAAAATAACTCCTATTATTGGAGTCATTTCTATTACTTAAATGACCTCTGATGAAATAAATAAATATTATATTCTAAAGTTGAGAGTCCATTATTTATACTTCGTTCAAGTTCAAGATTCAAGGTGACGGAATTGAGAATCTAAGGCAATCTCAAATTCACTGGAACACACAAAATAATCATCAAAATCGGTCCACCCGTTTAGGAGGTAGTTCAATTGTGAATCTAAACCATTCTCGAATCCACCTGAAGACACACAGAAAGTTTCATTAAAATCGGTCCAGCCGTTTAGGAGGAGTTCTGTTACAACAGACGCACAAAAGAAATATATATACATCAAGATAAGATATATACTCTATTATAATATAGATATATTCTGTGTCCCAATCATATGAATACTTTTTGCGAATAACACTCAAGTATTGCTTGTACTGTTACAGTAACTGGATCATTCTAGAACTATCTCGAACCGTGCAGTACATAATAATATGATCAACAAGATTTTGTAAAGAGCTTTAGGTCAAGGTTACTTTTTGCCTTTCGAATACTCGCGCACATACGACGCAACATTATGATGATAGCAAGGAGCAAATCTATTAATAGAGATATTGTAAACAAGTATTCTTTTGTGCTTGCTTTTATACACTATTATAATGTTCTTATTTGACGATTCACAATTCATATAGCACAGTAGTTGGTAATCCTGACTACTGAGCTTGGGTTTCCAGTTCGAAACCCGGTAAGTGGAAGATTTTGTATGTTGAATATTAAGGTTTGCTTCAAATTGCGTCAGTTAAATTTGCCTTACCCTTTGATTGCCTGTATTCCATGTCCCCTGTTGAACAACCCCAAACTGCCCCATACCTAATTCCTTATTAATCGTTACATCTTCTTCAGAGATAATGTGCTTTGGCGACATTTTTACATATCCTTCAGCCGCCGGAGGTGTATCAAAACATGTTGGTAAAGCAGTTCCATGATTTGCCTGCAAAAAGTCCATTTTAAAGGTTATGAAATACCTTATACCCTACTTTTAAGTGAATGATAATAAATAATAGCAATTCCAACTACCATTTCACGAGTATACATGCAGACTTCTGTTACCCTTCAGAAATCAATGATGCGCTTATAAATAATGTATGATAACTTAAGAGGCGCATTTCAACACATTGATTTGTTACTGTTGCTTAAATTTTTAGGTTGGACTATCCTAGAAACCCGAAATGTGAAAAACGAAAAACATTAAAATCTTTAATAGATATGATTAGATACATTTTTTCTTATCCATTTTGTCACAGGCAGATTCTTACCACTTGGTCTATGTCACTTGGTGATGCCGTATTCACGGGTCATGCAGGTCTCTCTCGGAAAATCTTCGACCAGTGCCGGGAGACACTTGTGTCTTGTATCGAGTCCTCTCTTAAGAAAGTCGCGGAATGGGGTAAATTGAACTTTGTCTAATTTAACCACCAGAACACTCAAGATTGCGCGTTCATCACAAAAAATAAACCATTTCGCTACTCGCGTACATACTCGCCTGGTATCGGAATACTGGGTCTCGAAATTTCGAGCGATTGCAAATTCTGCGGTCATCTGGAGGGCAATACCAAATTGGCTTCGAAGAAACTGGGCGTCATAAATAGACCACGGCAATACTTCAAGCTGGCCCAAATTCTAGCGCTCTACAAAGCGCAGGTCCGGCCACATATGGAGTATTGCTGTCATCTCTGATCTGGCGCAGCCCAGTATCAGCTCGATCCCGTTGACCGCGTGCAACGCAGAGCAGCTATAATTGTCAGGGACCCAGTGCTCTGTGAACGGCTAGACCACTTGGCATTGCGTAGAGATGTCGCTTCATTGTGTGCCTTCTACCCACATTTATCACGGGCCAGTGTTCAGAAGAGGTGTTTCACCTGATTCCTGCCACCGAATTCCACGTTCGCACGACGCCCCAGAAATTAGGATATTATCCCCACCATCTGGATGTGTGGCGGTAGTCCACAGTGTGGTTTTCGAGGAGCTTTCTTCCACATACTACAAAGAATTAGCTTCCTTGTGCAGTGTTTCTGGGACGATACAACATGGGGTACCTTCAAAAAAAACGCGTACACCTTCCTTAAAGGCAAGCAACGCTTCTGTGATTGTAGGTGGCGGTGATCACTGAACACCAGGTGATACGTATGCTTATTTGTCGACCTTTATCATTAAAAAAAATGTGTTAATCATATAGTAATTTAAAAGTCACCAAAATTTTTAGAGATTTCATGTGTCTAAACCATTCCCGACTCATGGTCATACTAGTTTGACTACACGTAATTTTTTCGTCACACCAAGGGCTTTACTTCATCCTGTTGGCAAAGTAAAAGATTTTTCAAAGTACATGAAGAAATAATGGCTCAAGAAAGTTTCATTGCAGGCACACCTCACTAAACAATATAATTATCAAAAATTGTGTGATAGTTAATAAACTATTAACTGTCTTAAAAGAGGACGTGGACATTGACATTGAAAAAAGCCCAAGGTAATAGAGAAAATTTAAATTGATTATTAATACGCAAATGAAACTTATGAATAATTATATATCTTTAGGCCATTTTACGGAAATACTACTTTAATTAAGGTGCAGTAAAACCCGTGGTGTGAAGAGGAGGAATAAAACATTTTCCGTCCAATAGTCACTTGTTATCTAAACTATTGAGAATGTCGAGATCATGAGAATATAAATTGACACATCACTTATATCAATTACCAACAGGGTTTAGTAAAACCCTTGGTGTGATGACGAGGAAAAAAAATTACTCATAGTCACACTGATGTGAAGTGTGTGTCGAGAATGGTCTAAACATATAATAAAACTTCACAGCCTTAACACTGCACAACAATGATTAGTTTACATGTTCAACAATCTTATATACTATGACAGCTATAAATAGTCATAGCATTGGTGCTGGCTATGGTTAGCTTAGATGATTACCTACATAACATGAGGCACTGTTTCATCTTTGACCAGACATTCTCTGTAGTAAGGGACATCTGGTACACTGATTGTGACAAAGTGCTAACTATTAGTGTGTGACCCACCAGGGATGAATGAGTCTGTGTCAATGCAGCTGAAATTTTGCAATTTGAGAATGTCCTTTGGTGGAATACTTATAACACCTCTAAGCACTTCCAGTGATATAATTGTGGTAGAAAATAAAGAGGCCCCATCTTTATGAATAAAGGCCAAAGAAAGAAGCAAATGGAGATATTTTCATCATTTATGATTTAAGCTGTTCTTCATTGTACCTATGGAGTAAAACAAATAAAGGTGGTACTGAGAAGTGCCCACCTATAGGTGATAACAGTACTGACTGGTCTACCATCTACTGATAGTTGTATGTTGTAATTGTTTTGAAGATATATTATGTTTTCATAATAACAACATCATATATGTGAGTGTTCCGAAGAGCTGTTCAACCTGATTCCTGCCACCGAATTTCACCTTCGCACGACACGCCACAAGTTACGATATCATCCCCACCATCTGGATGTGTGGCGGTCCTCCACAGTGCGGTTTTCAAGGAGCTTTCTTCCTCGTACCACGAAGCTGTGGAATGAGCTTCCTTGTGCGGTGTTTCTGGGACGATACGACATGGGTACCTTCAAGAAAAGCGCGTACACCTTCCTTAAAGGCCGGCAACGCTCTTGTGATTCCTCTGGTGTTGCAGGAGAGTGTGGGCGGCGGTGATCACTTAACACCAGGTGACCCGTACGCTCGTTTGTCCTCCTATTCCATAAAAAAAAAAATATATACAGTTATAACTGTCAATTAGAATAGAGCTTGCTTATAGTCAACTATGGATATATATCATATATTTATATAGTAGTTACTAAATCTTGTAAATACAAGCAGTATAAGACTTACATTTTCATGGGTTCTGTTGTGTGTGCGGAATAGCTTTTTGAATCTCATTAAATAATTATGTGGGAAATGTTTATGTAATCGTTTCTTAAATCTTCTCTGCTCTGGTTTTGATAACCCAACATTTACTAAATCCTCTACAGTTACATAATGCAGCTGAGAAAAATTAGTTATGTTTAAAACCTTTCTGAAATCAAATGCATAATACTTATTATGAATATTACCTTTACTCCTCGTCCATAGTGTGGCTTTTAATCATATTGTCTCTGTCACAGCTCTCAGTACTTAGTACGGAAGTTTTATGGGTGATAATTTAATTTTTTTTATAGAAGAAAAAAGATAGAAGTGACTGATCAACAAGCATAAGGGCCACCTGATGATCCAGAGGATAAAACCAGAGGAATCACAAGGGTTCTTATGGTTTCATCCTCTACTCAGCTTCTTTTCTCTCAGAGTGCCATTTGTTTCCGAAGTGGTAATAGTGTCTAGTATAATAGAAATGACATAAAAAAGAATTCTAAAGGAATCAGTTCTGAGAAAATAGATGCCTTCTTTATGTTGCCAATCTTATTAAGTGTCAAATAAAAATACATAATATGAATTCGAAAATCGAATACAAAATGGTATGAGGCGGCTGAGGCATGAACTGGGGGCTCCATGGTGAAAGTCAATGGTCCAATCTATTGCGCCACCGATGCTCTACACTATTGATTGGTAGTACACTTAACTGTTAGAAACTGTAAAACTTTAATTTAACTACCACTATAGATGGATTTTTTGACACTTTCATAAAGTCAAATTTGCACCTGTCTAGTTTTTACGACATTGAAGACTTTTTAATGATATATTAAAGGTAAAATAAAACACAAGCACAAAAAATGAATGATGAATAACTTAAATTCATGCATGTAATATTTGGCGACAGTTTATCACATTCATAAACGTTATACATTGTCGATTACCTACCTGAATTTATCAACGTGATGTCCCAACTCTGCTTCTACTAAAAACTCACGGAGGGATTCACGATCATCTGTAGAGTTGGCTGAAATCGTAAATAATACAATAAGAAATTAGAGATGAGCGTTGTTAAGATGATACCACATGCTTATTAGCGAAATAAGTTTCGTACCCATTTTTCTATATCTTCCACAAATAATACTTTGATTGTTTTCCAGTAACACAATGTTTTATTAATAATTTACTATATTAAATGTACTTTATGAGTTTAAAAAATGTAAATATATTTTTAACTTCTACTATGTACAAGTCTTGAACGTTGTAATAATATTATGTATATACTCAGATAAACTCCTCTCTATAGTATAAACTTTATACCTCCAAACAATGACAATTGACAAAGTTTGGAGTACCTACAACAGCCCACAGATCGCGATAATATGTAGCTACACTAGTACCTGCCAAAGATTAAAATATTATTTTTTACTCTGTTATAACACAGTACCACAGAATACCAACAATAGTACACATTAAGGATCAAAAGTGTAGAGATTAGGGTTTAAACTACAGTTTACACTAGGATGCCGCAGTCGTTCGTCGTACCGCTTCGCTGCGGCGTATATTTGAGCGAAGCGAGGTAAACTAAGTCTGTGTACAAAAACAAAACAAAATTAATCAAGATTTGAGGAATCGGTTCAATTTTGAAATAAATAGCGCGTGCTAATTTTGAATAATTTGTAAATCATGTTTGTTTTTAATTATAATAATTGAATCAAGTGAACATTCAAGATTCTGTCACGACAATAATCTAGAAAATTTCGAAAGCTTTCTATGAGTTAAATTTTTTTATAATCGGTCCAGAAATGACCGAGAAACACAGAAATCCATTGGAATCACCCGGTGGGAGCTCCGCTCAGCTTCGCTTCGCTCAAATATTCTAGAACATATTCTGTATAGTTAAACTATTAAACTGGTGAAATTAAAAGTTATTATAATTAAATAATAGCTTTAAATACTAACAATAATTAAATTAAATAATAATAATAATAGCCTCCTTTGCTATTGAAGAGAACTGCCACGATTTTTTCCATTAAAATTAGAACATATAATTTTTTAGCTATTTTTATTTGAACTATTATCAAAAAGTACTATATTATCATAAGGAAAACCCGGATTTCAGATCCTTGAACCAGGAATGACTGTTACGACACAACGACTGTTATGCTGATGAAATGCGGTTTATTAAACGCAACAACGTGTTGGATGATGCTACGCTTGATCGACTACTCTCGGGAGTGACAGTCTCTACACCAATTACTGATCAATCCCAATCACTTAACGATTAGGCGAACTAACAAACTAATCTGATGTCACCTACAGATTGTAGTTCTGTCGTGGTGGACGTCGAGGCTGACTGTACGTGCCTATGATAATGAGCATTTGAGGGGGCTTTGGAAGATTCAATTCTCGAGTTCAGACAAATACCAGCCGTTTTTCCCACGCATAACCTAACGGTTATAGTGTTAGTTGTGGCTCTGGATCGTATACATGATACTTATTTACAATCTAGCCGAGACCTTGCTGATACACATTCGCATATAATGTACAGCATTGCAGCATACCGGGTTGCTTATGTAAGGTTTCCGGATTCTGATAGGGGGCACGGGTCGCTGGTGAAACACCTCATCGGCAAAAAATGATCTAACAACGTATCAATGCTGCTAGAACCAAGATAGGCAAACTAATCTGTTTTAGATCGGGTAATACCCGCCCAAGAATCATGCGTTTTATGACAAAGGCTTTTGCTGGAACAAATTTAAAACCTAAAGATTATAGTAACTGTGTCACGGTACGAATTGACTATCTAAAGCAGAAGATTTCTGCGTGGGCGAACCGTATCCGCCGCTATAAATAACGCGCAGACAGATATCATCAGAATCGCATCTTCCAAAGTGACCAAAGAAAGGTATAATATGGAATTTGGAAAGACAACGCGCCCGATGATGACTGATTACTGACTTACTGAGCCAAATATGGTTTGGTTGAGATGTACCTACTCTATTTGGAAAAATATTTGGTCAGTGCCCATCACCCACACTGACAATGAATGGATGAATACCGTTAAACGCTCGTGTGAACAGTTGCAACCTATGGCGCCTGTTGTTATTAGCCCTCTTGATGTTACAAACCCAATTAGTTTAACCTACAACTGGAAAAGCCCAGGGTGAGATGGATTACATAATTTTTGGCTGAAATGGTTGCGGTCTTCACACAGGTGCTTAGCTAAACAATATCAGGAAGACATTTTATCGGAAACCCTCCCTTCTTTTATGACTACTGGTATCACCTTTCTGCTCCATAAATCGGGTAGTACCATGGTACCTAGAATTTCGACCAATAACATGCTCAACCACAATCTATAAGCTCCTTCCATCCATATTAACATCAAAATTAAATAAACATTCTTATGAAAAAAAATTTTAGACCCTGCTAAAAATGGCATGGCCCTCCTCATTGACATGGCTGTTAACCAACAGGTTCGCCGAAATAAGAAGAACCTCTCTGCCGCTTGGATTGATTATAAGAAGGCCTATGATTCCGTGCCTGTATGTGGTTGAGACGAGTACTGGAACTTAACAAGACCTGACTCAGACCGAGCATGACGCTCTAGATATAAAGGTCCGAAAACTACTGACGCCATACCGGTTGCACATCCACGCTGATCTTTGATGAGATTACACATCCTACGGAAATGTGGAACTACTGTAGCCCTAACCACCGGCGGAATTGTCGTGAACCAACGCCGGTGGGACTTTATTTTTTATATCAATATTTGTAATATTGTATTTTTTTTTAAATATGTTATATATACATGTAGAAAATAAGATGAAATTATAATAAAGAGTATAATAATAATAAGTCATCGTAAGTACGCGCAGCGGCCTCTACAGAGAGGCTATCCATTAAAAACTCACAGGGAGCAGAGACGCACGCGCGAGCTTTGTTCGTCAGCTACACCACCACTCCAACCGATCATTTAAAAATGGAGAAACTATAAAGAACAAATCATAGTAAATCTTAAGTACAGTCATTGCAAATGAAAATTATTTTAAGCTTCCTGAAGACACTGAATCTAATTCTCATTGAAAGTAGAGACGTAAGAATCGTATTTTTGCTATGGAAAAGGAGCACAAACCAGCGTACGGGTAACCTTGTGTTAAGTGATCACCGCCACCTACATTCTCCTGCAACACCAGAGGAATCACAAGAGCGTTGCCGGTCTTTAAGGAAAGTGTACGCGCTCACTCCACAGCTTTGTAGTACTTGGAACCGAAGAAAGCTCCTTGAAAACCGCACTGTGGAGGACCGCCACACATCCAGATGATGGGGATGATATCCTAACTTGTGGCGTGTCGTGCGAAGGTAGAATTCGGCGGCAGAAATCAGGTTAAATAGCTCTTCGGAACTCTCCCCGTGATAAATGCGGTAGAAGACACACAATGAAGCGACATCTCTACGTAACGCCAAGTGATACAGCCGTTCAGAGAGCACTGGGTCCCTGTCAATTCGAGCTGCTCTACGTTGCCGGCTTGAAGTATTGCCGAGCTCTATTAATGACGCCCAGTTTCTTTGAAGCCAATTTGGCTTTGCCCTCCAAATGGCCACGGAATTTGCAATCACTCGAGATTTCGAGATCCAGTATTCCAATACTAGGCGAGGCTTTAAGGAAAGTGTTGTCGTAGAGCGGTGATACGACAAATGGGGTTTTTTGTGGTAAACGCGCAAACTTGAGTCTTCTTGGGGTTCAATTGCCCCAATTAACCCATTCCACGACCTTCTCAAGAGAGGACACGATAGAAGACACAAGTTTCTCCCGGAACTGGTCGACGACTGGCGGCATCGCCCGTGCTGTCGTCTGCATAGCAATGTATGTTAGAGGTGTCCAACATATCATTGGTATGCAGAAGAAACAATGTGGGAGATAGCACACAACCTTGGGGCACTCCAGTGTTCACGGGCTTGGGGTTCGAGCAATAACCATCGACAACGACTGGTATACTGCGCCCAGTGAAGAAGCTGGAGGTCCACTTGCATACAATAGGCCTGTATTTGCCAAACTCCGACTGTCTCCTTTTTTTGGATCGGATGGACAGGGGCTGACTTCCATGAGTCAGGGACTACTCCTTTTGAATAAGTATGCCGGAACAAACGCGTTAGCACCGGCGTCAACATAGGGGCACACGTTCTCAGGACGATTGGCGAAATGCCATCGGGCCCGATCGTCTACTTGACGTCCAAAGAAAACAGAGCTCGCCGAACAGTTTTCTGTCTGAACTGTACTTCAGGGATAATTTAAGTTAACCGCGCAGTAAAATATGATGCTTTAGCTACCTTAATTTTTAAGGTAGCTAAAGGTTTTAAGGTAGGTAAGGACGTATTCAGGTACAAAGGTAATTTGAAAGCAGCCGTCTTGCCTCCATCATGCAATCCCTCTTTTAAATGATTAAGTATTATTATATAGTACTGTTTTATTTAATAATTTTATCATCGAAAGGCGTAGGTGTTAAAGGTATTTCAATTATATAGGTACCTACACAAAAAATACCACTACGGTCGAACTTCATAAGTCTTTAATCCAACATTTTAAACCCAATTTCTCCCCCTTAGAAGGGTTTTTGTAAAATCTTTTCTTAGCTGATACCTACTTACCTACTCTCTAAAAAGACCTACCAAAGTATAATTTACCAATACTTGATATTCCCATACAATTTCAAAATGACGTGTAGGTACAGAATATCATTATTTATAGCGAGTAACTTAAATTACGATTTTGAGCGGTCTAACTTCAAAAACAAAGGACTTTCATACAACCTTCGATCCCCCCTTTCACCCCCTTAGGGGATTAGTTTCTCAAATCCGTTTCTTAGCTGACACCTACGTCCAAGAAAGAACCTACCTTCTCAATTCCAAGTTTGTAGGATTTGTAGTTTCTGAGATTTCGTGATGAGTCAATTACCGGTGGAAATCTCTTATATGTATATATAGAAGATAATCTTACCGATGATAAGTCAAACCATCTTTTTTGAGTCGTTAATGTATTATTGAAGCACACTTAGGCTTGTTGATTGACACACGACTTGGGAGAAAATTGTGGTTACATCGTCTTTAAGCACACTTTTGCCGTTCAGTTATCAGACTGCCAATATGTCCATATATATAGAACGTCATTGTGTGTGACTGTGAATAAATATCCTAGCTAAAGCTAAACATTAAAAAATACTTTTTAATTTTGAATTAAATGTTGGTGTTAGAAAGGTTAGCTGCGGATGCATATTATTATCAACGACACCGCTCCTCTGCGATAGGTGGTCCAAAAACGATATTTTACCTTTTTAGTATCTAGACTCTGCATTGTTACAATGTTATCGAGCGTCGTACAAAATGTTTAGTATAAATTTCGCGGTACATCGTCCAATGAAAACATTCGCCAATTCTACACGGTGTAGAAAGTGCAGGTCCGAAAAGTCTTTATATTTACCGTCAGTAATATACAATCAGATAGAGTGCGAAAATATTTTGTTTATTTTTTGGGATACTCAAACCTATTAATATTGTTTAAATTTGAAGAAGAACTTTTAATAAATTTTACGCGTTTTTTGGTAATAATATGTATGTTTATTTTCAACGCTGGTATCATTTTCGGTATTTTTGCAAATATGGCGCAGGTTGCTACAGATAAGCTGTAGACGTTTTTAATTAAGTTGTATTAATTAAAATACAATAAGCAAGAACATTAATACAATATCGAATAGAATTGGAAAATAATATATTGTGTGGTAAAGCGTTCTAAGTGAATTGTGTTTTATCGATATGTAGGTTTAATAACAAGTCCACAGTCAAATATGATAATACAGTTTTCCTCATTTCAGTTCTATGAATTTATTAAAAAAAACATTTATCTGCTTACAATTCATTACCTGCGTCTTTCTTTAATTATTCAGCATTAATTATATAAATAGTTTTGTCAATACTTCTATAGGATAATTTAAAATTTGTACTTACACTAGTGAGAGAATTGTTTATAATTTTAGCATCTAAAATATTTATATTAAGTATTGTTTGTATCAATTTTTTTAATAAACTATCAATTATTGTATATGTTATGCATAAATTGTATGTACTTTAATATAAGGTATGATGTTATAATAGTTTATTAGGACTGAAAAAAGACTCTTAGTGCCTATTGTGCTCACGAATTCGTTCCTGCCGCTGAAAATGCCGAATATTCTGGTGAGTGCTTATAATTACTTCCTTTTTCTTTGGTATAATTCTGTTTGTTATTAGATAGTCACATGTTTTTCCCTCTCAGCAGAATGAGTTATTGTTCATTTATAACTAGAATGAATATTTTCATCAGCTTTTAAGGTAATAACAAATATAAATGTAGGAAATCACTTGGCAGATCTTATTCCTCTAGGTGACACATTGTAGTGCCACACAGAATTTTTTCATTTTTTAAGAATCCTGAGTGGCACTGCATTGTAATGGACAGAGTGTATCAATTACAATCGGCTGAACATACTGAACCTCTAGTCCCTTATAGTCATAAAAAAATACTGAATTTGTCTCTTGTTACATTTTAGAAATGGGTTATCAATATTTTAAGTAAAAAAAATATATTAAAGATATACACAGTAATTAAGAGGTAAAGAAGAAAAGGAAATACCTACTCTAATGCTTAGTTTATAACTGAATTGAATGTACAAATTTATAGAGAAAATGTGAATGGAGGAAAGATTATATTAATTTGTAGGGTCAACAAATGTGTATATTCTACATTCATATCAGGATGTTCTTTCTGTTAAGAGGCAAAGAGCCAAATCTTGATTTGAAAAAACTTGTTTGAAAGAATTAGAGTGGAAGAAGCAAAGGCAGTATTGTCTACTTGCTCTATTTAGTATATACCGGATATGTCTCTTGGCAAAATTAATCTTCGACCATGGAACAGAACCTTAGATCTCAAGCAAGTACTTGACTTATTATTATTTGATTATTTTAAAACAAATAAGCTGATACCTACAACTTCACAGGTTCTGTGTACTCACATAACTGAGTACCTACATACTTATAAAAACTTGAATAACTTTATATTAGATAAACATATAGCAATAGTCATTGATGAATTGAAATGAAGATAAGGGCCAAGTGTCTTAGGAATAAAACTTAGAAGATTAATTTAAATCTATTCAGTAGTTTATCCATGATGTGCACACAAACGAAAAACTATCATGAGCAAAGCGGGTTAAATTTCTTCAACTTTTGGTGGAAATTGACCCTAATATTTTTCAAAAAGATTACATAGTGTATTATATTATTATTATTATTATTATTATTATATTATTACATATTGGACTAATGGACTCCATTGCCATTGATAAGGATCAATCTTTGCAAATAAATGTATGACTAAAAACAAAACTAAATACCAAATTTTATGCTTTATTATTATTATAAATCTTACTCTTTTTTTGTTGATATTCTATTGAGGATAAATCATGTCATATAATGCAGTAAGCATTTCAGTTAACGGAAACCATTTTGAGCAATTTATTAGTTAGGCAAATGTGAGATATGAAAAACAATTTAGAATTTTTCTATTTGCTTATCATTTTAAGTAATACACATCTTTCCAAAGCTGGATCCTTTTCAGCAA
Source organism: Leptidea sinapis (assembly GCF_905404315.1). Taxonomy (NCBI): domain Eukaryota; kingdom Metazoa; phylum Arthropoda; class Insecta; order Lepidoptera; family Pieridae; genus Leptidea; species Leptidea sinapis. The sequence goes on along the minus strand of NC_066312.1, from coordinate 6,406,150 downwards.
CAGAGTACATATAATAAAATAGGAAATAAATAGTGTTATTAATTATTAAGTCATATGTAAATAATAAAAAAAAAATTATAGATAATAATGTAATAATTTTTAATAATAAATATAAATCTGGATGTAATTTTTTTGAAAATCATTAGGGTTGATTTCCATCCAAATTTTTATATGTGAGGATATATAATACCTATCTGGACTTAGTCCAATTGTGAAAAGGTAGAAAAACATTTAAGTCATTCTCTTTCACATGAGCCTCTTGCCCTCTTAAATATACAGATAAAATTCATCTAATATGTTACTTATTTCATCAATTTAATTTGGTACTGAATGTAGTTTACTCTAAAGTCTAGTAATAATATACTTAACAATCTTTAGAATTTAATATACAGGATCTTTATAAAATAAAATTCATATAATATCAATTACCAATGACATACGGAAGACAAATGTGGTTGCTAACTATGGGCCTTATGAGGAAGCTCTCTGTTGCTCGGCGGGCAATGGAGAGGGATATGCTCAGAGTTTCCTTTTGAGATTGAATCAGAAATGAGGAGATCCATAGCAGAACCAATGTCACCGACATAGCTCAAATTATTGTGAAACTGAAGTGGTAGATGTGGGGGAGTAAGGTCCTTGAATAGTGACCACATACCAGAAGGCGTAGTGTTGGTAGACCCCCGACAAGATGGACCGACAATCTGTTAAAGATCACTGGAGTAGGTTGGATGAGTTGGAGATGGCTGAAATAATGATGATGAGGTGAAATACTTTGCTTTAGCATCCCTGACGGAGGTGGTCAAAGTCCTTGTAGTTTATGTGGTAGCTGGTGTAGTAAAAGACCATGCCTAGATGTGAGTTTCCGCCATGGGAAAATGATTTTAAACAATAATTTTCCTCCCATTGCAAACACTTAATATGTGATAGAAGTTACATTATGTTATTAACAAAAAACTAATTGCTACCTTTTTTATCTAAATTTGTTAATAATTATTGGATTTTTATATAAATACATACATTTGATACTTTGTTGACAATCCTTTCAGGCTAAATTTGGTATTAGGTATAGGGAGTTTAAAATGTAACCCCTTGCTGTTTTTAACAGAGTGTTGTGAATGTTTCATATATTATAGTAATAGTAAAATTCTGAATCTGATGTTTTAAAATTGAGGATAAAAATGGCTGTGGTACTCGGTGATAATGTACAATTATTTTTGGGATTTTTTAAATTGGTTATGTATACTTAGAATTTATTTAATACAAAGAAATATGCATAATACGAATCTTTTCTCATCATACTTAATACCTACTCATCACATCGATTTGAGAATGGTTTAGATTCACAATGGAACTACCTGCTAAATGGCCGGAGAGATTTTGATGATTTTTTTTAGAGTGTTCCAGTGAATTTGAGATTGGTTATAATTCTCAATACAGTCCATATATAATTCTCCTGCATATGTTAGTGATCTCCAATTTTTCAAACATAACATGTGGGTACAGGACAATGTCTATCTGTGTAAAAAAGAATGTGTGTATATTCACCTAAGACTCGAGAACTGTTAGCCAAATTGATATGATACTTACCACACATAATATTATGAAGGACATCACCTCTCAACAAATATAGTTACGGTAGTGTAGGAGTAGTAGAGTAGGTGGCAGTAATTCTTATCTTTTGAACCATATAGTTCGAATTGATATAAAATTTTGTATAGATTTAATACACATATATGGCAGCATTCAATACCAACTTATATATTTACACTGGTAAATGCGGACGATGTCGCGGATAACAGCTAGTAACTTATAAAATATTTAATAATGGCCACAGATTATTCCATCGGTATAATACAGTAAAATTGCATATTGTAATCATTTCTATATTATTCAGCATGACTGAGAACACGCTTTGAGATGTAAAATTAAATCAAAAGTCAGTAACGCTTGAAATCACTGGAGATGCAACTTCGTAATAAATCACGATGACATAAATAGGAGCGCCTTATTGTATTAACATAAAATGTTGCGAAAGTTGTTTTGGAATCATAAACCAATTAGATTCAGATAGAATCACTTAACCCCATTGTGGCTAATATGAACATTGTTTATACGAAGCCACTGTATATTTATGCGATTTGAATTTCGAAGCATTATCATACACAAAATTGTCCATTTTATTACGTTTACATATTTGAGCGATTGAAGCTATGTTAAAAGTTATTAAATATCTATGGATACAGCTCAGAAATTAGTTTATTCTAGAAAAAGAGAGTACTTATGAATATTACATGCGTGGTCAGATCAGACTAATATAAGGTCTAGTACTTCTCCACGCGACTTCGTTAGTATTAGGCTTTCTCCAGAAAACTAGTTAAAAGCCTTCTTTCTCTTACACTCGCCTCGCTACACATATTCATTCTCTTTCGTTCCAAAGAACATTGTTATATTGAACACGAAGAGAATTTGCACGTATAACGACTGTAGAAGGTTGTACAAAAGACTCTGAACAGCGTAATCTTGACGCTGTTCGAGCAATGCACGAATCTACGAGCCAGCATATTTGCTCTTACCGACAACGCCCTCCGTTCTCTCTCGATTTCCGTATCGTCCCTGAGGTCGGAAATGAACATATGACCAAGATATTTAAACGTAGATACTCTTTCCAACGCTGTACCATTGAGCATTATAGGTGGTACTTTATTTGGTGTTTTACCCCCGGCCTCAAAGACCATCACTTTACGTTTTTTAGCATTATGGGTAAGACCATGTCCTCCCACATAAGCTTCACATATGGCCATCAGTTGTCTGAGACCACAAATAGACGCACTCAACAGCACCATGTCGGCGTAGCTTATATTATTGACACAAGTTCCGTCTATGAAACAGCCGACCCTGGTGCTACTGAGCTCGCCAATCAAACCATTCACATATAGGTTAAAGAGCTCAATCCTCCCTGCCTCACCCCGCACTCCAATCCATATGGATGTGACAAGACTCCTGCCCATCTGACATGGCTGACCTATCCCATTTTTCGCCATAAAATATCGTATGAAATGCCTTCGACAAGTCAAGAAAATAGGCATAAACTGGAGTCTTGCGCTTAGTATAGTGTGTGACAGCATGCTTAACACACAGTATAGCACTCTATGTAGACAATCCAGGTCGAAATCCAAACTGGTTGTCATGAGGCTTTATAAACTTATTTAACTGCATATTAAGTATGCTGTCGAGCACCTTAGAGATGACCGTAGCCAATGAAATTGGCCTATAGTTGTTTTTATCAGCCAGTTCACTGGTATGGTTTTTTACAATAGGCACAACTATTGTACGTATCATCTCGTCCGGCATAAAACTATGACTCACACAAAAGCTGTACAGCATTGACAAAACCCTGGGAAGATGTGGCATGGCGTATTGAAGATGCTCAATGCTCAGTCCATCATGGCCTGAAGATTTTCCCTTCGTCATATGTTTGATGGTATGTGCAACTTCTTTACACTTTGTAATTGATACCCATTTCCATGTTGGACTCAAGATTGAGCACCGATTCAGAAGTCCCCCGTAGCGACTTAACACGAAAGTGGTCCATAAATATATCAGATATAGTTTCAGGCTCACACACGCCACCAACGCTCACAGGGAGAGACGGCTTACTGTTCATTCTATTGGTATTCTTCCAAAACCCGCGAAATTTATTTTTCGAATGGTGCGAAGCTAGAATATCCATTTTAATTTGCTCCTGACGGTTTTGACACCATTTTGAACGAGATTTGATAATTGTTCTAGCCTCGCACATTACGCTATAAACATATCCTGAGGTCAGCTTCCCATATCTACCACAGCGACCACCGAAACTTTTTCATTACATCCCCGTGCGCTTCGGCTACATGCTTATTCCAGCCTATACTCAGATATTTAGGTACGTCAAAACGTAAATGTCCCATGATGCAAGTCTTATACGAATCGGTTGTTTGCCCAAATCATATACGTGTTGACCAATTAGTATAAAGCTCGATATCGCCTGTAATTTATAACAGACTATATCGATCTCTGCTCTGCTTTTTGTGAAAATGTATCTTTTATATTTAAAATATGTACAATATCTTAATATTCTAATGCATTTTAAATATAACGCGACACATTAACATCCCCAACAGTCATTTTACGTTAATTACAAACCCTACATAACGCTCTATGTTTGAGTGAGATTAATACAAAATAGCCTTGAACTTTGAAAGTTGCAGGGGAACGTTAAATTGTGTGCTATAAATTTCACGCTGTTCACTCTAGTTATTGCAACTTATGTATTTGCAAACGAAAAGGGTAGGCGTTGAAATTTTCTACATTAAATAAAATTCGCATTGAAAACTTTGCTGCTAACTTAATTTATTTATTACTATGTACATAGCCCTTACACCAACTTCAAAGTAGGGGATATCATTAATATTATATAATAATGAATATCATGAAAAAATCTATAAGAAGAACAATAACTTATTAATTAAGAGACATATTAAGAGCTCGCAGTATGAATTATGCACTGACGATAAAATGTAGAATATATTTCAATGATGACGACGGTCACATGGTTGCAGAAAAGTACTCGAATGACGACCACGTACCGGAAGACGCAGTGTCAGTAGGCCCCCCACAAGATGGCCCGAAGATTTGGTCAAGATCGCCGGAATACGTTGCAGGAGGGCAGCGCAGGACCGATCGTCGCGGAGATCTTTGAGGGAGGCCTTTGTCTAGTAGTGGACGTCTTCCGGCTGTTGATGATGATGAGTTTATTTCAATGAGGCATTTATTACTTTGCAGACGGAAAGACTATTGTTTGAAGTTAAGTCTATGCTGTTCAGTATGGTTAAGTCTTGAAAAAGTGCCGGATAAATTTAATTCAGGGTTGATTCCTAAAGGCACAGGTTTGTGAGTTTACTCATAAAAAGTATTCCTTTGCTGGATCTCCTCGACTCGGAATACTTGGCGTCTTTATAAGGAGCGACATTCAATGCCACGGTCGATTGAAAGAAAAGGCCACTTCTAAAAAGCTTGGTAAGGCGTGACTTCAGGTATTTCACCTCAACCAGCCTGGAACTATATAAAGCCCGAATTAGACGTTCAATGAAGTTCTGCCCTCACCCCTATTTTACCACCTTCACATATACACGTGCACAATCTCAAACGCTAATTAAAAGCGTCGAATATCTTGACTGGAAGTAATCAAAAATGAAAAGGTATTTCTTCTAAAATTTCTTCCCATAGGCGATCCTTGGAACCATGCACTATTCGTTAAAATCTTCGTTCCAATAGCATGCGAATTGTAATGTGCTACGTGCAAACGTGTAAATTAATAATCACAATAGGTAGACTTTTTGACACAAGTTCACCTGGTAAACCCTAAAATGTAAGAAATTGTTTTGTATTAGGTACTCATGCGGGAAAAGTAGTATCATGGCGCTTGCCGTTGCAGTTGAAATAGAGCCGTTTGCCCATTTTAAAATTACGCGTGAGTTTTTTCGTAAATGAAACTGTTGTTTGTTTGCGAAAAGTTTACTTGTCGCACGCAAATTATACTTGGCGCACACTTTAGACAAAATTGCTAAAATAAATAAAATAATAAAAAAAAAAACACAATCGAAATATTAAGACCGAATTGAGGTTGACGCGTCTGAAAGTTTAATTTAATAAATAAGGACCCACATAAATCGTCGGATTTGTGACACAAAAACGTATTCAAGCGAATGACCGCTTCGTGGACAATCGACAACTTGTCGCATGCACTATATACTATTGTTACATTATTTCTATTAAATAAAAAATAGTATTAAATACACTTATCAGGCAGTAATAATAAATTACGAGCATTCTGTGGCTCTGCATTTTAATACTATATACAGACAGACTGTACTTTCCAAATGAAAATACATTATTATTTTAATATGCCATTGCAACCTAAAATTAGGCATTTGTGTTATTGTAATTGTTACTGATGCTTAACATCCTGTGTTTCAAGGGGACATATGGACTGCAATGTCGACCAGAATATTGTGTTTTTAAAAAAAATATTAGTGTGACATTTAATTATTTTTATAAGTTATGAAAGACGCTTATGAGAAACAAAGTTTTATTTTACGATCCTAAATATTATCATATAATTAATATTGTAACATCGCAAAAATTCGCTAGACGTTAAATAAAAATTTCGTCAAATAGTTTTTCATTAGTTAAATTTATTATCCAAGGCACAATCGTCCAAACACACAACGAATATTAAAAACGACTACTAAGCTAGTAGTCAATTATAAAATTCGTTTTCGTATTTCCACGTAATTTAAATGCCTCCTACTCTTGACGTTTTGTGTCATCTCGTGAGCGTGCTGAAGTAGGCGGCTGTTAAAATTGTATACGTTGTGAAGATAATGGCATTTTTATGAGCATTCTGCCTAACACCTCAGCTGATAAAAGTGCTACGTATATTTTGTCGTTAGCATCATAAAGAGTCAAGTTGGGGTTTCCGTTGGCGTCGTATTATATGACAAGCTTTCATCTCAAACTGTTGTGTCCGTGAAAATTTATTTTAGTAGTCGCTTTTCTTTGTAATTTGATGTACGTTTGATATATTTCAATTCAGTTCAAACTTCATTCTAATCTATTAATGCTTTCTTTTATTACTTATATTGTATGTACACTGTTGTACAGGTTCTATTTTTGCTGTGATGTGTAGCAAAAATACTTGCTCGACTCCTCGTTGTTTTTTATATCTGTCAAGGATTATATCCAAATAGTCCATGACAAAGATAGATATAGCATTGCGCATTAAGCGTCATTATTGTAAGGGCCACTCTACCATTCAGACTATTAAAAACTGCGTATAAATGACACTACAATACGTATCGTAACCGTATGCGTAAGTAAGGGAAATAAGAATTATGTGATCAAGTGTTTGATTGCCTTCAATTGCAGTTTGCACGGCTCATCTTCTGTTCATCATTGTTGTACTAGAAACTCGTAGAAAAAAATGGAATCAGTAGGTACTTACCCCCTTATTCACAATGGTCCGCTAACTTTAAACAGCCGCTTAGGAGTGTTTTTTCTCATTCTGACTTAGGTCAATAGAAGAAGACAGTGTGAGAATTAGCAATGCTTTAAGTTAGCAGACTATTATGAATAAGGGGGTTAGTGTATCATCGATATATTGCGCGGGCCTTTCTAACAATTTATATACTTACAAATAATACATCTATCAAGCGTATCTATTAGTGAAGATAATAAAAGAGTAGATGTTATCGTTTTCATTTGTCTGACGACTTATTTATGTCATTACATAGTAATCAACAGCCAATAACTTACAATAGTTAGGTGCGAAGTGTTATTGTGTGGCTGTCGGTGAAATACTATTGGTGGCTATAATCATAAATTTATTTTCAAATAGTAGCGTCACATGACTATGTCATTGTATTTCACTCTATAAAAATGAATTTTTCAATACAGTTGTCAAACATGGCGTGCTTTCAGAGGCAATAATGATTCGAAAATTAACTTTTTTGAGTGGGTGTTTTCTTTTGCGATCTAGACTTCCGATTACGAGCTCAATTTATTTTTAGCTCATTACTTTTGCAGTGTAGTTTTAAAGGTCTTGTAGGTACGTATGTAGTCCTTTTTTAACTTTATAATTGAAAGTTTTTTAGATAAAGGGCTTCCAATTTAGCTTTATTTTATAATTAATATAATTTTAAATAACGGCGTTTACACAAAACAAATTAATAATCAATATCACTACTATCTAAAACTCTCATTTTTTATGAGTATTTTTGTATGCATTCGATTAATTTATTGTTTTATTGTAAAAATAACATTCACTTGTATTTTTTATCATTTATATTAATGTTTTTAAGATTTTAAAATAAATAAAAATCCATTTTGTAAGTACCCATCGCATATGTACTTGAAGTATAACTTAAAGTACCTAACCTGCGGTATATGCTAGCAATACAGTCACAGATTTATAATTTTTATTTCCAAAGCTTTGTCTTTAAGTTTCAGCCAAGAAAGTCAAAATTGAGAGTAGGTCTCTCTCACACCCATAGAAAGAAGATGAAAACTCTTCTATCTAAACAAATATTTTGGCGTTGACTCTTGAAGGCAGTTAACATAAATATCATATTAACATAAGGCTAGTATTAAGACACAATTAAGACCATAATATATTTTTGCTTTGTAACGTTGCTGTTTTAAAAGAAAACTTTGATATTTAATTTAACAGAGAAACAGGTGTTTAGAATTATTGACGTGGCTTCATCGAAGTTTGGTTTTGTTTAGTGACCGCAAAAAACAACACACTCCATACAAAAATGGGACATGTATATTGTAAGTCAATTTAAAAAGTTTAGTAGCAAAGAGTTTTCATGCACAGAATAAAATCGAATAGATTTTATACGAGGAAAAATGTAGCCCGTTCCCTTTAGCATTGAATTCTGCACAATTGTTTAAAATGGTTGTTCATTATATTTAATAACGTGTTTAAATTTTATTATTTTCCCGTCAACAATTGTCAAAAATCACCAGTGGGATGCCCCTTTGCACAGGAAGCCGGCTAGATTATGGGTATACATGGCCATAACGGCGCCGTGAAGCAGTAATGTTGTAAACATTGCTGTGTTTCAGTCTGAAGGGCGCCATAGCTAGTGAAATTACTGAGTAAATGAGACTTAACATCTTATGTCTCAAGGTGACGAGCGCAATTGTAGTGCCGCTCAGAATTTTTGGGTATTTCAATAATCCTGCACTGCATTGAAATGGGCAGGGCGTATCAATTACCATCTGCTGAACGTCCTGCTCGTCTCGTACCATATTTTCATTAAAAAAAAAAACAATCGAACTAAAATAGAATCGAATGGAAAAACCCCTCCCTTTCGGCTCGTGCTTGCTAATTAGATCGTCGTTTGCGAAATCTACCTTTCACCCTTGTACCATTTGTACTATTGATTATTATCAGTATTGTATAACACATCACTTATGTATCTAGACACATCACTTATGTAAACTGTCAGATACAATATATGGTAAGTTGCGGTGTCGCTCACGTCCGCGTCGGTCACTGTATTTTGCAAGTCGATCACGTATTGCATTTTGTTTTGTGCTACAATAATAACTCCTTGTATTGAAACATTAATTATTTTATTATACGCGTGAGTAGCATTACGTAAGCCGACAGTGAACATCACGTCAGCCGTTGCTGTATGCTCAACCGCGCCCCTCCTTTTCGAACTGTTAGGAATAAAATGACATCACACATTTAATTTATACCAAAATATATGTACGATGCGGAAATCGAGATTCCGTTTCTTGGGTTCCTTCCGAGCGCTTTTACCAACTGAAAGTTTCTCATGCACCCCATCTTAAAGACTGCCAGTGCTGCTCATCGCCTCTGGTATTGTGGATGTCCATCGTCCGCTGGATTTAATACTTTCTATAAAATGTGCACGCTCGGACGGAACCCGAGGGGCGTGGACTCGATTCCAGCATCATCCATAAATTTTGGTACTTTAATACTAAAAGGCTTCATAACATACATAATAGCTTATCTGATGAAGTCCCAGCCACAGTTCAGGCATTATCTATAAATAAATTTTAGGTTTTATTATAAAACGGCTCTGTCGTAAATCCTACTACTCCACAGCTGAATATCTAAGTGATCCGACAGCCTGGGACTAGATTATGATTTTTTTATAGCAATAGCAATGACAAGATAATATTGTATATTTCATTAAAAAAAAGAGCTCAAAAAAAGAATGCTTAGAGAGTGTCTTGCGTCCCTTCTTCTTTCTCCGAGCGCCATTTGTTTTCGAAGCGGTAGTAGTGTCTAGTATATTAGAAATGACATCAAAAAGAATTCTAAAGGAATCAATTTTGAGAAAGTAAATGCCTTTTATGCCTTTTTAATTTGTACATTTAATCCCAGAAGCGAGGGATATCACTTGAAAATAACAAACTGTTTACAACTATACTACATTTTCTCTTTACAAGCTTTTTGAAGCACGTAGATGAAAAGGAATGGACGATCCAATCCTAAAAGGAAACGACAAGAAACTTGGAGGCGTTCATTAATAATTATCAAACTCTGTGACAGCGAACGACATTTAAATACAGCGCATTGTAAATAATGTGTAATTGCCACGCTATACGCTTACGCTTTTAGTGTAACGCATAATCTTAGTGTAATCGTGGCGGAGCTTCAAACTTTGGCATTGCACGTCGTAAACTGTCTATGCTAAATACTAGAATGTGAACTGCGATGCTAGTTATGCGCGGTTATTTGCAAATATTATTAGCGTTCAGGTTTTCGTTTCGAGTAAGTTTTAAATAGGGCGATGCAATATTGAATTGGTATGTTCGATAATAATGAAATCACAGAGATAGTTTTAGTTGTTGGTTGCGCTGGGCTGGCCTGGGTCCAGTGGGTATGGGCGGCGTGACTCGCTCGTGACGCCGCATATTTTTAACGTAGCAGCTCAGACACGATTCTGTGCCAAATGTAAAGTTCACTAACATACGTTTTGGCAAGTGCTTCTATTTACGATCGACGTACATGCCGCGCTCGACCTGTTCCTGGATCCGTTTAGGAAGCGACGCCAGGTGTAAGACGCCGAGTGATATTGTCTCTATGTCATAATTTATGACTATCAACATTTATATGTGTCAAGTTGTAGATGTATATATTGAACAACTCGTGATGAGGGCAATTGAATGTTAATTTTTCCTTTTTCTTAAACTAGTGGCGCTTTTGACGCCCGCTACGTTGGTGGTCTCCACATTGTTATGAGTCGGTGAAAAGCGCCGTACTTTTCGACCCGGTGCTGAGTCTTACTTAAAAAATACCATCCTTGATTATGGAACACGGTGTTAGAAAGGGGCTTAACCACCTTCTCAAGAATCGTACCTTGATACAGAAAATTCACAAAAATATGGCTCAGAAGGATTATTAATATGGCTCAATTAACTTTACCAGTGGAAGGCTCCTTTGCAGATCCCGGCTAGATTATGGAAACACAGCGCCATTTTCTGCCGTGAAGCAGTAATGTATAAGCATTATTGTGCTTCGGTCTGATTCTATCTGCGATCGCCCTTTTCCCCTGTACGACTTTAATAGTTGTTTTGATTTCATCACGCTATTAATTTTTAATTTTCATTAAGTATGGATCAGTGCTTGACTTATGCGCTCCAAGTCCTAAGTCATCTTTTAGAATGCGGGACGTGGTTCTAGTTGCATTTATATCATGAGAAAAATCTTTTGCTTTCGGATAGGTCTACTTTGAATATTTTCATTTAATGCTTTGATAACTTATGGACGAATAATACATGGAAGACCAGACCTACCAATGTCCCGGTACACTAACGACTAATACTCAAGTGGAGGGAGTGTTTTAAAATTTATTAAATCATTTATTTTATTCGTAACTAAAAATTCTAAAGAATGTTTAAAAATTATTTGTTTGTGATAAGCTAATAGCCGCGCATCGCCTGCGTACACACATAACTGAGAGAACACACACGTAATACTTTTAAAAATCGTTGTTTTTTAACAACTTTAATGACTTTGTTTTAAATGAAAATATTGCAATATTTTCTTAGATTAGGGTCAAATGTTTAAGGAATAAAACTTAGAACACTTAATTGAAATCTATTCACTAGGTTTTCCGTGATGCGCGAACAAATGCGCGGGCAGACGGACGGACTTTCGATTATTTTGCTAGTCTGAACATCTTATTTTGTGAAAAAAACTTCAATTGCAACTTGGTTTCATTGCTCCACACAATTGCTTTTATTCGGTTATGTCATGTTCAAAATATTAGCTGCTTACAAAACACCGCTAGCAAGCTTAGGGGGTGACGAACCAGTGCAGTGCGGTGCACCTGGCTGTCATGAAAATACAAATTATTCCTATAGGTACTGTGCTTATATTTTATGTCGAATACATTATACATACTCGATCTTAAATTTGTGGTATTCTGTTTTATTCTAGTGTTAGAGAATTGTATATATTTATACACATTCCGTAGCTACTATTTAAGTGTAATGTTGTTCTGGGACAGTGGTTATAAACTAGTATATCCGATACTCGGATGGACTGAAGATTTAATTAAACAGCCTTTTTAATAAACATTTATTGATATTAAAATAGTAGTGAATTGTGACGTCAATACGCTTGCATATATATTTACGAAAGACAAGCGTATCTAACAGTAAAATGACCCAATTCTAGTTTGTTGAAGGTTGTTGCTGTGACTCAGTTTGAGATGGATTAGCTGTACAATAGCTTCAATCTTATCATATCCGGCCTTTCCGGTTCTCCGGTTCACGTGTTGATTAAGTTTTCTTTTCAAGAAGTCCAAGCTTTGCATTTGTATTTTTTTCATTTAGAATATCTACTAGGCCGTTAACATTTTGCTACTATTACCTAATCAAATTAAAGAGCTCTTTGTTGATTTCACAAGTAAATAAGTAGGCAACAACCCACTTAAGAGGTCAAGGATGCAGACAAACAAATAATACCTTTCCGACGGCATCAAAGAGAAACCTGACCAGACTACCCAGAGTATTATAACTGGCTACTGCCCCTTAAACAAGCATCTATTTACCATAGGTGTAACGGACAGTCATTTATGCAGGGGACGCATGGAGGCAGACGAAATGCCACTAAATGTGCTTAAAGAGTGCAAGAGCGTGACCGAACAACGGGCACAAATTCTCCAATATCGCTGTAGTCCAAAAAAGATGCTATCTTTCTGGGACGGCCTGAGCTGTTTGCTGTAAGAAGTTTAACTGACGCGCACAATAGCCCAATTAAGATGCTAAATGCGCAAACAGCCCATTGTAACTAAGTTGACATTAAAATGTCATGTTATGAAATGAGCTTAACTCGTTATCTCAAGAACCTCATTATATACTAATGACTCATACAATTGTCTACATATAATTACTTGTCGTGTCTGCCTGATTGATTTTTAAACGCATTTTGCACAATGTTTCCTATAACACTGTAATTAAGAACGTAGTTCGCTTTTGGAAATTTTCCCTTTAAGGGAATAGAATAATGGATGAATATCCACATTCTTGCTTCTGGTTAGAAATACATGTACACATAAAATATCGGCATATTATTATAATTATTATGAGAATGAAAGTTAGAGACAATTTATCAATTTTGAAGGAACTCGCGATGTTTTGAATAGTAAAATATGTAAATAGTAGTTGTCTTTTGTTGAATGCTAGTTGTGCTGATCGAATTTTTTTTTTCACCACTGATGAATATCGATATATGACTGCTTATTGCCCTTCAGACATATATGGTGGCTAAGAATTATATCGGCTTATTCGGGTAAAGCATTGTTTTAGGGTATCTAGAGTAGATTTACAGAGTGTAGCCAACACGAACCCTATTTGTAAGACTCCGCTGTCTATCCGTCCGTCCCAAAGTGCGCTCACTTGTGTGGGCTATGACTAACATAAAACCGTAACCTTACAAATAAACTTGGTATAAAGCTATACCTGTGAATAAAGCAAGTCATTTTGCTTATGATTCGGTTTCTTCGGACGTATAACGTCCCGTGTCCCGTGATTATTTGCAAGGCTGCTTGACATTCGGTAAACTTCAAAATTATCATTGCATTGACCGTGTTGTCTTAGTGGTCTATTCTCAGGTGTTAACTTGTATCAAGTTTATTTCTAAGGCTGTTATAGTTTTGCAGCTGAAATTTTAATAGTGTGAAAAAAATCTGTAGGTATACGGACAAGCTTATGATATTGATTGTCAGAGATCTACGCTGTCCAAACTCTATTGTAACAAGTAGCAACTTTCAAACATTAAATTTCCGTAGCGTTGCGGGCCTCTACGTTACGTCCCATATCGTAAGGACTTCTACAGTTTGTGGCGTGACATGCGAAAGTAAATTCGGCGGCAGGAATCAGGTCAAACAGCGCTTCGGAACAGTCCCCGTGATAAATGCGTTAGAAGTAAGAAGACACAATGAAGCGTACGTTCGCAACGCAAAGTGATCTATCCGTTCACCATCAGCTTCCTCTAATAAGATAAATTTGCCTTTTGACATGGAATGAAAGAGACCTTTCGTTCGCTTTTGCTCTCTGTATCGTTTCCGTGAAGCATTGAATTAATTTATAAAACAATCAGTCTAATGGAATTGGAATAAATAGTGTCGGCATGCAATTAGTTGAACGTAATTATAATATGAATAGTAATGATCTGTTTGCCTGCTTTGACCTAGATTTGGTTAAACATAGAGGGGAATTATGATGACACTAAATATAATATTTACTTTACATATACGATCTTTTAAGTATAAAACTATTTAGTGAATGAATGTAATAAATTAATTAATATTATTTCAATATGTTGTACATGATTTCTAAATTATCGAGTAACTAGCTGACCCGACACACGTTGTTCTGTTAATAATAAAAAAAAAAAACTCTTGCGGATGGAATTTTGTAAAATTCTTGGCTGACCTCTACTCGATGAAAGGATGGCATTTCGTAAAATCCGTATTCTTAGCTGATCTCTACTCGACGTAAGGAATATTCCTACCAAATTTCAAGTCTCTACGCCTTATGGTTCCAGAGATATCGTGATGAGTGACTATATAAGTGGAAATCTCTTATATGTATATATATAGATGTGGGGAATACTGGTAGTTTTTAGACTAGCCATATCTAATAAAATTATTTAACAATTAATAACTATAAGTATTTGAAAAAGGAGCACTACGAGATTTCTATTCACATTATGGCATCGTTTTGATGTTTTTATGGTGGCAGTGCGATAAGGGAAATCGATTAAAATTCGCGCCAAGTGTTATACCAGAGACTTTAATTAGCGCTTAGTGATGAAGCTTCATCGTGTAGCTCTGTGCATTCCTGGTTCAGTGAATTCAAACGTGTATGTGGCTCTTTTGGTCACGATGTTACCCGTTTGCCCGGGTAGTGCTGCTACTATTATTCATATCCGAACCATATATTCATACCATTGATACAACTGATTGAAACTAATAATAAAATTTATTTTTATGAAATTCGTGCTTTTTTTGGTGTATGATGAAAAAAAAAATATAGGGACGACACTCATTGGCTGTATAAAGCAAATATGTTAATGAAAAAAATGGGAAAGCTATCGAAATTTTGCCTATATAAGTTCATAACACAATGATTTAAAAAAAAAGCAAGTGTGTGAATAGTATACAAAGCGCTTATCTATCCACATTTGTACAAATAAAGAAAAAAAAAACCAAAACCTTATATGCCTTGAAATGGTTTAAATTATCAAGCTCAGCTCGCCATGTAGAATTAGGAATAAATGTAGAAATTTGCCGTAGCCTTACAATGTGCGGTTCTTACTGTATGCATGTTTTTTTTAAAATTATAATTGTTGCAAATACAGAGTATATTAATTCAACTACATTGTAACTATAGGTCATAATTCGACCATAATTTATGTATTTTTTAATGATAATATAACGTTGATGAGGTTTATTGTTTATTAAAAACAGATCAAAATGACCTCTGTAATCGTTTAATACTTAATTATTATCTGACATTTATTTCACATTGCGACTCTTGTTTAACATTGTTAACAATAATGTAAACAATGATTGTATTATTTAATTATATTTATTAATTTGTTATAAATGTAACAACGTTATACGATATAGCTTTCTGCACTGTGTTCCTATGTGAACTTTAACTTTGCCAAATCTCATGCGCTCAATATAAAGAGGTTGTACCGACTTACTGCACCAAGTAGGGTTAATTTTGTTGCCCAATAACAATAATGTAGGTACTTATTATTTTAAGTTTTAAATTATCGACTAAAGTAATCAAACGTGCTGTGATTTGACATGAGTTTGAAATAGTAGTAATTACAGTAGTGCGATTGCTTATTTTAACTTACGAGTAGATTACTGTCACCGTTTAATGATAAGATCTTATCTATCCATAGTTATAGTACCATGCTATCTGTCAATAAGTTATTGATAATAGATTTGTCTACGTCTAGTAAGTTAAATTGAGGATAGATAGGTTATTGTAAAGGGCCGGACATTTTCCTCACCGTCCGTATTCACTGACAAGTTATTTTAATACATTTGTCGTAGTGTGACCACCACGTGCATGTTTTATATTCTATTTCAGTATTTTTGTAATCGATAAATATACACATTACACGTGCTCTTGATTCTCTTGTTGTCATTAGCGTATTTTGTTCCCTCGTTGGACATTAATAGAAATATTAAATACTCGAGATATAGAGACTTTAATATGGTGTTGGTGTACATGTTGGAAGGTTTTGGATGTTATACTTACTTTGACTCGTTCCAATATTTTAGTATCTTTTATTTTACTCACTTATGTATTGTAAATGTAAATGAAACAATGACTCGTAAGAACTTTAAGAAATTAAAGGCATTTCATTACGTGGTTAATTATACTAATTATTTTGGAAAAATGATGCTGTTCACGGAAAATGATAATCAAATGGTCGGCTGTCGGTCATACTAGTTCTTATCCAAAAAAATAATCAGATTCGGAGTTCTATATATTATCTCAATACAAATCACATTCCAACAGTTAAGAGTTTGAAACAAACTAAAGATGCAACCGTGAGAATAAGTAGTTTCATTGATACCAACTAGATGGCGTTGATATAAAAATGGCTTGCAGTACGTCGACGTAACTGTCTGTTTTTAAAAAAGCTCCATCTGTCGATGTCCATGAGGACTATTATTATAATATTTTTGTCTCTGCATAGATGGCGCTACCTAGCTTTTACGCCATAACAAATGCAGCAATTCTAAACTCAAAAATAAAGATTGCTGATGCTTTTTTATTTGTTTGTTTATTTGTAATGGCTTAACTCTTTAAGAAACAGATTTTTTAAAAGGCTTTCATCCATAGAATCTCTCACTGTCATCGAGAACAAATCCTCTGTTTTAAGTGTATTTGTAAAAAACTTCTAGTCACAAGTTGGTTTGTAACAAAAGAGTGTTTTTACTTCAAATATTATCAGATTCAATCTGAGTAAAGCCAAGGCAAGTGACTAGTATAATACCAAGCCTGATATTCTCCGAGTTTCTAATGCTATCTCTTCAATGGCACATAGGACTCTTCTAATGTGTGACAAAATAAGAATAATCAAAGTTTAGCAAATTTCGCTGTCTACTTTCCAAACCTTATAGGTACAACATGTTACAAAATACCCCCTAAAAATATAATTAGTTATCAAAGCCTGTCATGTCAGGGAACCAGATTATTAAACGAAAACGCCTACGTACTTACCTATTTCACCTCATCATTGTCTACTTTAATCGTTTTTCTATTTTCCATCTCGAAAAAAAAACAAAATCATAAATGTTTGGCTACCTCAAAACAAGGATGTCATTATACTCAGGTACTGGCTTCAAGAAATGTCAAGTTGGAAAAATGAAGTGATGTGAAGGACAGTGTATTTCTCCGATTGCCCAACGGTAGCCGTGAATCGAGATGGAACAGCGTGTTGGATTGGTTTTCGCATCAATAACACCGCTGATGATGCGAAATGTCACACAAGCCATATCCCGACGAGCGAGGTTGAAAAAGGCGTAGCATACTTTGAGCAGTTTCAGATTTTTTTTTTTATGGAATAGGAGGACAAAAGAGCGTACGGGTCAGTGTTGTTAAGTGATCACCGCCGCCCACAATCTCTTGCAACACCAGAGGAATCACAGGAGCGTTGCCGGCCTTTAAGGAAGGTGTACGCGCTTTTTTTGAAGGTACCCATGTCGTATCGTCCCGGAAACACCGCACAAGGAAGCTTATTCCACAGCTTTGTAGTACGTGGAAGAAAGCTCCTTGAAAACCGCACTGTGGAGGACCGACACACATCCAGATAGTGAGGATGATATCCTAACTTGTGGCGTGTTGTGCGAAGGTGGAATTCGGCGGCAGGAATCAGGTTAAACAGCTCTTCGGAACACTCCCCACGATAAATGCGGTAGAAAACACACAATGAAGCGACGTCTCTACGCAACGCCAAGTGATCCAGCCGTTCACAGAGCACTGGGTCCCCGACAATTCGAGCTACTCTGCGTTGCACGCGGTCAAATGGATCGAGCTGATACTGGGGTGCGCCAGACCAGAGATGACAGCAATACTCCATGTGTGGCCGGACCTGCGCCTTGTAGAGCGCTACTATGTGGGCTGGCTTGAAGTTGCCGTGCTTTATTAATGACGCCCAGTTTCTTTGAAGCCAATTTGGCTTTGCCATCCAGATGACCACGAAATTGGCAATCGCTCGAGATTTCGAGACCCAGTATTCCGATACTAGGCGAGGCTTTGAGGGAAGTGTTGTCGAAGAGCGGTGATACGACAAATGGGGCCTTTTTAGTGACTTTTTGACTTTTATTATGAAATTAGGTCTTTTAAAATTTTTGATCCACGAATTAGTAGATATCCAAGTACTTTCTGTGTAATTTACTACTTAATTTTACTGAAATAGAGTTTGCACATCAGTGGATTTTTTTTTTGGGGTATGTTGGGGTTTTTTCTTGGGGGCGCGTTACTACGGTTCTTTAAATGTTGTGAATGGACTGCTGTCGGCTTTACGGTTAATTTTGTAACACCCTGTATAAATGCAGTGGAAGTTTTAAATATATGCGCGTTAATTAGTATTCTATTGCTGCGTTAGACTGAAGTATTTAAAGTCAATATTAACTGTTGAAATAAAACTGAAAAGCAACATTGAATACGACTCGTAGCGTAGTTCTTTCTCGTAGGAGAAATAAATGTAAGCAGGGCGTAAAGTTTCTAATAAAAGTTGCGGTTACGAGACGTAGATTAATTATTTTTTCTGTAGAACTTCAACCTCACGGCGAATGTTTAATTAGTCATGAAGGAAGAACGGACTTCTTGCAGAGAATCCGTTAACTGTTTTCTAATAATTTTCTTGGTGGTTTTTTACATTTATTTACATAGGTACAATATTGATTTAAATATTGATGTGATTTTAAAATTTAATATGATATGAGTCGATCATTTACGGGTGGGAGGCTCTTTTGCACAGGAAGCCGGCTAAATTGTGGGTACCACAACGGTGCCGATTTCTGCCGTGAAGCAGTAATGTGTAAACATTACTGTGTTTTGGTTTGAAAGGCGGTGTAGCTAGTTAAATTAAATTGACGAGCGCAATTGTAGTGCCGCTCAGAATTTTTGGTCTTTTTTTTTTTTTGGTGAATAGGAGGACAAACGAGCGTACGGGTCACCTGTCGTTAAGTGATCACCGCCGCCCAATCTCTTGCAACACCACACACCACCACCAGTCTTTCAAGAATCCTCAGCGGCACTGCATCGTATTGGGTAGGGCGTATCAATTACCATCAGTTCAAGAACGTCCTGCTCGCCTTGTCCCTCATTTTCGTAAAAAAATTCATTTGTACGTCATGAAAATATGAATTTTGCCCATCCACTGTTCAAACTAGAAACTGTTGAAAAACTGGGTTTCGCGTATTTTTATACGGCCCTTATTGATGTTACATTTTTTAAATGTGAAAATTTTTTAATCTTCGTTTAATCATCGATAAAAAGTTCTTAATTTCGTGTACATACCATACAGTATGTATGAGCAAGTCTATATTCGGTAGACTTTACCTACGTTTAGAGTAGGTACCTACCCAAAGTTATATAACGGCATTGAATGTCAAGGGAACAGAGATTTTTAAAGGTTGCAATTCTATAAAGTAATGTTCTTAATCGGTACAGTAGATCTTGATATACCTAAGACCTATATATAACCTCACAACACACACAAACTTTGCCTCTCTATGATATTAATATAATACTCTTTATAAAAATAGATAAGTTTGCATGCTTGTGCGATGTGTAGAAGAAGTTGGTAATTTTAAACACACATAATAAAATTGAAACATGTGTATTGCCCACTCGAACTTAGCGCTCTGGCTTACATAGGGCACGACCGTCTACCGTGATGATAAATAAATAAAAAAATAAAAGGTATTTATTTCAGGCATAATAAAACCCATAGTTACAAAAATTTTTGGACACTGTACAGGGGTGCCAAGTTAAAAGTAAAATTAGACTAACTAAAACTATATAAATATTCCAGAAAGAGGCAACGCGAGACTATTGCGAAAAAGTCGGAGACCCCAGCGTCTATGATACTACCAACTGTTAGTTAGCACTGCTGTAGTGCCAACTTAAACAAATCAAGTTAACTAAAATCTGAATATTATACTTTACTATAGTTATTTCTAATTATAGTGATAATTATATAAAATAACATATATTGTATATTTATATATAAGTAGTTAAATAAATGTAGTTATTAATGGGGATATCTATTATCTTATGGCAGTTCATAACTTTGGAAACGCTTGTTAACACAATCAAGTAAGCAATATAATAACATTGCTGACAGATGTTTCCAGGACGATACGATATGGGTACCTTCAAAGCAGCGCGTACACCTTTCTTAAAGGCCGGCAACGCTCCTGTGCTTCCTCTGTTGTTGCAAGAGAATGTGCGGCGGTGGTGATCACATGACATCAGTAGACCCGTACGCTCATAATTCCTCCTCTTTCATTTAAACTATTTTTCATTGGTATAGATTGATAGGCTCAAACTCGAATGAATCTCATGTAAGTACTGTTTTAATAAAGCAACAGTGTTTTTGTTCAATCCAATATTGTATTGGACACATTCGAATTCGTGCCGCGTAAGAGTATTATGTGTCCTCGACGCGGGAAGCGGGCGTAAGGTGACGTTGCGTTGTGCATACAGTAGATATTGTGCAGTGAAATGTGTTCTGTATTCCGTAGCGTTATGTGAATTATTCAGTTTCATATTTTACCATGTGCTCAAGTAATTAATAAATAATAAATCAAGGTACCGGGTTCGAATCCCGGTAGGTGCAATCATTTATATGATGAATATTAATGTTTGTTTTCGAGACATTGATGTTCATTTGTATTTATGTATGTTTAATTAACTATATTGTTGTCTTGTACCTACCCATAGTACAGGCTATGCCTAGTCTGGGGCAAGATAATTTGTGTAAGAGTTTGTCAATTAATTAATTATTTTTATTATTCGTAATAGTGGTGCTAGTTTTTATTAAAGTTAAAAGATAAATGTTTATAACTAGCTGACCCAAAAGTTATTATATAACGATACTCTACAGAAATGCAATGTTGTTAATGAATATATGAAATTATAAAATTGTTTATTGGAAATTAACACAAATATTTTAAATTATTAATCATTTTAAACTAAGGTGCAACGGTATCTTAAAATAACCGGGATTATAATTAGAAAAATATATCATTTATAAATCATAAATGATATATTTTTCTAATTGTAGTATTGTTTTGCGAATACGCGATAATTTTGCATATGCTGCAGTTAAATCCAACTTGTGAGATAGGATAGTTTTTATTTCGATTCGTGAACATTAATATTTTTAAATTTCAATTTTTATTTCAGTATTAATAATAATTCTGTGAGATAATGATTGAGGCACAGTTTGTCAACTCAACTGTGATACTATGTGATTACAAGAAGGAAAAACTAAATAATTATTTTAAGGACTGACTTACAAATATTTTAATATCAAATTTCATTTCTGTATGAATAATTCCTTGGGATAAACTTTTGGCACACACTTTGACAGTTCTACTGTCACATTATATCATAATAAAAACTGGGGAAACAGAACTGAACTTTTGCAAATTAAAACTTCAATAAAAGAGATTTAGAAATTTAGTATATAAATGCATTTCTTCAGGTGACGCTAAGCGCTTCGCTTCACCGGTCATCGGATAGTTTTATAATATGTATGTGTGATTCGATCTATGCATACGGAACTTTCGAACTTGGTTTTCACGGACTTTCAACTTGTCTGATTTACTTGAGAATTTGCGATTTTCCTAACCTGGATAGTTAAAGACCTGTGGACACCCATACAGAAATTATCTTGCCCCAAACTAGGCATAGCCTGTACAATGGGTGCAAGACAACATACATAAATACAAATGAACATCCATGACTCGGAAACAAGCTTTCATATTCATCATTTAAATGTCTCTACCTACCGGGATTTGATCTCTGATAACAATATCAGGTGATATCTAGCCAATTCTTATAAGTACATTCGTTGCTGTTCTTCATACTTAAATAGATTAAAGCTTAGAAGAAAACTAAAACGAAAAGGCACTGTTGAGCATTGCCGTAGTATTTCAATGTCAAACAAGGCATAGACAGCAGTCTATTTGAAGAGCGGCGATACGACAAGCAGTATTGTACAACACAGCATCATAAAAGGTGAACATGTAAACTAGGATGCACATCAGTAACCACTAAACTTTATGTGTACGTGTAACGAGAAAACTTCTTTCACTTCATCTCTGCGGTTTCGTTAGCCCCTGTATTAATGTCAAAATTATTTCGTCGAAACTTCCACACGCCATATAACAATTTGAATACGCTTAAACGTTTTCATTTTGAAATTTAAAGTTACCTTGAATAATATGAAGCTTTGCTTTATTATCCGTTTTTTTTTTATTTCGTACCTACTAAAACCTTAGTTTGCTATTATAAGTACTGTGTGAATATATTGTAAATAGTATCAGTAATTATTTTTTGAGGTGCTATATCGAAACGTTTTACGACTCAATTGTTGTGGGTCTGTCTGTCTAGCGATCGGACAGCTTAAACCATCCTAATAACATTTGGCGTGTAGAAATTCGTTATCGCACATCTTCTGGTAATCATAAAAATTTTGGGACATTATGTATCTGTAGGCTAAATGTCATGACTTATCTTAAGTGTCAATGCTTTGTCTTCTACTACTTTGAAGAGAATGTGAGAGAAAGAGGAACGAGAGTGTCACACTCTCGTTCCCGAGTTCTGCGAGTCAACTCACTGCACGTGAACCACTCATAGAATTTAGATCATTATTGATTTCCTCAAAATATTCCATCAAAGGTATGGAAAATTTTATGATGGGCTAGTTTAGTGTAAGTAGTGCATGAAAGTAGGCAAGAAAGTGCATGAAAGACTAACAAACAACTCTTGTTGTATTACATACTTATTTGGAAATCATTATTGCACTATCATCGTTTCTACGGTAGGAACAAACAGTCTATGTTTAACAATGAAAAATATATCTGTATAAAATAAATATACTTATCGTAGTATCTTGAAAAATTAGGAATTGGTGTGCGATATCATGTAATTGCGTAACTTATAAAAATTAATTTTTGATATTGATGCACCTTATAGTTATAAAGTGCATCAATATCATGATGTTTGTTTCCAATGAATTCCTAAAGTAATGAACGGATTTTATTGGGGATTACTTCATTGAGTGCAGTTTAGTCCAACTTGAGAGATAGGATAGCTTTTATTTTCGATTTGGGACCCATAGTTTTTATTTCCAATATTTGTTTTGTATTGATATATCTTCTATGAGAGAACAACAACGAGCATAATTGGACGTAATTCCAGAAAAACGTTCCAAACCACAATAATGTCAAAATAGAGTTAATAACACAAAACTGGTCAATTGATTCATATTAACGGACTGACAAAAAATGGCAGCCCTACTGTCACTCTTTAAATGACATCATGCCTAGTAGCCCAACCCACATGTATGGACTATACTAATATTTATTAAACTTTAAACACGAATTCCTTGAAATATTATGTTTGTGGCTTGGAAAATTTTTTAGGAACTACGTCCAATTTACCGAAATAATTCTTAATGTTATGAAATATTATTGGTAAATTCATGAAAAACAGTATTTTATTTATTATCTACAGAACATTGTCTGTCGGGTCAGCTAGAAAGATATACATTCTGCATTCCTTCATTGTTTCGTGTTAATTTTACTCTGAGATTCGCTAGATGAGAATTTCTTGCCTCGCACAGCCACTTTGTGGAATCAATTACCGGCTGCGATTTTCCCGCATTGATACGACTTAGGGACCTTCAAGAAAAAAGCATACTCCCACCTTAAAGGCCGGCAACGTATTTCTTGACACCTGTTGTTTTGGATGTCCATAGGCGGTTGCCTGACCTCTCCCCATCCCGTCAGCCTCTTGCCCGTTTGCCCCCTCTTATATGTATAAAAAGAGAGCAGTTTTTTATCGGAGATTATTAAGGCATATAAAGAATCGGATGCGGCTAAACGTGCGCATTATTCAATCCAGCCTACAACGTGCCGAATAATTAACAAACATGACAATAATCGTTTATGTACTCGACATGATTCTTTATATTTTAGATGTAACAACACGCGTACGAAGTAGCGGTTACAATAATTAGTGTTTAATAAAGTTCACACGAATGGGATACTGGACTGTATTTATCCTTCTAGTATTAATTTGAAGTATATCCCGCTAGCTTTTACCCGCGACTTCGTTCGCGTTGAATAGTTATTTTGGGTAATCCATTTTATATTTTAGGATACTATTCAAATAATACACATACAAACTTCTCTTTCCGCTGCTTCTTTAATAGTATTGCCCTACGAACTTTAATCCCCATGGAGGTCAGTTTCGAAAATGCGCGAACAAATGGTTATAAATTATTTCTTATGAACTGTCTAAATACAAAGCTTGTTGGTTTTATCTTCGCTACTGACGAATTTTCATACAAACTGCCATCCCCTATTTCAACCCCTGCATTTTTTTTTTGCAATAAAAGGTAGCCTATGTCCATTTTAAGATCTAGTCTATCGCTGTACTAAATTTTCTCAAAATCGGTTCGGTGGCGTAAAAGCGTAGCTAATAAACAAACTTATATTTATAATATAAGTAGGGTTTCTATAAAATACATTTCTCTAAGTTTTAATTTTAAGTGTGATCAATATATGGAAAATGTTACTCTAAAAGTCGCAGGTTATGAAGATATTACTTTACATATTTAGTAGTGTACCGAGAGATATTAGAGAGAATAATTTACGTTCGTTTTATGATATTTATTTAAAGCCCATACAGGCTCTCAAAACTTGCATGAAATTGATAAGGCTGAATGCTAAATCCGTTTAAGTATTTTCAATTAGGACATTATGTGTGTGTAATTTTTTGTAGTTTGAATATACTTAGAAATTTATACGTACAAGTACAATTTATAGTTACAAGTTTTGCAAGTGAAAATCTCGTTTCTTTTAAGGTTACTTTAATGCAATTATAATTACTTTATCAATGTATTTCTAGCTTTGATTGGTTATATTAAATTAAGCAATTTTATTATGAGTTACGCAGTTAGTAACGTACAAACTCAAATGTTTACCATACACTGCGCATTAAAAAATAATATGAACACTACCTTCCACCCAAACAATAAATCCATCGTGTGGAAAATTGGAGTTCAAGTGTTAATTGAACGTACTTCGAAAGGACTTCAGTTTAATCGGATCAAAATCAAATCAACACTACATATTTTCTTATATCTGCTATTGAAAAAACTTTGAAAATACGGGACGAGAGGAGCAGGATGTTCAGCTCATGGTAATTAATACGTTATGCCCATTACAATGCAGTGCGGCTCCGGATTCTTGAAAAGCCCAAAATTCTGAACGGCACTACAATTGCGCTCGTCACCTTGAGACAAGATGTTAAGTATCATTTACCCAGTAATTTCACTACCTACGGCGCCCTTCAGACCGAAACACAGTAATGTTTACACATTACTGCTTCATAATAGAAACTCACTGGACAAGTTCTTGTTTTTGACTTCAATGAATGCAGTTTACATCATAATAATAAATTATTTATGCGAAACGTTTCAAGTTGGTTATAAATTGTTACTAGGGAAAAATCCAAAAGAACAAAGGAATAAGAATCCAATGGTTATTAATAAATTCGACAAGAAAATAAAAAGCCTACGCAACCGCGATTTGATACGTGGATTGATTGAAATTAATATAATAATGTTATTTGTGGAATATCTCCTTTGTATTATAATTTACTCTTTTGTAAACAACGTCTATCACCATGGATATCCGTCTGACTCCAAGGAATTATCCTTTTATGATAACGCTATTATATTGTCTAATGTCTGTACTTAGGAATAGATAGATACCTTAACGAAGTCTGTGTCTGGAATCGATGTCATCGCGAAGGTGTTTCCTATTATCTTCTATACAAAGAAAATATTTAAAAGGATAGCTCAGAGACTGGACACTATTGTTCAGCAAATATTATATCCAGTAAAATAATAGATTAACACAACAAGGTTGAAACCTATTTTTAATGAATAGTATTATGTAAGTTCATAACTTAAATAACGCACCATATGCATTAACTGGCTTCACTGTACTTTATGGATATGGTTGAATATGTTCAAAAACATTTATAACTGTCGACTTAATTAAATTATAGGTGTTTAGTTACATAGCTGTTGTCTCGTACCATTCTTTTCTCGAAGCAGTTCAGGCCATTTTCGATCTTAACTTCGTTATGGATAAAATTAGAAGTCTGCGTTTTAGTTAGCAAGCAGACTTTGTACAAACATGGTATTACTTCAAATTTCATTCACTTTGAACCAGCAGTTTAGGAATTATAAGGAGTCAAAGTTTCTTATTTCTGTCAATCACTTACTTACTTTTCTCGAAGCAGTTCAGGCCATTTTCGATCTTAACTTAGTTATGGATAAAATTAGAAGTCTGCGTTTTAGTTAGCAAGCAGACTTTGTACAAACATGGTATTACTTCAAATTTCATTCACTTTGAACCAGCAGTTTAGGAATTATAAGGAGTCAAAGTTTCTTATTTCTGTCAATCACTTACTTACTTTTCTCGAAGCAGTTCAGGCCATTTTCGATCTTAACTTAGTTATGGATAAAATTAGAAGTCTGCGTTTTAGTTAGCAAGCAGACTTTGTACAAACATGGTATTACTTCAAATTTCATTCACTTTGAACCAGCAGTTTAGGAATTATAAGGAGTCAAAGTTTCTTATTTCTGTCAATCACTTACTTACTTTTCTCGAAGCAGTTCAGGCCATTTTCGATCTTAACTTAGTTATGGATAAAATTAGAAGTCTGCGTTTTAGTTAGCAAGCAGACTTTGTACAAACATGGTATTACTTCAAATTTCATTCACTTTGAACCAGCAGTTTAGGAATTATAAGGAGTCAAAGTTTCTTATTTCTGTCAATCACTGACTTACTGACTGACTGACTAGCAGACATAGAAGCTTAAAATTTTAAGAATGGGTGCAACAAACTCAGAGGCCTTTTTTTTCATCAAAAAATGTTTACAAAGTAATATTGTACAATTAGGTAAACTTATTATTTAATAGCCTAAGGGCGGTCGCTCCATCCCCAATCTGTGGAATCATTAAGAAAGTCATTTATGTTATAGTAATATATAGTAAGTCAGCTATGTTCGTATAAAATCCACTTTTAATCACATGTCATCAAAATCCCTTTATTTTTGTGCCGGTTCAACATGGAAAGGCAAACTTCAATGCAGGTGGGATATATCTTGCAGCACCCATTTTCTACACTTTTTATTTTACCGATTTGATACAAACGGGTTGTGGATATGCTAACATGAATCCGGGCCTATAATTGGCTTCATTGGACCTCACATTCAATTCATTATTGTTTATTGTACCTTATTGACAGGTCTTCTTCGGGGTTCATTCCTCAAGTCGAAGTTTCTTCTACGGAAGCGATTAAATCCAAAATGCACAAGACATCGCCATCTGTCTCCAACTCCTACAATAATGACTCAAATTTTCAATATATCTTTATTTAAATTTAACTATTTCATTTTAAACAATCCCATATGTACATTTTTTTAAACACAGAAATTTTTAGCTATTTTGGGAAAAAAATTTCACTCTGAAATCTCGCACTGAAGAGACAACAATTCTAATACAAAGTAGCCATTACGCCAAAACGGCCATTTCATTCCTAAAACCCTATTTTTCAACATTTGAATTTGAAAGAAATAACACCTGAATATTTAAGTGTTTGTTAGTACAATGACAAAACCTACAGAAACGGCAAATGTAGGTGTTGTCGCGGGTAACAGCTAGTTTTCTAATATGCAGGCGGAAAAGTTGCTCGTAAATACATTTTAAACTTGTTCAACATTTGGTTTTTGTTTGGATATTGTGTGACCTAACTTTTTCGAAAAGGCTGTCAAAAACACTCGAACAAGCTTTCTGTGCTCAATTTGTAAAATTGATATTTGCAATTTAGTTTGCTAAAGTTATCAATTATAATATATCTATACAACCATATATTGTGTAGTATACATATATTTCGTTTGTGAATTATTGTGCTAAATGTTTCACGACTGACACCAGTTCTAAGATTTTTGAAATTTTTATCCTTCCGTCTATCTGTCACTTTGTGTTTGACTTGTCAAGAAGGGCATGGTCTTTTCTTTTGGACTGTGTTCGTAGCCATAGTTGTTTCTTACCGATATTTTCATCATTCCATGTTCGTGTCTGTGTGTGTTCCATTGTTGTAGTCTTCTCCGATTCAGGTCATTTGAGTCTGCCAATTAATATTTTCTTATTTGTACGTAATAAAAGTACGAATATCAACGAAAAACCAGGTTTTTCTATGTTGATACACGTTTACAGTTTTAAATGTGTATCTTTTTAAAAGTTCTAAATATATACGTCCTATCCACAAAAATCGTAATGGCGTAAGATGCTTTCCGTGTGTTTATACATTATTGAAATAAAACTTCTTTGCGCACTCTTGATTTGGGGAGTAAGCTGGTGACTGCGTGACGTGAGTGTTACGTGTACGGTGATATTATCTCGACTTGGGGAGTATGCTGGTGAATACATGACAAGAACGTTACGAACGGACGCTTGCTTTACGCGAACAGTGATTTCTTGACTTGGGGAGTAAGAATGGGCGAATCGGTGACGAAAGCATTACGCGAACGGTGATTCGTTCTTCAACAATTTTATAAATTAATATTTTGTTTCAGTCGTGTGGTCTATAAATAACTTTCGGTTTTCTTCGTAAATTCAATTCGTTCTTGAACTATGTATTATTCTATAAAACGCCGGCAACGCTCTTGTAATTTCTCTGGTGTTGCAAGAGTTATCTGTGTTATCACTTAACATCAGGCGAGACATACTGCTCGCTCGTTTGTTCTCCTCTTCGATAAAAGAAGAATAGTAGGACGCAATCGAGGAAGATTCAAGGAAATTGACTGTATTGGATTATTGTGCCTGGTAGCAGAAGCATTTTGACGTATTTTTTGCTTCATCTCACAAGTTTCCCTTCTAATATCTTTTGACTTGGAGCACTTTCGACGCCAGATTATTACAATCGTCAGCTCTTATTGAGATCGATCAATTGCGTATAAACATATTTGTGTTATTTTGTTAAATGTAGAGTTTAATTGAGGCTGTATGGAAAGAAAAATAATAATAAGTAATAGTTTCAAAAAACTAAAAAACACGCTTCTTATAGAAAACCGAACTTCAAAATAGAATATCGTGTAGATTTTGTTTTGAAGGTTTACAAAAAAGTGCGCGGGAACGTTACAGTTATTGTCGTACGCCATATTGAGTGGTTATTTCAGTGAGTGCGCTGAGTGTTTGGTTGTTTTTCGCTCTATACCCAATATTCTGTGAGTTGCTATTGTTATAACACATTTATATTATGCTAGACATCATATTATATAAGAGTATGATATATAGTATTTATTGTTATAAATTAGACTTGAAAAAGGGTCCATTAGAATCGAATAAATTAAGAAAAATCTTATTTTGCAAATTGAAAAAAGGAATAATTTTATCAATTTAATGTATTGTCATCGGTCCTCGATAAATCAACAAAGTTTGAACGAAATCTGCTCATTTAAAGCGGGTCGAAATTGCGCCCAAATGAGTGTTACAAACAAACATACATACAGGTAAAGCTAATAAAAAGCGTGTAAAACCAATAATTTCTTTACTTGTCAAATAACCGAATCAAAATGTAAGGATTGTATTTGTTTGAAAGGACTTCTCAAAAATTTTTTAAAGTTGCCTCATAATATGTCAGTGTTGCCAGTAACTTCAGCAGGTACCTAAATAGGCCTTGGTAGAAGTTTAACTTTTTTGGAAATACTACGGGAAACACTTATCTGTAGCTTTTATAAATTTCTTTTCTGACCCAAAGGTATTGGGAACAGCTTGTTATATATAAAAAAAATATTAACGTAATATTAACTAATATGATGATTATTAAGAAATGGATTCGGGTAATAAATACATATACCAAAAGTCGAAACACCCTCATGAATCGTTAAGTTGAAGGCAGCAAAGATTTTGAACAATTCCTCGGAGGCGAAGACGTATCTCGCTTGCGGTTTTTCAGCGATGAGAAGCGCTTCTAAGAATAAAAGGCATTATATTGTCGGTACCTACGCTGGGAATGCGGTTGAAACGAGAAAATGAAATATTCCATATAGCGTCAGCGTCCCTTTGTGCGCTTTTCTTTATTTTTAATCTATTCCACTTAAGTGAGGTTGCACATCAATCGCCGAGCTTGTAAGTAAAAATAGCACCAATTATTAGAGCGAGCGTTATTGCAGAATGGATGAATTGATACAGAAACCGGTGATCGCAGCTTTAAAATAAATTTAGTCCACGTTCAATGGCGACTGATTCAAAGGGTCCCGCTCGGCTCGAATCAAAACATTTTTATTCAAAACATCCAACGTTACTTCCGTATCACAGTTCATTGAGTGGTTTTTAGTGGTTAATTGATGAAACGGCTGACATTTATTCCAATTGGTTTATTCAGAATATATATGCGAATATTGGTCGAAATTTGGATTTGAAAATCGAATAAATGATAGACACATACACGCTAAATATAAAGATAACAATTCGGAATTGCCTTGTGTTTTTGTATAATATAATTATTTATAATACTTTTGCGATGAAGATTTTGTAAGACAGCGATAAAAGAAAAGAGTAAAAGATGAGGTCATGGTTATATAGATATAGTTAATGGTATGAAAATGTTGGAGTGGTTTAGTTATAGATGATGATGGACGAGAGAATGAATAAAATAGATTGACACGGTTACGGTCACGTCGGCAATGTCTTAAAAAGGTTTCAGGCCGTAGGTACCATATCACGTTATACCTTTTGTTATGTTTCCATCATACTTTAGCCTTGATTGTAAGTAAAAACGAAAAAACAAAAAGCATTCATTCAAATTTTGTGACTTTCGATCTATTAAAATCCTACTTTTCAAATAGTGAGCACGAGTTTGTGTGCTTTGATAGATGCTCTCAACCAGTTACCATGGTATGGTACTTATGAATACCAATAAACTCGTTCCTATATTTCCATACAAACGTTGATTTGTTACAGGAAACCACTCCAATTAGTGTATCCCACCTAGCGGAAAAATTGATATGAAGGGCTTATACAAAATCTATTATATTTTTCCAATTCAGATTCAGCCAGATTTAAGTATGTTTTTTTAAATATCTTAAGCTGATCTCAGAAATATTTTGTTTGTTACTACCTGCTGTCCACGACATCTTCCGTCTGTTACTATATATTATTAACTTAACTTATTTCCTCTACTTTTATTATTACAAGTTACGATATCATCCCCACCATCTGGATGTGTGGCGGTCCTCCACAGTGCGGTTTTCAAGGAGCTTTCTTCCTCGTACTACGAAGCTGTGGAATGAGCTTCATTGTGCGGTGTTTCCGGGACGATACGACATGGGTACCTTCAAGTAAAGCGCGTACACCTTCCTTAAAGGCCGGCAACGCTCTTGTGATTCCTCAGGTGTTGCAAGAGAGTGGGCGGCGGTGATCACTTAACACACAAAAAAAAAATTGTTGGCTAGGGTACGTCCTCTATAGTCTACGCTTTTGCAGAATACATCTAGATCACTATTTAACAGATTATTAAAGCTATTGTTTGCTTGCCAAGTATAATAATTTCTTTTATGCTTACGTATGCGCGCCCTACCTGTACCAGTATATTTTAAAATATTTGTTTTCCTATCTTGAAGAACTTAACTTATCCTACACTTACTTACTTAGTTAACTAAAAATATGTAAAGAAATACCCTTCTCTTAATCGTCTAGGTATGCCTACGGTTATAGAATGACTAAGAACCTATGTACATGAATTATTAAGGAAAATACAAATCTACCGTGTAATATCTATGATATTTATTTTAATTGTATGATGTAAAGGCCTATCATAATGTGCATGAAATACTTAAGGTTATCAAACGTCTTTAATTTGATATGGCTAATACTGAATCCTCCTAAATTTATTTCCAATAGGACGTATTTTTTTTTAATATTTAATTGATTTATCTAGATATAAAATTTGAAAACAAAATTTTATGAACGTTGTGGGACTCAAACCCACGACCTCTTGCGTTCCGTGCGATTGCACTGCCAACTGAACCAACCGTTCGAGTCACGTATCGGCACAAAATCTTGTATGCTTTGTTCAACTCTCAGGTTGTGGCTTCATCTACAGGATCTACTTTACAGTTGATAACCTGCTCAACACCAATCTATGCATATTAGGAAATTGACTTGAGATGTCGCTCTTGCTAATCTAAACAAAACAAAATTTTATGATGTCCCGCACCGTTCTTAAAATTTTGTTTTCAGGTTTTATTTGTGGATTAATCCCAGGAGTGAGGGTTATCACTTTAAAAACATGACAAATTGTTTATTTATTTATGCTTAAAAGATAAACATATACCATCGCAGACTTTTCTGTAGAACTACAGAAAAAAAAACAATCACGGCATACATTTTTTTCTTATATGCGTTGATGTTTGTGATTATTCCGATATTTTCAACAATCACAGTCATAATTCAACCAGTATACACAAAAAAATAACTTATTATGTACCAAAACCTTCCCCACGAATCACTCCATCTTTAGCCGTTGAGTTTTTTATATGTTCATCTCTCGAGCTCAACTTTTTACGAACATATGGTTAATTCAGTATTTTAAAAGAAATGTTTATAATGACGACTCAGAAGTGCTTAGTTTAAGCCTATTTTATTTAAAGTTTATTTGAATTTCACTTAAGGTGAAAGCAAGTGTGGAGTTTAGTACATTAACAAATAAAACCTTATACTATCATTGCCATACGCAACATAATTTCTATGAGTCTAGTAATAAAATGATGTGAGACGTATGAAGTTGAGGCCGTCAGGCGGGCACCGTGATTCACGTCAGATCGATATTTCGCGAATCTAAACGTGATGCTATATTCAAAGCATCGCTCCAACTTCCAACTTCGGTATTGTTTGTAAGTATCTCTTAGTAACTTGTATTGTCAAGGTATCGATTTAATAAGTAGTGATGCTTATCGCTAGTGGCGAAGGCTTACTGATTAAGTTGTTCTCCTAGTGATGGTTTTAAAATACTTACGTATTCTGTACAGCTATTAAATATTATTATAGTACAGTCTCCCCAAAGAGCTCATAAGGCCCGTAATGGCGGCATTTTACTTTCGCTTTGAGTTCGC
This sequence comes from Leptidea sinapis, assembly GCF_905404315.1. Lineage (NCBI taxonomy): Eukaryota > Metazoa > Arthropoda > Insecta > Lepidoptera > Pieridae > Leptidea > Leptidea sinapis. Next base: position 6,372,589 of record NC_066312.1, on the reverse strand, counting down.
GTGTAAAAGGTAATTTCCGGAACCGCAGTGCATAAATCCATAACTTTTTCATACCTAAGAATTGTTTCACAACTGCAAAGTTATGTTTTTCAGGATGGACAAGGCTATTCTTCCATTCTTCCAGTAGCCACAGTATTGTTATTCAAATTCAAATTCAAATATTTTTATTACACTTATTGAAAGTCAAAAAACACTACCACCCATTCCAAAATGAATGCCTCAGGCCTGAGAAGAATGGGCGCAACAAACTCAGCAAGCTTTTTTTTCATCAAAAATATGTTTTACAATTAAAGTAACATTTACAAAGTAACAAAGTAACATTGTACAATTAAACTTATTATTTAATAGCCTGAGGGCGGTCGCTCCATTCCCAATCTGTGGTATCATTATGAAAGTCATTTATGCTATAGTAACCTTTACCACACAAACGTTTTTTAACAATTCTTTTGAATAACATACATATATACATATACATAGCATACACATCGCCCCACAAAAGACTCGTTAACTCGACTTAGCCGAGTAGCAGGCATTATAAGCTTATGTCTGTTCCTGGTGTTAACATTATGGTAATAACAGTTTCTGGCAAATTCACTTATGTGCCTATGAACATACATTACATTATCAAGAATATATTGAGAAGCAACTGTCAAGATGTTAATTTCTTTGAATTTTACTCTCAATGATTCCTTAGGATCTAGGTTATAAATAGCGCGAATAGTCTTCTGCAGCACAAATATTGTATTAATATCGGCAGCGCTGCCCCACAGCAATATACCGTAGGACATAATACTATGGAATATTGTTATTAGTTCCTGGCTTACCAATCGCATTAACCCTTTCATGAATTTGTCTTTGATTCTCTTGACTTGACTTACTTCCTTTGTGGTAACTCCTCGTAGAATCTACGCCTACGTCGAATGCAAATAAAATATTTTCGGTAACCAAAGTAAATGGAGAACAAAATAATGTTTACTTGAAATTAACTTTATCACTTATTTTTATTTCAATACGAGGGTTTATTTCAAACTAAAAGTTGTAAAAATCAAAATCAATCAAAAACTGGATTAAACTAGCGAGTTATTAGTTTTATTTTATCTTTTCAAAATAGACACAGAGAATAGTAAAATAATTGACAAATTAATAACATACATACTCAATTATATTTACAGATTGCCGTTTCAGATTTTAAGCTCTTTTTTAAAAGTGGCCAGTCCTAAAAACTTTCAGTACCACCCACGTACGAGTAAGAAGAGTAGCTTTTCTTCGTAATTGGTTTTCTTCAACCATCTTACAAGCTTATTCTAATTAAAATTAACTCAGTAATGTGGTGAATTAACAGCAAATTCAAAATGTTTTCATTCCAGTTCTTCAGACATAACAGAATCACTTTTTACCTTTCACAGACGCTTTTAAGATATTACTAAGAATCCTTTCTATTTTAGTAATGTTGTTTATTCACATAATAGACTCTCCGCCCCCGGGCCCTGTTTGACGCATTATCTATACAAATATTTGATGGCTATCCTTTGTATAGAACTATTTTTGCTTTTGACACAGATAGGTTAAAGGGCTAAACCGTGTTCCTGTTTGTCTTCAAACCTATCATCGAATTCAGAGGCATACTAGGTATTGAATACTATAAAAATATCCTCATTTTTATTGTGCTACCCATTGTAAGATGTCTAAATCTTTTTCGAGTTGTTATTTTAACTAAACTTATAAAACCAGATGGATGTTACCGAAGATTTCCACCCAAAATACATTTCCTTATTAATACTACGCTTGATTTTAACACAAACTTGAATTAAGTTTTCCATCGCTTGTCTTTGTGTCCCTTTAAATTCACAAGTTCGTAAGGCTCACCGACTCCTATATAAGCATTACAAAATTATACGTTAAATTTTTTATTAATGTTGCAGGCATATGATAAAAACAGTGATTTGGTCAAATCTCGGAGGATGTTAAAATGACAACATTTCTCGAAGCAAATCTAGTCATTTAACCAAATGCCAGAGTTGGTTCCGTGAAATGTCAAAAAGTATTTTCTTTGGTATTTATAAGATGTATTGACATAATTTGGTAAGAATATAGTATCGTGTCGCAAGTGGAGGGAGGTGAGAGGGCAAGGGGAGGGAGGGAGATGTCCTCTGTCCCCTGGCTCACTCCCCCACTCCCATGAAAAGGTCTCTGGAAAATCAAATTAACGTAACCAAACTTCAAAACAGATAAATGTTTTTCTAAAGGCCACGTGACACGCCGTATTATTTAAAAAAAAACCCCATTCTACCTAACCTGTCCGGGTCGGGGTATGACTCAAACTCGCTTCGCTCGCTTTTACATCCTAAATTATGGTTTCACGGAACCAAACCTGGCATTTGATCAAATCACTAGATTGTTTAGAGAAATGATAAAATCGTGTTGTTCTTTACATACTCCGTGATTTGATCGAATCACTTAGGGAATTGACCAAATCTCTGTTATTATCATTTCCCTGCGACATATGTACACTAAAAAGTTATGTAACAAATGTCATAATTAGATAACTGCAAAACAATAGTAGTATTTCAGTGAATATACCAACGTGCGTGATATTTAAGGTTCTTAAATGAAACCCTTTTCCTTTTTGTGTGTTTGTGATGAAATGAGCAGTTGCAGTGCCCAAACTACGCGAATGTTATTAGGGTTCCTGTGTTAGCTACGTACACCATTTGAGCCATCATAAATAACAATTATAGCAAATATGTAGAATTATCTCTTCTCTATAATGATTATAATTTATTGAAATCCATGGGACCCTTCTTAATTTCTTATTTTTATTTTTAATATACTTGAGTCCATGAGTCGCATCAGTTCTGAGTACGGGTCAACCCGACCAAATCCTCTGAGCACTACGTGATAAACGCAACCCGACTTGACTTTGACTTGACTCGACTCGACTTGACTTGACGATCGATGATTTGAACAAGGTTCTTCCGAGGTTCCAACAGCACCGGCAGTGATCACTTACTATTAGGTGACTCGTAAGCTCGTTTGTTCTCGTAAACCCATTAAAACTTTATTTTATTGTCTTAGTAAAGCTGAGCTGGTAACGTTGTTTTGCCATTTAAATAAATTACCCCGCGCCCGCTCATTCAGTTGCTTGACTGAATTATTTGTATTGGGAGTATACAGGTATATAAGTACCTAATCACCAACATATTGTATAAGTACTATTCTGATCGGTTCTGTAGCTTTCGTAGTGTAACCGATCAAAAAGGCTCTCCATTTATTTGTATAGATACATTTGCCTTGGGGGCTGTTTACAATGTCCAAGTAAAGAAGCAGATTGTCATAGGCTAGATAACTTACTGGCTACATATAAGTTCCAGATACATCACTTCACCGGTATATTTATTTACTATATGACTTCTCTGGCAGATCGCTCTGGCAACCTCGTCGACCTTAATAGTTCTATTTGACATAGTAAAACTATTTAAATAAAAAGTGTTTCCTATACGAAATAATGAACCATGTATCAAACATTAGTAGAGGAGCCTAAACGGGCTTTGGGATTTATTCGAGTGTGACGCACTCGCATAATAACATAAGAAGGACAAACTTGCACCTTGTGAAGAACTCCCAACGTAACTGAGCCCTGTATGTCGAACTTCTAGTGCACCCGATCAGATTAGTAAGTAAAGTCGATCGTTAGAACAACTCGAGCGCATTAGATTGACGTAAGTTAATTATATGCAGTAAAGTGTGCATTTCAATAATCTAACAATTTGAGCGTTACATAATCAAATCGGAAAGTCACAAAGTTTCAAACCAACAATTTCAAACCGTCAGGTTTAGGGAATTCCTTCACATAATTGGCAGATTATGGGTCAGGACGACAAGGACATTAAGATGAATCAAGTCATTTAAATGATGAATGACGCCCCGAGTATTTCGTGGTTAAACTTTTTTTCTTGTTACCATATAAAATTTACAATCTAATAGGTGCCCACGACGCTCGATTAAATCCCTATTTAATCTTTTGGGCTCCCCATTATATAAATTGACAATATTTTGTTAAATGCTTATCACTCTGTCAGGCGATCCATGAGATAACTATGATATTTGCGACTATTTTCTTATTTTTTATGAAAATAAGGGACGAGACGCGCAGGACGTTCAGTTATTGATACGCCCTGTCCATTACAATGCAGTGCTGCTCAGGATTCTTGAAAAACCCCAAATATTCTGTGCGGCACTACAATTGCGCTGGTCATCTAGAGACATAAGATTTAAGTTTCATCTGCCCAGTAATTTCACTAGCTACGGCGGCCTTCAGACCGTCACAATAATGTTTACACATTACTGCTTCACGTCATAAATAGAAGCAGTTGTGGTACCCATAATCTAGCCGGCATCCTGTGCAAAGGAGCCTCCCACTGGTATTAGATCCACCCTATAATTTAAATAGCGCTTTAGCGACATCATTTATTCGGTAGATAAGTAGCAAGTAGACTATTCGTTACTTTACTTGGACTTTGTGAAACAGCCCCTTAATCTGCCAAAACAAATTGTCGTAATTAGCCACCGCGCCGATTGCCTTATGTTCATATATTATTCAGTTAAGGCTTTAGTTAAGTATGTATAATTTTTCCTTTTTTACTTCAGATATTTACTTTTTTACTGCATGATGATTTGGGTCAAACAAACATACCGCCCTATTACTTATGTCTAGGAATAGAAGTGATTTCCGCTGTGTTGCAAAGCATCGTTATTTGCTAAAAAGGTCGCAATTTACTGTAGATCATTTTGTTTTAACAAGGTAGTTCGAAAATCCAATTATTCAGGAAGCTTTTAGTGTTCTAGCTGTTATTTTAAATGTGTATTTGTGAGGAATCTTGATAACTGAGATTCAATTCTCAAACGCAGGTAAGTCTAACAATGGCTCCCAGTTTCATAATTTAATTGATATAAACTTGGTGGAGTTAACGTTGCGGTCAGTGCGAATAACTTTTATTGAAAATGTTATCGAAGTGATTAAGTTGTATGTAGCAACAAAGTTATCTAACTTAATTATTGTTGTTATGCTTTTATGTATCTATTGTTTCTAACGGCTGTTTTATACTTTTTAGACCTTAGGCTCAGTAACCAGGTTTACGGTATTATATAGTTATTTAAATTGAAGGACTTGTACTTTTCGGATATTACCACGAGTAATTTTTTGTGTGTGCTGTTGATTCATTGTTTTTTTTAAAGAACCACATAAAACACAGGGGTACCAGATTATTTCATTTATCCATCCATTTTATCTCTGTTTATCTATGAAATATTATAACAAAATTGTCACATTTTGTTTCTTATATTGTCATTGTAATTAGCAATTAGTCGTAACGAGTTTTTTTTAAAGAAAGTTTCTTTTGCAAAGTTTGCTACTCAATTCTATCTAAAGTTTACTACTGGACTATGATTTTATCTTATAACAATAACCATGGTGCTGGTACAATTTCGTATAACTTATATTTTAAATACAACCAATAATAGAATACCGGGAGACTTTCTGCCGCCGTTTTTGCTCCGCGCACCATTTGTTCCTGATGTCGTCGTAGTGTTTTAATTAAAATCGAATAGAATTCCAAAAAAATAGACTAAAAAAACCCAGCGTTTTGCGGATCCAGTATAATAATGCATTTAGGGTACTTTTGCGCCTGCCACGATTCTGTAGCGCATCGGGTATGTTTGCCGAGGCGCGGGTTGATTTCTTAATACTAAAATGCGAAAACGTTGCATTTCCTTGATGCGTAGGGTGCGGGGTATTATTATACATCCGCAACAGTATTATTCATCATATATTATTAATTCATTCGCAAACTTATGTGACGATCAGTATTTGAACCATTGTAATATGATTCACTTACTCAAAAATATACATTTTGGATTTTTTTTTGCTATAACTATTACTTGTTGTAATTACAGTTACAATTTGCTTAGTGACTTATTCATTAATTTCAATTGTGGAATCTATTATCACCCAGGTTGGTGGGATAAATAAATAAATAATAATAAATACAATTTGTTACAAGTCTGATATTATGACGTGTTTTATGTTACTAAGAGACCTTTTTAAACTGATTTTAATAAGTATAGTAAGGTACTGATTGTTAATAAAATACTCGAAGAGTAAATATTACTAGGTAGTTAAAGTAGCTCAAAATGGCACTTTGCTCTTCATATAATTTTTATTTTTAATGTTTCTTTGTGGAATGGTCAATGCAAAATTAGTACATTATAAGTGAAATTTTACTCACTTCAGAATTTGTTTATAGTGATTAATGTTTTGTATTTAGTTTCTAATATATTAATAAGTTAAGAATCGAAAGAATGGAACACTCCCGGGTTCCCCGTTCTGGCAAGAGTCGAAAAAACCGATGCCCTATTCCACCCTCACTTTGCACAAGTCCAATTTCTGTGATTCTCTTTTCCTTTACACCCAAAAATACTGTATTTGTAAGATTTGGCCATCTCTTCATCATCACATCATCGTATAAGCGCAGCTTTACATAAAAATTAATCTATAGTATATTATGAACGAAGCAGAAAGATTTAAATCAAAAATCATTGAAAACTTTGTAGTTTTTCTTTGTCCCACATTTTTGCGATATAATCAGATCATTTCATTGGATACATTCTAGAAATATCCATACAAACCTTTGCCACTGTAATGAAGGATGCTAGAGATCATATTGGATTTCCATAGTTCATTATTCGCGTAGCCTCGAGCCACATAACGTGGGTTGAGTTTAAATTGATTCATGCAATATATCAGAATTTCCGTCGAAAATAATCTCGTCGTAGAAGGGTTGCGATTTTTGGTTTAGTTATAATATCGTGACCAGCTTTGTTCGGTTTATATAATAAATTTGATTTAATATTTGTATTAATAAACAGTAGCTATACCTGAAATGATGATGTTATATTTGCTACTTTTCTTACGAAACGTTTAATGTGGATCAGTGAAGCAAATGAACCTAACAAAAGTACGACAATAATAATTGCTTACGCGTAGAATCGTTACTAATTGATATTAATTCTGTGAAAAATCACGAAACAGCCAACTGGATAAAAATAATTGGTGATTACATGGTATAATGTGAAACGGGCGCGTTAGCCGAACGGTGTGTGGTTGACTTGCCTTGAGGCACAAAATTGATTCCATAGGGGCCCTATACGCGAAACAAGCTCGCGCGTTCATTTAACATATTAAAAATTTTTGAGAGAAAATACGGATGCTAATTTAAAAGTTGAATTTTATTTTCACTTATCTTTACAAGAGAACGGTAGGTAAATTGCATTTAGTCTGTAGACTTTTCTATGCAAAATCTGAATAAGTATTTTTGTTTGCTAAGGAAGCTGAAACAAGAGGTTAAGAGTTCATCGTAAAAAGAGAGAAATTTTTGTAGAGCAGTGCTAAAGATTTATCATTCATCATTATGAAATCTGACTAGCCACTAAGTGACCTAGCTTAAAGAGTACTTCTTAGGATCTGGACAGCATTTATATCTCTTGCGATTGCTGCTACTAATTTCAAAAGCGGCTTCACATATTTGAATTTGTTTATCAATGATGACTTGAAGGTTTGTGTTTCAGTTAATCAAACCCCAAGTTTGTTTTATACAATTAGATTGAACAAATAAAAATTATTGTGTTTATTACAATAGGGGACGAGACAATAGAGGAGAGAGTGTTAGGCTGATGGTGCCATTACAACGCAGTGCCGCTCAGGATTCGTGAAATACCCAATAATTCTGAGCGGTACTACAACTGCGCTTCGTCATCTTGAGACATACGATGTTAAGTCTCATTTGCACAGTAATTTCACTAGTCACGGCGGCCTTTGGACCGAAATAGAATAATGCTTACACATTACTGCTTCGCGGCAGAAATAGGCACCGTTGTGGCACCCATAATCTAGTCTCCCATTAGTGTGAGGGATAAATTATATTTGCAAATTAAATCATTTTGACGTCATTGCGAGCTCATAATAAAACTTGTTGAATAATAAGCTACGTCTGTTTCGGAAATACCGATGGTATAAAGTTCCAACGGAGGAATAATTATTTTTCACAAGTGCCATTGAACAGCATGCATAAACTAATTCTATATATTATAGCAGCTCTTGCTTCTAACAATAGCAGTAGCATGGCAGTCCAGTAAACGGTAATCCACGTCGGTGCCATTACTGCGCTCTCGTACAGTGAATTATTGAAAGCGCTTTTCATCACACCGTTCTCGGCGAGTCTCAATTCAAACCCCTCTTTAATACATTATCATGTCAATTAATATACCTCTATTAATAGATTTTTGGCTAAATTAAAGTAAATCGACTTGCAATATCGTATCGTCAAACTTTCTTATAGAATACGCTGTGATGCTTAATATTCGTGGGGATTTGAAAGATTTTCAATCTTTTAGAATATAGATAGTTACATCTACATCGCATTGTAAAGACATATGTGAAGGAACACTTTTTTTTTATTAAATGGCGCGATTATAACTTCTCTTATATGAAGAATTTAACTATGAAATTGTCGTTTTGTATTGAAAAGCCAAAGCATTTTTTTGTAAGGTAAAATATATTTATTTAAAAAGTGGTATCACATTTCTGCTATCTGACGGAAAGGTCGTTTATGACTTTGCATGCATGTGTGTTATCATGAAAGTATGTGAGAGCGTTTCTAAATGGTAGGTCGTGTAGAGTTGGAACTCTTTATCGAGCAGTGTAACTCACTCACTGTTTCACAACGAGTGTCGCCATCATTGTGTGAAGTTCAGCACAGACGAGACGAGCAGGATGTTCAGCTGATGGTAATTGCTGCGCCCTGTCCATTACTAAATATTGGGAACGGCCGTAAGTCTGTAAGCCAATCTTTCAGTATAATAATAATTACAATGCAATGCCACTCAGGATTCTTGAAAAGCCCAAAAATTCTGAGCGGCACTACAATTGCACTCGTCACCTTGAGTCACAGATGTCAGGACTCATCTGCATCATGTTTACACACTGCTTCACGGTAGAAAAAGGCGCGGTTGTGGTACCCATTATCTAGTCGGCATTCTGTGCAAAGGAGCCTCCCACTGGTAGGTTAGCCATGTTATTGGTTGGTCGCAACAGTCGCAACAGCTACCGTCATTTTTCTATAGGTATGCTTAACATGGAAATTGCAATGGCTGAATACAATTCGTTTGCGATAAATTTTTCAATTTCTATTTTATTTTACTATCGTCGAATCCCTTATGTTACCGGTGTGACGAAATTGGTCATTACAACACGTGGTTTCGACCGGTACCACGTCTCCTTTTGTAAGAAACAGTCTCTAAAAACCTTATGTTCACTGTGGAAACTGTAAATTAATTTAAATTTAAATTTCTAGCAACCGTTCGTGATTGAAGCTTAACTGCATCAATGCCACAATTTGTGCGGCTTTTAAGTAACAACGAGCCATAATACTGTAGCGAAACTAATGCTGCGTGCAAAGGACTATCTGAAATTCTATTGTTAACAATAATTAAATTGAAATTGAAAATTCAATGACAATAGCGGTGTGTGCGGATTGATGCATCTACTCAATAACTCTTGTTTTTACGTATTAATTTACATATTACTTACTCGTGTAAGGCATTGAATATTTGAAGTTTGAGTTTTGTTGTGTCACTTTACATACACTGTAATTGAAATACAATAACTGTAATGAAAATAGTGATAATTAGTTTCTTGCCACTTTTCCTCATTAAAGCTCAAGTGGCGGTATATATAAAAAGGAATGAAAACTTTTGACATTCATAAGTGTAATTTCCTTGACCTACATGAATAAGTGAATTTGATTTTCATTCAGTCAATTTCAAACTTTACCCTAATTACACTCGAGAGAGAACTCGCATGGGTTACCTTTTTGGTCCGTCTTAATTCTTTTATTTAATAATAATTATTCATTTGAAAGTAATCCTGAACTCTGATGCAGTTTATGTGTTTGTCAATGTATTCGTACACTATCGTCTTTTCAGACCTTTGTCAGAATTTTAGTATGGTGTAATTGGTTTAACTTTTCTTGTTCTTCGAAGCTTCGAATCTTGCAAAGCATCATTTTATGATCAGTTTATGTTACCAACAGTGATTGTAACCAACTTATCACATAATATAGAACTCCCTGGTGTTTTCTTAGAAATGAATAGTTAATGCAGGCATACTTTTGTTTGAAGGCATAGGATAGGAATATTTCTCATTTATTTACAAAACAATTGGTTATTTTTAAAGTAATATCCCTCACTTCTAGGATTAATTATATAAATTAAATTTGAACGGCATCTCAAGTCAATTTCCTAATATGTCATCAATGGCGTTAAGCAGATTGGCAACTGTAAATTAATTATTTAGTAGATTCTGTTCTTGAAGCTACAACTTCAGAGTTGAACAAGATATACCAAAATTAACGACCCATGCGTACTCGAACGGTTGGCTCGGTTAGAAAGAGCGGTCGGATGGAACCCGAGAGGTCGCTGGTTCGAATCCCGCACCGTTCATAAATTATGGTTGAAAATTTAATTTGTACATTTATTTCCTTTCCTTTCCCTAATCTGTGGAATTAGTAATGGATTTTTCTTCTTGCAATGTCGCGATGCCGAAGCTTTTAAAAGCGACGAGTCGTGAAGATAATTCAATTATTAAACTATCGGGGAATGTTTTATTTTTAATAGAGCTAAGAAAATTTCCTGATATAAAAAAGTAAATATGCAAAGCTTAACGGTGTAGACAGACAGAGAAGCTAATTAAGTAAATCCTTATGAAATTGTCTCGGTTCTTTGTTTTTCTGGATTGAAACTTGGTTGTTTCATTTCTAAGAAGCGGTATTAAAAGCAACAATGATTTTAATTCTGCCCGTGCTTCCAAAGGAAACCAAAGTTTTCGTGACGTGCTTATATGTACGTTCTAGCACTATTCATTTACCCATTTTGTTGTAGTAATTTTTTTTTATAATATTATAATTGTAACAAGTTTGGTTAAAAATTCAATTGGTGCTTACTCAACACTTTTGACGTAGTTAGAAAAATATCGAAACAAATCTACCTGAAAATTTCTATTTGCGTATAAGGCGACATACATGACTCCTAGAATATTATGTACAAAAACCTTACTTTTTCAAACTGTTGTAACGAAATGAGTTTGCAAAGTTTGTTTTGTTTACAAGGTTTCTAATACAACTTTTCGACGACAATTCACGAGGAATTTATTTTGTGTTGCCAAGCTTTCAACAGCACTTTGGGTACAGTACTAACTCAACTGTTATGTTTACAAAATTCTTTATAATGATAATTATCACAAGCCTATCATTCAAAATTAAATACATTTTTGTAGAAGGGGTTAGTAATTTAAACGCACTTATAATTGTAATATCTGTATTTTATACTTTCCACTTATAACAATCTTATTTACTTAATTCAATTTGGGCAGCGTTACCCCTTACAATTAACAATGTGTAATGTTCTCTCGAACTGAGCGCTCTGGCTTATCTAGGGCACGACCGTCACAGTGATGATGCTACCAACTGTTAGTTGGCACTGCTGTAGTGCCAACTAAGTTACACGAATCAAGTTAACCAAAGATCTGAATATAATATGCTATTATAGTTATATCTAAAATTATAAAAAAAATCAAAAAATATTGTAAATAAGTACAACAAATAGAATTACTTTTTGTGACAAAAATATTTAGTGTAGAGCCACAGCTTGACTACTATTTTATTAAATGTATGATGACCGTTCGTTATTCATAATTATTCTCTCTGTAGGTAATATTAACAGTGACATGTACATATTAATATAACTACTCAACGAGTCGTTATAATACTGTCAGTGTCGGTACGAAACACGGATGCAAAGCTCACTCCCATAAGCTTACGTTCACAAGCTTATTATAATTAAGCGGTGGCAGGACATACCGCATCGCATATCGTATTTGTCGCAACATTGATATTATTGCCTAAGTAGCATGTAAATGGAAATGGAAAATAAATCGAAAACTCTAACTCAAAAGTTATTCATTAATTTAAATAAAAAAAAATCCTCATAAGCTTAACACATTTTACTATTTACCACCACTTCTTAAGTAGTTGAGCTTTAATAAGAAGAAGTGGCATGAAATTCATTACCACTCTTACATTATATTAAATTACTAGCGGACCCGATAGACGTTGTTCTGTACACACGTGTTAAATTTGACAAATCGGTCCACATAGGATATCACTAACATACGCAGGCGAATTATATATGGACTGTATTGAGAATCTATAAAATCATCCAAAATTGGCCCAGCCATTTAGGAGATAGTTCAATTGTGAATCTAAACCATCCTCGAATCCACTTTAACACACACAGAAAAAATCAATATATATAAAGAGGAATATTTACAACTGATCATTTCAAATTTAATATTTTTTTTGTCTATTCAATAGAATACATAGTGCGCCCTTTACCCACAGTCTTATCTATATACGTCTCATGAGAATATAATTAAATCACCGCTAAAACCGAAACAAAACAGAAAACAGAATTAGGGCATCTTGTCATGTGCATCATATGTGTAATGTACAAGACCCCGGAGGAATACTGAACGTGTGCTAAGTTAATGTAACATGTTAAGTAATAATTTATGTGCACAGAAAACGATTATAAGTACCTATAAATTACCTTGAAGTTTTTTAATAAAAAATTTACACTATTACACAAATTATCGTGCCCCAAACTAGGCATGGCCTGTACTATGGGTACAAGACAACGATAGATTTAATACAATATACTTAAACATACATAAATACACATAAACATCCATGACCTGGAAACAAACATCCATATTCGTCATATAAATGATTGCACCTACCGGGATTCGAACCCGGGACCTCTAGCTTAGTAGTCAGGGTCACTAACCATTCGGCTACATGTGTCGTCAAAGTATGAGTAATTCAATAGAAAATTAATTTAAAATGTTAAATAACACTATTATTAAGTTATATACGAGAGAAACTATTTAAAATGGTTCCAAAAAACTTAAAAACCTAATTAACATTTAATATTAATAAAATTGATGTTAATGTTAAGTAAAACTGTTATCATCAAGGAAAGATAATGCTTGTTAATGTCAAAGATTTCTGAAGATTGCGAGTTGCATAGTAAAGAAGTTTGTTTACTAGTGCTTGTGCTCAAGTATACTGCAAAAATATGAAACTCAGATGTTTATTACGCAGTACTTTAGCTGTATAACAAATAAAACAACACGGTCGGAGTGTATCGCAGGAGATAAAAGTTTATATGTTTGAGGAATGAACTCGTATTTCAATAGCGGTGAACTTATTGTTTCTCCGTGCAATTTAGCTGCTTTGGTTGTATTGCGTCATGTCATGCGTATTTTCGAGACATATTATGTACTTTATAAGTTCACACTAATAGACACTTTTGGGTGAAGATGAACTCATTATGCATGGTGGTTTTGTTTCAATATTTTTGTTGGAAGGTAATTTTTATAAATAACTATATAGTTGATACCTACTAAAGGTTCGAAATCATTGATTTTCTATGCTCGAAATATAGTGTCTGTAAAAATTAGGATCTCTTCTTGGTACGTAGACAATTTTATTGACAATTTTTTAAATAACTGAGGTGAGGTTTTTATATAATCGACACATTTAAATCACTTGGTCTTGAACTTGGCACTATTGGCAAATAAACTTCCTTTAGAATTGATGAATATCCACTGCCAACGCCAGGACTCCTCCAAAGATTTCCACAACGATCGGTCTGTTCTGCCCCCATCCAACGTTTTATGGCGATCCTGACCAGAGCGTCGGTCCATCTTCTGGTAGGCCTACCAAGACTTTATTGCCCTAACACCCATCTGTCCGTCGAACTATGTGCCCTGCCCACTGACATTTCAGTATCGCAATCATTTTTGCTGTGTCGGTGACTTTGGTTCTAGTACGGATCTCTTCATTTCTGATTCGATCTCGCAGGGTAACTGAGCATAGCCCTCTCCATTGCCCTCTGATCGACCATGAGGTTTCTTATAAGGCCCCATAGTTGATGAGTTTATTTGGTTGAAATTTGAAAACTTCTTAAACAATTGTAACTGATAAAATAAGATCACATTTCGCGCTCATATCGAGCCAGGTCTCTTATTGAATTATTTGAAATGTGTGTGGCTTGTAAGTTAACCCTCTCACATGCTTACCACTATCCGAGTTGGTAACATTCTAGATAAGTTCTGCGGGAATTAAGCAAGTGAATCCCTGTTGGTAATAAGTGGTCCTACAAGCTAGATGTGGTCAGTGAGTAAATATATTTATAAACTTGTAATATCGTATCTATGTGCGGTATACGTACTCTTCCATGGAGGTACCCTTGTACCAACTAGGAACGTCCTTTAACGATTATCTTAAATTTAAGTTAATATATTTATCATTTTTATTATTAAAAGTTCTACACTGAAAGAAAAATCACTTCACACTAATCAAAATTTGACCAATTCGTATATTTAATACATGATTGAAGACTTCTTAAGTAATTAATTTCTTTATCGATTTATTGTTATGTAATTATTTATACACCATATTGTAAGGAAGGGTTATACGCGTCTGGTAGGAAATAACATTTACCGGAGAGTGTTAGATTATTGCACGTCGCATACACTGATCGCTGCTGCTTCCTGCTCCATTTTGAATTATCTTCACTGAAACTAATCAATGTCAAACTGATGACGTCATTTTATTAAATTCTGTTATTAATAGTAAATTTAACCTTTTTTCCTGCACATACAATTCATCCAACATATTCCGGCCATCTTGACCATCGGCCCCCCGCCTCCCAACACTGCGTAGTACGATATTTATACTACAATACTAAATATTAAAATTTGTGTACTACTTTCTGTTTTTTTTGGCTATCTCTGAAACATCTTGGGGTTGATCGATCTAATATGGAGTTACATTTATTTCAGCGACTGAAATTGAAATAACGCACAAGATATTTAAAATTTAGAATATTAAAGTCCGATTTAATAGTAAATTTAGATGTAAGCAATGCGCTCGGAAGAAATCGTGGGAAACCATGTAGGTACATAAAAGCTCTGTTTAGTATAAAAACTCGAAAAAGAATTTCCACGTAAAATAATATATTTATAAACATAAATATATGTGTAGAAAAATCGCTCGTCTTTTATTAATAATCCATTAAGATTCTTTGAATCAAAACTCTACGAAGAAATTCAAATACAAGCGAATTTCTATCATTATCAACTTCCTGAAAGCATTCGTATGTTAGTTTATAAGTTGAAGGTATCCGACAGCAAATTTAATTAAATTCAGAGAACTTGATGTTGTTTCAAAAACGCTCGCTTGATAAATGTCCTTTCAAAAAAACTTTACCGTTATCTTAATATATATATATCCCTTGTGTGCGTGTGTATGTCACTGAACTCCTCTTAGATGGCTGGACCGATTTTGATGAAACTTTCTGTGTGTTCCAGTGAATTTGAGATTGGTGTGTGTCTTCAGGTGGATTCGAGAATGGTTTAGATTCACAATTAAACTACATCCTAAACGGCTGGACCGATTTTGATGATTTTTTGTTTGTTTCAGTTAATTTGAGATTGGTTTAGATTCTCAATTCCGTCCATATTATATAATTCTCCTGCTCATGCGTATGTTAGTGAACTCCTCCTAACGGCTGGACCGGTTTTTCAAATTTAAGACGTGTGTACAGGACAACGTCTGTTGGGTCCACTAGTTTTATATATATTTTTAACTTCATAACTTGTACATTGTATTAAAACGATAAAAGCGGTTGCTGACGTTATTTTCTGGTACTTTAATATCACATGTTCAACAAAGATGTTATTATGAAAGCAGCTTCAAGCAATAGCCCCGAGACGTAGGATATAATATATCATCGTAACAAAATTGTTGCGGCTATCTGCGGAATTTATTTCATATTATAGCGATTTGGCGACTACTCTTGTACTGTTTGACGGCTGCTTGTAGGTCAAACTTATGGAAACACTTTTCATAATAATATGTGATACTTTAAAATTTATGCTATGGCTCAGACTATCCAAAGTCTATAATTAAATAGTCTGTATGTGGCTATCCGTACGTGGGACACTCAGAATGTTTGGATATAATTATTTTTAACCGACTTAAAAAAGGAGAAGTGTCTCAATTCGATCGCTATTTTTTTATGTTAAGATTTATTATCTGATTTACGTAATTCTAGTTCGATGCCATTTGGTCCCATAATTTTTTTTATAGTTTGTCCCAGTAATTTTCATTTAATGAAAATGTTTGTCTACGTGGACGATATAATTGTGTTTTGTTTTTACCGACACCGTCTTAAAACCTATCAATATGTTGAACATAAAAATAATAGTAGCATTTTGTTAATATAAAAAGGTTAGGGTTTGCATAAGAGGTGTATAAATTAAATCCTTAGTTATTTCATAGATACATTTCCGTTTTTGAAGTCGGTTTTTTTAAACGTAGTTTTTTTATATTTAATCTTTTCAAAAAACCCTCTACTAGCCTCTATAGAAATGCGTCTAAATCAATTTTCGAAACACTTTTTCTAGTCTGCCGCAGACAGTTATTGTTCTACGGCTTTCTCGAACGCTGTTAGCGCATCTTCTGAAAACGAAATCAGGATCCTTTCCAGTTGATTTTTTTATTTTAAGGAATAAAAAGAAGTCACACGGTCACAGGACTGTAAGGACGATGACCCGTGACCGTCACCCGGTGTCCAGGAAGCCCCTAACTTTGAGCGCAGAGTGCTTCTTCTGGCAGGTATTTTGCAGTCTACCGTTCGGCGTTTGCAGCTTTGATTTCGTAATGGAATCGACACTAAATGGTCGTCACAGTTGCGAAACAGCCAAACTATCGACTGATGCTTTGTTTCGGGATCGTATTCATAAATCCAGAATGCTTCACCAGTCACAACATCGTAACCGAGACAAGCTTGCTTCATATTTATTGATCTTGTCACGGCACCATTCCACACAGGCCAGCTTCTGAGCTTCAGCGAGATTGTGAGGCACCCGCGCGAAACTATCCTTCTCACGCGCAGGTGCTCGTGTAGATTCCTGTAAAGGCATTTCGGTACAATCTGCACTATATGCTGAATGTCACGTATATAATTCATCTGTTTTCTTGAATGAAATATTTCACTGCTGGTACATTTTCTTCGGTAACAGCCGTCGAAGAACAACCAATTCTTTCTTTATCCCCAACGATAGACGACCGCGCTTAAATTCGTTATGCCAACGGTAGATGGATGCTTTTGTATGACCTTCATCCATAAACGTAACATTTGAAATCATAAAAAATCATCGCACGAAAGTTCCCGACGCAGATCGTTTTATAATGAGACACGATAATTCAATTTAGCTCTGAAAAATATGGAGTTAAAATAATGTCTGAGTGGCCTGGTATTTTGTCGACGTTTTAAGCGTACAGGAGAATACAGCGAAATCCAAAGATTATCGGTTCGTTATTCAATTCGATAAAACAATTATATAAATCAAATGATCCTTACTAATTGTTAATCTGGAGAATTGGCAAAGGTAATTAAAGCTGATTGATAGTTAGTGGTCTATTGTAGGAATTTCAGATCTAAAGTAAACGGAAAGATTTTCGTAGTCGCGTCTTGGTCTTTATTGACCAATTTCATTCATGCATTGAAGACTTTCATCTGACGGACTGAAAGAGTCAAGCATCTAATTATGCAATTTGACCTTTGTGAGTATAAAATAATGGATTATCGCTTCTATATTATAAATATCTTGTTTCTGTTTTCTAGTTTGACTTTATAAGTAAATTCTTTTGTGCCAAATAAAACGTTACGTAAATAAAATGTAGAATTAAGCTAGGCGACAAACAATAGGCAAAAGGAATAGGCTCAGCTTCACCTGACATGAAATCATGAATTTTCGTTTCCACGTTTTCACGGCTGTCGCAGGAAGATGACCGCGTTCACCTTCTCCACGAATTATAAAGCTTATTTAACTATGACCATACTCTTTGTCTTGTTCCTTGATACAGTGCCGTAAATAGTAATTAATTTTTTTATGAGGTAATGTAATACTAATAGAACTTGTTGTTTATTTTTTGAAGTCTGCAATAAATAGAAAATAATTGACTGTGATGCCTTTTATACGTTTGGCCACGAATCTATGAATTTACGCACTGTTTGCATGGAAAATATAGTTACTATACAAGCAGTGTTGTAGATTTTTCTAAAGCGACTCCATGTCGCCGTGTTGCTTAGAGCAGGCCAAGTCTTCTAATTCTGGCCATAATTTATAATCCATACTGACTTCAGCTCTTATAAAATGAGGAATGTTGACCAGGCACAGAGTCATGCTGGAATGTCCAAGGCACAAAAAGCGTGTTGCTAAGTTTCACAACATGATCTTAGACAGTCTCTTGAGACACGTTGGCTGAAGTCTTGACATCTTTTCAATAATATGACTCTTTGTGATTTTGATAAGAGTACCCTCCCCACACCAAACTATGACTGACGTAGGAAAATGGCAACGTTGAATTTTTTCGAGCGTGCACTTTGTCATTTTGCTTCTTGTAAAAGTAAATCTCTTCAATTGAAACTTAATCTGTGAAACGACTATCTCTGTACTCTTTAGCCGCGTATCGCTGTCCAGCAAACATGTTTATCGAGCCAATCTCTTTAACTATAAGGATTGCCTTTGGAAATGTTAGCCTTAGCGCCAAGCTTCAGGACAACTTTGATGATTCGCGAAAGAGCTATTTTTTTATTCCTAAAGACTTTAACAGTCTTTCTAGTTCTAATATCCGCGGCCACCCCGAGATTTTACATTCTTCGGACAGACGATGTGCTGCTATATCTATCGATAATACGATATACGAACATATAAGTGATTCCTAGCTTTTGATGTGTCTTGAAAATGATCGACAGCTCTACACCCACATTGTGCAAGGCAGTCACTGCAATTCTGTTTTCTTGAACACTCCATTCTATAATTTTGATTTTACATTACAAATAACATCGAAAAAATATGTGTAATTCCGGGAAATGGTCTTAGTTTCTAACGTAAAAAACGAGTTCCAAACATGAATTAAAAAAATAAAGTTCTGCAGTTGTCACAATATTAATAGCCCAATTTGTAAAATAATTTAAACTGTTGGTACCAATTACTTGTTTCATTTTTGTTGCCGCGTCGTAACTAGTACCCCGGTTATTTTCAGCGGGTCCGTTTTATTACGTCTTTGTGTTACAATAGTGAAAATGTCTTTACTTTCGAGGGCTGCGAGTGTAATTTTCAAAGCCTAGAAAAACACAAACAGCTTAGTGTTTCAGCTAGCTTGTCTTGCAATTTGTTTGAACTTTTTCTTTTGTTTTCGCTTGCCCTTTTGACCTGTTAATTGCTATGCTATCCTGTTTTTTATAATATTTTATTCAGTACTATTGCTTATAATCTAAAACCAACTGAATAGTGTATCCGATAGTTTCTATAAAGCTGAATACATACGTGATAGTTATAAAAGTGATGATAGTGATGTGCCTCGATTCTGAACTTCCAAATTAAGTTCGTTGCAGTGAAATACGTTTGTTGGCGGTTTCTGCGAGCTATATTTGAAGCTCTGGTTAAACATTTACCTTTTTCATGACATGAGATGGTAAATATCATCAATAGCAGACTAAAATAAAATGACTTAGCACTAATCTGTAAACAAGTACTTCGTTAGGATTAAAAAATTAAGTGTGTGAGAACACGACGCAAGTGTAAACTTCACCGATGCGTGGTTTATAATAAAAACAAGTGTAATAAAATTTGACAACAAATTTTTATGAACGATGCGGGACTCGAACCCACGATCGTTCCGTGCCAGTGCTCTGCCAACTGAGCTAACCGTCTGAGTGACTTATCGTTATAAAATCATGTATGCTTTTTTCAACTGCAGGTACAAAAAAAAGGTATGCACGCCCCTGACCCCACCCAATCACAATGCAGTGCCGCTTAGGATTCTTCTGAACATGTAAAATAAGATATATTAGAAAACCGAGTTATCGCAAAGGGTAAGATGTAAGCTAAGTCTATTTTGCACTCGCCACGCAAATCAGACTTCAATGTTTACACAATACCATCATCTTTATAATAAATTCATATCGACATTCTTTGATTAATAAATTATAAGCAGAAATATAAAAATCACGTTCGAGGAACGAATCAATTAGCGAGGGACTTAAGATTCAATGTTAGTCTGGGAAAAGGTTTTACTGCTTTCTAGAAATTTGAAACATTTAAAATTTATTATTTATTACGTTTCCAATTCATTCGTATTTTTTGTGCGCTCTTACAAGTTTCCATCCATTAATTTCTGACTCGTATTTTTCTTCATTTTAATAGAAATCTGCTTGAAACGTAGGTACAGCCGATATCATTTTTAATATGCTGTTATGCGAAAATAATGTTCCAGTCCTAAATAACTTATACATGTTGATAGAGCCTTTTGTTGTTAGATAAAGCGTGACAACAGGCCTGGTTTATTACTTTAGTGTGAATGACAGCTGCGTCTTACATTCGTAAATACATCAGTCACTTTGTGTTAGTGTGCGTGCGTTGTTGAAAATAGAGGCTAACAGTTCGCCGCATTTTTTTTCGATTTGTTCACAGCTGTCACTAGTCTATCTAGACTTATAAATTTTTAAGGGTATCACGTGTAAATCTCGTGTTAGAGATTTGAAATTTAATAATATATAGTCACGAACCAGCCTTTTAAATATATAATGCAAAATAGGGCTCGATGGTCTTCTTCCACCGAATATTTATCATTTTAGGATTCCAAAGTATATTGTTTCATTTCTGTAATCCTTAAAGTTAGGTTCTTAGGTTAGTTCACTGGCGGAAGTAGGTACAAGGAACACAATCATTTTCTGTTTGTTTTAAAGAACGGTGTATGTAAACTGCGGCCAATTTTTACTTCAAACACAACAGGAATCACAAGAGCGTTGCCGACCCTATAAAGTGTCCAAAAGCGTACATATTAATTCGATAACCGAAAAATCATTGGTACGAGGACGGCTAGAAAAAAGCTGCGTTTGCGTTGCCGTACCATTGGGAGTTAAGAGCTCACTCTCACCTCAAAGAGCAGCAGCATGTTTCCAAAACATCTCTCTCTCTCTCTCTCGCTAGCCCTTCTAACATTAAACAAAATTAATCATATTTTATAAGCATACAGTATGCAGTGCTTTAATATTCAACGCCCAACCATACTCCGAAAACTCAATTTTACTAATTAGAGCGCTGACGATGTTTCACCTACAGCACAATAATTTAAACTTGCTATGTATGGCAGTGTTTCAACTACAGGCGGGTCGGTACTATATTATAATGTATCTCATATATAAAGTAGGAGTAGACAGGATCGTTCTGAAAGTACTATTCGACCAATTAGTTTCAAAGGCGAAGAAAACGCGACTGGGAAACCAAATCTGAATCGATCCTCGTGGTTTTTTTTCTTTTTTTTTTAATACGGAAACTTGGCTGTGAAATGTTAAGAACTATTGCTTGTATTCTTTTTGTAATTAGAAGGGATTGAGTCGTCTATTTTGGATTAACTTTTCAAGCACTTTTGGTTGTATTGGCTGGAGGTCGTCTAAATATATAAAAGTTTCATCCGTTTGTAGTTGCTTTATTTTTAGGAATATTCAGATTCAATATAGAATGTATTTTCAGCAAAGTAAATCATTATCTGAAGAGGTTTGAAGAGTAGCCACAGCATTGCATCTAAAATTTTTAAGAAGTTAATTCAGCAGGATAGATAACTATATATATATATGCTATGATATTTTTTTACTTACTCAAATTGATTGAAGTTTTTATTGGAAGCATCTTTACTGGCTACAAATATTTAATCTCTTCATACTAATCTTCCTGGTTTATGGTTTTGTGTCTTGGATTGGTTTATACTATTCGTAAATATAGAAAACAAAGATATTGAACAAAATGAAGTGAATTTGTATTCAGTAAACGCCAAATATCGTCTTACTCCCCCTTTTCCATTCGGACAGACACAATATCCAAATTAAAATATTTTTAGTTAAAATACGATTCAAAATCACTTATTGAACGGTCAGAAACTACCACCCACTCAAAATAGACTGCCTCAGGCCTGAGCAGAACGGGCGCAAGAAACTCAGCGGGCTTTTTCTTTTCTATAAAAATATCGATTACAAATGTTATATCGTACAACAAACATTTATTTTTAATTAAATAACCTGAGGGTGTTCGCTTCATTCCCAGTCTGTGGTGTCATTAAAAAAATCGTTTATTTAAAAATAGTTTATTATGTTATTGTAACCTATCCCACACAAACGTTTTTTAACAATTCTTTACATTTCGTAACACAATTGTTTTGTACATTTTCTGGGTTCAAATTGTGGAAGCATATACATCGCAGCAAAAGCAATACAATACTTTTGTTTGATTTTTGTCTCATTTTTAATTATATCCTATATCTTTTACATGCGAGGAAACACAATTTGTTCAACTATCACATCGCGTGAGTTCGAATTCTTTAATAGTATCTAATTAGATCCAGCATTTATCAGTGTGTTTTGTTGTATTTTTTTAAACCGTTCCGCGGTTTATGGGTGTTCAAAATAGTTTATATCGTCAAGCTAACGTTTTCATTTTGGCACGGGGATTTTCGTTTTGATTGAAACATTTATAACATTCATTCAATACATCGGACTGCAGGAGAGGCAGATCTTTTCGTTTCATGTATATTCTTTATTTGGTATATTACTGGTAACTTCATTTGTCATCAATCGCTTAGCACATACCATTGGCAGGCTCTTTTGCACAGGATGCTGGCTAGATTATGAGTATCACAACGGCGCCTATTTCTGCCGAGAAGCAGTAATGTGTAAGCATTACTGTGTTTCGGCCTGAAGGGCGCCGTAACTAGTGAAATTACTGGGCAAATCAGACTTAACATCTTATGTCTCAAGGTAACGGGCGCAGTTGTAGTGCCGCTCAGAATTTTTTGGTCTTTCAATAATTCTGAGCGGCACTGCATTGTAATGGGCAGGGTGTATCAATTGCTATCAGCTGAACGTTCGGCTCGTCTCGTCCCTTAATTTCATAAAAAACAATTCTCGGCTTACTTTCATAACGCACAGGTCATTATTTAACCGTGAATTTTAAAATGTGTAGGCTGGTTAAACCGCAAAGTTAGTCAAAATTTTTATTTACTGATGAGTATTTTTCAACTATCGAACGACATTTTAACAAGGAAGATGGCCGATTTAGGCTAAAAGCTCTATAATAAGTCTACTGACTATGATGACTACAGCGTGGGAATTATCCGACTGCAGTAATGGTTTGGTTGGGTGATAGCTATCGAGGAGTGACAGTCATACCATCCGCACAGGTGTATCTAGATACGATTCTTAATAAGCTGCTTAGCTTCTTAACAAATAAAAAAGGATTGTGTGTTTTTATGAGACCACGGTAAAAGTGAAACTTTTTTTTACATTATAGACATTTAAGGGTATAAAAATCGCTTTATCAATCTTAATTTTATACTTGGAAAATTGGAATGATATGAGTAATAGTCTATACACTACACGGTCAGCTTCTGCGAACTATAGGCGCCGCCCGACCGTCACGCGACATGCAACACACAGGCGAAAAAGTTTGAGGCGATGTAATAAAAGTTTCACTTTAAAAGAAATGTCTCTGTAGAAAAGTGTGCTTAGTCAGTGAGATATAAAAAAGTAAAGTCATCTTGAAAATATCTTAAACAGTATCGCATGTATTTTGTTACAATAAAATATATTTCTTGTTAATCACATTATTTCTAATTTAACGATATTAATAATATAAAACTTTTGTTTTCTATTAAAGCATGTATTTTTTTTAAACTATTATCTTTCTTAAATATTTGAATAATGTTAGTAAATCTATCTTTATCATGAAATCCTGTAAAACCTGTATCGGAATGATTAAGATATAAATATGGAGCAGCCTGAGTAAAATTTTATATCTATGTTTCATGAAGACGATATTCGATACAATATAATATATTTTGTTGCACGTTTATAATGACATAAATCAATATGCTTTGGTTACACAGATATGCTTATGTTGTTTTTTCTCATTTTCAAGTGCACGATAACGGGCGTGATGATAACAATAATAGGCTAGACAATTCACTGAGTGACCTAGTTCTATTATGAGTATAGACCTATCATTGTAATGTTCGCCTCGTAAATTTAATTACTGTAACACATACCTGCTGTTTTCATTATTAATTTAACGACATGCACTTTTAAATTACTAACTCCGATAATATTTATATACACATTTTTACATTTTTTTTGTGTTTAATTGATTAATGCTATGTTTAATTGCAATTCCATTCTATGTGCTGATAGCAGAGTATTTTTGATGTTTATTAGCCTGCGTTTGCAATCAATCAAAATAGTTCTCTCTTTGCATTTGTTTGTTAAGCATTATTCAAATAATTTGTCATTATCAAAATAAAATTAAGACTTAATACTTACTTATTATTATTGTGATGTATTTATAGTTATTTCTTTATTTCTTACTTTTATGTATTTTTTTAAAGTTACGTAGGACAAATAAACTTTAATTTTAAAACTGTTGAAACAGGTTAATTTGTATGCGGTCGGAGTCTCGGAGCAAAGCTAGTCAATTATTGTAACAAGATTGTAAGTTCCCATTGTGGAGAAAATGCTCCTGCAAATGCGTAGTATACCGCTAAGTGGTAGGCAATGTTGATAATCGATATGTTTGTAAAGAATCAGTGTTTTGGTCGGCTAGAGGTCGGTCGGCATGGTTGCGTGCCGCTTGCCTATGATCGATGGTGTTGCGTGAGTCTCAAGCGGTGCCGGTAAGGTCGTACGGACGGTGCGGCTGGCTCGACCCTCCGCCGCGGCGGTGGCAAGGCGGCGTGCCTCCGCTTTGTCCCTCGCGCTCCGCTATCCTAATCCTCACCTCCGCCGCTCCCCTCCGCGCCAGCTCACCACCGCGCATGCTCCAGAAGATTCATGCGACTCCCCCTTATGTCATGTCATGATTTAAAACGACATGCGGAGCGGAGTAGCGTCATTTGATTCGCTGCTCTGTCACCGGCCACTCAGCTCTCTCAGTGCTCAAGTCGACACTAGATTATTGCAGTATTTGCGGCCTTTGTCGTTGGTCAGCAGTTGTCGGCCGTGTTCGGTCGGAAGTTCAAAACAAAGCGCGCGTTAGGTCAGTATCGATCACAACACATCGTGTAGGCGCTCGTGCTCGACGTTCTCTCGCGATATTTGCCCGCAACTCGCCGTTGGCGCCGGTTTTACTATTGCGGTTGCACTGTTTACGCGCGCGACTATACTTGTCTCATTCGCGGTTTTGTTCGCCTAAATTAATAAATAAATAATTTGATATCCTCTAAAAGATATTAAGTGCATCGGAAACTACACTTTGCGGCCCTTCACGCATTTTATTAGCAAAAAGGCGAAAACTTAGGTAAGTTCAACTTTTATGTATTGAAAACTTGAAACGTTTTGTACTTGTTTCAGCAATAGACGCGAATTCTGTGTAAGTTGAACAAGTATATGCGTTTTAACTTAAATATTTATCCTTTGAATGATTTTGAGTACACTCGGTGTAGAAATATTTGTATAGAGTGCTAGTGAGCCATCTGGTTTTATGATTCTAAAGTTAGATTGTAAAACCGTAAACCGCAAGAATCATCAAGGTATTTATGGAATGGCTCGATATTGAGTTATTGAGATATTTTGAAGCGTGTTATCATTTTGGGAAAAACAATACTAAAAGTATTCGCTTGTGTTATAAAAAATGCAACTTCTAGTGTTCATATAATTGTCACCACAAACCGAAATTGGGAATAAAATATTAACTTCTCCTTGTTAAAGTATTCTCATTTTTAGTGCGCATGTCCTTTTGGGCAGGTACGGATCACTTGCGGAGTTGCCGAATTTCTTGAATAATGAAAAGCGTTTCTTGTAATAATTACACGAAAAGTATACACGTGTTACATTAATTTTATTGAAAATACAGCGGGTTGTCACCTTTCATTATCTTCACGGCATAGCTATTTATTTGTATAATTAATTGAACATATCTTGGTCCAAATGTTACCTTTGTCAGTATATAAATTGTATATCAGAAGCAGGTAAAAAGTATCTAACTAAAACGTGATTAAACTACCCAACACCAAGGCTACTTTACCGAATTCGAATGGAATAATAATCATAATGGTAATGTAATTTTATAAAAAAAAACTGTTAACCACGAGTCGAGGTTTTTCCTTAAACAGCAATAAAATGAAAATTTCAATACTAAAAGTTAAGCGTAATATTTTCTACTTAGAACATACCTAAAATTGCCAAGTTATTTAAAGACAATTTGCACCAGCTTCAAAAAAATTTAAATCACAATTATCAGTTAAATACTATAGCAAAAAATACATTAGTCTGAGATAGTCATTTTCTTTAATATGTAGGTATATAAAAAATTTCAAGAGTCAATTAAGTAGTGGTGTTTGTAAAAAAAAAACAAGATTTAAAATTTTCGCCTCTCTGCCTGCCTGTTTATTCCGACAAATTTTCGTAAAACTGACCGGAAATGGAATTTGGAATGGGCTTACACTGACACTATCTTAGGCTAGGGGTTTGCTAAAGTGAACACTTCCTCAGGTATGCTGAGAACATGGTAATGGTATGCTCCGATCGTGTTCCCCTAGTCGACTCCAGCAGACTTTACTCTAACAAAGTAATACACCCCGAACGTGACGGCTAGGTCTCCTTCAATATTCACAAATAAGTGCTCAATACGCCTAAATAGCGTTTGATATATTTTTTTTTATTTTTTTCACTGGATGTAGCGTTAATTATGAAACAACATAACTCAAACCTCCATTATAACATAATTACTATCAATTGGTCTAATAATAAAAAATAATATACGTTGGTAAACATAGACATTGTGCAACCCGTCTGTGTTACAATAGCTAATAGTTTACACTTAATAACCGAATGACAATTAAAACAGTTCAATGTATCAAACGCGGTAATAACACGTGTCAAACATGGTTCAGTAAACCGATCGAGTGACAATCGATCAACAATAAAATAAGGTAATGTTTCTGAATATTATAAAATGATTGGGTGTTTTTTTTTTATGAAAATAAGGGACGAGACGAGCAGGACTTTCAGTTGATGGTAATTGATACGTAAGATTATTGAAACAACCAAAAATTAAGAGCGGCACTACAACTGCGATCGTCACCTTGAGACACAAGATGTCAAGTCTCATTTGCCCAGTAATTTCACTAGCTACTGCGCCCTTCAGACCGAAACACAGTAATGCTTACACGTTACTGCTTCACGGTAGAAATAGGCGCCGTTGTGGTACCCATAATCTAGCCGGCATCCGGTGCAGAAGAGCCTCCCACTGGTAGGTTCGACAAGTCGTAAAGCTTTGTACCTTTTGAATATAAAACCACTACCCACGCACTCATTTTTGAAGTTATATTTATTTAGGCGCGTTATGAAAAAATTATAAGAGGGAAATTTTAAGATGCGCGCGCATTACTGTAACACTAAAATAACAGGGTGAAGTGGGTTCCTAAAATTTTCTGACGTTTGCCACACTAGTTTTTTTTTGTGTTACTTCGTCCATTATCAAAGCTATCATTGCAAGATTTTTACAAAATAGTTCTTTCTAAAAACGTTGAATAGCACGAGGAGTAAATCATTTTTGCTTCGTTAGGCCAAAAAAAAAATACTCTTGCGTGCACACATAAGTACACACTCACACTTTTTTTTAATGAAGATAAGGGACGAGACGAACAGGACATTCAGCTGATGGTAATTGATATGCCCTGCCCATTACAATACAGTGCTACTTAGGATTTTTGAAAAATCCATCCATCCATCCATCTCTTAACTCATTGACAATCAAGGGCTTTCGCTCCATTGTATTAAAACATTACATATATTCCAGTCTATGGTATCATTAAGATAATCATTTATGTTATAATAACCTTAAAGATTCGGGATTCTTCGGAAAAGTACAACGCGGTCATATTACACTACCAGTAGTCGCTCTACACTACGTCTAAAAAAAACGCAATTTTACTTGTAACAGAGCTCTGGTCGGCTAGGCATTATTTGTCTTACAAATACGTTTTCACTAAAACATCCAACAAAAGAATTGGCTGGTGCAACTGTTGCCATATAATTCTATCAGTTGCAATAAGATTATAACGGACAAGAGTTTATCCCTTAATTTATGTAAATCTTTGCGCAAAATTAAAAGTTGCGGCCCGAGCGGTTCAGACTATGCATTGATGAAGCAGTCAGACATTACTGGAATTATAATATATACCAATAGATAGATATATATATATATATATATATATATATATTTACTAGCCGTTCCCGCCCGCTTCGCTGGGCGAATTTTTAATGGATATAAATTAAATTTCATTCATTAATTACAAACGCAATAAAAAAAGGAGCTATAAACCATCAAGCATAAATTTAGCATCGAATGGTGGTAGTTTCATGTCGATACGATCAAGTGGCCTAGGCGTGATTGAGCCTCAAAGACCATTTTCTTTATATATATTTATTGCAAGTTTTCTTGTACTTTTAACAGTATTGAACATTTTGGTGCGTTGTCAGTTTCACACATAATCGCTTTATTGTCGTGTCTGCGACCATCATTTTGTAGCAAATTAATTAATTGTACATTGTTCAGTGCAGCCATATTAGTTACGCCTTCCTTAATGGTAAATTCTAATCTATACATTGGTATCGAGGATACCTACTCTCCTCAAGCAAAGACTGTTGCTTCTTAAAATATTCTTGATAATCCTGTATATGTTCATGAGCACATTGAAGTATTTGGTAGAAGCTGTGACAATCATAATGTTAACGAGGAACAAACATAAACTTGTTATGCCTACTACTCGGTTGGGTCGAGATAGTAAGTCTTTTGTTGGGCGATGTATATGCTTCTACAATATGATCCCAGAAAATGTACAAAACAAAAGTGTTACAAAATTTAAAAGAAATGGTTCACAAACATTTGTGTGGGAAAGGTTACTATAGCATAAACGATTTTCTTAATGATACCACAGACTGGGAATGAAATGAACACCCTCAGGCTCTTTTATTATAAATGTTTATTGTACGATATTACATTGTTATCCATAATTTTCATAAAATAAAGTCCGTTTATTTGCGCCCGTTAGTGTGGTATTTTTAGTGTTAGGCTGGTAGTTTTTGACGTTTAATAAGTGATTTGAACCCTATTTTGAATAAAAATATTTGAATTTGAATTTGCACCTGTAACCTGATATTACCGTATTATTATTAGAATAGCCTTAGATCGTTTAAATACGTCTAGATAGACTATGACACCTGTGAAAAGGCGAAAAAAAATTGAGTTTAAAACTAACCTCTATTATCAGCAATTTACGCACACTAACACAAACTGTCATTCAAATCGCGAGTGTAAGACGTAGCTTGACGAAACTAATATTCCAGGCTTTTTTTATCGGCTGTTTAACAGCAAGAGTCTCTATGTAGACGTATAAATTATCTAAGATAATAGCATTTTCAGCATTTGTGGGCGCTTTAAAGAAGTAAGCTTACTAGTTTGTGACTCTTTTATCGCATCTAACGGGGGTTGTTTAATCGAATAACTAAATCTAATTTACTTGCGTCGTGCGACACGCCGCTTACTTAAATACTTATCTCACCAGTTGGGTACATGCTGTTCTTTATCCATTGCGGTTTTTAAGAATGTTAACCCCTAACGGCCGTTCCCAACATTCGGT
The DNA here is from genome assembly GCF_905404315.1 of Leptidea sinapis. Taxonomy (NCBI): domain Eukaryota; kingdom Metazoa; phylum Arthropoda; class Insecta; order Lepidoptera; family Pieridae; genus Leptidea; species Leptidea sinapis. The sequence goes on along the minus strand of NC_066312.1, from coordinate 6,342,656 downwards.
CTATCTCTTACTTTTGATAAAAATCTTAAGTATTGTACACTTTTCTGTCCCAATAAGCTTATCGACGGTAACTCTTAATCTTATCCGTACACGCTGTCTGACAATGGGACGACGACGTATAGCTTACCTAGCGATATAAAGATTGTATGGAAATTGCAATTCACGCATCCCAATATAAGGTGATAAGAATGACTTATCGGGTATATTGAGACGGCTTCAGATTATTGACAGCTGATTACTGACAGTAGAAGGTAGTAATTTATCTCTATCTGTAGATAGTATATTGGGAACGGCCGTAGGCTTATTTCTTTCACGATATGTCACCTTCAAATAAGAACATTAAAAGTGTTGAAAGAGCCCCTCGAACTAATTATTGGTCCTACTCCATTTAAAAATGGGATCGTGTTAATAATTATTTGCGTCATTACTGTCATAATTCATCCCCGATTTTCTAAAACAAAGTTTAAGAGGTCTAGTAAATATATCGTATTTTGTATTGTACCAATTATGAAGCAATTGCTTTGCGTTTACTAAAATATGAAATGAACACTTTTGATTGAATTCGCAAAATATTTAAAAATAATCAATCGCAGGGATATAATATTTTTTTGTGGTTTCATATGGCCATAATATTCAAATTATTGTTGATTTTGAACCCCGAACAAGTATCTCTTAGTCATTATTGACCGTCATTAGAATGAAAGAGCGTTACATAGCCGAGCGTGACGTCACAATATTAATCAATACCCAAATCATATCGTGTTGCAATTACTCAACAAACTTCTTTTTTTAAATAATTATATGCAGTGTCTTTTATCAAACTGTTTGCCCTTTCAAGTAAACTCTCCGCTATAATTGGAATAATGAGACTCTCCGCTATATAGCTTGGGAAATATTTAATGAATTTTATTGAAAAATAACAGGAATTCAATTTCTCGTAGCTATTTAAAAAGGAATCTCGGAAATACACTCTTCAAATGGCCGAGCTACGTCCAATTCGTATTCCATTATCAGATTTGCATAAAATAGTTTTATACTTTTATTTGAATCTCTGTGTATTAACATTTCACCGTTTATAATTTTCTTCACATCATTTTCTTCTCTAGCTGACACGGCAAACGTTGTTTTGTCATAAAATAAATTATTTTTAGAGTTAGATTGTTTCTTGGACATTGCAACATTACTTTATTTTTTTCTAAAATAACAGATTTTTTCTAAAATAAACGTAGCCAAGTTACTTCTATTATATCACCTACCTGCCAATAAAAGCCGTCAAAATCCGTCCAGCCATTTCAGAGATTATCTGGAACAAACAGACAGACAGACAAAAATTGTAAAAAATGTTAATTTGGTGTATGCACCGTATATATATTCATATAAATGTAGTAAAAAACGGTTATTTAATTATTACAAACAGACACTCCAATTTTATTTACATGTATAGATTAGCGGAATGACTGAATTCTGGTTTTATAACGAAGCGCTGATAATCGCTTGATTTATAAGTGTACTTTATTTCAAGTAAAGAATAAAGTTCCTTCCTACGTCATTATGCGAATTACTATTTTTAATATTTAGTTCTAACGGAAAAGTTTTATCAACTTCATTATATAAATAGGTTATTGAATAATAAAAAATTAATTATTGTATTTTCTATGATGCCCACTGAAAACGTGTTCCTGCAAAGGTAACGAAACTTCGGGTTAAATAAATGATTTATAAAAAATGTAACCTTTACGCAAATATCTTATGTAAAAAGTGCATCTAATCATGCAATTATTTTATTAAAATTATTTAACCGTTGCCGTTTCACTGAAATCAAAATTGCACAAAACATTATGAATACAAGTGCCTGAGGTGTATGATACTCGTGTAGTACATGGTATACGAAAAGATTCAAATAAATTTGTGTAATACACATTTAACAATGAGATTATATCATGTGCTACAATTAATCTACTGTTACCAACAGTTATTGTATTCTGATAATCATTACTGCGCGTAATTATAGCCATGAATGCAAACAAAATCCTTTAAATGATTTCTTTATGGCCGCGGTAACGACGCCGGTTGTTGGTGCATCGTGATTAAAATTATATCATTATCCCGTGGCCTCTTGTTGCTTTCCATGAAACGTTATTAGATATTCTCTCTGTCCGCAAAGCTTAAGCTTAATCCTATAATTAATATCGTGATGTCATAAGGATAATCTTATCAATAGTATTAGACTTTGTGAAAGCCGTGTAGAAGTGGCATCAGTTAAACAGGCAATTGCTTGTCTATTATAGTGTCTTATTTGTATTGATATACTATAATTCAATCAAAATTTGAATCAAGATAAACTTCATCATTTCAACCGGAAGATGTCCACTGTTGGACAAAGGCCTACCCCAAAGATCGCCATGATGACCGGTCCTTCGTTGCTCTCATCAACCTATTCCGGCGATCTTGACCAGATCGTCTGTCTGATATTGTGTGGGACGGGGGGCCTACCAACATTTACTGGGGGGACTTCGGCCATCTTCGACCCAAGGGTCATCTGTCCGTCGAGCTATGTGTCCCGCCCACTGCCACTTCAGTTTCGCAATCATCTTAAATCAACCATCAAGACAAACTTGCACTATTTTAATTTCGGTCTGGAGTAATGTCCAGGAAAAAATTCGAATGATTCACTGAATACTCCGTGTTCCGTTGTGTCAGGTGTGGTGTTTTTATATCTCTATTAGTTTTCGTCGTATTCCCGATCATCATACTAAAAGTTCTAAACCCCACCTTCCTATTTTTTCTATTCGAAAAAAATAAAATCAAAAATGAGATTTTAATATTCTTGTAAATTGTCCTTTTTTTTTCAAACAAATCGGGAATATGGGATCGCTCATTGCAATTCATTTTTAGCCGACTTCAGATAGCAGGAGGTTCTCAATTCGATCGTAATTTTTTTATGTATGTACACGGATTGTACTTTGAATTTTATGATTCCATTTACGTAATTCTTCTTTATTTCGATGCGGAATAGATACCATTTGGACCTATAAACTATGTAAAAACTATCAATAGGTAACACATATAAATAATAGTATTTTATTAAAATTAAAGGTATGCGGTTTGCATAAGTGGTATATTAAATTAAATTTTTAGTAATTTGATACTATTCAGTATTTCAAGTTGTTTTTATTTTGTTTAATCTTTCTACTTCATTCAATGGCGTCTATATTTAGTAATAAATCCTATTTTGCTGATCAATAGCAAACAATAAAGCATGAAAAATACTTTAAATTGTTCTATTTGTATTCAACAATCTCTTAATTTGAGAATAGTGACAACTTAGTATATACCTCGCTAGCCAGGTCCTTTCCTCATTCAGATCAAGCGGTGTGAGAATTGTTTTAAATAAAAAGTTAAATTTCTATTTAACTACAGTACTTAATCTATATTATAGCAAAATACAATTTGACAACAAACTCAAGACTTAAATAAAAACGCGCTTTACGAAGAGGTATTCAACCTGATGCCTGCCGTAGGATTCTATCGTCACCACTCGCAACAATCTTAAGTATTTTGTATGTATGGCTTTCAGAAATAATGATATTTTCAAGTCATTTCCTTTCACCGCTTAACGATGGAATAAATTTCCTGGTGCCACTAGGACTTTACGACATTGGTACCTTCAAATATGCCATATGATTAAGATGAAAGGTATGGAACCACTGTTTGATTTGCAATGACGTTCTATACACACATAAGGGCATATCATTCGCAGTCTGATAGCGAAACGGGAAGTGTGCTTAAAGACTATGCAAGCACACCTTTTATCCGTAGTCATGTGTTAACTGTCACTTTCCGAATCGGGTTCTAAATTCAACATACGTAAGCTGAACTGATAAATAATGTAATCTTTGGGGGAGGCCTTTGTCCAGCAGTGGACGTCTTTCGACAGATCATGAAGCTGAATTGAATAAATACTTTTACATTGCTGCTTATTCACCAAGAAAATTTTAAACAATTGTCGAAGCTTATTATGTTTCATGTTCCATATTTCGGCTTTGTTTTTTCATAAAAATGTGAGGTATTGGTCTACTTAAATTCTTATGAAAGTTTAAGCTGTACTTAGTTCTACTTATTATGCTATATATTCTGTAGGCGCTATTGTATAAGAAAGACTGACGTATAGTTTTATAAGCCGAGAAAGTTTGAAGAGGGTATTACACGCGGATTTCTTAGAAACACTAGACCGGCTGGAGCAAGTTCGTATCTAAAGTTTTTCTCAGTTTTCTGAAAACCATTAGCCATTGGCTTGTTCCGTTAGTTGAGATACTAGTTAGAAATGTTTCGGCAGTATCAGTCATCATACAGTGCAGATACTATGCTCAGACTTACCTTTCCGTTAAGTTACGTTAAGATAATGTTGAGAGAAGTAGGGAGAGGTTTAATTAAATGAATTTTGACGAAGATTCATATGTTAAGGGTAAATTATACATTTAAAAGTGTATAACTTTTATAATAAAGTCCCAGCTACTGTTAAGGCATTATCTATAAATAAATTTAAACGTTTTATATATATTATATATTTTATCTAAGTGATCGGACAGTCTGGGACTAGATTATGATTATTTTATAGCGATAGAAATGGCTGTACAATATTGTATATTTTTATTGAAAAGAGCGAAAAAAAAGAATGCTGGGAGACTTTCTTGCGCCGCTTCTTCTCACTCAAAGCGCCATTTGTTTCCGAAGCGGTAGTAGTATCTAGTATATTAGAAATTACATCAAAAAGGAATCAAGTTTGAGAAAATAAATGCCTTTTATGCCTTTTTATGCTCCCAGATACTAGTACTTATTGTCCTGAGCACACTGCATTACCCTGAAGTGTGATTTGGGATTCCCTAACCCCTTATGGAAGTCAGCTATTACCATGGTTACTATCCTTATGTGAACTTAACATTAAGGCAGCAAATGCTGTTTGCTCTAACACCTGGACCAGTTAGCAAGACTCTCCAATCTGGTATATAGTATCAACAAAATTGAATCGTGGTCCACCTTAATATCATTTTCCAACAGTCATTATATTAAAGTAGGTTGAAATTAGCTTCAACATACATTTCCTAAAAACTGTTATCATTTTATTAGACACTGACATTCCTTCACTTAAAACGTACCGAAACATGCACGATAGCGAAGAAAACTGCTATTTTTATGATTTTAAAAGAATTATCAGCAAAGTGGGGCATGAATCAATTTTGTTGATGGACGACAGGGGATAGGGGATTAAAACATACCCACCACGTAAACCAGACTTTTTCAAACGTAAAGTTTCGTATATAATATTATTTCATATGATTGCTCGCCACTGTATAATATCATAATTTATTTATATGAAGTAACCAAGTCAAGACTCAGAATATAAATGAGAAAAATCTTCTTCATTTTCACCTACCAACACAAATACTTATAAATAAGGTTGTAAAGACTGCTCGAGAACTGTGGGGGAATAAGATTTGATTAAAACAATTTCTGAAGAAAGTTAGATTTATTTATGGTTTTATTTTGTTTTGTGTTAAGTTATTCATTGTGATTTACTTCGCAGAAAATATTTAAAAGTATAGCCGATGGATCTTAATAATATAGTAATTGTTGATGCCTCTACTAATTTGTTACTTGTTAATATATCTTATCATTTATATTTATGTGTTCATATAGATTTCCAGCCACAGACTTGACGTTGAGTCAATTTCATAATAATTACCTAGTTGGGGTAGTATATGTATGAACGCAGATACCTAGACAGGTCAACTGTGTACCTAGGCTATATTAAATGTGATATGGTATACAAACAAGGTATCCCTATTATATATTTCTTGAGAACGTCCTCTAATTTAAGTCCACGTTAAGGGTGAAGCAGAGTGCCGTGTTCTGTAGCCCTTGACAGTAAGTGGAGCTGAGTCCTTTGTCAGAATTCCAAACAGTCCGAGTGCAGGGCATTTACAACTTTTCAGGGATTATTACTGCTCTTAGGCTCGTCAATATTGTCAAGATGTTTTAGGGGTGGGTGCTACCCGTAACTTACCTAGGATAAATATGCCACCAGAACGCCACTCTTCCAATACTTCAATACAATAATTGTGGTATGAATCTAGTCGTCTAATATGTCGTCGTAAGATGTATGTAGAATAAGTTTATGCATCTTGAGAAATGTCATGGGCTTGTTCAGGCTGCATCATCAAAACTTGATGTTGCACAATCATAAATTAAAGTTTGTTCTGAACATCAATTTGGAAGTTTTGGTTGAGCCGTTTTTGAGGCCGTTACCTTTAATATAATACATAATTATATGGAAGAAGTTTATGAAATTTGTTACAATGATGGTACAATACAACACGAGTAAGTTGCATTACAACTCATATTAGATTTAAAGTCAATGTAATGTTGTTTTATTCCATGTTCTACATGTAAGATATAAATAAAATAATATAATTGTAAAACGCTAAACAATACTTGAATCGGTCGTATTTAATTAAAACTTGATTTATTTTGAGCAAGCATAGAGGCTTTGAAGGTTTTGTTTTAGTTATGAATATACGAGTCACATCCATTCAGTGAATGTTTAATTTTGGCGAAGTCTCGGTCCTGTTGTGGTGTATTTGTACGTACGGCTATTATTATGATTGTTTGCTCGGTGTTGGGACTATTGATATTATAATATGAACAAGCAGATTACGTGCCTGCTAGAATCCACAGATATTGGTAGTTTAAACTTACTGTACAATTATTTGTACGGCTTACATGCTGTTTGAATTAGTTATTTAGGAAATAATTATTTACCACCTATTTATCCATATTTCTTGATGTTTGTGTTTAAACAAATTGATAAAGCTCTGTTTGAAAACCATTTTTGTGTGCAATTGTAATGAAATTTTCACGCTGACTTGTAATGTCTTTTTGCGATAACCACAGACCTTTAAATAAACAACAATGTAGGTATCGATTTTGAAATTTGTAATAGATATTTATACTAATATAACATTAATCGAAGGGGACCCCATTTAAAAATGTATAATAACTTAGAATTAATAATAACTGGAAATCAGAATCTTTAAAAGTTGTCATGCGAAACATGATTTGGAAGAAAATCTAAATCACAGTTGGATTTTTTATGAAATACAATTTATACAATATAATACATTTACACCTTCTCACGAAGTACGTTCTTATTGACAACAACTGGGTAGAATGTGCAATATTATTAGGTACAAATATGCGGTCGGAAAAGTAGTAAGAAAATCAATGACTAACGTTGTGTAGCCGGTATATAAGGCTGGATTTAGTGCCCGACCGACGGTCAGCAATGACGTCGGCCAAGCGTAGCTATGCTACGAAAAACTAAGATCGCGTTCAGGCCAGCGATGATGAATACGGGCGTACAGCTATGTCGCGCTGATGAAAATCGTCGTTTGAGCTCGTCGGTCTGCTGACGCGCTATGGCGATAAATTAGTGCGTTCAGTGCGACGCTGACTGAGCAACCGACCGTACGCGCGTTTGCAACATCATCATCAAAAATCGTAAACAAAAATTCGTGTTCTTGCAATCTCAAATATATTGTTTAATTTTTTTCTTCAATTTCACGCTCTATAATAATTAGGTAAACATAAAACCTTCTCCGTCCTTCATACCGTAATCGCTTGCATAAGTAGTGCGCACATATTAAAGAGGTTAAAAATGTATTCATTTTTCGTCGCAATTGTACACGTGCAGTCACGTTTGCTGTCAACCGAGCACTAAACGCAACATGGTTACGCGCTACGCTCGACCGATGACAGTGCTGATCGTCGATCGAGCGCTAAATGCAGCCTAACTTGTTATAACTATGTGTCAGTCTTTATCTTTTTTTTTAGACTTATTTTCCTCGTAGGTGTAATATAAAGCACTATGTATCATCATTTATATTGTGTTGGTATATGTTTTGCGGCGCCCTCGGCTCTTCTACAAATTGCACCGTCGTTAGGAATCGCAAACTTTCTCTCTTTGTTGAACAGTGTACTATTTTTCTTAATTCTTACCTTCCCTTACTGAGTATTTATTTTGAAACAATGTTCCAGCTATTTTTTACAAATACTTACCTACTTTATATTTTAAAATATAGCCGCATTAGTTTAGCATATTATTGTAGTGTATAAATAAATATACATTTATATATATATTAATTTCGATATAAATTTAAAGAAAGATTTAAATTACTATCAGGCGATATAAAAGCCGTCGGCAACTCTAGAGTAGCAATCATAAAAATGAATAAAAAATAAAAGGCGAAGAAGCTGAAGGATAAATTTTATATTAGATTATACTTGGCCGTTAAAGAAGATTAATTGAAAAGCTTTTCATTGTTAAAACCGCGCTTGTCGGGAATGCAAACTTGTGCAGTAGCGTACCCGAGTTAGATAAAACACCTGTGCTTCCTTTGATGGTAACAAATGTAGGTACATAACAAATAACGCTATAATCATGATTAAAACGAGTATAAATTCTTCTTCTTTAACTGTTTAGACTCATTACATCGTACATATAAAATTCTCGTGTCCCGGTGTTTCAATGTTTGTTACCAAACTCAACCGAAACGGCTAAACCAATGTGTTTGATAATAATTTGTGTGTATATCGGATACGGGTCTGAGAATCGGCCAACATCTATTTTTCATACCCCTAAATGATAACCCTCCCCTAAACATTATTTTTACGTTAATTTTAATTATATTATGATTCAGCAGAAAAAAATACTTTCAACTTCAAATTTTTACCCGTCTACGATCAACACCTATTTTTGTATCGCGATCTTAATATTATTCTATTCCATCCACAAATCCGCTATAGGATGCATTGCAAGATGGTTGTTGATATATTTGGTAGGTCTGAGAATCGGTTGCGTCTATTTTTTAAACCCCAAAAAATTTTATTATTTATTTTTTAAATTACTTTATATGGCCATACAACGTTTGTTGGGTTAGCTAGTACTTATATAATATACTTTTTACGTTTATTTATTATTTATATGGGTGAACAAAACGCGGACTTCTCAAAATAAATATCGTAAGTTTCTTCATATATGAATATTATTTAACATCACATGAACCGTGTTCTCTTTTATCCCTTCTTCCATAAGAAAAAGATTATTCAGGGCATAATTATAAAGCTATGAAATAAATATTAACGTTGAAAATCTAGATGAAACAGCGGAAGGAATGGTTGGTTATGATTGCAATAATGGCACGATCCAATTATTATGCTTAAATCAATCTTATCACAATTTCGCTACCTTCCCTTTGTTTAAGAATCTTGAGTTGAACCATTATAGCAATACATTTGGTTTTTGTGTTACCTTTTAACTATCAATATATTTACAATTGAAAGCCTTCAGTGAAATCTACATTTCTAATAAAATTGTACATTGTTGACTATGGGAAAATGGTTGCTACGAGGGTGCAATTTGAAGACTACATCCCCAAAACACCTTTGTAGGAGGATCGCACTTTCTACTGTGTGATGATATACTGATAGCTTTCATTACACTTTTACGGTTTACTTGAATAAAGCTTACCATCAGGGACTCATCGTAATGAAAGTATTGTATTATCATAATAGGTACAATTCTTTCATTACTTTGGTTACTAAAATGTTATTAAGATTAACAATTTATGCATATAAAAAAATTTTTTTTAATCATAGTTTGAAGTAAGTAAATAAAGAAGAAAAGAAATAATTATTTAAGTAACTGAAACAAATAATACTATTTAAATATGAGGACATTGTTGTAATCAAAACAATTTGTTATGTTTTTAAAGCCACAACCTGTGAATTGAAAAAAGCATACAATATCTTATGACGATACCTCACTCGAACGGTTAGCTCAGTTGGTTAGAGCACCGGCACGGAACGCCGGAGGTCGTGGGTTCGAGCCCCGCATCGTTCAAAACGTAATTAAAAATTTACGTTTTTGCGGCATAAACGGCCGTTTTTTTTAAGTTAACTAAGAAGTATGATTTTCACAACTTCAAAGGAACTGTTTATCTGAGTATATCGTTTTAGTTTAACTCGATAACTCCACGCGTTCCGAAGATCAAAATAGTCAAAAAACGGGGCGGACGGACATTAAAAGAACGGGGGTTCCGTTTTTTTCCTTTTTAGGTACGGTATCCTAAAAACATATGACGAATACGTTAGTAATTAATTTTCATACAAATTTACTGTTGCTAAAACGGAAATGAATTTTTAAATACAGCTTCTATGCCCGCATTTTTTTACGATATAAATAACGCTGTTTCGGCAAGCTTGTCACATCAATACGCAAGCGCTTTCCGAGATGTTGGAGTTTAAAAATTATTTTATGTAGTCGTTCGTGGCTGGGAAATATTTTATAGGATAATGTTATTTTGTTCCAGTTTCACGGTTCTGTGGTACAAATAATTTAGCCCCGTTTATCTATTATGTGAAAACATCCTATGTATAATATAAATGTAATGATAAGCGTAACAATTTTTTGAAGTGAATATTTCATAGTCGCGTTGGGCACTTTTTGGTAGGGAAATATTTTATAGAGCCGCGTCATCGACACGCTCATGACTAGCGTACGAGATCAATAAATAAAAAAATAAATACAAATATATAATATAAAGTTACACACTTTTTGGATAGGTGATATTTCGTGAGTTTGCGTGAGCGAAATGCTTATAGCAGTATATCTGTAGCTATACAGCTGACTTATTGTGCAACATTAGTCTTGTTAGTGAAATTGAAAAGTTTTGTGTTTTTGTTTGATTAATATATTATTGAAAATAAGTATTAAAAAAATTGAAATTGATAACTTCATTGTTTTCAAACATTATGAAATTTTAAATTTGACTAATAAAAGTACTTTTCTTAAATATCCGTTTCTTAAATTTTTATTTATCGTGGATTAGCTTTACGCGCCATTTATGCTATTTAATTAAAGTTTTGGTGTTCGGGAACATAACTTAATTGTTAGATTGTTGCCTCGTTTACTCGTATAATTATAACGTGGCTGAAACACGAAGAGTCCGGCGCGCTCGGGCTGTGGGGAAATTATAATTTGCGTGTGATATGACGACATAATGGCTCTCACTTGAAGCGTTGAGTGTAGTGACGTACGTCATGAAACAAACAGTAGTGTAGTGGTACGCCGTGCCCGCCATTCGGCTGCCATGTCGTGGTGCGGTTAACAGCAGTGTGCTTTTCAACGGAACATTTCATTTCAATGCTTTGTTTCCTAAAACTTCTTTTTTCTAGTTTTCTATACATCTCTCGGTGGACTGTACACACTCTGGGTGGATTACTAATGTAAATAATATTGAACTGACGGAATATTAAAATATTATTTGTACCAAAACTGACCCTACGAGTATGCATGAACCGTAAACTTTTGTATATCTCGTTCAATGTCAGGTTGTGCCTCCATATACAGGATCTAATTTACAGTTGATAGCCTGCTCAACCCCAATAATAAATTTATGAACGGAGCCTCAGTCTATCGCTCTGTTGGTAACACGGCTCGGATGGAACCCGAGAGGCCGGGGGCACAAGTCCCGAATCGTGCATGAACTATGGTACAAATAAAATTTGTATATTTAATCCCAGAATTTAGGGATATCACTTAAAAACCAACAAACTGACTGAATGTTGTCTCAAAATAACAGCTCTCTACTACATTATTGTCTGTTGGTTCATCAAGATGTCTGTATGTATTTGGGTTCTATCCGAAACGAGTGGAAGGATTTCGACGGGAGTTTAACCGACAGATATTACTTTACTTTGGTTACAGAGATACCTTTAAGTATGTATTGGTTCCTGGTATTACTATTCTACTAATGGTATATTCCTTGATATATTTTTGTAATAATGTACAAAAATATATTGCTTGTAACTAATTCTAGTAGGCCTCGTAAAATAAAAATACATAATACCTATACGATTAAATAACTTTTATAATAAAGTCCCAACCATTGTTCAGGCATTATCTATAAATAAACTTTAATGTTTTATTAAAAAATGGCTCTTTCGTAAATCCTACTACTCGACAGCTGAATATCTAAGTGATCGGACAGACTGGGACTAGATTATGTGTATCTTATAGTAATAACAATGACATTACAATATTGTATATTTTATGCTTCTTCTATCTCAAAGTGCCATTTGTTTCCCAAACTGTAGTAGTATTAGAAATGACATCAAAAATTATGCCTTTTATGCCTTTATTAATGTTTTGAGTATCGTAATATCTGTAATATTCGTGAATTGCCTATATAGTTACTGTTAATCATCCTTTTGGACCTGAACTATAATAAAAACGTGAGAATACCTATAATGCGACGTATGAATCAAATCAAATTATAATAATTATATTATATAATTTTCTTTTTAAACTGAGTCAAAAGTATTACTGAATCGGACCTTAAGTTATGTTACAAATAATAATACAAATTAATTTATTACATTATGATGAACTAAATGTAATATTTCGTAAGAAAGTGCACATACGCACAGACATACATTCTAAACACTATTTTAATAGCCGACGTTAAATAACATGTACAAATTGTAATTTGAAACAATATTTAATGTACAGGCAGCCACGGCACGTGTAAATGAGAAATGAGAGCGTGCATTCATGTATGTTGTTTATATACAGATTGTTGTGAAAGCTTTGCGCAAAGGTATCTTATTAAAATGATAATTAAAATAAACATTAAATACCGTGGTCATTAATTACTTGGCCGCCGATAATACTTTACATATTCGCTGTAGCTCCGTACTTTTTTTTAATGAAAGTAAGGGACGAGACGAGCAGCACATTCAGCTGATGTTGATTGATTCGCCCTACCCATTACAATGCTCAGGATTCTTGAAAAATCCAAAAATCCTGAGCGGCACTACAATTGCGCTCGTTACCTTGAGACATAAGATGTTAAGTCTCATTTGCCCAGCAATTTCACTAGCTACGACGCCTTTCAGACAAAAACACAGTAATGTTTACACATTACTGCTTCACGGCAGAAATAGGCGGCGTTGAGGTACCCATAATCTAGCCGGCTTCCTGTGCAAGAGCCTCCCACCGGTACCACCCTGTATACTTCTGTAATGAACTGTAACTGTAACGGTGTGTGTAAGTGCGACCTGGTGATTGATCCGTACCTTTACGATGTCGAAAGTGCGTTACCTAATCAGTAGAATGACATTAATAACTTTAAAAATCAAACGAGAAGTATCCAAAATTGATATTAAAAACTCCCATACATTACATCCTTCATATTTGAAAACTATTGTACTTTAAATATAAAAAAAAATATATATCGCTTGGGATAGCGTCGGCGTTCTTCCCATTTATCAAGAAGAGATGTTTAACTCAATCCCTGCCATCGTAGTCATTCCATTATGGTACAGTGGCATTCCTGTACAGTGCGGCTTATACAGTTCTTTTTCCATGTAAATAAACCATAGCTTTTTGCGTTGTTAATTCTGGTCGGCAGATATGCGTACGTTAAAGAAACGTGTACACAATCCGACTTCCCACGACACGCCACAAATTTGGATATCATCACCACCATCTGGATGTGTGCAGTTTTCAGTAAACTTTCTTTCACGTTCTACAAGGCTGTGGAATAAGCTTCCTTGTGCGGTATTTCCGGGACGATACGACATGGGTATCTTCAAAGAGAGCACGTACATCTTCCTTAAAGACCAGAAATTGCTCCTGTGATTCCTCTGGTGTAGCAAAAGAACGCTGATCACTTAACACCAAGTGACTCAAATGCTCGTTTGTCCTCCTTTTCCATAAAAAAACACACTCCCACCGAAATAGCAGGCGATGCGGATGTGTCATGTGATTGCTTTGATATTATGCTATACAATTTAAATAGGTATTATTTTTTTGTATTGGTATTATTATTTTATACGGTTTTAATAGGTACCTATCACCGAAAGCCTGACGGCCGTGTTCAATAACCTATCTACCCTTAGTTTAATTTACTAGAGGTAAGACAAATCTATCCTTTGACGCTTACTTACATTTCAATAACCTATCGACATAAAGCATTGGACCATAACTATATTAGACATAACTATGGATAGATAACATCTTGTCATTAAACGGTGACAGCAATGTATCCGTAACTAGAGATACGTTATTGAATACGGCCGTAAGTCTAATCTCGAAATTCAATTGAACAAGAAACCTTGATATGACAGTTACATGAAACTTTGTTGTTATTCTTTTGCTTTCACGTTACAATCAAGATGTCAATTGTTTCTCTAGCTCTTTGTGCTATTGTTGAATATGTTGCGAAAGCTCTGCGAGCTGACAAAGGACGTCTGCGGGCTATAAAATATTTTAAACGTTGTTTTACACTTGACGAGCTCGTTGTTAGACTTGCAAAGTTTTGCCTGCCCGTCGGGCAATGGGTTGCAGGTTTATTTCCGGCGGGACTATACCTTATTCAAGTACATCCATCTATATTATATTTAGGTTATATGTGTGCCGTCAGAAAGATACTAATTAAAAATCTAAAAAAAATCAATAAAACTTATTATATCATCATCAGCCGGAAGACTGCTGGACAAAGGCCTCCCCTAAAGATATCCACGACGATCGGTCCTGCGCTGCCCTCATCCAACGTATTCCGTCCATCTTGTGCGGGGGCTACCAATACTGCGCCTCCCGGTACGTGGTCGCCATTCCAGAACTTGTTATATGTGAGGCCTAAATACCTTTAGAAAGACTCCACTGTCAATAAATAGTTAAAATCCATATCATAAGGATGGTAACTGAAAATCTGAATTCGACGGCAAAATTCCGGTAAAACACATCGAAACACTTTCGAATCAAGTAGGTGGAACTGTTGTCAAGGTAAGTAATGGGTGTTATTTACATTGCGTTCTTAGTTAACAGTTCCAAAGTAGAACATACCTTATTATTAAATATTACAAATTCTTCAAATTTTCAAAAACAAACCTGCCATATTAGCATCAACCAATTTGGCAGCTTGATGAGCGGGGATTCAAATAAGTATTATTAATTATTTAGCTCGTTTAGATTTCTGCTTATTATTTAAATTAACGTTAATTATTTGATTGTGAATTGTTTGGAATAAAAAGAAATTGGCAGTTGTTGACTGCCGATACGTGGGTCACACTGAAAATGTTTAGAACTGGCCAGTTAGGAACATTACTAATGAAAACGTTTTTTAAATTTCAATTTTAAAACTCTTTGGTAACCTAATGTAGTATATTGCATTTATTTGTTATTTGTTTTTGTGAATTGGCGGCAAATCTAAAACTCTTGTTACACGTGAAAATGAATCTAACGCGAAAAATTTTTCGGTTAATGATTTATTATGATTTTCGTTGTGGGCTTACTCAACAACCAAGCTATGATAGGCTGTGATTAGCATTTCTTAATGAAGTTCCATCTCGTGCCACTATTTACAATTGGTTTAACGAGTTTAAGCGTGGCCGTAGCAATCTCAATGAAAATCTGCGTGAGGGACGTCCTTTAACAGCGACTACTGAAGATAACATCAGTTCAGTGCGACGCATAATAGAGAAAGATAAGAGAGTGACCTATCAGCAGATACGGGCAAGCCTAGGCATTGGTATGAGTCAAGTTCCAAAAATGTTACACGAACATTTGGGCGTCAGGAAGCCTTGTACCAGATGGATTCACTATACTTTAACCGACGACCAGAGACACCTTCACATGGACTGGTGTCGCCAAATGTTAGATAAGTTCAACGGCGGTGACTCAAATGCTGTATTTGACATCGTCACAGCTGATGATACCTGAATATAATGCTACGAACCCGAAACCAAAAGACAATCAGCTCAGTGGGTGTTTCCTTTTGAGGTTCGGCCGACTAAGGTAAAGAAAGGAAGAGTGCCCAACGCGGCTAAATAAGTTTACACTTCAAAAATACGCCAAGTGCTTGCTACAGTAATAAATATGTATTGACTGTATGTATGTAGATATATAATACAAAACGATTGAAAGTCTGATTCAGTAATTGATTTGATTCCTAATTATTGATAGAACTTAAAATTTTAAATTGTCACTTCAGCTCACATCGCAGAGCAGCTGTGGACCAAAAAAACAAACTTGGACAAATAAAACATTATTTATAACATTTTTAACAGAGTTACCGTTTACTATCGTGCTCGCTCAACATTATTCTATAATGTAAAGTTATTTTTGTACGCTATTGATTAAAATTGTTCTCATGCCTCGTAATTGAATCTTCCATATTGATAATGCATTTTGACTGTACTTTTTATTTACATACTGGCTTCAGTAATATTAGCATTTAATTTTATCTTGCGATAGATATATAAGATACAGTGTCCGCCAGCGTTGACTCTTATATTCTCCTGGTTTAGTCCAGGAGTCACTTTATAATTTTTTTGCGTCATGTAGATCTTAGATGACCTATTCTAGTTTTTAATGAAATACGGAATACTGATGACACGGAAAATGAAATACGGAGTACAAACGAGTGTCAACTGATGTTAAGTGATCACTGCCGCTCAAATTCTCTTGCAACACCAACGCGTTGCCGGCCTTGGAGGTATGCGCTATTTTTTAAGGTAAAGAAATGTTGTATCGTCCCGGAAACACCGTACAAGGAAGCTGATTCCACACCTTGGTTTTACCTACTGGCGTAGGCAAACCTTCAGTAGGAAATTTTTCAATCGGTCCATTGCTTTTCTGTTTCAGGCTCAAAGCAATATTGGGTATATTGTTTCATTATAGTTGTCAATATTATATACAGTCAATAACCGTCTTCAGTTATATTTTTTACCATTTTAGGCATACATACAATTACTATTTACAGTTACTAGATTACAAATACTAGCTGTATTTAATAAATAAATAAACTAATAAACTGTAAATTGTATGTACTTATTCAGATACATAGTGGAGAGGCTATTGTAACACAGAGCTTACGGCCACTAGTTTGAATGCTTGTTTAACGTGAACACAGTATCGGATATCATTTGGAATCGGCTTATTCCTGTGCATCGATATCGGAAGTTTGTGTAGCTATTGAAGAGGAAACCTTTAGATATCAGACAGCGTCGGATTCAGATTAATCAACGGTTTTGCCAACTAATACGCTCAGCCGCTGTTGTTTCTGATATGTATTTATCATCAGCGTTGGGTTCTGTTTGCCTTTTCAAATAATGCTCTCCTTTAACTCGATTTTACGTATCCATTATACAGGAGAGAGCCAATAATATCAAAATTTCTCTAATGAAACGAATCATGATTATGACCTTGTACTATACAAAATCCAAGGCATTTTTAGTATATACAAAATGTTATGTAACTAATAGCATGTTTAATTCAATAAAATTTGCAAAATCACGTTGAACTTTCATTTACACTCTTTACCGTAGCACCAGATTAATTAGCAAAAAGTTTTCTTGACCAAAATACATTTTTTTATGATCGAGTCTTGTGTTTTTCGCTTTTCGACATCGTATATACGTTTAGTCGACGCTCTTGTTATATCTCTGGTTTTACAAAAATATGGATTGCGGTGATCACTTACAAATAAATGAGCCGTATGCTTGTTTGTCCTCTTCTTTTCTCATCTTCGATTCTCAGCGGACTTCATATCGTTAGGTAGTTTTTTTTATTCTTTTAATTATTTTTTGTAGCAGGCATTGGTATATACATCGGTTTTTATGTTGTTATGTGGATATGCGGCGTAATTTTATGTCAATAAAGTATTTTTGACCTTTGACATACCTACTTTTTCTACATCAATTATGTATGTTTCTTTCAGGTATAAATTAAGAAAATTTGTTTCAATCTGTTGTAGCACCGATCACTATAATTATAAATAGGAAACAAATACTCTAAGCTTGGTGGTCTACTTAACCATGGCATTGGCTATATTGTGGTATATCTTTCACATAATCCGCAGTAGGAAGAATAGAATAGAATGGAAATATTATTTTGACGGCCGTTAGTGTACTCAGAACTTCACTTTCAAAATTAAAAATGAAGATATTTTATGTAATGCGTTACATTGTGCTCTCAAGCAATCTTTATGTTAGAAATGTGATATGACTACATACTTCTTAACAGAAAAAAAATTAAAATAATGTTAAAGTAGAGTTATTTAATTATATTTTTTATATTTTATTAAATATATCATAAACCAGAGGATTGAATAACTGAATTTATCTGTCAATCATTTGTTTCATTGTTGAGCATAATGAAAATCACAAGGGAAGTATTTTGCTGCAGAAATCAACTTTATTGATTGTGTGGTGCTTATAATAGCTGTATTGAAATGAAGTGAATCGAGAAAATCGGGTCGCAAGAGAATTTGTTCATGGCCAACATAATGACGTGATGTTTGCAATCAAAATTAATTTTGTTTTCTTTTTATTTTTTTATTTGTATATTATTTAATTTATTATTTTGCACGTTTAGCGCTGCTATATATGGTGTTTCAGTTTTTATGTTGTTTCAGGAATATCAATATTGTTCAGAATTTTTGAAGTGAAGTCCTCTTTGGCCGCGTTGGGCACTATTTGGTAGGGGAATATCTTATGGGTTCGCGTCACTGTCATGCTCATGATTTGCGCACGCGATAAATAAATAATTAAAATTATATAGTAAAATACTTTTTGGTTGGGTGAAATCTACTGAGTTCGCGCCCCCGAAATACTTATAGCAGTATATCTATAGCTAAACAGCTGACATGACTGTGTATATTTTATAAGTGAAATTGAATGGATTTAGTGAAAAGTTCCATGTGTATACACTGTGCATGGTTGAAATAGTATTTTTGTTTGATTAATCAATATATTATTGAATAAAATAATTTAATTGTTTTTGAAAATTATGAAATTTCAAATTTTAATGCTAAACGTCCTAAGTTTTCACTTCTAGCGGCAGTCTCTACATTTTTTTTATGGAATAGGAGGACAAACGAGCGTACGGGTCACCTGTTCTTAAGTGATCACCGCCGCCCACAATCTCTTGCAACACCAGAGGAATCACAGGAGCGTTGCCGTCCTTTAAGGAAGGTGTACGCGCTTTTTTTGAAGGTACCCATGTTGTATCGTCCCTGAAACACCGCACCAGGAAGCTCATTCCACAGCTTTGTAGTACGTGGAAGAAAGCTCCTTGAAAACCGCACTGTGGAGGACCGCCACACATCCAGATGGTGAGGATGATAGATATCCTAACTTGTGGCGTGTCGTGCGAAGGTCAACAAACAACTGCCAATTATTTTTAAATAAAGCATCAATTCCATGAATATTATTTCGTCGTTGTAATAGCTTAATTGTAATCCACCATTCTGTCGGCTGCTTATGACAATTATTCATTCTTTTATTTGAAGTCGCTGAAGCGAAATGAAAGGCTTAAGCTGATTCTAGGTTAAATAAACTCTAATGATCATTTATCGGTTGTTGGTTCGATTTTATAATAAGTTTATTCATCTTCGTCTTAGAAAATTTATTGAAAATGTCAAGTTGTATGCCTTCATCAAACGAAAACTTATTGAAAAATTCTCTTACAATGTTACAGTTATTTAACTATTACGATACTAAAGCTTTCGTATGAATATGCGGTAAAGAATTGCTGCTTTCAGTTATTTTTGTTAAAAATAATTACTTATATACAATAAATTTAAATAAAACGGTCAAATTCAGTATTCAGCGTTTATTGCTGAAAAAATACATGTTACCTTTTTTATTTAAAAAAGTTCTAGTGGCATGATTTAACGTGCTTACTTAAATATCATCAGTCATATGCGGCATTATTGTAAACGGGCTTTGCTTATGATGGAGGGACCATTTAGTTATAGAAATCTCAATTATGCAATTGCCTGGTTTAACCATTCTTCTTCTTACCTTTTTTTGTATTGACTCACAAATTTATTGTATAGTGATGAATCTGTACTGCAAATCTCTTTTCCCAAGTGGTCGTAAATGGTAACATTGAGATAAAGGAGTCTTTGATTTGATACCGTAATCGGAACCGAAACTTTTGTTAAATATATGTGGCTGTTCTTAAACTTGATTGATGCTGTGTCAATTGTATAGAAATAGCATAGGGTTGTAAAATGAGGGAGGGTCCGTAGCTACTACGTAAGTCGGTACTGGCAAGGAGCCGATTTAATTCCTAGCCAACAGATATGTTTGAAGCGTTTAAGCAAAAAGCAATCATATATCGTGAACTATAATGTCAAAATGTAAATGATACAGGTAAAGATCACGGAGATTCTGGTAAGCGCTCGCAGCGCTCACTAGAAAAAAATAATCACGGCGTTGAAATGAGTTCTAAACTAGGTCAACATAAGATGTAAGATTCCGAATTTCTTTCAAGTTTCCGATGGCATTCAATCTAGTAGGTGGAGTAGAGAGTACGAGTGTGTGGCATTGTATCTAATTGTGTCGCATTGAAACATAGACTTACCTACAATATTTTTTAATTTTTTTTTTTAACTGAAAATCAGGGACGAGACGAGCGGGACGTTTAGCTGACGGTAATTGATGCGTCCTGCCTATTACAATGCAGTGCCGCTCAGGATTCTTGGAAAACCCAAAACTTCTGAGCGGCACTACAATATCGCTCTACACCTTGAGTCATAAGATGTTGTCTCATTTGCCCAGTAATTGCACTAGCTACGGCGTTCTTCAGACTGAAACACAGTAATGCATACACATTACTGCTTCTCGGCAGAAATAGGCTTCTTATATGCTAGCGTATAGACAAACAAAGAGTGCGAGAGGGAAGAACATCTCTCACGGAGATACAGCGAGATAAAAAAAAGCAATCGACTTTATAGTTACTGTGAACGATTTTGATTGTTAAGTCGTAAACAGTAAGCCACGCTTGGAGTTAGTTCCTAAGTATTTTTAAAATTAAAATAGCTAACACATTGACAAATCAATATTGATCACACATTATCGGTACGACAGTTTGTCTGTACTTCTAGTATATGTAAGTCTATAATAGCTTTAAATGCATGCGGTGTGGTAGGGTGGATAATTGGTAATACGTCACCGAACGCTTGCTACTCCGGTATCACACTATTAGTTTGCGCAATTAAGCGCGGCTCAGTGATAAACCCGTTACTATAAATACGGTGCCTCTTCACTTTTAGTACAAGAGGGATTTGTACGTGCTTAATCTTATGTGTAGCAGAACCTGAATGTTGGAAGTCGATACATAGACAATAGTGCTCTGAAATTTATATAACAAAATTTTATTCATAGATATGTTGACTTGGTAAAACTAATGTTTCACATGAATATTAAAAAACAGTTGAAATCAGCTTGCGTATTACAAAAAGTCAAACGGTATCATCATTTGTGTATTCATTCTAGGAATTGTCGCTTTAGTGCAATTACTTCCAATACTCTTTCTGAAGGTCTAAATGCTGTATAGTTGCAACCACCACAAATGGCAAAGGCGTGAATTGTGGTTAGCGCGCTTTGGCCATCGGAGTAATACGTACAACCTCCTATTACCTCAAAGGCTTTGACTTGAATTAACATACAATGGACATATTGACTATATTATGTAAGCTATTGTCAAATTACGTACAATAGGGCACAAGACAAACTAATTTAGGAACTTGAAATTTAGTCAGAATTCAAATTACTGAATAGTAACAAATTGAAGTAAGTACTAGCAAATTGGTATACCAAGAAGTTACGTATACCACTTTGATTGCAAATTTGGACCCCCACATAAATACACACAAAATGCTTTATGCTATATTTACATACTAAGCAAACCCTCTGTCTCTTTGTCTCTGTTGAAATTGGTGTCAACAAGGATTTGACCAGTGCAGAGTATTCCCTTGTAAAGTCCAAAATACATTTAAAAAAAAACTTTGTGCCTACTTGATAGGACCCCCCTCCGAACATTTATTGACACAACTTGTGAAACTTCTTTAGAGGTATGAGACCATTTTTTTATTTCATCTATATAATATAAGAAAATGAAGAACTGATAACTTCATAGAAAACTACCGCTTTCAAACTACGAATGGTGCTTATTCGTAAAATTTTCGACCTTATTATTGTTGCATCAAAAAGCTGCATTACTAATAACAGTCTCCAACCAGTTCATTGACTCTTCATAAATAAAATAGTTTTCTCGTCATCTAATTTGGTGAATTATTTAAACTTGGTTAATATTCAGACACCAATAAAGATTTGCATAGCTTTGACTTGCATTGCTTAGAATCATTTAGATGACCCCAAAAGATACAAAAAAATTACAATTTAGCTTGTTAATGAGGGAGAAAACTACAAATCCACATATTTTGTATATGATAAAGGTCAGTAGAGCAGATAAGGAAAATAACCTATAATCAATGACCGTACGGAAGGAAGGTCGAGGGTAGACACGTATCTGATATTGCAGTTTACCTATGCGGCTAACTAGCTTGAGTTGTTGGTCGGTCAAGGTTCAACATATTCGATAAGTTTGGTTGTGGCGTGTACTTTAATGGAAGTTACTGTTAACGAACGCCCTGCAATACAACACTTCGCTCGAGACCATTATTTTCTATTTAAAGTATAAATTGCTTTCGGCTTGTTCCGTGGAATTAGCAAAATGTTCTTATTCCAGACAGCTGAACGTACTGAAAAACCCAATTACAGCGGAATTCCATTGAGAAAAATGAGTTTTGGCTAGAGTGTGTCTGTGTATTTGACCTGGTGTAAGTATTAGTCTAATTGTAGCATTACTCGAATTGTGAGAATTCTAAATGAACGGTCCGATCCCTTGGCATTACTTACAGCCGTTTCTTCAGCTTAAGTCTTCAACCAGATCTAACACTGGGACTGTTCTGAACTGCTTCACAGAATCACTGCTGCCGAATTTCAGCACCTCACTACAAGTCATATTATACTAAATTACCATCGTAATCATTTTCTTCCACTTACAAACAAACACTAGAACGAACATTCATCGTCAGTATTTCCAAGGGCCGGGTAGCTTTAGGGATTCCTACAGGAGTCATGTGAATGAAAATGTCATGGAATGTTTTCATCAAATCAAAAAATTTGTACTCCTGTTTTGCAAAAAATAAGTTATATGAAGTCGAAAATAAAACAGTAATATGTATATAGGTAGAGTCGCGTTGGGTATACTATATTGTTATGTCGTTCTCGTGATCTTTGAAGCGAGATAATATTGTAGTCATTTAGCTTTGCACTAACAAAAAATAAGTCATAGATATGCAAACATATTATTATGCTCTTATCAGTCAAGCAATTTAAATGGAAATTCTGCAGTGACCTGGTGACATGTAATCCTTTGCACCATATTATATTTGCCAATAATGCGCCATTGTAGTAATTCAATATAATCTGGTGCGTATATCCATTGAGTGCGAAAGCAAGAATTTATTATATTATTATATTTAAGTTTTGAAGCGTCATACTTTTGATAATAGCCTTGTAGATATGACCTACCCTTCAGTGGGACAAAATCATTTGTAACTCGAGTATATTATTATGATAATGTGTTTTTTTACTACACGACGCTACGTGACTTTGGCTTTGCTACTGTAGGTGCCTTACTCGCGCTCTAATTAAAATACGAAATTTTCCTTCAATTTTATGAACTAACTAAAATAACCTGCTTTAATAAACGTTCCTTGAAACACTAATGAGCTTATTGCATCCTTCGCTAAAAGGAACACAAAATGGAAGCATAATTTGTACAGAGTATCGCTATTTTTATTTTTTAACGTCGCAGCTCGAGTAATATCCCGCTTCTATTCGAATATTCTAGGCCAATTACAGTATTATTAAATTGAGTGTGGCTGCTGCACCTCGAAGTGTTTCATCTTGGCGCTTCTCTCGAACAATATACGTAACGAAATTTAACTTACAAAATATACTTTGCTTTTGCTCTATTTACGGGTTTCTTCACGGAAGTTGAAGATGTAATTGTATTTTATTCTTATGACTGACTACACCACATTACCTAGACGTTAGATTTGCAATTTTACAAATACGTTGGCAGTGAAATTTCATTTCATATTTGCAGTATGAATGATAAAATTATAAATCAAGATTTCACTGCAAAATGTTTAATGTGATGTTTAAAAAGAAGATAAGTTAAAATAAGTGAGCCAGATAGACTAATCCTACTAATATTATAAATGTGAAAGTTTGTATGTCTGGATGTATGTTTGAACTTCTTTAACGCAAAATCTACTGAATAGATTTTGATGAAACTTTACAAAAAAATAGCTTACACACCAGAATAACACATAGGCTATAATTTATAAAACTATCGTGTGAATTATACAAAATATAAAAGAAGTGTGATTGTTACTAATGAATACAACTACCGCCATCTCTTATCAACTAGCAAGCAAAAGATCAATAAAATATATATGGCAAAACAACGTTTGCCGGGTCAGCTAGTCGTGAATAAAAGTATTGAGATTTACCTACTAGTTTTGGTCATATTTGACAATCTCCTCTCCTCCCCACTTTCTATTTTACTGTGAGTAGTTCCTTTTAATATGTATTCAGGATTAAAATTAAAAGAATATTAAAATGTAATCCTTCTGAAACTAACCTCAAACCAAAGAAAAGAGAAATACAAAGATATCTTCTTATGTTTGTGTGTGTCACTGAAGTATTGTAGCGCGTGGAGATTTGAAATTAAAATTATCACCAAATACCTACACGGCTGTCGCTGCCGCCTTGAAAAATCAACCTTTTAAATTGGTCCAGCAGGTTAATCGGAAATTTTAAACAGAAGAGCGAAGGTACTTCGCACTGACCTAGAATCATCAAATTTGCGAGCAGCATATGAGTATCTTGTTATTATATTGTAAGCTTTTCGCACTTTCACAGCTCTATTAGCCCCTACAAAATATTGATGACAACTTGTAACATTACTTTTTCTATTTTATATAGTTCAATTGAATGTGTTATTGATGTGAAACATCTACAGCGGCGGCTGAACCGATTGGTGGCGTCTGCTGATACCGGCTCCTTGGTCAGGCACTCAGGCTATCAGAGACCCTGTTGTTAAGTATCATTTTATGCATATTACCTATAATTAAAATTCAAATATTTTTATTGGATAAAATAGGATATAAAATCACTTGTGCAAGTCAAAAAACTACCACCCATTTCAAAAGGTATGCCTCAGATCTGAGAAGAACGGGCGCAACAAACTCAGCGCGCTTCTTTTTTTATATAAAAGTGTGGTTACAATGTAAAATCGTACTATTAAATTTATTATTTATTAGCCTGTGCGTGGTCGCTCAATTCCAAATCAGTGGTATCATTACGAATGTCATTTATGTTATAGTAACCTTTACCACACAAACGTTTCTTTTTAAAATTCTTTTGAATTTCGTAATACATTAGTATACATTATAATTTCTATGTTTTTCACATCTGCTAGGTGTCCTGCGACGGCTCATAACTTATTTCCTATTTTTGCAAGAGTTCGACTTGTCCGCTTTTTAAATTTGAAATACCTGACTAAATAAACTAAATTGAAGTTAAAAAGTTAAACCTCTCTTCGTTTGATTCCTGTTGGTAGTGGCGCATGATAGGTGAATATAACGTTTCAATAAAGCCGAGGCAGTGCGATCGAAGCTTTAACTACTGCTCGCTTAGCTTCACATTCACGGCACCAGTTTAGGTTTCCAGAATTCATGAATAATGAATGTGTGAATACATGAATTTTATTGAATTTACCAATCAAGCCTTTTCTATTTTGATGGGATCTGGAAGAGAGCTACGCTCTTCCAGATAAATTTCAAACTAATATAATTATCATCTCTAGATTAATGTAGAATTGCTTTTGTTCACAACAGCATCGGCTTAGAGTAGCAGAGCTTCTTTATTTACTGTTCAGTTTTTTTGGGAGGGATTGTTCGTTCTTATTTTGATCTAGCATTATTTTGTTCTATATTAGTGCGAGTTTAGAGTGACCTAGCTCCCGGTGAGCTGAGCTAGAGGTACCGGATTTGAATCCCGATGGGTACAAACATATGTTGAATAATGATATTTATATCCGAGTCATTGATGTTTATATTATGTTGTCATGTATCCATAGTTCACCCTAAGCCCGAGAGAGACGAGCAGGTCGTCACGAGTAATATATATAAAATGGGTTGATGGGTTTGCTACTACTACCGTATGATCCATAGATACCTAATAAAGGTGAACGATTTCAGCTATCGCATGATCTGATTGCATGTGATATTGTGCTATGCTCATTATAATTACTTGACCAAATTAGTAGCCTTCATTACCAAGTTCTTCGAGGAGTGTAAACTGTAAGCGTTTTCTGTGAGATGAGATTTTTGTCCCCAAAAAAAAAACTCCCGTGTAGTAAATTACATTCAAATCGTCAAAAAGCCGATTCCGAGACACGTAATTTATAAATACACAAATAACCTCATAAGTGTCTACAATAATTGCCTGTTTAAATGTAAAATTTATTAAGAACATTTTTGCAAAAAACTTTTGGGGATATTCCATTATTATATTCCGATATTACGCCTTTAAATAAGACGGCCTTAAAGGCTGCCCGTCAAATTCTTCAAGCACTGCAGAGAAACTTGGAGAGGGTGGTCTTTTATCAACAGGCGACTCGTCTCGACGCAATTTCAATTCCCAGCTAATTCCATGAAAACTTTACTTTTTCAAGGAGTTACTAGTACTGCATTTTCATCTCACAGTAACGGAGTAGTTCAGCATGTGCAGTTTCGAATTGAATCTCGTCGTCGTAATATCAAGATAGCAAATTGCTTGGGGCTGCACAGGCTTACGATTTCATTTCACTGCACATTCGGAAATATTCGCATACGTTACCTGGGTATAATTGTGTTTGTTGGATACCAGGAAATTGACTGTATCTGCGCCGTGTTCGAATACTTTGTAAAGCTTCAGCTTCAGATAAGCTTTACTTATTAACACTATGTGTAACAATTTGAATTAAAACGCTTTCGTTTCAATTTATTATTTCACCTTTTTTGACCTACTCGTGTGAGGCAATGAGTAATCTTGTTGCATCATTTTAAAATTTGTTATTTTAAATGATAGAATGAGTTTCTTGCGACATCATTGTCATTAAACCTCAAACTTTTCCGAAATGGTGTTGGTAAATCTTTTGACATTCATACGTGTAATTTACTTCACTTAGATGAATTAAGTGATTTTGATTTGATTTAATTTGTACGTACAGACAACATACAAGTAGACACTGCTTTTGCGAATTAATGTGATATTTAATTGCCGTGCTGTAATTAGGTCAACCTGTAAAATATTAATATACTATGTAAATCAAAGGAACCGAGCGCCACCTAGTTTCTTGAAGTAACCTATTGCAATTATGTTATTTAAATTCAAATATAATAATTGTTATTGTAGTAGTTATGCATAATTATTTTCCATCATTGATATACACCACCCGTGTATAAATAAATAAGTAGTAATAATTACCAACTGGCATTTATTTCTCCAGAATAAACGCAATCGAAAGTCTTACATAATGAAAAGATAGTAAACGACATTATAGAAACACGACAGACATCAAACTTTTAATATGATTTATATTAATATGAGTCTTCGGAGGGTGGTTTAAGGTCCTATTAAAATTCTTAGACCAGAAAATGTGTCTATACCTAGCGGTGACCCCGTCGCTGGACAAAAATCAATGCAGTGAATAATAAGCTCTAGAATTGGTCCATCGATATACACACACACCATGATTTCTTCCGACGTTATTTCGAGAGTTAGGTTTTAATTTACTAAGAATAGGAACTTCTAATTAGTTTAGATAATTAATGGTAATTATGATCTTTTCTCAATGTGTTGTTACTTTCGATCTATCACTATCTGTTAATGAAATATCTCCTTAAAATAACTTTCGTCCAGCGGGAGAGTAACAAACTACCCTAAAATGATTAATAATTATAAAAATGATTAATAATATACAAGAAATTATCCGAACTCCTATGAAAAATTAGATCTAATTAAGTAGACTAATAAAAAGTTCCAACTACCTTTATGAACAGTAATTAAAATGTATCCCTTGGACGAAGGTTCTTTTATATTATATAGGGAGATATATTTAATTAACAGAGAGAAATAGATGGAAAGTAACAATAGTTAAATATCAAGGCTATTTAGAAGTTCCTGGTTTAATTAATTAGAAACCTAATTCTGGAAATACCGTCGGAACAAATTATGGTTCATGTGTGTATCGATGGAACAATTTCAGAGCTAATTGTTCATTGTATTCATTTTTGCCTAGCGACAAGGGCACCGCTAGGTAGAGACACAAGGGAAAATTCGAATTGCTCAGTAACATGAACTTCATTTTTTTTTCTGAAATAAGATAGAGATTCCGACGTAAATGGCAATGATGTAATATCAATTATGGCAATATCAATAGATAAATATGGTAACCAATGTTGGCGTGCAACATTTTGCTGTTAAATAGAGCAAGTCATTTCTTTTTTACCTTGTTAATAATCAAATTCTGTCTGACCGAAGTCGTCAGTCAAAATACACTATTGAGGATATGGTTTTATTCACAATTATCTAAATCAGTGGCTTTTTGTAACCTCTTAGTTTCTCGCCAAAATATGTAAGTAAGTATTTTACTGCATTGCGATTAAATTAAGAATCATATCGAGCAATAAAATCTCACGTTTAGTAGTGACGTCGGCGATACTGCTTTGTGTCGCTCGACTCAGATATGTTCAAAGTCGAACATCGCGTGGGTGGAGAGATACGTAATCGCGACTTTTAGCGATTGAAGCCGTGTTTTGTGGTTCCAGCAGTTGCAGCGCTTAACTTTTGCACAAAATAAAGTAGTGTTTAATAAATATGATTTACGTTGGGTTCAATATATAGAAATATAAAAGAGAATATCAGTTTAGATTTGATCTTAATCTCTGGTCGAAATGAGAATGAGACAATGTGATACGGTGTTTATATAGCATATAAAAATAATAAATAGGACTTTATTTTCTAACCACATTTACAGAATGCTACATTACTGTGTGCGTAACTCTTGGGGAATGCACAGTTCATTGCGAGAGACGGGAGCCTCAACTAAGCCAGAGCTTGTATCTTAGGACTTCAGGTTCTCCCATTACAAATGTAACAATTCAATGTTTGACATATTATCACACTCTATACTTTGTTTTGCTACACCTACAAGAAATATTGATCGTTAAAAAACATCTGTTTTTATGTCAAAATCGTACCTATTAAATTATTTAATAACCGTGAAATACTCAAAGTCAAAACAAAAGCTTATAATATTGATCATGTTTAAGACGGCCAAAACGGGCACGTAACTACTTCTGAGCTATTTTTAAAATCCTCTCATCAATAGAACAGTACATTATCAACGGCCAGTATTGTACAAAAAACGGACATAAAAGTGAGAATCTCTACGTAAATTATTTGCTATAATACAAAAAATAGGTAAACAAAACAACCAAAGTTGTTTTGCAAAACGTTGCTGTAAATTACATAATATTTTTTACTTTTTCTACTATAAAGTAGAGCCCGAAGGAAGACGAGGCGAGCGTCTACTTAGTTATACAATAGCGGATTGCGTTGCAACAAATCGCAGTTATAATAAACCCTAACCTAACAGTTTCCTTTCATTATACAAATACAAGCACGGATCCAGAAACAAGGGCCTCTACAAATTACCAGTTGTAATTAGTAAGGAGACGAAAGCCTCGCAACGTGAATGTTACAATAAACCATAAGGCTTATTCGCTTTTTATTCTGCCGCAACCTGTTTATACAAATTAATGTGGCGAAAAGCCTTTTGTGCGGGGCCGTTCATTACGAAGCGTGTTCTAAATGTTAGCTATTTTGACACGCGGCGTATTGACGCGACTCGTTTCTGTTATTGAAGCGGCACTTTTCTGCTTTCATTGTATATTCGCGGTCATTTACGTAAGCCGTTAACGATAGTCGCTTAACAGAGCTTTTGGTCGTCGATAGTTTATCAGGCAAGTTTGCAAGCAAAAATGTTTTTTTTTATGACAATAAGGGACGAAACGAGTTTGGCGTTCAGCTGATGCTAATTGATACGCCCTGCCCATTACAATGCAGTGCCGCTCAGGATTCTTGAACATCCAAAAATTCGGAGCGGGACTACAATTATTGCGCTCGTCTCCTTGAGACATAAGATGCTAAGTCTCGTTTCCCCTATAATTTGACTAGCTACGGCGCCCTTCAGAACGAAACACAGTAATGCTTCACGGCAGAAATAGGCGAATTGGATGCCAGATGATTCTTCGACTTCACCAATCGAGGCTGAGGTGTTTCTATATTCCATATTAATCTCTATTAGTGATAGAAGTCTAAATAATTTAAGATGGCAATAGGAGTGATAAGCCGCGATAAACTTATCACCTTATAGGCGACTTCCCACGAGCGAGTTAAAAGTAGTAGTATAGTCGGACAACTTCGTGAGCGACCGTCCCACAGACGTCCCCGAGCAGACGGTGGTGGGGAGGGGATACTAAAGATGTCAGCGGGAAGCGGGGAAGGGCAACTCGTGAGACTGCCGTAAACCGCTACCTAATTTACTGTTAATACAACTACGCAACGGGTAGATATGCTGTATTGCATTATATCTGAGTGCAGAAACTCTTCTGCGACTTGTAACAAATTTTAATAAAATATTACATGTAATTATAAAAAGGGTAACTAAACTAAAGTGCTGTTCCTCAAGGAAAAACTTTAGCGGCGTCGAGCACGTTTCTTAGGGTGGGTTTAAAATGTTAAGCTCGCGTCAGGACACGTAACCTGATAGAAAATTCGTAAGACAGTCGTTGAAATTATGGATGAATGTTGATTTTTCTGATAGATATGTTTTTAATGTTAAATAATTGTTATAGTTCTGAAATGATAAATAAATTTGTTATATATGTTGTTATTTTTGTGTACCGATACCGCAATTAACGAATATTGTATTTTACCACATAAAATCTACTACATTAATACTGATAAATAAAGCGGTTCGTGCGAAATATTCCCTTATCATTCCAAAATATTCAAAAATGCACAAATTTCACTTCTGCCGGCACTCCCGAAATGCAATCCGTTATATTTTTTAATAAAATATATTATGATGATCATTTTTAGTGATTATTTTACTATGGATTTTTTATTTATTTGCATTGTCGTCATTTTGCTAACTACGTGTGTACACGCTACGCAAGTCAATATCCGTAGCATTACAAGCGTTCGTAGCTATGTATACCTAGTCTGTTATAAAATATATACTAGCTGACTCCACAGACTCTGTTCTGTCAATAGAAAAAAAAGGATGTAAATATTCGGGAATAATGTAGTATATGGCCGTCGGAAATGTGTAATCAATAATAATGAGATAAAAAAGAAACAAAAACGTATTTCTAAATTATTATATTATATTTAGTAATTTTTTTTAATATCGTTTTTGTGTAAACAGATTTTACATTACCGATTTAAAATTGGCAATTTTGTATAGTTTTAAAATTGATATAGTGTGTTACCCTTCAGAGATAGAGATATGCCATCGCGGACTTTTCTGTAAACCTATAAAAGATACACAATTCAAATATATTATAAAGTTTTGTGTAACACGATATGAAATAATGAACAGATAAGTTGTTTAACGCAAACTCAAGAGTTAAATATTTCTTTGAATGAGTTCTAACGGCTTTTTTAAATGAAAATAAGGGGCAAGACCCATTACAATGCAGTGCCCTTCAAGATTCTTGCAAAACCAAAAAAATTTGAGCGGCACTACAATTGCGCTCGTCACTTGAGACACACGACGTTAAGTCTCATTTGCCCAGTAATTTCACTAGCTACGGCGCCCTTCAGACCGAAACACAGTAATGTTTACACATTACTGCTTCACTGCATAGGCGCCGTTGTGGTACCCATAATCTAGCCGGCTTCCTGTGCAACGGAGCCCCCCCACTGCTTGCTTGCATAGCTATAATTTGCAACACTTAATTTTTTAGTGTTCTAATAATCATTAATTCTAGTTATTACACCATTAAAAACTAGTATTCTGTTGGTGTGGTCGAGTGTCCATAACCCCGAAGATTGAAGATTGCAAAATATGTATGAAGCTTGTTTGTCCGTGAGAAATACGACTTAAATCCACTAGGGACCCCACGGTAAATTTTCGGGATAATCTGTATGCTTTGTTAATCCCCTTATTTCAGAATATGTGCATACTATGTACTAACTTCTTACGTATTTCCTTCCTTACCGTTCATAAAATCGGTTTAGTAATTTAGCGGTGAAAAAATAATTGACAGATTATTTTTAAAATGTATTATTACATACTAGCCGACCCAGCAAACGTTGTATAGCCAATTTAAAGTAATAAAAAAAAAATTGGATT
Organism: Leptidea sinapis; assembly: GCF_905404315.1. Classification (NCBI taxonomy): domain Eukaryota; kingdom Metazoa; phylum Arthropoda; class Insecta; order Lepidoptera; family Pieridae; genus Leptidea; species Leptidea sinapis. The sequence continues at coordinate 6,310,198 of NC_066312.1, read as the reverse complement.
ATAAAAATAGATCGATCGATACTCAGACCTACCAAATATTTCGTGCATAAAATTTAGCGTATTTTATTATATTCGATTGTTCGATAAAAATCGCGATACAAAAATAGGTGTTGAAAATCATAATAAAATAAAATATAGAAACTTGTCAAAAATAAAAATAAAATATATGTAGGGGTGGGTCACCCTTATCATATAGGGATATGAGAAATAGATGTTGGCCGATTTTCAGACCTACCCGATATGCACACAAATCATTTTAGTTGTTTTGGAGGAGTTTGGAAACAAACACAGCGACACGAGAATTTTATATATAGGTATTATTATACTACCATATTAATGGTGCATCCATTAATATGGTAAGAATGGGAGTATAATCTTTCTTAAATTAATGATTTTGCTTTATTAAAGCTTAAAGCAGGTACATTTATGATCGTCAAAAATAACATTTATGAAGTTTATCGCAAGCTCTTTTAAATAATGCACAATAGCAAATTAAGGTGGTGGTAAAATTTATAAACTAAATTTTAAAACTTGATGTATAAAATGAAGAATTTGAACAAATTTGACTCGAAATCTTTTAAATATATCTACCACCAAGTAATCCCTACTAATAATATTATAAATGTAAGTTTGTTTCTTACACTTTCACGCCTAAACCACTGAACCGATTTTGATTAAATTTAGTACAAGGATAGACAATAGCTTGGAAATTGACATAGGCTACATTTTATTGTTTTTAAAATTTCGACCTGTGTTGGGATGAAATAGGGTATGAAAATTCGTATTCATGTCCAAACAACGTCACGGTTTAACCACTAAATCTGAATTCAATTTTGATTATATTTGGTTAATAAAAATTAAAGTTAGACTTTGGAAAAGGACATAAGCTACCATTTTTTGTAAAAAAAAAGAGCATGATCGGGTTGAAATGAGTGATGAAACTTCGCATAGGATTTCGTCATTTTCGGAGATAAAACCATGAAACTTTATATTTAGACACTTGATAAGAAGTAATTTATAAAGATATTTTGTTCGAACATTCTTGAAACGTTTGCCTACGTGGGGACGAAATAAGAGATTTAAATTCGCATGGAAATACCATCAAAGAGACTGCCCACAATGACATGGGATATTCGCTTTATCGCAGAAGAGCGCTGCCAGTAGCGGAAGATCAGTTTTGATGGTTATTAATATCAAAGTATCCTTAAAATTAAAAAATAAATGCTATCCAAAGTAACTATACCACGCGGACGATGTTGCGGGTAAAAGCGAGTAGCTTAATAAATCCCATAAACTTATTGCAATACATTTTGTTGTCATGAAAGGAGAGAGGCTCATTCAGTTTCAAATTAATTGCTTAAGCCTAAGAAGCCTGGTGGAATATCCCAGTGCATAATGCGCACCCGGAATCATCCGTGGAACGCTGCCGGTGACCTCTCTCACATTTCTCAGGTCGAGAATTGTATAACAGTTCTAAACTTCAATAATGTTATATTCAATTGATTGTAAAATGCGCTGATGTAATTTATACATATATCACTTGATAAAATAAGTATTAATTCCAAGGGATGCTGCTTTGCCAAATTTCCACCGTCATTCCTCTTTATGTCCGCAAAAGGCGGAGACGGGTGACGCTTTTTTAAGGGTTGGTGTACAGTCGCCACTACTTATTACAAGATTCCGTCGGATATATTACGTTAACTTCGGATCATCATTCCGCTGGAAGACGTCCACTGCTGGACAAAGGTCAAAGATCGCCATGGCGATCGGTCCTGCGCTGACCTCATCCAACCTACTCCGGCGATCTTGACCAGATCGTCTGTCCAACTAGAGGGGCGCCTATGTCAACCTTGAATTCTGGGGCAAAAACTGCACTTCACGGCTATTTGTAAACGGTGTTTATAGTTTTAAGACACAAAAATTGTCTGATTCTACACCCTTAGCAAGGCTTTATTTTTTTAAAAATTCAACTGGAATTAAAAAAGGTTTTTTCCGCAGACACGATCCGTGTTCGTAATTATACTATCTTTATTTCGGTTAAGGTTATTTATTAGATAGACGGTCGAGTTATCAGTATTTACTTACTGTTTTTATACTTGTCAACCAACTAGTTTGTATAACAAATATTTAACAAGGATTTTTAAATTTCAAAAATCCTTTCAAATTAATTTAAATTTTTACACAACGTATTTAACATTAAATTTGATATGAAATACTTTTCAACCGTTATACGCGGATGGATGAGATTCACTTCCTAGTCTTAACCTTTACAATTGGCTTAATTAATTAATTAGATTCGAAGCGAAATAATCGAAGAATTTTTTTTTAAAGTTTTGGAATTAGTATAATCTTATGGAATATTATATTACACGAATACGCGGGACGCCGCCTCTTGCGCGCCGACATTTTTTTTTAAATATATGTTATATAGACCTAGAGACTCAAGCCGAAAATATTGCCATTATTTATCAGAATCCATTATTTATAATGGTTTAATATTGTTATGATTAGAATGGGTTGAATTTTACGTAAATCTTTTCTTCTTAATGATCCGCTGGTTTAGTATCGAATAAAGAAAATAATGGGTAATTTGATAGTTGATAAATTTTTCCATTTTCACGTAATTAATTCTTACCTAACTATATACCTTCTCAGTCTCTAGAAATACTGGCTTCTATTCACCAATAATAACAACATAATATTGAATTAAATACACAAAGCTATAAATAATGACAACACAATATTTAACTAAGTACAATAGCGAGTCTGTTCTAATAAACCGCTTTATGCGGTATGTTATTTCTTATAACAACGACAATATTAAATTGCAAGCGAACGTATGTATAATAAAGCTGCTTTGAATTAGAAACGACATATTGTGAAGGTACGTGAAATATTCCTTCGTTAAATGAGGGCTTTACACAACTTATAACATTATTGTTATTTAAAATATAATATATTATTTCCACTTGCTTAGACTACCAAATAGTATTTCAAATAAATCACATAATTATATTATGGTGTTGGTTGTTAATACAGGAATAACCACAACCTGAAAGTTGAATGAAGCATACAAGATTTTATGACGATACGTTACTCGAACGGTTAGCTCAGTTGGTTAGAGCACCGGCACGGAACGCCGGAAGTCGTTCATAAAATTTTGTTTTACAAATTTTATTTACAGGATTATTCCTGTAACTCGTAAAGAGATCATTAATTTTTTTAATGTTGACTTTGCCAATAGAACCATTGTTATCTATATGCATGCCAATTTCAATAGTTAACCCTGAAATTCTAGTTTCTAGGTTATGCTTTATTTACTAAATTTTATAGTAACTGATTTTCTGTCAAATATGAACTTAAATGATAGTAACAGCCATTTGTGAAAAGATGAGATATCATTCTAGATCTAAACATTTTTGGTTTTTCAAAAAAACTCGATATAAAGTTATAACTGAGAAAGAACACAAGAATATCGAATATGCAAAATGTTGACCATATCGTTGACAACACTGTCAATACAATGATAATTCTGAATTATTCCGAATGTCAAGCAGCCTTGCAAATAAACGCGGGCCGCGTTCGAATATACCAATTGAAATCAAAATGTACACTGGTAAACATTTTGTATATCCTTGGTTTATACTCAGGTACTTATAACTATAACAAATTTATTTGTAACGCCCTCTGTGATTACATTTTTTTATTTTCGTTTAATTATAAATTTCGTTTAATAATCGTTTCTAAGTGGCTTATAAGTGGTTGCATGATGAGACTGTAGGTACACACAAGACGGATAATAATAAGATAATGCGGCCCTCGCAATGCGCCGGCCGCGGTCTTCAGCGTTACGGGAACATTGGACTATGGTGGTTTGTGTCGCAGCCTTTATCAGGTCTGTCCAACGCGTAGGCGACCGACCTCGTGACCGTTTGCCTTCCACTCGTCCTTGGACGCGGAGTCGTTTCATGGAGTTTTGGTTTCGTGTAACGTGCCCAAAGTACTTGAGGATTCGTATTTGCACAGTCGACGATAAACTCTCCTTCACCTTGAGTTCTTTCAATATCGAAACTTTGGTCCGAAACGCAGTGCAAGGAATTCCCGGCCGTCCACATTTCTGCACCATATAAGAAAATTTGGAAGACCGAGATACCAGGTGCAAAAACAGCACTAAACTCCGACCACATTCATTGACCTCACTTCCTTACTTCGAAAACCATTCCGAAACTATGCATTTGAACGTCATGTCCGGTACAATTCTTTAGTTCTTTTCTTTTTTTATGAAAGAGAAAGACCTACGGAGTATATAAAAATGCGATAATCGTGGAATATACATAAACATACACTCATTTAACAAGATTAAATAGTAAACACATTAATACGTCGCGAATGAGGATCGAACCGGGTAAGAGTCTGCTGCTGTTTTTATTCTAAGAAGAATGTAAGACCATTCAAGCATTTTATTACTCGGATTGTTCACAATTTATCATCACTTAATTCTTAATGAAATTCTGGTTTGCTATTACTTGTAATCTTTTTCTTTGTTGGATTATCTGGATGATGGTTAGAGCATACTGTTAGATCTAGATCTATAGTCACGTTCCACTATTTTCTTAAATTATTATGTCTCACATGAAAGCCTAGCAAACTCTTGGGACCTGGCTTATATTTGTCATACAAGTAAACAGTCGACACTTACTACCCTTTGCTCTTCAAACAGAGGAAGTGGCTTGAAAATAATTCTGAAAATGGCTGTATATGTCCACAAATTCATGATTATGTTATTACCACTTATTACACCTTTTATTTTGCAATATCCACAAATTCGCAAACGACTTGTCCGAATTAAAAAAAAACACCGACAGAATATTTTATCACTGAGTAACATAAGTTGTATTTTACTCAAAAAAACTTCGACCCTTACACAAATAGTTATAATGTAAAAATAGATAAACATCGCAAGCAAAGTTAGATTGCAACACTTGGCTGTTAAAAGCAAGGCGTTACATTTTTTATTTCTTAGACTATCATATTCGGCCTGACTTCGTTCAGGGTGAGCCAGTAGCAGTAATTTGTACAAAAGTTACGTAATGTCCAAGCGGTCTGAATAATTTAACTAATGCTAGATTCTTTGATAATATTATATTTAACTATATTTCACCATTGAGAATTGCATACTTGACAAAGTCCTTTGTCATTCAAGTATGCAATGCTTTAAAATTGCTTACGAGTTGAAGAACTATTCCAGAATTAAGTCGAGAATATACGGGATTCAGGTTCGTCTCTAATTTAATTAATTGTTGTCTTTTGTGTTGCAATATAGTTTGCAAATAAATTGTTGCTAGAATCTGAAGCATAGCAAGACAATTTCGTGTCCATCGAGTTGAATAGACAATCGATCCATCGGTCTGGCATTACTGCTGTAATAATCGTTAAACTATTTCGGCGGATCGCAAATGTTTAACGTACATAAATCACTTAAGCTATTTTATGCGTATCGTAAGAAAAAAGATTCCTAAAATAGCCGCTCACATACAGTTTCTTGTGACGTAAAGTGAACCTGGATAGCCACATCTATGTCCGTTGTAGGTGCGGCGCCGACGTAGCAAATTGGCTAAGCCGGTTACGAATCGCTGTAATTCGATCTTCTATCTCATGCCATCAACTACACGATAAAGTGTTGAGTTGTCGCCATGTTAAATCTTTTTACGCTAGATTCTCTCACAATTGCATAAGTGTTCTCGTAGAAAATTTCGTTATGTCGCTTAATACATATCGGATTACATTTAATAAAATGCTTCGTCATGGCTTATTTACGCTTTGAAGTGTTACTTGTTAATATTTTTGTTAGGTTGTACAACATTGTCTTTTATTACCGAGCAATATGAGGAATATTCAGTGTTCATTCATTTAATTTCAGCATCTATGTGCCATTTCGGCCCCTTTCTCCTATGTTGGCATTAGGGATCTGAATAGCTGGTTCTGTCCGGCGGTTAATCCTCATAATTAACAATGCTCTTCCAATCCCATCATAGACAACATCACCTTATTGTGAGCTAATCCGGGTTTAGCCACAGTCTGTGAAGTCTGACCGACCTTTGACCATGACCTGTTTCGAACGCCCTTGTCATACGTGATCTAGTTTTCATCACCAGATAACATTCTCTTTTAAAACGGTCCGATTGTCAATAAATAATCGCAAATAAGTACACGCTTTATTAGGTTTCTTTTTTTAATTAAAAATGGAGGACGAAATAGCGTACGAGTCACCTGGTGTTAAGTGATCACCGCAGCCCACATTCTCTTGAAACACCAGACGAGCATTTCCGGCATTCAAAGCACGATCCTTACGCGCTTTTCTTGAAGGTACCCATATCGTTTTAAGGTTTCTTTCAGTGAGTTTGTGTGGTGCCCAAATATCAAGTATTTTTATGCACCTAGCATTTATTTATTTGGATTTTTGGATCAAAACTATCTTGTGGTCGATTCCCAGTCTGAAGGACTAAGCTATGTCGTAGCTACTGATCTTGCTCCACTTTGCAAAAACGGTAATTTTTCCGTAACTTTGTGCTACTCCTACTGACAGTCATAAGCGCCCCATATCATTTTAGCGCCGTGCGTTGCTTTTTTTTCATTTTTGTAATTAATCAATATTTAGACAGAAAGAAAAACTAATGAATATTCTATTTCCGTTTTCTTCTCTCTGAATAATAATTTGTTTCTTGTTCGAAACGTAACCCTTTTAACGTCACCAGATACAAATAGTGCAGCCAAAGTAGTAAAATTGATTACGAAAAGACTTTTTCCCGGACTTATTTGTAATATTGTATCAGATGTTTGTTGAGGATAAACAACAGCAAACGTATGTATTTTTAGTGCGTATATAAGATGTTTTCATATTGAGAGCTTGATAATATTAGCATCAACCTTCGTGGAGCTTTATGCATTATACATTTGAATACGTAACTAACTGCGCACAATCTTTAAGTCCAAATGTACATAATTTTAAGTTTTAAATTACAAATCAACTCAGATGCGAATCATATAACGTATAATGTTATATGGGCGCGAATTTTCTAGATTAAAAATAACAAGTTTCATTATTCAATAAACCTGGACACGAAAATTCCATCGCATAAAATCACTTGTCTTAACAAGTGATTTTATGCGATGGCTTAAGCTTATAAATTATTTATTACTCGAAGACTACATCTAAGTCTGGAGTCGTGCCTTCTCAAAAGGAAAATTTGTTTTGAAAGCATTTACGTCAGATGCAAACATATACTTTAAACTATGCATAATCTTAATGCATATAAATTACGTGTCACGTTGTTTGTCCGCGAGGGACTCCTAAGCTAATGAACGGATTTAAATGGGGATTACTTCATAGAGTGCAGTTTAGTCCAACTTGAGAGATAGGATAGTTTTTATTTCGATTTGGGACCCATAATTATTTTTATTTCCAACTAGCTGACCCGGCAGACTTCGTACTGCCTCAATCGATAAATAAAAGACCTAAACTTTTGTATAAAATTAACTTAAAACAAACAAAAGTTTTTTATTGAAACAAATAAAAAAATGCTCAGTATGAATGAAATTTCATTATTATTTTCGACACATGATGTTGATTACTTGCAAAACAGAGTTGTCCTGAAATACGATACAGTCTGTTAATCAATTTAAAGCTTTCTGAATTGGAATTAGGAATATATTGCTGTAACTACCTATAACTTTTCATTTCTATCATATACATATATCCGTACCTATCTATTGGTGACATCATCATAAAAATTCTTAGTACAAATTAACATACATTACACAATATGGTTGTTCGAACACTTATATCTGGAGAACGGCTGGATTGATTTTTCATGATTTTTAATTTGTTTGATTTGCCTCCGTCCCGAAAAATTAAAATCATTGAAATATTGACGAAAAAGGAAAAGGAGGACTAAAGAGCGTATGGATGTCAAGTGATCACCAGCGCCCACATTTTCTTGCAACACCAGAAGAATCACAAGAGCATTGCCGACCTTTATCTCTGGATCTACTAAACCGATTTTGAAAATTCTGTTACCAATACAAATTAAAAATTTTGTGAGTGTCAAATATATATATTATATATTAACCCAAAAAATTAAAATACTTTTTCATAGTAGTTGTATTTGTAAAATGCGTCGGAGCAAAAGCCGTCGAACACTAAACATAAATTATACGGAAAAACAACGTTTGCCGGGTCCGCTAGTAGTAGGTATATAAATTATAGCTTTAAACAAGCAAATCTTGTAAAATATATATAATCTGAATCTCAGAAACGGCTCCAACGATTGTAATGAAATTTAGTATACAGGTAGTTTCGGGGGTGAAAAATCAATCTAACTGGGTTAATCTAGGTTTCAATTTAAAAAAAAATAGCTTTATTCGTGTTTTAATGAGAAACAGCTACAATAACATCAAAATACAAAGGTAAATTTCGCCACTATATACCTACAAGACTTTAATACCTCAGATGGGACATTGGATGATCCGGAAAGCAGAAGACCCCGGTTCGAATCCATGTGTCCTATTGGTTTTTTTTTGGTCTTAATTTGTACATTCTTAAAAATCCGAGCAAGGCTCAGTCGTCCAGATATAACTGTTTAAATACAACATGAATCGTAAATAATTATGGAGTTAATTGGAAGAAGGGTGAAGTAGGTTGTGTTTGTAGATTAATATATAGTGATGTTACATTTTGCAAGACTGACTGTAATTTTATTAAATTTCCTGTTCACACCGTGAAGGGGTGGATAAAGTTAAATTAACGATAACTTCATTAGGAGCGTGGCCTCGTACCTTCACACGTGTACCTAGTTGAAAAACTAATGCTCGGGGAGCGGTGTTTTAATCAACTTTGTTAGAAGCTAGTTGGCCTTTGGCTAAAATATACTGAACATCAATAAGCGTTCGTTACTTCACATGAGAAGCTTTAGGTTTTTTCTAAACGACAAAGCTTTTTTAAAGCCTGTACGAAATTTTTATTTGCAGGACACTCGCTGTGCCAAATGGATCTAAAGCTCTTAAATTCTATTTCCACGGTAGCACTTTGTTGTAAACGGCATCGATATTTTTGTTCTATTTTCACGATGTTATAATAGCCAGGCTGAGAATAAAAATATAATTGTCCGCCATCAATATTGATTTATTAGGTGAAATCTGGTGTGCAATAACTATTATAATGAGTTATATTATCACGTTGTCTGCAGTTCGAATTCGTATCGTGTCCACAATAACATTTAATATAATATAAAAAGCCTTTTGAATATAATTTTTATTTTTTGTTCAAAAATCACTTTTAACTCTTATATTTCTTGGTTTTAAAGTACTTTAGCCCACCGAGAATTCCTAACAAAAAAATTATGATTTAATTACAAATGTATCGTTTTCAAAAAAAATTCTGTGCTTGTAGTATTCAGCGTAGTTCTAGGTCATCGGAAAATACCATATAAATTATGATTCCCTTGAGAGTATTCCCCTTTCTCTTCTCCCTCGAGAGAAATATTCGTTTATTACAGCGTAAACGGCCGTATCTTTTTTTTAGTTAGCTTCGAAGTTTTGACAAACAGACAGGACGGACGAACAACAATGTGATTCTATAAGCCTCCCGTTTTTTCTATTGAGATATAGAACTCTAAATATACATTTAAACTTTTACCTCAGATATTAATCGAATAAAGTAGATAATATTAGCCAATATAATCTTAACAAGTGTTCAATACAGGGTAGTGTTCAATAAGGGTTTCATAACATTATTATTCTATTATGTTTTTTATGTGTTACTAGTTTTTTATGCAGTAGGGAGACCTGCATACATGACTGTTTGTTACATACTCCTGATGGTTAATGATACACTAGCTAGGATTACTCTAGCGAGTGCGAGAAAATCCTGAGCAGCGCCGCAATTACGCTCGTCACGTTCCACACTGAGACATTAGGATAACAAGACGAGAAACGCAAATAATGCCCACTTCTGCCTGGAGGCATAAAATTGTTGCGAGATAGTTTTCAACTAACTGGGATCTTATGAAAAGAAGCCTCGCCCTTTATTTCGTGTCTCGGTTGATAATTTTGAATATTTTAGGATTAAAAGACGGCTCACTTACACACTCTAGATAGTCACACAGTTAACAATCTGCCGAGCGGATTACTGGTGTCGCCCATCTGAGGAATACGATTGGAAACGCTAAATCGCCCAATTTTATTACACCAATGAAACGCTGGAGGTAGTTAGATCGCTGGGAAGTGATAACTGTCCATTCGATGCTGGATTTAATACGTAATGCAATGGTTAGAAAATAACTATTTGAATTGCTTCCCCGTGACGATTATTTCAGTTCAATTATCTCTGTAGATGATGAAATTATTATAATTAAAACAATTAATATGTAGCACAAATGCGTCAATTAAACTGGTTTGCAATAAATTATTTTTTGTGACAGTAATTTCTATTTAATTCAAAAATAATATCATATAACTTATACTTCTATCCAAAGTATAAGATAAATTATTGTAAGAAAAGCCCACTCGTACGAAACCCTTGAGTAGCTTCTGCCCTTTGTTAGTCAGCTCAATGAATATCTTGTCGAGGTTTTAATTTAATGAAGCCCGCTGAAGAGCATAGTCGATTTATTTTGTATTCACTATTGGAAATGTTTCAAAGTAACTTTTTAAGTGTTCCTTTAATCATATTTAAACCGTTACTGACGATTTTCAATGTTCGTCCGCTTATCTTAAGGCAAATTATTACTGAATGAACTTAAAATTCCTTTGAGCGCTTTAAGCTTTGTTCTTTGTTAGTTTGTTAATATTCGATGGCTTGTAGATGAATGTTTGATTGTGCTAAGAAAAGTTAACCTTGAGTAGTTGTGGCGACCAAAATTAACTTTGAGGATAAAGAAATTTCTTTATCGGTAAACAATATTATGTTGAATAGTATTTTAATGAAAAATAAAACTTTTTATTTTTATTTAACACCATTTTATCTTCGATCAATTCTACGTCTAGATAGACTATGACTGCTGTGATAACAGTTAACCTTTATTCTAGTAGCTTCTCGTCAAACCTGGCCTGTTTTCATCGGTTGTTTAGTAGCAAGAGGTCATATTAGATGTATATCCTGAAGTTCTTTAAAGTATTTATTTATGTCGGTGTAATACAAGGTAGAGCAGTATCAGAGTAAATAATTGGGTTGTACACTTATCGTATTGAGAGTTCGGAACAAAACCGATCACGAAGGTGGCTTAGGGCGCGAGGGGCTTTGGGGCCGCCCGTCACACTTTATCTTTATCGCCCTTTCGCCCGTGACATTTCCACACCCTAATACTTATTTCACAATGGAAATAACAGAAGTATATATAGTGTTTTTGATATTCCTAGTATAATATTATACACTTGTACATTTTCCTGTGTATTTTACGTTATTCACTTACTAAGGATATTCAGCCGGTTTGAAATATATGCAATTGTACTATCCGGTTACATTGCCTTCAGAAGGATATTACCTAATATTGATAGATAAACAATGTTTTTTTTTTATGCTGATTATAATTATTAAAAATCAATGAAAGAATCTGCGTTAACTAAATAAGTATGTATTATTCTGGTAGTACTACTATAGCGACACAGTATAATAGAAGCTACAGAACTATTGACAACATAAGTCAAAACGTAAAATGATAACTTGAAAAACAAAGCAATGAACCTAACCTAACGGTAATGAAACTGCAAACCGTAGTGACGCAACAGGACGAGCGCGAGGGGGTGAAAGGGGAACGGAAGGGGTCTTCACGTTCCAGTGAGGTCTAGAGATAATGTGGCCTTGTAGTAACTTGTTATATGTGCAATGTTCGCGCATGACTGTACGGCGCCATCTATGTGTTCTAGTTTGATGATTCGCGTGTCGTTGTGGTTACAGGCAAATGAGGGTTTCCATCTATAGTCTCAACGAGGAACGAATTGCGATATTAGAACTCAAATATAGTTACTGTAACAAGCAGATGATGCAACTGAACTAAATAAATAGAAAAATAATATATAAAGAAAATAAATAGAACTGAATACAGAATTGTATTTTAACTTTTAAATTTTAATATATTATATTATTGTAGGTATTTTTATCATATATTATTGTAATTTTAACTGGGTGAATACCTTTAATTATTAACGTCAGGATAAAACCATTCGACAGAAGTGATCATTTCATCAAGTAAAGTAAATAAGCATTTTAAAATATATACCATAAAATATATATATGCTTACCAACGAATTTACATTTATGAATAACATTATAATTATTATACGTATTACTATTTTAATACATATTAGCACAAAATTACAAAATAATTTAAACATGATTTTAATTAACAATTTCAGAAAATACACTAAATTTACTTAAGCAATCTTTGTTTCTTTATATTACTCGCGTCAACTTTACCCGTGAGTCACACAACGTGAGCGTGACAGCTCGGTCTCATTCAATTCCCACAAAATAAAGCGCATAACGCACCTTAAAAGTTTTCACATTAGTATTAAATAATCTCGTGTCTCATAAATATCAAACAAGAAATCATACATACAGACTGTATGATAATCACTGTTTTTAAAACATCGACGCAGTCAAGGAGAATCAACGACATAACTACCATTTACGTAAACAACTTGTTTACGCGTTTATTATTTACTAGCTGATACCCCGCGACGTCGTTCTCGAATTTTTACACCTTGGGTTACATTACTGGACTTTTAGTAGTGAACCCTAATTTTTGAAAATGTAATATAGCATATAGCACTCAGGGATAATGTAGCTTTCCAACAGTGAAATAATTATTCAAATCGGTTCAGTAGTTGCGGAGCCTATTCAATGCAAACAAACAATCAAATCTTTCCTATTTATAATGTTAGTACAGACAACACATTTGAATATCATTCGAGAGTAATCCTTAAGAGGTAGAAGAAAGCAAGGTACGCCTCGGGACGCCTTTTGGTGAATAGTGACTCAGCATTCTAAGTGAATATTCAGTGCGACATGACAAGTGATTCAACCGGAACTATATTATTGGTGAATAGTATTATGTAATAAGCTACTTGTACCTGTTACATGGCTAAGTGTTTTATTTACATCTGTAACGTGTAATAAATAATTTGCGGAATTATACTGTTGATTTCAACCCTGTTTTTCTTATACGTCTTTATAACTTAATATTTTCCCATCATGTGATAAACTCCTGCTAAAAATAGGGCCTCCGCTAATCATTTTTGAAAAGCTAAGCATATAACCTTATTCACCTTAACCTATTACCGAATCTTCATTGCTTTTTTCATGTTTAGGTTTTTACTGGAAAATTTAAAGGAACCTTTTAAACTGTTGATAAGTGGAAAATTTAATATAACTCTTCATAACGTTCTGGAAAATTTAATAGAATCTTTTATACTGTTTTAATTAGAAATTTTAATAGAACCTTTTATACTGTTTTGCTTTAAAGTCGCGTTAGAATTTTAGTTGTGCAATTTTGCCCAGTGTGAAATCGACGTTAAGAACCTGCTTTAGGTGGCTTAAGATTCCCCATTGAAGTAGGTAATTGTCACACAATCGCCATCTACAACAATGCCTTTCTTACAATATAAATTTTCGCGTATGAAATAAAAATTTGTTCCTTCTGAATACCGTTCGTATAATTTTATAAGTTGTATAAATATGTGTTTTTTACATTTATATTTCATGTATTTATTAATATGGTTCAAATTGTATATAGCTACAGAAGTACATAAAATATATAATATAATATGTGATAATATAAATATTTATTAATTCCGGAGACCGCCACGAATAAGAATTCAATCTTTATAAAATACTAGCTGACCCGGCAAACGTTGTTTTGCCATATAAAGTATAATTATAAATATTGCCTATATTATAGCACTATATCATTAGATCATTTTGTTCTATTGTCAATAGTTTTTGCAGCGCACGCAAAAATAGGTTTTCGATTTTACACCTTGTGTTACAAAATAGCAATTTTATTACGGATCCCTAATTTTGAACATAGCCTATAGCCTTCCTCGATAAATGGACTACCCAACACTGAAAGAATCTTTTAAAATCGGACCAGTAGTACCAGAGATTAGCGCGTTCAAACAATCAAACAAACACTGCAGCTTTATAATATTAGTATAGATTGAACGCAGACATTTCTGATTATAATATCAGCCTCTCTGTGACTTGATATCGAGCGTCTTATTATGGGAGGTACTAGCTGACAAGGGGTCAACATGTTGCAATTATTAACCTCCTTTTATATTAACATATTTAAATTTAATATAATAATAATAATAAACTTAAAATAATAATAGTCAACTTAAATCTGATGCTAACGTCACAAGTTTAAAGTTTCTTTTTAGGGTTGAAACCAGAAGAGAAAGAAAGGAATTCTGATGGAATCATTAATGTGCTGTCTGTTCAACTATTCGCTAGTATATTCAAAATTAGTACACGCATTCTGTATTTATTTCCTTCATTGGGTTCCGTTGGTCAGCTTTATACATATAAGAATTTAGGAATTACATTTGTTGGAGGGCGAACACAGGATCTAATATAGACAAAAATATTGATAGCAAAATTGTACTTTGTACAGTTCGATTACTTCTCTATGAAAAAATAGTAAAATAGAAGTCCTTTTATGCTAAATCTTCAGTGCTACTCATTCACTGCTTCTTAGAGCTACATGCCCAAAAGGTAACCTACAAAAACCATATTAGAGGCTATTACAAAAATACTCCGTGTATTTCAGCGGGCTATTTCTCATATGATAACCAGTTGAGTAGTTCAACCGTAAAAGCATAACAAACATACTTAAATTCGCATTTATAATATCAAATTAACATTATATAGTACTAGTATATGAACAATATTTTATCCTTTGTTACAGACGAAAGAATGGGGTGCTTCGTCAGTAAAGACAAACTTACCAAGGAAGACATGGACTTTCTTAAGACTCACACGTCGTACGACGAGACCACAATCAAAGAGTGGTACAAAGGATTCAAGGTAGAAAGCAAAGCGTTTTTAAAATATATTTCTGTTAAAATGCAAAGTTTAAGCAGATTTAATTGAGTTGAATGTAACAGAAGCTCTTTCCATAAATATTTAAACTAACTGAAAGCTCGGACGTCCCAGACTGTTGCATAATTTTGGCATAATCCTAGAATGACAAAAGGAAAAGTTCAATTTTACCTTTGCTTTTTTCTGTAATGATGTTCCGATATTTAAACGGAGTCTATTTTAAATGTTACTTTGCTTCGTAATTCTTCCTTTACAAATATACGTTAATACTCTACATTTAAACGAATTTACTTGGCTACTTACCGTTTGATGTTGGTTCTTCAACGGAAAATCATGATGATGATTTTGATAATAGATGGCTATCACTGATTAACATGGCTGTATTTCATTAAAAAAAATATAGATCTTTACGAAAATTATAATTAATACATAAGTAAACATAGTAACGTAAGTGGGTTTCCAACACTTTGCTATTTAAAAAGAGCTTAAGGTTTTTAAGGTTTTACTCATTTTTTTTTACATGTGTTTTATACATTTCAGCCTGAGCGAAGTAAGGGCAAGCGACTAGTCTTTAATAATACGGCGGCAAATGAGTTTTTATTTTAACTTACTTCAGTACTTGGATTTTGGATTTTGCAAAAATATGCAGAAACATTGAAATTGCACTTACCGATCCTTGCATAATATAAACGGTGGACCGTTTTCTTGTTATAATGTGATATAGGATGGGGAAAAAGTTCATTCGCGTTTCGTATTTATTTTTAATAATAATAACACACATAATTACAGTATATAGTATGTGTAAATTTTATGACTTTTTGTCACATTGTAGGTAGTGACATGATCCCCTGCCGTAGATAGGGTGATAATTGTGGGACTTCTAATCAAAAAACGCGACAAGCAGTTTTGACAGTTTGATCTTGATATTATACTCACACTGCTGAAATGGGTTGACCATTTGACGGCGTTGCACGCGGACTCGAATTGTCGGCTGGATCACTTGGCGCTGCGTAGAGGCATCGCTTCATTGTGTGTCCTCTACCGCATTTATCATGGGGAGTGTTCCGAAGAGCTGTTTCACCTGATTCCTGCCGCTGAATCCCACCTTCGCACGACACGTCACAAGTGAGGATATCATCCCCACCATCTGGATGTGTGGCGGTCCTCCACAGTGCGGTTTTCAAGGAGCTTTCTTCCACGTACTACAAAGATGTGGAATGAACTTCCTTGTTTCCGGGACGATACGACATGGGTACCTTCAAAAAAAGGGCGTACACCTTACAGGCCGGCAACGCTCCTGTGATTCCTCTGGTGTTGGCAGAGAATGTGGGCGGCTGTGATCACTTAACACCAGGTGTATGCTCGTTTGGAGTTGCATAAAAAAATTGTGGAAATCTAAAGGTGCAATGTCAGGGCTATATGTCGGATGCATTGACCTCACTAAATAACCTTAATTTTTGCTGAGTGGCTATAGATGTGTGTAGCTAGTGATACCGTGATGAAGTACCACACCTTTTCTATTGATCAATCCCGGCCGCTTTCTTTCCACTTCTCGCTATAATCTCATCAATTATTGGCAGTAGAGATACGCGTCGGTGCCGGTGCGCCGGCGGTAAAAGCTCACAATGAACACTTCCTTTATCTTTCTAACACCACCGAACACATAGTATCGCCTTATTGCGATTTAACCCGGGTTATGTACCGGTGTGTGAAGCCCGACCTACTAATATGCCAGTATTGCTCAACTTTAAAAAAAATGGCGTTCACTTTATCCGTACAGGGTGACCAGAGCGATATTGCAGAACTTTGTCATGAAAATTCCCGTATTGAAAACGCTTAAACAAACTTTGTGCTAATTTTAGGTCCATTAATTTCGCGGCTTGCGTTGCAATTTTTCCTCTTTTTAAATGTATCGATCGAATTTATTCATTAGATTCACAGATTCATTTTGTCAGAACTTTATTTTCCTAATTTGTAACATTCTTAATATCGTAAAAAACAGTCAAATACAAAATACTTTTCGAAGCCGAGAAGAAGAGATTTTATTACAAGTTAATACGTATATAAGTAGTATATAATTATATATATAATAGTTTGTCATCGGCCTTATAACACAGTAGACCTAATACCTGTTATGAACGTTTGAGCCACAACCTGAGAGTTGAACATGTCAAACAAAATTTGCGAACCATGCGTCACTCGAATGATTGGTAGGAGCGTTCGGACGGAATCCGTGAGGTCGCAATTTCGAGTCTCGCATCGTTCATAAAT
This sequence comes from Leptidea sinapis, assembly GCF_905404315.1. Classification (NCBI taxonomy): domain Eukaryota; kingdom Metazoa; phylum Arthropoda; class Insecta; order Lepidoptera; family Pieridae; genus Leptidea; species Leptidea sinapis. The sequence continues at coordinate 6,292,830 of NC_066312.1, read as the reverse complement.
TTTGATTACAAATTTAATTTGTAAGATATAAAATGGTAAATGAAAGCGTTCGTTATAAGGCTTATTAGTGGTCTATGGGCTTATAAGGTCAGTGATGTTTGTAGATATTACTATTTTACCAATATTAATGTTTTGCAGCAAGATTGTCCCAACGGACGTTTGACGCCAGCGAAATTTGTCGACATGTACAAGATGTTCTTCCCATCCGGGAATGCGGTCGAGTTTTGTGACCACGTCTTCCGCACATTCGACATGGACAAGAACGGATACATTGACTTCAAGGTAACTTGGCTTATGAGAAACAAGCAATGTGCTAAGTATATCAAGTGAAAGAGCGATTTCTTTTGAACATGTCGATTGCGAATATGTCCGGTGCGTATGCGAATTCAGTCTAATGCAATAGCGATTAATTTTCACAAATGAAGGGAAATACTTCTTTGAAGCGTACAAAATTGGTGGTATCTTTGTTACAGGAGTTCTTGCAGGCAATCCACGTTACTTCAAGCGGAACTCCAGAGGAGAAGCTTAAATGGGCTTTCCGCATGTACGATGTGGACGGTAATGGCGTAATAGATATTCAGGAGATGACTAAAATAGTTCAGGTATGCATAATGTATTTTGCCTCGGTGAACGCTCCATTATGATCCCTTCTGATTAAATTTCATTATAATTTCTACACGTCACCATCACTCTATTTAATTTATGAAATACAATCCATTAATCCTTTAATAGAGTGTATTATGCAATTATAATCCGTAATAGTATGGTTCTTGCAAACTATTTAATACTATTATATTATCCTTAATTAAAATTTTGCTATTATTAGTATTTGCTGTATCAATCATATAAAATATGTCAATTGATGATTTAACACGTTAAAATCGTGATTCAAATATATATTAAATACGAGTTTTGATGTTTACTATAAGCCTAATCTAAATCAGCAATGGACTATTAATTTAATACGTTCATGTCTAATTAAAATTTTCATTACACAAAGCGGCTTCCGTGAATTTGATCGTCGCGTAACCAATTTTGTTAGTAACATTGTATTTGTGTTGGTCAGAAACTCATTATGAACTATGCAATGTTACACATATATGTATATACCTATGCAAATATGTGTAGTTTTACAGTAGCATTTAATTATTTGTTTGATTGATTAGTAATACTTGTATACTTGTTATATATGTTCGCGGCACTTCTCTCCACGCTTAATGACTTCTGCATTATGAAGAGAGACAATATCAACTTAAATGCCGCGTCGAAAAAGGGCCAAACGGCAGTGGACGACGCCCCTGTTTAGATTCCCTTAGTGTTTTCCCCTTTGATAAATTAAACGCACATAATGCTGATTGGCTTAAAGTCAAAGTCATTTATAAATACTTTTTATCAAGTAGGCTTCTAAAAAAATACGTTCCTAAAACTACCGGTTCTGTAGAGGAAAATCTGGATGAAAAACTCAATAAGTGCTCCTTTAAAATCTTTTTATTTAATACATATAGCTGTCATGTATTTAAGGTTGTGTAGTGAACTGAAGCTCTGATCTAGTAAGATCTTTCTCGACGTCCTTTTTGGAGTCGTCTGATCATTAACTCGTCAGGAATGTTGCAAGTTATTCGCATCGTGGATCACCAGAGCCCAGCCGCGTAAGGCACTATAAGTCAGCAGAATGGGATAGGGCGCGTCCTTTTTTGCATCCTACCCTTGGTGCAGGTTTGGTTTCTCTTTATTTTACAATTCCAGCCCTTCTGCCTTTGCATGGCTAGTCTCATCGTTAGGGCTTGGATATTTTCATACCAAACTCGTATAGTACCAATCGGTGGCAGATAACAATTTAACAGGCTTGCTACAATTCGCCCATATAGATGCCAATTCGCCCCTTGGTAAATAGAAAAGAGTTCGGCGAGTATTGTTTTACCTGGACGTTATGAAGTTGAGCAGCCTGGACACCATTTCCACCATAGTGCTCAGAACATCTGTCCCTGAGTTGACTCCAGTGCCATATTTGTCAACAGTTGTTGCTGAGAGTCCTGACCGCTGTTGTTCACCAGGATTGTGTTTTTTTCACTAGTAATTGGTGTGTTTGTTGGATGCCTCCAAAAAGCGTTGCTGTTTTGTTGCTAGTGTTAGGAATGCTTTTTTATATTTGTATGTTTTTGTTCCTAACCTTCACCAGTGTCAGTTATAAGTTGTACCATTTATCGAATCTTCTCTTGAGTAGGTTGCAGAGTGTTTAACTTTATGCACCCCCCGAAAAAATAAGTTTTCGGGCAATCAAAACAAAACAAATTCCCCACGTAATCTTCGTATACTGCCATTGGATGCGGCAGTTATCTGGAAGGCAAAACCAAATTTGCTTCTAAATATCAGCGAATCATTATAAGTGTGTTTAACAGGGAGGCTCCATTGCAGCGGATGCCGGCTTGATTATGGATAGGTACCACAAGGGCGCCTATTTCTGCCGTGAAGCAGTAATGTGTAAGCATTACTGTGTTTCCTTATGAAGAGCGCCGTAGCTAGTGAAATTACTGGGCAAATGAGACTTAATCTTATGTCTCACGGTGACAAGCGCAGTTGTAGTGCCGCTCAATATTTTTGTTTTTTTTTTTTTCAATAATCTTGAGCGGCACACCATCAGTTGAACGACCTGATCGTTTCGTCCCTTATTTTCATAAAAAAAAGTGTGATAAAATATTTCGAGCTAGCTCCAAAGTAAAATTCTCCACATATAAATTATTACTGTCATGTATGGTCTTTTGTTCTCCAGTATCAGCAAAAATCATGGCAAAAGTGTCGCTTTTAGCTCGATATGTTGATAATATTCTTACCTCATTAATTCCAGGCCCATTAAACATATTGCTTTCTCGATAAGTATTTTTGAGTACTATAATTTGCGATCCGCTTAAACCGGAGCAAGGGGAAGTTTTAATAAGATAATAATTATTACAGGCTGTTTTACCTGCTAATCTATTCTGTAATAAAGTGAATAGGTACAATAATTATTATAGTTCAATTGAGGAATGTGATTTTTTCTAACACACTTTAGCACACGACACAATTTGTGTTACCCGCTGAGTTTCTTGCGCCCGTTCTTCTCAGGTCTGAGGCATACTTTTTCGAATGGGTAGTAATTTTTGACTTTCAATAAGAGGTATTATATCCTATTTTGAATAAAAATATTTGAATTTGAATAATGATCGCAAAGAAGTAATTTCAAGTTGACCCGATAATGTAGTAGCGAATAACTTTCGTTCGTAATTACTAATATAATCTAGGGATTTTTGAAGTGAATACTTGTTTAACGGCGTTGAGCACATTTCTTAGGATGGGTATAAATGTTAAACTCGCGCCAGGACACTCGTGGCCTGATCGAAAATTCGTAAGACAGTGGTTGAAATTATGGATGAAAGGTTTATACTTCCAACTAATTATAGTTCGGCTACTTCAAGTCAATGATCATACGGTTATTGGACGGGTGAAATATTTTTACAGGTAAATTATTTGGTTTTTAAGCTTTTTCACTAGCGAAGACTCGCCCAAAGGCAATAGTTATACTTCTATTTCTTTGTTACTTATTAGTGAGAGTCGTTGAAAATGTGGATGAAAGTTGATAATTCTGAGATATAAACTCTTTAATTTAAAAAAAAAATCTAATAGTTCTCCAGTATAGAATATTGTTTTTAACCACATAAAAGCGAGTACTTTTCTACCGCACAATTAAGCAATTCGTGCGAAATTATTCCCTAATACAACGTTAATGTTCTAGTTTTCACTTCTGCCGGCACTCCCGGAGTGCAACGCGTATTTTTTAACGACGACGAAGGACTCAGCGGGTAGTTGTGTATAATATAAGACTCCTGTCAGCAACACAATAACAAGATCTTGTCGACATATGCCATTGCCACATATGGCATTCATTTGTTTTGTTCAGACAACAGCTGAATTGGTTATGACGGAACTTGCAGTTGGCTTGCAGTAAACACGTAACGTGGGCATTTTTATTTTTTTAATGGCATCACGCGAGCAAATAGCATGCGGCTGCTCGTTATTGTTATAGGAAATCCTATGTAAAAGTAAATAACCACGAACACATTTGCGTATAATGAAATATCGTATGTTCAACATAAAAATAATTAAAAACAGCCTTTTGTTATCAATTCATCAACCGAGAAAGGTCAATCGACTAGACGTCAACTTTTAGTCAGTTGTAAATTGTGAAATATTATATTGAGCATTTTGTAGTGAATTGAAAGAGCGTAGAGAGGGATTTATCTTACAGTTTTCCGCGGCTTTGTGAAGCGGTGAAATACTAAAAGCGCCGCGGCGTATTGACAGTTTATTGAAAGCCCTATAAATGAACTCAGTGAACCTTTGATACCTTTATTGGGAGCCAATTAATATTATAAGTAAAACGTGGCTTTTGAATGACTTTATTCACTTGTTTTATTGATAGTATTTTGCATGTTTTAATTAATTATGGGGTCTAGTCATACGATGCATCTCGCCTAGAGCTATTGATGAACAAGTACATAAAATTATTACTTGGTGATCCTCAAACTCGTCACCATCCAATACTTTAGGAAGTGTTTTTAACTTTAGCGGAAATCGAACGTCATATTTAGAAGTTTGGCATCGTCTTCTTGAATTATCTGTATGTAGATTGTGTCGGGAGAAATATCGTCATTATTACTTTATACTTTATTACTTTTTACCTGTTTAAGTACTTTCTCTTCAGATGTTTTTAAGAAGTCTTAAAATCTAAACACTATAATATATTATTTTTGCACAGAGCCTTTTATTCAGGGTGACAGTAGTATTGTGTAAGCATTATTGTTTCGATTTAAAGGGCGCCGTAGCTAGTGAGATTACTGGGCTTGAGATAATTAACTTGTGACGTCTCAAGGTGACGAGCGTAATTGCGATTCGGCGCAGAATTTTGAGATCATTCTAGAATCCTGAGCGCACTGGATTGACTTGGGCAGCGCAAATCACTTACCGCTAGATGAACGTCGTGCTCGTATCGTCAATTTAAAAAAAAAAAGGATATCGATTTCACCTGAGCAGACGAGCAACACATATAGCATTACCCATAACACTAATGAAATTTAGTACTTAGCAGAATTTAAACGATCGTGTGATACAGAAACCTGTACTTAATAATAATTGTGGTCTGAACGTACTCACCTAAATAACTTAAGTTGCTTTAATGTTGTAGGCTATCTATGATATGCTTGGCGCGTGCTCAAGTAATCGGCCCGCCGACTCTGCCGAGGAGAGGGCTAAGAACATCTTCGCCAAGATGGACGAGAACAACGATGGGCAGCTGACTCAAGACGAGTTCCTCAAAGGTTGCCTTCAGGATGAGGAGCTATCTAAGATGCTCGCGCCTTAATCACCAGGCACCTTCTATTCTCCTCATAACGATAACCCGACGGCGAACTTGTAATCCTGGAACTCCGTCGCTTCTTATATAGATTTTTAACTTCTTATGTTATTGGAGTATTTGGGAATGGTATCTTATTGGTGTATCTTTTAGGTATCTTATTTAATGTCATCTTATCAGCTCAGGCCACAATGAAGTGGGTCTAGCCCACAATCTAATTTAGAAAGTATATACAGATAAGATTTTTTTGTTTCGCTTATTTCGGGGTAACGAGACTCGCAATTTTGCTTATCAACTATTTAACAGTTTAATACCGCGTTCAATACGAAATAATGTTTGATTACGTCATAGAGGACTTGGTAGCTCTAAATAATTTACGATTTTTGTGTACCTACGTCAATGCAATTTGCACGCACACTATCTTTAAATACAATAATCTACATAAATGAAATATTCAGTCTTGATGGTAATCTGTATTCAGTGCTATATTTCGAAACCGGTAACAATTGTGCCGATCAACCTTCGAAATCCAACGTGTCTTTCTTTAGGCTTCCCAATTCTTTTCTAAAAGATGCATTAATGTAATTTTGTCGCTGTCGGATTGTCTTTTAAATTTTGTCTCCGAACCATTCATAGCTTAAGTCTCTCGTATCGGTGTACTTCAAATACTTGTAGCGGATCGGACTTTCTTTCAGCACATTACTAGTTATCTTATATTATAACAATACGTTTATCTTTTTATTTATTTTGATAATATCATTCTATAAAAGAATAAGATACGCGTCCTTTTTACTTTCACATTTCCAGGAGCCTAGCACCATTGAATACAAAAAGGGGCGCTATCATTGAATGGAGGTTCAACAAGGTTGAAATGAAAGCCTTACAGTGTGCCCCTAAAATGCTTACGAACACTTATACGTGCGTAATAAAAATAAAACTAACGCGATAACACACAATTCTTAAGAAGGTCGCACGATTTTGCTTCAATATAATATTTAATCGAACTTAACTCTTCTTAATTGTTAGAGACCTTGTTGGTTACCTTAACTTATGACCACTTAGTATTTGCTAGATCATACACTGACTCTGACAACATCGAATAAATAAACAAACTAACAAAAAAAAAATCGGTTGCTACAATATCACATACTTCAATTTACTAATTACTATTTCCGATATAATTGTGTTGAACTCATAAATTTTGTAACCCGATATAACAACAAAACGGATTGAATTCGTAACGTAAAAAATTCGCGCGGTAATAATCTGTACATGGCATAATTTAAAACGGTATTTTTTCGACATTGCATCGTTATCTTATTCTTTTAAAATGATGTTAATGAAGAAACATTCATTTAATAAATATTTTACTGTTATTATTAATAATAGTAGCTCCTAGAGATTTATGTCTTAGAAATTATTCTTATCTGCAGCTTGATATATATTAAACGATCGCTTTTATTTCTTCACTTCCTACTGTGCCTTCTAGTCCCTTTTGTAAATATCTCACATGGATTTCAAATCATTAATATTTGTACTTCATATTCGAAGTAAGCATTCGCCGAGCAAGAATCTTGTAATTCGTAAAAGTTTACACCTACTTTAAGTCTAATTTTAAAATACATAAACTTATTTACTTGGTTTGTATACGGTGCATAAATATATGTGTAGTTCTGTTCGATTTTATAATTTTGTGGAGATCTTCGGGCATTGAAAAGTAATTCTGACGTAACTCAATTGAAAACATTTAATTTTGTTTAAAAATATTACCAATGTAATGAACATATTTTAATCATTTTTGGATGATACGCAGTTTTATGCACTGAGAGGCAAACAATAACAATATTATTGATTTTAAAATTACATTCCACATTTTCGATACAAATTAAACCTAGTTTTAAGTAAAGTCTGTTTACCAAAGTGTTAGTGTTAATGTTTCATTATTATTTTATGTCTCACAGTCACAAAGCAACCAATATGTTGTGCTTGCTATTGTTTTTCTATCAGACCAATTAAAAGAAAAATTGAGTTCGAAAAACCAATAATGCCATACATATAAATAGTGCGAACAATGTATGATGTATTTCTGAAATATACAGCCGATTATTTGCAATCAACAGCGACAGTTATATGTGAAAATAATAATTAATCCAACCCGACATTAGATGTACACGCTGTAATTATAGAGACTCCCGTAAATCGTTTTTGCATTGAACATTTTCCAATAAAATGTTTCACATGACTATTTGCAGTTTGAAATTACATCCGATTGCATCGTTTAGTAGCGTTCCAGCTCTATCATTAGATTCGTCATTCACATAAATATATTGGAATTAATTCTATCTCTATAAAATACATTTCTACATTTCATTAATCAACGTAATTGCATATTGCCTTATTCATATTTAATTTAGATATTGCCTTGAAGTGTACTTTTATGACGTGGATAAAATATATTTGCCTAAACTTTGCTGTCGCTGTTGCAAAATGACAATCGTGTCCTAAGTACAACCTTAAACATTTTTAAGTTGAACAGTTTGTTATAGCAAAGATTTATTTATTGTTTTAAATATATATATTTTTTAATCAACGTTATATCATGTTATAGTTCATAACAGATGATTGCAGATGTTGGTAGCGAGGTCAGTGCCAAAGGCCACTAGCTCCTCGATGATAAAACTTGCCAAATTATTTTTTTATTTATCAGTTACTTAATTATTTCCAAGCCTGTAAAATCGTTTGCTAATTTTCATTTTAAAAGTACCTACAACTAGTTGTGGTTTATATTATTGGACAGCTCTAACGCCCGAATGTTTAAAATACATATGGCACTTCGCTATTATATTGATATGTTAAACATTCCTCTGTTTTTCGTTAAATCCTCATTAAGAAGTAAGATAAGCACAAATCAAATTTACTTTAAATTTTTTTAAGTGACAATCTTTAATTATTATTGTTAATCAGAATCACAATTTTTTTATACACCCATTTTGTCATAGTTTTTATAATATGTAAGTTATATAATATTATGTTATATTTTGTATTGTGTAACGTAAGTGGTCGCAAACGCTGAATTTAAAAAGTGCACAAAAAGGGAATTATACTCATTTGAAACTGGTGACAGTTAATAAATTGAGATAATTTTCGCAGTACAATTTGTGTTCTATATTCATCTTAATAAGATATATTTTTAGTTATGAACGATTACATTACTAAGTAGCAACAGATAAAGGTAAACCTTACATTTTCATTCAAAGAATGTACCCTATCTTTGATCATAGCTGACATGCCTCTACACGGAATGTCGTCATGTTTTTGTTCGTAATGATATAGTGTAAACACTTTTTGTGTAGTCTTTGTAATACTTTAAGACCAGCTATTATATATTTCTATCATAAGTTAAAAATTAAACTTTTGTAATCTTGATATTATAATGTGTAATAATTCACGTGTAACTTTGGAGTATTTAAGCGTATGTATTTTCATCAAATTTCACCAAGCATTTTTGTATGTAACGTGCGTTATTCAAATTTACACTGTTTTGTTATTTGTTACACTTGATTCAAATTAATAGACCAGTGTTCTCCGGTCCTTCTGTCAATTCTCTGCTTAAAAATATTTATCTAACGAAAAAATAAGTAGAAATTAAATGTCAATTTACTGATCTTGGTGGAATTTGTAACGCCAGTTTACTATCTTAATTATATTTACATCGTCGTATAGTTGTAAATCTAGCGATTTTATTGTAGTTGTATTAACATTGTATTGACAAAACTATGAGCACAATCATATACTTCGTAGTAAATTTAAGTCTCAATTTTTTGTATTGATGACATCTCTCGCTGTGTGCAAGTCTTACGTCTCAGTGTTAGACACTTGTAATGAATTGGTAAACCCTGCGTCCCCAATCCCTCTCTCCATCTTTCCCCGCATTAACTGTGTGTGTATTTTTCAAAGTACATATTTTTAACGATACACGTTTTGCCTATTCATGTATAATATACATATTACAAAACCACAAAATAGTTTGTCTCGGTGTTGATTAAGAACCCCCCTGACAGGTATTTCATAATGTGCAGATAAATCATATTAGTGCTAACACGAAAAGGTTTGTTACAAGCAATAGTTATAGCTAAGTCAATCGTAGTATTTTTTTTTAATGGCTTTTCTTTTGCAGGATTCTCGAGTAGCTAATTGTTGAATATAATTGTAATTTTATCGTATACAAATTCAATAACAATGGGAAAACAAAATAGCAAACTGAAACCAGAGGTGCTCGAAGATTTGAAGCAGAACACAGAATTCTCAGGTAAATATTTGTTTAATTCAGTATATATTTTGTGATTCATTTTCGTAATGTAGGCATGCTTGCACATGCGAAAACAATGATTTGAAATTTAATTGAAACACAAGTATCGTTAATCTTTAACAGATTTTATTTTTACTCATTATTTAACACAATTTTATATTCTAACTTAGTTAATTGCGGTAAGTGGCCTCCATTCTGTTTGACTTCCATTCTTTTCGATATTTGCGTTTTTCTAGTTCACAGTGGTCCTCCTACCTGTTTCAATTAAACCACCCATCGTATGAACTGCCTTCCTCTATTGCTCTTATATCCTCTGGGGTACTATTCGGTTATTGCTCTACTCTATTTTGGTGTTTCATCAGTCATAAAGTGACATAACCATCTCCAATTTCAAAGTGCGTATTGTGTTATTACAACAGTATTTTATTCTATAGGTTTTTTGTCAGGCAGTATGCCTGAGTTGAATACCTTTATAGATATATCAATATTATTCTTCACTTCGTTACTAGTATTATTCCATGCGCTTGCAAGGATTCTATTGGTTTTGTTTGCTCTTTAGTTACCATCACTTCTCCGACATAAATAATATATTCTACTACATAATCTATTCTCATACTTCTTATGTTGAAGCATATTTCATCAGAAAATTATTACTATTTTCAGAAAATAATTTAAAAAGCTATTTTTCATAAATTGCTGCTATATTTGCTATTTATTGTTTCGTTCCTATTACTTTTATCCTTTAAAGTTGTCATCAATTCCTGGGTCTCAATGTGTGTAAAAAGAAAATCCCTCTGTAATTCGGTCTTTTTCTTTCGTGTCATTGTAATATTGCAGTTATTTTTGTTTTCCTTTCTTTACTAGTATTTTTCCGTTTATTTTTATTTGAATGTCGTAATTACTTTTTCGAGCTCTTAGCTCTATGAGTATGCTTCTTTGATTCCGGTAGTTATTTTATGTAGTTTGATATTTTGCTTTTGTTTGAATAGTTTATAAAATATGTAACAGCCGTGAAATGTGGACTGTGTTCAGCCATGCTAGAAATTAAAAGAACCAAGTGAACATATAACCATATTATATTGAGTAGCATCATCTGCCCAAAATAATGAAAATATGATTTAATAACAATTAAATCACAATAAGTTGTATCGTAACGCAAGTATACGACAAGATTGCAGATAATCAACAAAATAATTGTGTTGCGAAATTTAAAGTAATTTTTAACAAATTTTTGTATACAAAAGTCTCAATGAGTCTTTCTAGCTCCCGTTCTTTTTCCGGCATTTAATTTCAGAGGTGTTGACTGATTCTAATAAAAATGCAAATTAAAAAAAAATATTTAAGTAATATCGTACTGCGCTAAAAAACCCGAGTTTTAAAAATTATATGAGTTTTATAATGGTTTTCCTATGCCACGCTATTGATGACTCGATAGTTTGGAAGTCGGTGTAAGCCTTGCAATTCCTTCACTGTCTGAAGAAGTATCATGTATGTCAATAAATGAAATATTCTGCCCTCTTTTGTCCGCTCTGCCCACTATAAATTAGTGTAAATAACCTTTTTCATATGTGATGATTCTCGTTTATAGATGCTGAGATTCAGGAGTGGTACAAAGGATTTTTGAAGGATTGTCCAAGTGGTCACCTGTCGGTAGAGGAATTTAAAAAGATATACGGCAACTTCTTTCCCTATGGTGACGCTAGTAAGGTAAGAAGGATTACTTATTAAAGCTCTACTTTACTTGAAGTAGTGGTAAATGGTCAAATGACTTTGTAATTCATAAGTGTCGATTTTTGCCTACATGATTAAAGAAAGTGTGTGTGTACAAAAGTATGTACCCACTCAAGATGTTATTCTTCTTTGGCGTATTAAAACAATATAATAATCCTTTAAAAATCCCTTTTGTAGAAAAAAACAATATTGTTATAAAGAAACTTGTACCTATATCAATTGTTTATCTAAGTGTCGTCCATTGGTGGTGGTTCAGTAGACATATGAGTTACTAGATGATTTGTAGCTGAAGTATGATACAAATGGTCTAATTGACCGGCTAACGTCAGGGTGTCGAATTTGGATATCGGTGTGCGCGCGCATCGTAGAAACTTTGTCTGATAAATTTTCCTTAACACACCAAAAGTTACTCTAAAACTTGAACATTAAATTTATTGAAATAATACTTTTTAATAAATTAAAGGTTTAAGTTTGTTTATATTTTTTTTATGGAATAGGAGTACAAACGAGCGTACGGGTCACCTGTTGTTAAGTGCTCACCGCCGCCCACAATCTCTTGCAACACCAGAGGAATCACAGGAGCGTTGCCGGCCTTTAAGGAAGGTGTACGCGCTTTTTTTGAAGGTACCCATGTCGTATCGTCCCGGAAACACCGCACAAGGAAGTTCATTCCACAGCTTTGTAGTACGTGGAAGAAAGCTCCTTGAATACCGCACTGTGGAGGACCGCCACACATCCAGATGGTGAGGATGATAACCTAACTTGTGGCGTGTCGTGCGAAGGTGGAATTCGGTGGCAGGAATCAGGTTAAACATATTATTAGTCTGCTTCCGCAGCATGTAGTTTAATAAGGATCCTAGCTAGGCGCTAGGAACTTAGCGTTTAGGATAAATCCGAGAGTCAATTTCGATGTAATAATCGCACTCACGATTTTCCGACACCATGAAATTATTCGATAAATCTAGTATAGCTTGAAGTGATATCTATATTCAAAATATTATTTAGTAAGTGACATTGTGAATCCGTTACAATAGGTCACTGGTAACTATGACATTAGAGTTTTGTATTTAAAACGATTTTAAGTTGTTGGGCTGCGGCCACATTGTCGCGATAAAGTTTTGGCTTTTGAATATTTTGACAGAAAACGTTACTCGCGCCACGGCCGCTTACCATTTATGGATATTAAATCCTATCGATAAGTCATTATAAACATCTCTCTGAGTTCAGATTAAAATATAAATGATCTTTTCTATTTGTTTGCTAAAATTATCAAAATTAGTTTTTAATCATTTTTCTCATATAAAGCAGTATGAATCAGTTGGCAGAAAATGACATTCAATTAAATACTCGATTCTATTGAGGAAGTCGACTTTGGGCTAGTAACATACCCCGCGTAGTGAACATTGTGCTATTTAATGTGTATAGGTTTGTGTTGAAACTACTAAGTTTTAATATGGCTGTACAATGAATTCTCGGCTATCAAAAATCACTTTTTATATATTCATATGTTTTTATATATTCATAGGTCATTAGAGGCACTAACATCATACTTTTATGTTTTAAATAAGTAGTTCTTTGATTGAATTAGAAATCATAATTTTGGAATGAGCGATTCTCTCCTAACTCAGGTTATCTAAATCTACCACGATAGTTTCTTACGTGGTGTATCAATAAAGGAATCATAAATTAGAGTTTTGAAATTTTGAACTATTATTACTCAATATTAGCTTATTGTAAGCGCTGTTAATGTACGTATGCACTTCACGTACCCGAAGACGTAGTGTTGGTAGTGGCGGTTCCCCTAACAAGATGGACCGATGATCTGGTCGCTGGAATGCGTTGGATGAGGACAGCGATGGACCGATCTTTGGTGGAGGTGTTTGTCCAGGAGTCTTCCGGCTGAAATGATGATGAAGTGCTACTTATGGAATAAAACGAAAATCTCTTATTTATATATATAAGAGAAGATATGTTTAACTGCCTAAGTAGTTTGAGTATCCTTAAATATAACAACTTACTTTCCAGTTTGCCGAACACGTGTTCCGAACATTCGACGCAAACGGGGACGGAACCATTGACTTCCGAGAGTTTCTGTGCGCCCTCAGCGTGACGTCACGCGGCAAACTTGAACAGAAGCTCAAGTGGGCGTTCTCCATGTACGACCTCGACGGCAACGGGTTCATATCACGGCAGGAGATGCTTGAAATAGTCACGGTGAGTTTCATTCTACACATACATCCCGCACGAAGGTGCATACTTCGTGCTAATGTAGCCGCACAAATTGAGCCTTAGAACGCATGAAGACGAGATCAAAAGCCGTCTGCTAGGTGTTAAATGACGGAGCACCCTCTAACACTTTTTTTTGCGCCCTCCGGGATAACGATGGGAGGGAAGTGGTGAATGCTCATGCATACCAACGCAGTCTAAATCTGCGTTGGTTACGTGGGACTCACGTAAAAACCTAAGTGCCTACCCACTAAACACCACCTGAGGTTGGCTTTGGTAAGTTCCCTCTAAGCCTTCATCCCTTTGGAGTATCCGCTGGGATTATAAAATTATTTTTTTTATCTTCACCCATGCTTTAAATCCTCTATTAAAGATTCTGAAACAGTTAGGTTATTGCCAACATTAAAACACCCAATGTTCTAATAACCACATCGTCCACATCATCTAATATAATCCATCATCCAAACGAGTGTTGTAATGTTGTACTGAATTTCATAACAACACTCCTATGTTTTTGTATCCCTTCATGCGCAAAGAGTTTCTACATACAGCCACATTCTTATTGCTCGATGCGTGGTATCTGTATGAACTTCAAAAAAAGAATAATTCCGTTTACTCGCGCTCCACACTCCCAGAACGTCGCGCGCCCTAAAAAAATCCCCGCCATTTTTCTTCGAAATTTTTATTGTTATGTTTACAAAAAATGAGCGATTCATTTTAAACACTGCAAAAGAACATTATATTCGAGTGAATTTTAATTATTCCACTATACAAAATGTAAATTACTACTAAAATAAATAATTGTTTCATTAATACTTAGTTTAGTTGTATATAATCAGTAATTAATGATATTAGGTTACTACTTGGACTGGTGTTTTAATGTTAGCAGTAAGCTAACTGTTCCAGGTTCTTTTAGAGGATTCATATTCTGGGTGTAGATAAAGTCTTGAATGCAACTGTTGATAATTAGGTATTAAAACACTCATGTGATACTATTATCATATCCACATTCGTGTTTTAATACCCCTTATTACGCAACAATTGCATAAATAACTATTAAAATAAATCACAACACGACCTATAACATAATTATAGAATAGCTTTGTGACTGTAGTCACACCGGCAACATATAACCCTTGAAACCGACACACAACTGTTCCAGTTAACTGTTATTTAAAATGTTATCCGTTCAAGTAATACTGAAGCATAATAAAACAGTTTTCGTTTACGATATTTAGTTTTGTCAACATTATTTTATTATATTATATTTTCAAGTTATATCGTCTATTTAAAATATTAGTTTAAACACTTTTGTTTATAGCGCCATCTAGCGGCCTTACTTGTATTTATAACAACTAGTCAACCAACCACCTTATGATTTCAGGCCATCTATAAAATGGTTGGGTCGGTAATGAAAATGCCCGAGGATGAATCCACACCCGAGAAACGAACGGACAAGATATTTCGGCAGATGGACAGGAATAAAGACGGGAAGCTGTCCCTGGAGGAGTTCATAGAGGGCGCCAAGAGTGATCCTTCGATCGTCCGCCTCCTGCAGTGCGATCCGCAATCGCAGTGATTCCTCAATTGACCTACCTAAGACACACGCTAAGCAATTATACTGTACATTATCACTATTCTGCTTCTAAGAGCTAGTGCGGTTATGCATTGTTGCACGTAATGTATTTCTCTTGTTGCTTGGTAACTTCTTCCCGTTTTTTGTTCGAGGTCTTCGTCAGGTTTATCCAAATGTAACGCTACGTTATGATGCGATTCAGACAGGACGCTATGGCTTTAAGACTTAGTTATATCGAGTGACAATCGTTTGAACACCACTATGAGTTAAGTTAGTAACTAGATTAGGGATTCTTGGGCACCGGAAGGGTTACGAGAATGCGGCCTATTGGGCTTTGGGATCAAGTAAAATTATT
Organism: Leptidea sinapis; assembly: GCF_905404315.1. Classification (NCBI taxonomy): domain Eukaryota; kingdom Metazoa; phylum Arthropoda; class Insecta; order Lepidoptera; family Pieridae; genus Leptidea; species Leptidea sinapis. Next base: position 6,277,247 of record NC_066312.1, on the reverse strand, counting down.
AATGTCATGGAGTGATCGGTGTACCATGCCATTGTGTTATCTCTGAATCGCGACTTGTACAATATAGATGTAATACAATTTAATCAACTACCACTATGGTGTGCAACATTAAGGCACATACATATTACAAATATGACTTTGTATAATTAATGTGTTTTCTCTGAACTTTCATCTTAGATAGGATAGTTATTTTTTCCAGATGAGCGGTCTAAGGGAGTCTTCCCCATTTTTTAAATTGCTTGTTCTCATGTGTGATTGATAATGTCACGTGTTCATTATATGTTTACAAAAGTTACCTATCGTAGCATAGTTAAAAGACATTGAACAATAGTATGTACTCGTGTATGTACTACTTCCTCGTTATACATTTGGCTTAAAAATATTAGGCTTACAGATTATAACATATTTTAGTTGTTAATATCTAACCAAGATAATTTATCATCGCTAGACGAATAAATTTATCAAGAACTTTTCTTAAATATAAACACCATTTGGTGAATACTTGATTTTCGTCTAAATACAAGTTCAAGAAACGTCGCAAGAGACTCTCAATTTTGTTTATTCTCTTATAATATATACAAATAATTATAGAGCTGTAATTTAATGTAATTGTTAAGTTAAGCCCTTGTTTCAATAGTCCTAAAATGCTTATAAACATTGCTTTATTAGAAATATATATTATTTTTGTAGTTTAATGCGGAATTATAAAAAACAATGAAGATCTGATCGTCAAATTGTAAATCTAATATCGAATAACAGCTGGGTATAAATACCTAAAAATGAATTTCATTTAGATCTGTTTATTATCTTTAGTTTTGCAATCGGTGCTGTCGGGATACCCGTAGGATAGTAATGGCTTAGATTATTTATACGTTTAGATAGACAGTGACAGCTGTGAAAATGTCGAAATGAATTAAGTGTGAAACTAACCTCTATTTTGAGCACTGCGCACACACTTACACAAAGTGTCATAAAAGGTAAAAAAAGGCATAAAAGGCATTTATTTTCTCAAAATTGATTTCTTTAGAATTCTTTTTGATGTCATTCCTAATAACTACTAGATAATACTACCGCTTCGGAAACAAATGGCGCTCTGAGAGAGAAGAAGCAGCGCAAGAAACTCTCATATAAATCGTGAGTGTAATACGTAGCTCGTCACACACACTAAACTAATATTCCTGGCCTGTTTTTATCGTCTAACAGCAAGAGACTCTATCTAGGCGTATAAATTATCTTAGAACAATGGTGTCTATATGCATTTGTAGAGTAATAAAATCAAATAACAGGAAATATTACTATCCTTTTTCAATTGAATTTGTTCCATGCCCACTTTGAAACGTGCAACTTATTGAAGTGGTTTTATTTAAATTTAAGTAATAATGTAGGCACAATATCTTATATTTTATAATGTTGCGTCTGAATTTTCATTATTTATAATTTTACGCTTACTTATGTGGTCAATAAATTTATTTTAAATAATAATTGAATTGAATAAGAAGGCTGTTATTTAGTAAATGAATAACTTTGCTTAATTCGAAGTCGATGTCTAAGAAAATTGATATTGGTAGTGCTTGTTGATTTTAATTTGTAAATTTATAGTTTAATTATAATATGTAATCATAGCTTATAGTAACATGGTGAGTCAATTTGAGTATTATTTGATTTATTGTGATTGTTTTTTTGTTTTTAGTTTTTTCTTAGATTAATATAAGTTAAAATATACAAAACGAAACTCTCACAATTAGAATCTTTTACAGTACAAAAAATGACATTTTATAATATATAACGCTGTATTGATTTTTTTTTTATAATGTTAAGTATAAAGTTTTGGTAAATGAGTGACATGGAATATATTGGCTATTAGTATACAACATTTTATTTCAAACTGAAGACGTAAATTGATATGAAGTAATATATCTATTCTTAGTATCAAAGTAGTGATTGCATGGCTGTGTACACAGTATCCAGATTGATTAACATCAATGATTTTAATATAACTAATTAACATGCATTAGCAAAATACAAGCCTTATTCAATTATTATAAAATGCTATTATTTTATTTAAATACAAAAGTATAAATCAGTTTAGTGAAACAGAATATTATTCGTTTTTATACTCGCTTCATCAATTATCAATTATATGCAATGAGTTTGCTTTTTAAGGTTATTTTTTTATTATAACTACTTCGTTTCATCACAACTCAAGCTTTAACAAATTAACAGCTACACATGATATATCTAAGTTTTCTTGTTTAAATTTTTTTTTTTCGGTTTATATCAATTTTCACAGCACAATATAATATTTCTAGCACAATCATATTATGTTGTGAATATAGTTACATTATATTTAAATAATCGATTTTATATTTTTTTTTTTTTTAATTTTGTTTTCCTGCTTTTTTATTGGTTACAAATCCGCATAAAGTATGATGATAACCGTGACATATATTGTATATTATATATTATACCTATAATATATAATATACAATGCGGATATTTTTAAGAAATATGAATTGACATTTTTATTTTAAACTTTATCTCTGTATTCCTGACATTTTCGTTTATAAATTTTAATATGACATAAATATTATAGTTAACATAACAATAAATATATACAATCGGTAATTATTCTGTATTCATATAATAGACATAGTTTATCAAGCTTTCGTTTATTGTGAAATATTTACATTGTGAATGTTATTGTTGTTATTTTATATATAATTATAATCATGTAGAAAGTTGACACTGCCCAGACTAAGTCAATTGCCATGAAATAAGGTGCCTCAAAACTAGTGCTGGAACTAGCGCGATGCCAGCATTTCTTAAATAGATAGCCATATCAGTCACTAGCTGACCCAGCAAATGTTGTTTTGCCATATAAAGTATAATTCACGCGATAGTTTTATAAGTAATAAAATATTGCCTATGTTATAGCCTGTACATCATTTTGTTCTGTTGTCAATAGTTTTTGCAGCGCACGCAAAAATAGGTTTTCGATTTTACACCTTGTGTTACAAAATAGAAATTTTATTACGGATCCCTAATTTTGAAAAAAAAAACATAGCCTATAGCCTTCCTCGATAAATGGACTACCCAACACTGAAATAATCATTCAAATCGGACCAGTAGTACCAGAGATTAGCGCGTTCAAACAAACAAACACTGCAGCTTTATAATATTAGTATAGATTTAGTAGCAGTATAACTATGAGTGGTAACGCATTTGAATCGCCTTATAGTGTAGCGTACGGTGATACGTATTCATTTATTGCCTGTCACTCTGATAAGACACCTAGCTCGATTGGATTTTTCATTCCTAAAGCCCCCGTTTCGTTAACGACTTTCCCTTTACGTTACATTAATAAAACATTATGTGTTAAATTTAACTGATACCATTCGTTTTGGCTTGAGTACCAAACATACAAACTTTCGCATTTATAATATAAGCATAGATAGATATATAGATATGTTATATAGAGTGGCCAAGGTGCATGTAATTACATTGCCAGCCACGCCCATATACTGTAACCGTAACACAAAAGCCCAATCATACTGCTGTATCGTGGTAGATATATTTAGTTCTACTGTTGCAAAATACAACGAATATAAATCCTGCTATCACCATTTTACCTTTATATTATTCTTTAAAGTTAAATTGACGACGAAATTGTAAATTGAACGAGGCGACGGAGCATGCAATAGCGTACGCGTGTGTGTGACTGTTGGTTCCTCTAAAAATCTATCACCTGGCTACGTTATTTTTTAACCTGACGTCGATGAAGTCGGTTTGTTACGGTGTGCAAAACAAGCATCACTTATATTATTAATAAATAAACAACGATTTATTATTTTAATATTATAATTGGATGTAATGGTGTTGTGTTGTAATTCTGATTGTCACTATTATAATGATGAAAAATCAATTTATGGATCTGGGTTAGGTAGTAGAAAACGTATTTATTTTTCTAACAAAATTATTATAGCGATACAGAATAACAGAAACTGCTGCACTGTTAACAACTAAAGTTAAAACGTAACAATGAATACTACTAACACAAAGCAGTAAAAATATCACGACATGACGTAATGATAATGAAACTACACACTGTACTAACGTTACAGGACGAGCGCGGTGGGGTGGAAGTTTGACGGGAGGGGGTTCACGTTCCAGCGATAATGTGGACGTGTAGTAGTAATATTATTGTGAGAGACATTATTCAAGGCCGGAGATATAAAGGCTCGCATCGCCTAGTTGTCGCACTAGCGCTGATAAACACGAACGGGCAAAATAATTTGTGGCACATATTAAAACACCGAAGTCAAATTGTATGATAATAACGATTGTGGTTCGTCAGTTATTCAGTAGGTAGTCTATTCTTAAGTGTAGTATAGAGAATACGGATCGCATTGAAATGTGTCTTCTCTTCTGAGAGGTTGTGAACGATTGTCTTAATACACGTAAGTATCCATGTAGCAATTTGATTGTGTTAAAAACATACTTACGGTACGCAGACGTGGTCGCTAACTATGGGCCTTATGAGAAAGGTCATGGTCGCTCTGAGGGTCGGAGTTTCCCTGCGAGAACGAATCAGAAATGAGGAGATCCGTAGGAGAACCAAAGTTTCCGACATAGTCCAAATGCATGCGAAACTGAAATAGTAGTGGGCATGGCTCATAGTTCGACGAACAGATGGCCGTTGGGGCAGTAAAGTCCTCGAAGGGCGACCACGTACCGGAAGACGCACTGTTGCTAGGCCCGACAAGATGGACCGAGGATCTCGTCAAGATCGCCAGAATACGTTAGATAAAGGCAACGTAGGCCCGATTGTTGTGAATATCTTTGGGGGAGGCCTTTGTCCAGCAGTGGACGTCTTCCGGCTGATAATGTAATTTATTTATCAACAAGGGTGAAATTGAACTTGTTTTGACCGACCACACATATAATTTCATTCAAATGAGTTATTACCAAAATATAAAAACATTATCAATTTGACTGATTTTAAATGTGTGTGTGCCCATCAATGATGTTCTAAACACATATGAGGACATATCATTCGCAGTCTGATAGCGGAACGGCAAAAGTGAGCTTAAAGACATTGTAAGTACACTTCTCTCGTCAGTCGTGTGACAACTGTCGCTGTCCAAATTGGGTTCTAGATTGAATGTTTTACATTGCTGCCTATTGATGAATAATATTTTAAGCAAATGGAGTAAATGCGTCAATGTAGCAATGTATTACGGTGTAATGTGTGGCAAGTTCTATATTTCGGCTGTGTTTCTTAATCACGTGATTTGTTTATATGTATAGAACGTCATTGGTGCCCCTGTCTAGTTTTAGATATAGAATGATTTTTAAGTGTTCTGTATCTTGCGGGCCCGAAAGTAAATTGTGATTTGGTTGGGAAGCACGGGTCGTAGGACGATCTCCTTGTGTTGAATGTTGGACGCGATTGTATTGCAGAGATTACACGCCATAATAATTACCCTACCAGGAAACTTCAAACTCGAAACGCGTCCACGGTTTCATTTTAATCAGTCCCTTGCTTCATTAATCATAAAATCAACTTTACGTAGTTACCAAAATTGATTACATTTGCTTACTTTAATAATTTATTTTACTTTACTAATATTTTCACAACAATGATCATAATTAGTATGTATCATTGTTGAGATTGCAGGAAAAACTGTCGCTTACTGTAAAAACTTACTGTACTTTAAAGTAGGCATATATTAGGGCGTGTATTCATTGTAATGAGGGCTTTTACAGTAGAATGAGATCCGGTTTATCCTTAGTAGGAACATGGAACATTAGTAGGAACAGGAATATTTGTATATTTTAAATGGTTTCTTTGGTGATTTCTGCAATAAATTATATCAAATCATTGCTATTATAATGTAAAAGAGGTCAATATTTTTAATAGATAATTTTAATCGCGTATCGTATGTTTAGATGTTTGTGCGAAGTTTATAATTAGTCGTTTAATATCAATGTATTGTGTAACTCTTCCAAATCGTTTCTTATTGTATTTATCAAGTAAGATGGGTTCGCATGTTTCTTAGGCGAACTCTATACTTTATAGCTCTCCTAGAGTGTCTGAAAAGATCAATTAAGTCATCAAATTCTTCCTATCGAGTGATTGCATAAGTTTGTTAAGTGCAGCGAAGCTACTAAACGTGCTGAGAGTGAAAAAATAAACAACGAAGTTTGGCAGCACTGGCCTATGGCTTTGTTGGCACTAAGTGGCAACGTCGCACCACCCTCGCATCTTTTGTGCGCCTAGAAAAAATCATGCTTTATCATTCCACACATTTGGAATAACCTTGAAAACTTTCTCCAACGTAATCGTGACAAATTGGTAAGAGGCAATATTATTATGGCAATAATTGAGAATATTCAAAGTCCAATTTAGAAGTAAATTATAATAATAATCCTAAAGCGTACCTGTATCTATAATAATATAAGACAACGTTCGAATTCATCGAAGATATATTATATATATTGTTGTCTTTCAGTTAATATAGGCAGTGGACATTTCAGGGAAGTAACATATTGGTTTTAAATTCTTTGTAAACCAGTTTTGCACATGCTGCCGAATATTGATTATGAAACCACATCACAGATGTAAAAATATTCATGTGCATTTCTAAATTTATTCTTTCATCTACTTATATGGCTTCATTACGTAATAACAACGAATGTGCTATATCAAAATGTTTATCTTTTAAAATAAGTAATTATTCTAAAAACTCGTAATTGTCGGCGCCTACTTTTAATTTCGCTTCCAACACAATTCTTTATATTCTTACCTGAAAAATTTAAACTTAATATTGTAATTTAATTATGGTAAAGTTTGAAACTAGACTATCTCTTTTCAACTTTTCGCTCACAATATTGCTTCGAACAATTTTCTCTATCTAATTGTTAATATACAATTGAATTAATTATTATCTGATGGGTGTATATCTTAATGTTGTATTTTGTAAATCGTCACCAAATGTGATTTTGGAATGGATTTAGGCGAATGTCTATCCTGGCCACTACTGATTATTTTTTTCTAAATTATTGTGTCACGGAAAGTCACAGCTGTTCATTTTGCCTTTTAGAATTAGGCAAATTGTACAACTGTGGGTCGATATAATGAAAAAATATCTGATTGCAGACTTAAAACGTATTGTTACTACTCTTTGTACTTTGATTTATAAACTAGGGGTGCTATTCAATAGGCATGATGTCTCGTTTGGAAAGACTGTTTTAAAATGTTCGGAAGTATCAACTATTTCTGTTAACAGAGTTATATTTCTATTTCATGGCGTTTGCACGAACCTAACGTGATCCAACTCCACGTTATTAGTACATACATAGATGTGACGTAATTCGTTATATTGATTTTTCATACTGACTGTTTTTATAAATACAATTTTATATTGATAAGAATATAAAGAATCTCACATTTGATCTGATAATAAGTACATTAGTTATTTTTAACCTGAATAGTAAAATGGAAAAACAAAATGAGTGATTCTTAGTTTATGTCATCGTGCCTATTTGAATATATTATAATATAAATATCAATGCTAGTTGTCTGATATCAAAAGTTTATTTTGAGTTGGTTATTTTATGATTTATTTATTGGCATTTAAAACATTTCGGTTCCGAAAACTGTATAATGTCGCGATAAATCGTGCATTTGATAGAGATTACGACATGAACATAAATTTTTAAAAATCTAAATTCAACTCAAATTATCGCATATTTATTTATCACCCAGTGATAATGCCGAGTAATATTAACATGGTATTATTAATTTATTTTAAACAACACGACGCATGCCCTTTTGGTAAGGATTCCATAACCTTTATATAACAATGTTGGGGGTAGCTTTAAAGGACCAATATTGCGCCTTAACAAATTACGGCACATGTATACGATTATTTTTATATGGTACGAGAATGTTCGACGGCGTCAACAGTAATAGTATTTTCAACACAATTTAAAATGCAACATAAGTTGTTTCTATATTATTATACCGTCGCAAAATAATCGAAATTGGGCATCGCTTCAAATTCAGTGTAATTATTGGTTAGTTTTTTTACAACTGCCTGCGTGTTACTAAAATTTCATTTTATGAACATCGACGACTGTATTTTGATTCGATTTACGTTGCTGGGCCGACTATTGTGAATTAAATAATATGAAATTAATTGGTTCGTAATGTAACAACTCCACGTTCGTCATACTTAATAGCACCCTGTTTTTTAAATTAATTGTACTTTATGATATATTTTTGTGTAATATAATGTTTCTTAATGAATTATCTGAGCAATACATGCATTAATATCAGAAATTTTACTGTTCATTGTAGTCAATTTGTGATTCCTATATAACTACTTACTGTTTATTAGTTATTCACCTGGTTCTGATAATGTTTTAGATTAAAACTATACATATATCTATATTTATTAAATCTTTCTTCTCTCAACTGTGTTTTACTTATATGTAATAGTACCTACTTATGTGACTTAGTTATCAAAGGTTTTTAAGGATGGTAACTGCGCTCCAACTAGGTACCCCACTACTTAAGAACAATATATTTTTTTATTACGGCAACTATTAGATGCTCGTGTGCGTGGCATCTTGACACTCAATGGCATCTTTCAAATTTTGTAACGTACGCTTCGTGTTATTTTACATTGAAATTAATAAAATACAAAATACTTTCTGCTGATATATTCTGATCCCAGTGTCTTTCTTATTTCTTGTATTTATTATTTGTACAATGCTTTAGTATGCAGCCCGGCATTTTAGTTTCAATTATTAGCAAAGTTTTTACAAAACATGTGGCACGTCAACGTCACACATTGTTCGAGAATGGCTCGAGTACGCCCACTTGGGCGTAGTATTAGTTGCCGCAAGTTGCGACTACGCCTGCAGTATTTAGTTGGAGCACAGCAGAGACCAATCCTTAATCTAAGGATATAAATAGTAAATTTATTGAATTAGGCGTTACTTTGCGGAAATCCATTATTATACAAATGATTTAAGTTTTCTTTAGTGTTAATTCCGCCAATATTTGTTATCAAAACAATTCGATAGTCTCGTGCCAGATTTTGGCGAGACAACACGTCCTAAGGATGCCTCGTGTAGATGCGTAACACGTGTCGAATTGTTTTGATAACAAATATTGGCGGAATTAACACTAAAGAAAACTTAAATCATTTGTATAACTAAGTATATAATGATTAATATAGGAATAAGCTACTTCGAATATTATCTGAAAACGACATTTTTGGTTAATGGGTAAATTTGAGTTTTCAGACGGTTAAATTGAACAAAGTTCATTTCGTCTCATTCCACAGACTTTAAGAGCGGACTATATAGAAGACATAAGTTTCTTCCGGAACTGGTCGATGATTACTCAAGAGAGACTTTCATTGCCCTTTATACGGTATATCCTAGTAAAGACAAAGGTATAGCACACGAGCCCTCCAAGGCCCATTAAGTCAGAAGAAAAAATGAAGTAGAAAGCAGATAGCTTCGGGGAACTCCAGCGTTCACAGTTTCGAGCACGACCTGTATACTGCTGCCAGTAAGGAAACACTTGCATAATATCTCGGGAAGCCCAAATGATGGAAGTTTCTAAAAAGCGGCTTGCGCCATATCGGTGTTCGCTATATCCAGACTTACAGCCAGCCTGCACCCTTGCATTCGATTCCATCTAGGGCTTCCAATCCCGCGGCCTGTATTCAATCTCGGCATTTGCGGGACTACGAATTTTCAATCCCGCGGGATCTCGGTTTTTGGGGGATCCCGCATATTGAAAATATGCACATTTTAAAACAATGAATTTATCAACTCCACAGTTATTTACGTACATAATACTATTTAAATTAGATCAATCAAATTACACAGTTTTTTTTACAAAAAATAAAAATAAACAAATTCTGAATAAAAAGCAAAACAAAACAGATCGTTTTCAAAAAATACACAACGGAAAATTACAAAATCAACCAAAAAAAAACACATTTTAATCTGATAAATTATTACGTAGTTATTAAGTTTTTCAGCTTTTAATATTAACTGAAAATGTTTGCGAAGGAAATACAACATTTCCGAACTGTCGTCTGCCAAACTACTGCGTATTTTACTCTATTGCCTGGCCAGAAAATGCCCTTTCTGCTTCCACACTTGTAAGGCGGTGTTCCTTTTAAGGGATTTGAATGAAAGATTCATTCACGTACACATCCTTAAATTTTTATTCTATTCTAAAAGGATTATCAATAAACATCACGAAAATACGAAACAGTTAATAACTTGAGTTATTAAGAATTATAATACAAGCAGATTATCCTATTTTGCATCGCATGCACGCTTTTTTTCAGACCCGCAAATCCCACGGATCCCGCGCCCGTAATCCCGCATCTCGCGGGATTGGAAAATGTTATGGGATCCCTAATTCCATCGATGTATAAGTTACTTATACGAGAAGATTGCCCTCCGGCCGACCGCAGCGAGACTTCCTTCCGAGCAATATTTCATAATAATATATATTTTAAATAATTCCTTACCGAAAATTATCAAAGTTTAGAGCAAAAGAAGATAATATAGTAGAGTACCGGTGTTTCCGGGACGACACGACATGGGTACCTCCAAAAAAAGCGAATTCATCTTAAAGGCCGGCAACGCTCCTGTGACTCCTCTGGTATTGCAAGAGAATGTGGGTGGCGGTGATCACTTAACACCAGGTGACCCGTACGCTAGTTTGTCCTCCTTTACCATAAAATAATACAAATTGATTTTGGAATATAAGATCAAAAAACTTTGAATGAATATTGAAATTACGTTACCTTGCCAGTATACAACAACATCAATCACATTTTAAAAATAAAATGAAAGATATACAAATTTTTTATATTAAACACTTCCATACATTGAGTATGAGACTAATAGAAAGGTTGTTGTATCGCATATCACACTTAACTTTTACACCCTGTATCTATATCAAATTATTTATCTATAGAGTGTTTTATTGTAAAATAAATAAAACCAAATAATAATAGTTTTTTTATGATAATAATGTACGAGACGAACAGGACGTTCAGCTGATGGTAATTGATACGCCCTGCCCATTACAAGACAGTGCCGCTCAGGATTCTTGAAAAACCCAAAAATTCGAAGCGGCACTACAATTGCGCTCGTCACCTTCAGACGTTAAGTCTCATTTGCCCAGTAATTTCACTAGCTACGGCAACCTTTAGACCGAAATACAGTAATATTTACACATAAATGCTTCACGGCGAAAATAGGTAGCCGCCGTTGTGGTACCCATAATCTAACCGGCATCCTGTGCAAAGGAGCCTCCCACTGGTCTAGTATTTGTTAAAATATTTAATATTTATCTATTTGTTACGCCAGTACTTAATCGTTTAAAAATTTAACAGATTTTTCGCAGTCACAATCCTGTTACCGTGTAAGTTATTTAATTTATTCTATTATTGTACAAGGCATCTATTATTCTTCTTGGTATAAGGCTTCCTTTAGTAGTACTGACCTGCCAGTTTACCTGGTGACAAAACAGTTGTGATCAATGACATTATATGCAAATAGACAAAATAAGCTTCGACTGATATATCTATACATTGCCGCATTTACTCCAGTTGTTTAAAATATTATCTCTCAATAAGCAGCAATGTGAAACATTAATTCAGTTCTTGTTGTGTATGTTGAATTTAGAACCTGATTTTTTATCACATGTATTTCGTATAATACATATTGTGATATTTTAAAATCTAAAATCTATAAATTTTGGAGAGCAATATAAATTTGTTTTTTAAAATTAAGAAAATTTGAAAAGAAGAATTTGAATATCCATGTTTTCATCTATATTAAAATACAATTATATATAATTGTAACATTAGCTGTAGAGGAGAGTTAAAGCCATAATTACTGTGGTGGAATTTAATGTGCATTGGGGAAAAAGTACTAAGCCGAAAATTGAAGGCAGGCACATGCAAACCGATTTGTGATAAAAGCGAAGGACAGTCTATGGACAGCTATGATATGTCATAGCTTAAAAGTTTATGTAAACACAGCAATTGTGAAGCATTTCTACGTATTCGCAGAGATCTCATTTGAAATGTATTTTCATGAAATCTATTCTCATAGCTATCATTACTCCTATATTTATTTGCAAAAAAACTTAACTTTGAAAGAAACTTTTTTTGTACAGATTCTATTCGTGATATATATTTTTTGTGATATGGGCACCAAACGGCTATATTATATAGTTATATTCTAGATGAGATCTGACAACAGAGTTGAAAAGTATATTGAGTGGTAAAATTCTTCTAAAATCTTTCGTATTACGGAAAATAAAACCTAGCATTTTAAAACTCTTACGAATAATGTGATCTATATGTTTATTGAATCTTAGTTCACTATCTTATATAATGCCTAAATTCTTAATATTCTTTTTTTCAGCAAAAAACACGTCATTTACCTTGTAACCATAAAATTATTAGTTCTCTCAATAATGAATGAGATATTTAAAAATAAATTATAATTGAATACTTATATAATTTTAGACCACACGAGTCAGTATAAAAATGATAACTTATAGAATTGTTCATCAACGAAATGAAATTACGAAATAAACAAGAAATCATATTTCTCGTAACGCTAGTGTTCGTTCGAAACGCTCTCATCACGCATTCAACAGTTACTCCCCAAGTCAAGAAATCACTGTTCGCGTAACGCTAGCGTTCGTTCGTAACGCTCTCGTCACGCATTCACCAGTTTACACCCCAAGTCAAGAAAATTTCACGTTCGCGTAACGCCAGTGTTCGTTCGAAACGCTCTCATCACGCATTCAACAGCTACTCCCCAAGTCAAGAAATCACTGTTCGCGTAACGCTAGCGTTCGTTCGTAACGCTCTCGTCACGCATTCACCAGTTTACACCCCAAGTCAAGAAAATTTCACGTTCGCGTAACGCCAGTGTTCGTTCGTAACGCTCTCGTCACGCATTCACCAGTTTACACCCCAAGTCAAGAAAATTTCACCGTTCGCGTAACGCCAGTGTTTGTTCGTAACGCTCTCGTCACGTATTAACCAGCATACTTCCCAAGTCCAGCGTGCATAAAGAAGATTACTTCAAAAATAATAATGAACCAAATATACAGCATGGCGTTATATTGGCGATATTAAATGAACATGCGGGTAGAACTGTCTAACCTTAATCGTAAAAAGATAAATCTAAAATTTAAAATAAATTATTGAAATTTTCAAACAAACAAATTATATATTATGTAGGAAACAAAATTTTAATCACCCTTACGCAGTCGCATTAGATTGTAAGAAGTAGGTGTTTACTAGATTTCTTACAGATTGTTCCGCAATGATTTTATGGAAAATTGATTTATTTTGGAGAATTATTTATTTTATTTTTGAATATTATTTTTTATGATTACGGTTAAGTAGTTCTACCCCTTTGTTTAATTAATGTCATTAATTAATGAGGATGTAGTTTGTTAGCACAACAAGAAGCCGAGTGCCTCAATACTCCCGGATAGTGGTATCGCTCTTTGTCCCGAGTGATAATAAACCCACTATGAGGAACAAATAAAAGATGTACCTATGGTACCTAGATCATTTTTGTATATTTTGTGTGTGAAGTAATATAATACAAGCAAGTTCTTGTAAGTTGAACGCAGAAAGCTATTTGGAGTATTTTAGACAACCTATTAAATTGTGCATTGTTGACTAAGGGGAGAAGAAGGTTTGGTCTTCCTAACGTGGGTGCAATTTAAAGTTACGAGATGAAGTCGAGGACCTTAATGCACCTGAGTTGTGGAATCGCACGTAAGTTCGCAACGAGGAAATTATAAATAAATAACTTTAATTTTACAAATTACATTCAAAATTAAAATATATTTACAGGCTTTAAAAAAAACAGATTATGGCTGTCACATAGCCAGTACCGCAATCCGAAAGAAGAACCAAATAAAAAAGGACGTTAGTTTTCATACAACTATTCCGCCCGCATATTTGTATAAATAAATTATGCATATTTTACACATTTACACGACCGCGCTTTCCGAGAAGGTAAAGTATAAAATTAGATGTTTTTTAGAACTCTTCTAACAAAAGAAGCTTGGATGATACAAGTTATATAACTGTAGACTTTGATTATATTATGAAGGTAGAACGTGGTATGAAAATGAAACAATCGGAAACTTTTGTTAAATATATCACAGATGGAGCGACCGTTCCGTATTCCGCCGTCCAACTAGAATGTGCTTAATTGATTCACCTAGTTAAGGCTTACTTGTTTAACAAGAGGTACCGTTCCAAATTGCGTATTTAAATAACTCTATATAAGCATATGAGGATATGGAGGTTCGTGGAATTAGTTCTCTGTATGGTGTTACTACGAGGCGAAGGGAGGAGGGTTGGTAAGGGTTGCTTGATGCCTCCCGGGGTGGTTGAAACTCGCCTGAGGGGTCGCGTCCAGAGAAAGTAAAATATCCTGGTGTGAGGGGGACTAGCATTGTCAAGCTTATATGTATGGCTTTAAACTATATATTGGACCGTTCGACCGTGGTACTTATTTACATACCTATCTATATATGCTTATCTATTATGCAGATGTAGGAAATGGAACTGTTCGGGGAAGGACGTTTGAAATTGCTTACATATTGGACATCTCGTTACTGTTGCCGATATTGATTCGAGTTGGAGCTATGCTTTCGACATCTAGTTAAAGGCCACCTTCTAAGATGATTATGATTTTATGACATTAGTGAATAATATATTTGCTGATAATATTTCAAAATAATCAATCAATTGCAGGTGTTCAAGAATTATATTTCTTTGTGAATATTACCAAAAGAACAGAGAGATAAATTAACATCTGGTTAATTGAGGTTACGAACAGCGCGTAGTATTAGGATTTATATTTTTGAATATTAATTGATTCTTAATCGCTCAACAAACATACTGTAACGAGAGTGGGCCAGGGATCGGAAAGTAATACACAGCATAAAGGAACGAGCCTTTATTTCAGTTCACTTCCACGAACTTTACCCTTCGCCGCTCTGCCGCAGTTCACACCGCACCGAACACTCGTTCTCTTCTATAATCTCCTCACTGAGTCATTTTCCACTTTTCATACTTTTCACTACTTCTTTTCCTCTTCCTTCTTTTCCTTTTTACTTTCAAGTCTAAACTAGAACTACCGTAGGCCACGTTTAGTACGGTTTATATGCCCCCGGGTCTGATCTTGTAACAAAATGATTCTCTTCCATCTTTAAATTTAAATTGTACTAGAAATTACTGTCGAAATTATCAATGCCTTGAACTCTCGTCATGTACGTCGATGCGTTGCTACGTAACAATGCGAATCTTATCTAAATCTGTTAAAAATAAAAATAAAAGTATTTTATGCAAAGACATTGTGGTACTCTTACGATTTTATTAATTACAAGGGATGACCTGGCAAACATTTGTTCCAGCTAAGTTATCACTAACAAACATACTTATACTAAAACCTTCTCCGAAACATACTGCATCTAATGGTATGCGTGGGCGAGGCCATCTGGAGAGCAAAGCCGAATTGGCTTCGAAGAAGCTGGGCGTCATTAATAGAGCACGGCAATACTTCAAGCCGGCCCACATTCTTGCGCTCTACAAAGCGCAGGTCCCGCCACACATGGCGTACTTCTGTAATCTCTGGTCTGGCGCACCCCAGTATCAGCTTGACGTGTGCAACGCAGAGCAGCTCAGCAACGAGAATTGTCGGGGACCCAATGCTCTGTGAACGGCTGGATCACTTGGCGTTGCGTAGAGACGTCGCTTCTTTGTGTGTCTTCTACCGCATTTATAACGGGTTATGGACATATATAGGCCTGTTTAACCTGATTCCTGCCGCCAAATTCAACCTTCGCACGACACGCCACAAGTTAGGATATCATCCCTACCATCTGGATGTGTGGCGGTCCTCCACAGTGCGGTTTTTAAGGAGCTTTCTTCCTCGTACTACAAAGCTGTGGAATGAGCTTTCCTGTGCGGTGTTTCCGGGACGATACGACATGGGTACCTTCAAAAAAAGCGCGTACACCTTCCTCAAAGGTCGGCAACGCTCTTGTGATTCTTCTGGTGTTGCAAGAGAATGTGGGCGGCGGTGATCACTTAACACCAGGTGACCCATACGCTCGTTTGTCCTCCTATTCCATAAAATAAAATAAGTATTATTCCAATCATGTCAGTAGTTTCGCAGTAATATAGGAAAAAAACCGGTTCTCCATTTATTTGAATAGATTTTTTTTAATGGAACAGTTATTCTTTTAGTAGCGATACTTTAGCTTTTAGTAAATAAATAAAAGTATAAATCAACCGAAGAAAGCTGGCCGCATCAAAGTACTTTTAAAAGGGCCGTTTTACAATTGGAAGAGTTCCTGAAAAACGTTCCAAGTTCTAGTTTTGTGTTCCTAACTCATTTTTGACATGATTGTGGTTTGGAACGTTTTTCTGGAATTACGTCCAATTTACTGTACTAATGTAGTAGGCTAGAAGATCTAATTTGCTATTTGTTAATTTAAGCATTTTTTTAGTGAAATCTTCGGCGGGCTGAACACTTTATTTTGTGGTCTTAATGAGACTGACAGAGTTGTCACTCTCGGCGATGTAACGCTCACATTTTACAAGTAAAAATATAAATTCTGTAAATTCTTTATGAATATACAGCAGAAAAATGTTGCTTCACTTATGTATAATCTCATGGTGGTGGTCTTAAGTCCTAACTGATTGGCACACGGTGTTTTATATTTATGATATTGTATACCGATCTGTTAATTTATATTCCAGCTCGCTAATCAACCACAAGATCATAAACAATAAAATTTTATTATTGTTTACTATTATACCTTACGATGTAATTTCAGAATTTTCGTTTAGCCTCGAGTAAAATAAATATGCTTAAACCCGACCCTCTGCCGGAAAGAAGAAAAATATTAAAAATTATGAAAATATTTGTTTAACAGTTATGTAAACATTTCTAATTACGATCTGCTCAAATTATATTTCTCCTTCAGAGTCCATTGCGGTGTTTAATTAACATTTACTATTCATTGCAGACAATTTTCAATGTTTTATCCTTAAATCATTTATACGCGTAAATAGACTTTGACAGCTGTGAAAACGTCGAAAAAAATTGAAGTTGACAGTATGCCTTTATTTTGAGCAATGCACGCACACTAACACAAAGTGACATACAAATTGCGATACGATAGTAATAAACCTGGCCTGTTTTCATCAGTTGTCTAGCAGCAAGAGGTTCAATCTAGACGTATAAATTGTCTAAGGTCTTATCTTGGACCTGGAGCACATTGTATGATATAAGGGCTAAGTAATAAGTAAGGGTAATCTAGCTTGATGCCATAGTTATTTATTTTTTTAAATAATCCCTTCAATATACTTGTTTCAGCAACTATTGAAATTTCGTCCCGGTATGGTATCAAAGTAAATAAATATACGACGTTTTTATGTATGTTTTAATATTGTGATATAACTAACATTTAAATCGTATGCACAATTTTACCTATATCATCTTTTAGACTTTGACTGTGTTATTATTAAACGCGAAGCAAAATTATTACAAATTTAAAACTTTATCGGAGTTTTACAAATAATCTTAAATATATAGTTATACCTGAGAAAAAACCAAAAATGTGCAAAATATTTACAAGTAGATATATTGGTTTATTCGGACGTAGGTATAACGTTCGACGCGTTTATTTGCAAGGTTGCTTGTCATTCGGAAAACTTCAGAATTATTATTGTATTGACGGTATTGTCAGCTATATAGTCAACAGTTTACATATTCTTGGTTTATTGGGAGGTATAAATTTATATCAAGTTTATTGGAAAGGCCGTTTGTTCTTTCCTTACCTTTGTCACTACAGAATTACATGACAGGGAGAAGTAATTTTAAACTTGGAGTTACTTTACACTAACGTTTAACACAGACAGTGATGAACACAATGTGATGTGATCGTACGCTACGCCTTACGTCATCTTAGTTCAGAGACTTAGAATATTGTAACGTATCAACTACGCCTTACGTCATCTTAGTTCAGAGACTTAGAATATTCGAACGTATAAACTACGCCTTACGTCATCTTAGTTCAGAGACTTAGAATATTCGAACGTATAAACTACGCCTTACGTCATCTTAGATCAGAGACTTAGAATATTCTAACGTATAAACGATGCCTTATGTCTTCTTAGATCAGAGACTTGGAATATTTTAACGTATAAACTACGCCTTATGTCTTCTTAGATCAGAGACTTAGAATATTCTAACGTATAAACGATGCCTTATGTCTTCTTAGATCAGAGACTTAGAATATTCGAACGTATAAACTACGCCTTACGTCATCTTAGTTCAGAGACTTAGAATATTCGAACGTATAAACTACGCCTTACGTCATCTTAGTTCAGAGACTTAGAATATTCGAACGTATAAACTACGCCTTACGTCATCTTAGTTCAGAGACTTAGAATATTCGAACGTATAAACTACGCCTTACGTCATCTTAGATCAGAGACTTAGAATATTCTAACGTATAAACGATGCCTTATGTGTTCTTAGATCAGAGACTTGGAATATTTAAACGTATAAACTACGCCTTATGTCTTCTTAGATCAGAGACTTAGAATATTTTAACGTATAAACTACGCCTTATGTCTTCTTAGATCAGAGACTTGGAATATTTTAACGTATAAACTACGCCTTATGTCTTCTTAGATCAGAGACTTAGAATATTCTAACGTATAAACTATGCCTTACGTCTTCTTAGATCAGAGACTTGGAATATTTTAACGTATAAACTATGCCTTACGTCTTCTTAGATCAGAGACTTGGAATATTTTAACGTATAAACTACGCCTTATGTCTTCTTAGATCAGAGACTTAGAATATTCTAACGTATAAACGATGCCTTATGTCTTCTTAGATCAGAGACTTAGAATATTCGAACGTATAAACTACGCCTTACGTCATCTTAGTTCAGAGACTTAGAATATTCGAACGTATAAACTACGCCTTATGTCTTCTTAGATCAGAGACTTAGAATATTCTAACGTATAAACGATGCCTTATGTCTTCTTAGATCAGAGACTTAGAATATTCTAACGTATATACGATGCCTTACGTCATCTTAGATCAGAGACTTAGAATATTTTAACGTATAAACTACGCCTTACGTCTTCTTAGATCAGATACTTGGAATATTTTAACGTATAAACTACGCCTTATGTCTTCTTAGATCAGAGACTTAGAATATTCTAACGTATAAACGATGCCTTATGTGTTCTTAGATCAGAGACTTGGAATATTTTAACGTATAAACTACGCTTTATGTCTTCTTAGATCAGAGACTTAGAATATTCTAACGTATAAACTATGCCTTACGTCTTCTTAGATCAGAGACTTGGAATATTTTAACGTATAAACTATGCCTTACGTCTTCTTAGATCAGAGACTTGGAATATTTTAACGTATAAACTACGCCTTATGTCTTCTTATATCAGAGACTTAGAATATTCTAACGTATAAACGATGCCTTATGTCTTCTTAGATCAGAGACTTAGAATATTCGAACGTATAAACTACGCCTTACGTCATCTTAGTTCAGAGACTTAGAATATTCGAACGTATAAACTACGCCTTACGTCATCTTAGTTCAGAGACTTAGAATATTCGGACGTATAAACTACGCCTTACGTCATCTTAGTTCAGAGACTTAGAATATTCGAACGTATAAACTACGCCTTACGTCATCTTAGATCAGAGACTTAGAATATTCTAACGTATAAACGATGCCTTATGTGTTCTTAGATCAGAGACTTGGAATATTTAAACGTATAAACTACGCCTTATGTCTTCTTAGATCAGAGACTTAGAATATTTTAACGTATAAACTACGCCTTATGTCTTCTTAGATCAGAGACTTGGAATATTTTAACGTATAAACTACGCCTTATGTTTTCTTAGATCAGAGACTTAGAATATTCTAACGTATAAACTATGCCTTACGTCTTCTTAGATCAGAGACTTGGAATATTCTAACGTATAAACAATGCCTTACGTCTTCTTAGATCAGAGACTTAGAATATTTTAACGTATAAACTACGCCTTACGTCTTCTTAGATCAGAGACTTAGAATATTTTAACGTATAAACTACGCCTTACGTCTTCTTAGATCAGAGACTTAGAATATTCTAACGTATAAACTACGCCTTATGTCTTCTTAGATCAGAGACTTAGAATATTCTTGACATAGAATATACATAGAATATTCTAAAATGACCTGACAGCCCGATAATCAGTGACCAATTTTGATTTCTTCAACAATGTGTGCGTTTGTTTTAATATTCAAAATACTATGAAACTAATACTCTCAAGTGTGGCTGACTGTTTATGTTTTTTCACTTACTTGTAACTTTTGTATCTTGCTGTGTAGGGTCTATAGGCACCCTAGTATATTGTAAGTCTGTGTCTGATGATACGACTCAATTTATATTGCCAATCTTATCTATTATCTATCGTCTAATCGTTATGTCGCTTAGGTCTGTATTCGAGCAGGCTTCTCACAAGATGTAAATCATTTATTTTTTCAATATAAATTCCCTGATATATATTTTCAATATCAATTAAATTTCAACCACGCTTATAACCGACAACAGTTTTATCCAGAGTTTCTTGCGCCGTTTCTCCTCTCGCAGAGTGCAATTTCTTTCTGAAGCAGTAGTGATTCAGTTGACCTCAAAAAGTATTCTCAATAATTCAATTTAGGAAAGTAATTGACTTGTATGACTTTTTATGACTAATCACAAAAAAAGTTCGAAAATTAGAATATTTATTGTGTCATTATTCTAAGTATAAATCGACATTTTAATATGTTTGAGGGTATGTTCCGATATGCACTGCGACCACTGTACAGTGTGAAGTCAATTTAGTATACTGTGAAGCCGTTCCTTTATAGTTAGTTATACTGGTTACTATTTAAAACGGAACGCAATCCCGTATACTGTCAGCCGCAGTTTTTGACGCAGCATTGTTGTTGGAGTATTGTCAAATTAAAAATACTTTAAATAATATTAATTGTAAATTGAATTTATAATGTAATAAAAGTAAGTAGTCTTTTTATTAAAAAGAATATGTTTTTCATTACTCAACTAACATCAACGTTGTGTATATGTTAATGTGCAGAGATTATGTAGGGTAAAATATAGGAGTTCAAAAAAATTATTGATGAAACGAAAAAATGGCACTCGAGTGGTTTTGACTGATCACGTGATCAAAGTACAGCGAGTACCTTACCTCGAAAACGCCAGTGCTCACTAATTTCAAACATTAATGACGTCATATATTTCCCTAGGGTACTGCGGCAGTATAGTGGCAGTCATTATGGAATAATGGATAACGGAACGAATTTTTCTATAGTGAAACCACTGTGCAGCACTGTGCTCTCAGTTCATATCGGAACATACCCTGAAAGTCTGCCTTTCTGAAACTTGTCTGTCATGTTAGTTAAATCAAAATGTTTACGAATAAAAACAAAGAGATTTAAACCACTACGTTCAAATACAAATAAATATACCATATATGCAAAATATTCTTAGAAAAGACTGCACAATTGGTATCCATCCGTACCTACTTGTATATTGATATAATTAAAACAAAATATTGTCCACTTAAGACCTGTTGCAAGAAACAATGACGTCACGTTTTTTATCAAAAGCCAACAGAAAAATAGGCTTGTCGTTGAATCTTCGTTGTCCGATATCCCCACGGTTACCCGTTCGGAACGAAGCGCCCAACTCTCCCTTAGCCACCCTCTTAAAAGCCACTGACGAGATTCGGGAACCATCTTCTGAAAGCGGATTACACGCTGTCCCCGTATGCGTAAGTACATAGAGCTTATATTTGCATAACACTGTGTGATTATACCGCGTCCACACGCTGGCCAAGCGTTCATATAGGTTCTTACTAAGCAACGCACCTAAATGTTTGAAATTCCTTCGGAGTTTCCTATCCAGCTACAGTTGCAGCGTTTCGGGATTTCATGATAGCATTCCCCGAGAATGATCGTTTGGAGTATTGGTGGGCCTACATAAATATGGGTCACCACAGAAATCGCATGAGCGTTGCCGACACTATAAAGTATCTAATAAACGAACATATGAATTCGAAAACAAGCGAGGATCGAATCTGCGGCTCCGTGGTGAGACTCAACGTTTCAACCTATTGCACCACCGAGTCACTGACTTCTTAGTCTGAAACAATTGTAAGATCCATATACATATGTCAAAAGAAAGAAAGAAAACAAGAATAGCGAGTTTCAAGGGTTCCATACTGTATATTATTAGGTACCTTTCTATACCTATAAAAAAGAGAAAAGGTTTTTTTTCATTCTTCGTTATAAATCGAAAACTATAATAATAATTATAAATCTGCTCATTCTTGTGCATTTTTAGCAAAAATTATAAGGACACATTATTGTAATCACTGCTAAGAGTAATAAGATAATAGTAAGAATAAGCTAAAGTATACTGGTATCACTATGATTGTAATCTACATAATTTGTACTTGTCAAACGACTGTATCATCAATTTGCCTCGAAAACATTACATGAAATAAGCCACACACATACACAACCACCATACATGTAAAGTTATTGTTAAATTCAAAATTAACGTATAATCGGCTAGTAAGTGCGTATAGCTTGGATTTCTTGAAGTTTGATCGATATAAAGGGGTGTAATGGCAGGGTGTTGGGAGGCTTGGACGCTCTCCCACTCGTTGTGTGTTGTGGTCATGCATGAACGCAGATTTCTCTAACGATTTTCGCCGAGTGTGAAATGTAAAATAAGGGGTTAGAGCTCGCCTTTGGCCGACACCCCTCGCCAAATTGATGAGTACCCGCTTGGATCGGCTCAAATTCAACATAATATATCGTAGTAAAGCCTTATTAATTTAAAAGATACCGCCATACTTAAATAAACCCTTGCGATAACCAAATATCCACGAAGCTTTTATATATTATCTTTATTTTTGCAAGGCGTGATATAGATATTATTCTGTTTAAATCAAAATAATTTTATGTAAAATATGAATTAAAATTAAAGCACTGGTCATAATGTGACAATAAGTCTTATTTATAGGGTTTTTTGATATAAAAATAGGAGATAAGAAGATGTAATCCAACGTGTTAACACTTTTGGGCGACATTTCTATCTATACATAAAAATGGATATCTGCATATATTAATTACACTATGAAAATCAGCATCTTTTATTGTACACGTACTTATTTTTATGGAAAAAGTTTTTGTAAAACCTCGTTGTACAACCATTTACAATAAAATTTGGAATGTATTAATTCATTCACTTAGTTGCAGCACCAGGTTGACGTGCAACATACTAATTCCATATCAAATGATATGTGGTACCTGGTCGATCCTGTGTTCGGGGATATTATATTTATATTGATAATATACCATTTATTTACAGTTTCAATACTTTAACTTATCTACAATTAATACATGTACATCTTCTGCACTTTCTTTATGACTAATGACGTTTTTTTAAACCTACACACGTAAGTCAAAACGTTTGAGTAATTTATAATGTTGAAACTGTAAATATAGATTAAAAAGAGTGGCCATGACTTTTTTGCCATATTTTATCATTAAAGCTTAAGTAAAACTGTAGTATTAATTCTTTGATAATGTAATATTAATGTGTCTGTTGTCTGAAGTCGCGAACAGAAGTAAGCTTATCAATATATTAATAAACTTGAGGGTATGTACATACATATAAAAGCCCCGCTATGACTAAGTACATATACACTCAAATAAATGAAAAACTAAATTCTTAACTTAAAACAATAAAATAAAAAGAAAAGCAAGTTATACAATTATACTAACTTATATATGGTATTAAAAGGTAAAGTTTACGGTTTGATATCATTAAAAAAAGTTTGAGCGGTTCTATATAATTGCGTTTGTTTAGCCGCATTTAAATGATATAAGGTAGTAGAAAAAACATTTGATCGGCAAAGTATTTCGCTAAATAAATGCAACATACTCTCGTGCTGTTGAGCGCATCTCAAAACAATAGTACAATGTGGCTAAGATGAAATAACAGCGTTAAGTTTGGTTGGAACCGGTTCCAAGCCACCCCCGCAACTAACTGTAAAACGTTTTTTACTTTGCATTCCTCTGCACCCCATTCCATACGTGACACAGACTACCTTTACGGCTTAGCTATCATTTAAATGAAATCTTAAATAAATATTGACTTATTTGGCTACGTTCTGTCAAAATTACGACAAAAAGTTTTTTGTTATTAATACATTTTAAGCGAATTTTCGACTATTTAAGCTGGTCTTGCATGAAAATACGCCTTCGGTAGTTAAAACTAGTAAATATATTAACTTTCATAGATGAACGTAGTATCAACATATAAGACGCCTTAGATACTATATTAGAGAACCCATATCTAGTTAAAGATTAATAATTATTTCTCGATACCTATATCGTTCAGTACTTTACTTTTGTTTACTAATCTTTAGAATTAATATATTATTTTACATGACAAGACTTTTATCAAAGCTGTATTCAATTTGAGAAAATTTATTTTTATACGAAATTATATTTTTTGGTATACTACACTAACACAAATACCAAATAGACAGTGATGAATACAAAAAAGTAATTTAATTTATTAATTATTATTAATTACATCTATTGATATTTATTGAAAAGACACAAAAACCACAATCAGTCATCCGCCCTTTAGTAAAATAGTTCTATTTAGGAGAGATTATTAAAAAACAATGAGAATTAAAATGCTTGAATCCGGACATTTTTTATGCAAAGCTGCTAAAGTTTTACAAATTATTGTCGTCATAAAAATCTAAATTTGCACGTGACGTTGCGTTGCCGCCCTCGTCGCCCGCACTCATTGTTTTCGGGATTGTAAGATGGAGTCGATTTTTTTCAAAAGATTTTATTTAACACAATATGTTTGTGTGCGTGTTACTTTTCTAGGAATCGGTTCGTTTGTATTGTGTGAGATAAAAGAACACTGTGTGCGTGCATCTGCGTAACACACCTGTTACTGCACTTGTGTGGGTTAGTGCGATGTTGCTAGATGCATTTTTTCTGAAATGCCAGATAAATTTGACAACGTCGCACATTTTGTTGGGGATGTTCAAGCGGTTATCTTACGTTCCTTTTAAAACTTTATACAATCTTAAGGATTTTGCACAGCAAAACTTGTAAGTGTTGTTATTCTCATCTGCTTAAAAGGTATAAAACAATTTAATTAGAACTACAAAGTTCTTCCGTAGCATTAGGTGTAGTGTTATCCTTTTTCCGATTTTATAAACAAATTGAAGCCATTTTTAAATAATTATGACGTAATACGTGCGTAAGTACTTCGGCCAAGCCTTTATTCTTTTGTTAGAATAAAGAATGGAGAACGTGAATGTAAACAAAAAAATTCAAACATCATTTTAACTTTTCCAGTAAGGGACAACACAGTTCGATAGCCAATATAGGTTTAAGCGGATGGCGTAACTATCAAAATAAGAAAAATATAAAATATATTTTCTATACAATTACTATTAGACACGAGGTGTGATTTCTCTGAACCCATTCGAATAAACGATACATGAAAATTTAATATCTCTTAAAATTAACATAAATGATTATATTTCAAAGCTGAAGGCTTTCAGTCGGGGTCTACACACGGCCTTCTTCCACCGCGGTCTTAAGACAGTGTTACATTATACATACATCGATATTTTTTTAATAAGTCTCTTTGTTTCAGAAATTATAATTATTACATTGTTTATTGTACAGTACTACTATTAATACTGCATCATTCAGTAATGATTATAATAGTGATGGTTGGAACTGATAAAAGAGTAGCCTCTGCATAGCGACGGGACGAATCCCGATGAATACTCGATCGCGCTCCCCAGGATATCTTACAATCCCCTCTGACCTTTCCTTTTAATACGTAAATTAGATAATTCTAATTCGGAAGTACGTCCTTTGCTAAATAATTTTGGTTTTTATTTAAGTAATAACTATCTCTAAACAAATCTTATAACTATATTTACAATACTACGACTACATAAAATTAAAACTATCATTACGTGGAAGCGTACCAAGAATACTGGCAGCATTACCCCGTTGGATAGCAAGGCTGATCCGTTGACCGAAATAGCTGCCAGCACTTAGGTTTCCAGTAGCCTTATTGAGGCGCGAAGATAGTATTTTGAACATTCTCCGCGCCTCTGGGCCCCACGGGCCAAGTGTCTCGACACCAAACGGCACAAAGATGTATGACTCACTGAGACCAACATATTTGCGACGCTTGCTGTCTTCGGCAGTCGAAGCAGCAGCCCCAACACCAACTGACGTACTAGGTTTCATTTCAACATAAAACTCAATCGAGAAACTTATATTTTGGAAGGGTCTCTCATAAAAAGCATTCATAGTGCGGAGTGCTGTTTATTGTATTTACAACCCAGTACTGTCTGACGTTAGAAATTTACTCGAAATTTATCAACGAAAGTTTTAATAGTTAATAGTTTAGTTGATTTAGTTTTGTTTAAGCTTAGTAAGAATCAATTTAAAGTTTATCTTTAATTTTATAATATATTATTTGAAATTCCTCACTAAGTTAAAATTACATCAACTTTTATTATTTTATTATATATTTTCGAAAAGGAATTAATTGTTTTGTCTGATTTCAAGACTGATTAAATGCATAACACCAATATCACAAATCCTAAACATTAAAATACACAAAGAAATTTACATTTTTATACAATTATTTGGTTTGGATCGATTATTGGGGCGTATTATAAAATAGATTAAATTTTATCGTAAATCAACTTGTAACGATGGTAATAAGCAAATCAAAGCCTTAAAACCTTTCCTATAGAAATTTTTTACAATTAAAAATGCATATTTCTTATTTAAGTATTTTTTTTACATAAAGCCATGAGTTGTAAAAGGCTTTCCTGTATATTTAAATTATAAATAAATATAAAACTTATTTGATGGTTAAAAATTAAATATAATTATTGTTAGCATAAGTAAGTGTATAGCTGATAATTATTTCTATAGCCTTAATAGCACGACTTTTTCAATCTTTGTGGTCGAAAATCACCATAATTTATAACAATGTCTCATTCGAAAAAAAAGTATTTTTTATATAGATGCAGAGGTTTCGGAAATAACATATACATTAAAAAAAACATACAAAATAAAATTTCTCTTCTTGAAATGAAATCTTTTCTCAAAATGTCTCTCTCTTATCTCATCATCATCACTATCACATCTAAAATTTGACCTTTAAAATCAATATTTACAATTTCAACATTTTACAAATATAATTTCTTAAATAATTGCTATGCAATGTTATGCAAGAAAATGAACAAAACTAAAACTAACTCATGAGTTATTTAATTCTGTAGATACATCAATCAAAAATACCTGTATATAAATGTGTTATAATATAAGGGGTATATAAGGGGTATTACATTTATATAAATTTAAATTTAACAGCGAGATTTTCGAGCCACCACAAGAAGTACTCAATCACGAGCATGACGCATGGACTAGTCATCGCTTCCCTCAACCGGATTTCCTCACTCAAACATTTTTGGAAAAAAACTCGCTAGTCTAGTGGTAGATATAGGGAAAAATGTTGCCGAACTTAACATTACTTAGAAATTCTATTCACTAAATGTTTACTGTTATAGAAAACACCTGGAAATGAACAAACAATAGGACTGTAATAGCTAGTAAGAGTATTTACACATAATTTTACACTTTTACGATAAGCTAGGCGGCGAAGACGAGATAATTGTGAGTTTATTCCGAGAAGTGATAACGATACATTAGACTTCTGAGACTTA
Source organism: Leptidea sinapis (assembly GCF_905404315.1). Taxonomy (NCBI): domain Eukaryota; kingdom Metazoa; phylum Arthropoda; class Insecta; order Lepidoptera; family Pieridae; genus Leptidea; species Leptidea sinapis. The sequence goes on along the minus strand of NC_066312.1, from coordinate 6,249,248 downwards.
CGTAGAACTGTGCGTTGTAACATAGTAGGGTATTTTATAATCCTAAATAATTGTAAATGTCTATGCGCGAATTTAAATGATTGCGAAACTGAAGTGGCAGTGGGCAGGGCACTTAGCTCGACGGACAGATGGCCGTAGGGGTGGTAAAGTCCTCGAATGCCAACCACGTACCGGAAGACTTACGCGTTGGTTGGCCCCCCACAAGACGGACCGACGATCTGGTCGAGATCACCGGAATGCGTTGGATGAGGGCAGTGCAGATCGTTGTGGAAATCTTTGGGGGAGGCCTTTGTCCAGCAGTGGACGTCTTCCGGCTGATGATGATGATGAATATGATGCGAGAATTCAAGTAGCATTAAAAATATCCTGTTTTCTATTCATATTATTTTATAACATTAAATAAACTAATTTAATTTGTATCATAATTTATGAACAATGTGGGACTCGAACTCGCGCCTCTCGGGTTTTGTTCGTGCGCTCTTACCAACTGAGCCTACCGTCCGAGAACGTTTATTTTCTATTATGCGGTAGTATTTGATCGTTTCGTTTTATTATGCTGTTAAATGAAAGCGTGGTCGGAGATGATGGCTTACAATACAGTGACCTAAGTGTTTGTCAAAGCAACAGCGCTTATAAATTCCATCGCTTCTACGACTGTGTCTTGTGAACATGTTGTTGAATACTCGGACATAATATCCATACGCCGGTCTCTTACCACCGTCAACGTGCCAAGTCTACTTGAGCCGACTGGTATTGCAAAAGACGATTGCAACAGACCTGACGGTATGAGTTTGATTCCATGGAAAATAGGCCAGGTGTTGGTATAGGATGCAAACTGTTTAGAAATGCTGGCCCCTTCCCATCTACATGGAACCTACAACCTGGTGGGGCTTGTGAAGTGGCTGAAAAAGCTAAAGCATGCAAATACAGGGGTCTAGGCTCCGAATATAATTTTGTCCCATTCAGTGTCGAGAGCCTTGGTCCGTGGGGTCCTAGCGCTATAAGGCTTTTTAAGAAAATATAAAAAAGATTAGTCGACATCACAGGATACCGAAGAGCGGGCAGCTACCTCGGACAAAGAATTAGTCTAGCTATTCAAAGGGGTACGCTGCCAGTAACTTCGGAACCTTGCTTAAAGGGACTACTCTTAATATATTTCAGCTATCATTTTATATTTTTTTTAGTTTTTCAAATTTAGATTGTGCTTAAATTTGTAATTATTAATATTATATATATTAACCAAGTGTTGTTGCAATATGTTGTGTCACTCTCTATGGTCAATATTTATTTATTGGATATTTATCCAGCTCAGTCAACAGGGTTCATACCAGCATCCGAATCCCACCACCGGACGTTACGTGTAAATGCAAAATTCCACCCGCGTCATGTTGACGTCTGGCATCCTCCAACTTTGGGTTTTGCGAGAAATATATTGGCTCGCACAGCTAATTTGTGGAGTCAAATACCAGCTCCAGTTTTCCCAGACCGATACGACTTAGGGACTTTCAGGATTAGATTATCTCATGAGCCCTGGTGTCACGTCTGCCCGTCTTATATAAAAAATACTAAGGTTGAAGAAGTCATTTCATTTGCCAAATCAATCAAAACATCAAATTATTTTTGATTATCCAAGTATAATAATCAATTCATATCTAAAAGGCCGGCAACGCTCCTGTGATTTCCCTGGTGTTGCAAGACAATTTGGACGGTGGTTATCACTTAAAATCAGGTGAAACGTACGGTTGTTTGCCCTCCTCTCCTTAAAAGAAAATCAACTTTATTTAGTGATGTTATTGTATCTAACAATTAATTGCGAATACAGTACATATTCTAGATCTTACTAGTAGTCTCTTCTATTCGGTTAGCTGTATGCAAAAATCTTTTCCTAAAATTGAGAAAATCCTATAAATTAATTTGTTAATTAACCATTTAAACATGTGTTCAGAAAATCGTTTCTGTGGTAATTTTTAATTCTAGCGGTACATAACTATATTTATAGATATTTCTATGCACATTGCATAACTACTGTCGTGTAATAATGTTCTTGGACAGAAAGTCTATCTTTTCTAATAATATTATTATATAAGTTCGAATGTTAGTTTAATATTTCTTTGTTTCACTTTCGATTTTGCACATGAAATTTTGCACAGACGTTATTAGGGGACAGAAGAAAACATGAGATAAATGTTATACCGAAATTTTTAGTTCGGGTTCACATATAACAAAATTACGGTGAAACAAAGCTATTTTAAGGAACGGTTGACAACCCTGCCTTTGATAATTACATCAGCTGTTGAACAAAAACAAATTTCGTAAAAGTATAGTGCCCATCTCGTGTTATCAGTGATGAGCCACAAACATTGTAAGAAGTAAGAATGTGTGAAGGAACAATATATATATATATTATGTTTGTAGTAATATTTATCAAAATACTGAGCTGTTTCAATGGATTTATACAAACTAAATTAGTAAATAAAATTTATTAACGATGGGGACTCGGGGCACTAAGCCAACCGTTCGAGTGACGTATCGTTCATAAACCTTTGTATGTCTAATTCTACTCTCAGGTTGTGGCTCCTTCCATAAATTTTGTTTTTAAATTTAATTTGTGTAATTAACCCCAGAAGTGAGGGTTATCGCTTTAGAAAGTAAGAAATTGTTCATATTATAATAATACTAGCTGACCCAGCAAACGTTGTATTGCCGATATTAAAATCGCGATACAAAAGTAACTGTTGATCGTAGATGGGTGAAAATTTGAAATTGTATGTATTTTATAATGCTGACTCATAATCAAACAAATTAAAAAAAATGTCAAAAAAACTTAAAAAAAAACCACCCTTAACATTTAGGGGAATGAAAAATAGATGTTATCGATTCTCAGACCTACCTAATATGCACTCAAAATTTCATGAGAATCGGTCAAGCCGTTTCGAAGGAGTTCAAAGTTTAACACCATGACATGAGAATTTTTTATATTAGATTGATATAATGTTTGCATATTACCTTTACTTATTTACAGTGTATGTGGATTGACTCATACAAAGCTGTATTGAGTAGCTCTTTTGATCTTTTATTTTTATTTTAAACTTAGAGTAACACGTTTAAATGATTACGTTACAGTAGTTTTGTTGCATCGCTTCACATAGATTGTTGTTCGTGAAATAATGCTGCTGATGTGATATTTATTTAAGGCGACACTAAATGCTAGCGACCTTGAGCGATATGAGTTCACGGCTGCCGGCCCGCCATCTATGTAACAAAGCCAATATTTACAAAATTCTTGCGTGGAAAACAGTTTATTTGTTTACAATCCTCGTTATTCACTACTAATCTGAATAAATGTACCTACACAAAAAAGTACAAGCTATAAGAATTACTTTTCTGAGAGAATTACTGAGAGAAGTACCAAAAAATGCGTCACGCCATGCCAAAAAACTTGTTTAACTTCATAGAAAAGTGGTAGTTCAAAAAGGCTCGGCATTGTTAACTATAACCAACAGCAAGCATTAGCAACCTACAAACAAGACTTAAGGATATGTGTAACAGGATTAAGTAGTGTTCATAGCTCGAAATGCTATACTTTCACTACAAAACTTGTCTAAAAACACCATGTTTTCGTGTTTTCTTCTTACTCTTCGCCTTAAGAGAGTGGCAAGTGGTTCATGCCACTTCTTCAAATTAAACTGTTACCATTTAGATTAGTTTTCAATTTGAATTGCAAACATGTTTTTGAAAAAGTTTTCCAGTTAATAATATTTGTGTATACAATACTTGTAACTACCTACATAATATAAAATCCAATACCTAATTAAAATAATACAATATTCATGGTGGTTCATGGTTGGCCTGAAGAAACAATATTCTTATGGGTTCCTAGCATATTCTTGGCTTCTTTTAATGCGGTATGCCCGAGATTAGGTATAAAGCTACTTTGAAATTAATAAAACCGTGTTATAAGATGTTCACTTACCTACCTACCTTAAACAATCAATGAATTCAAGCCCTAAAGGTCAATGCATCCAATAAACATGATTATTTATATTAATACAGTTTATTCTTTATTCTATTTTACGAAATATTTGATATTATTAAAACACAATTCATATATATTACAGCCATTGTAAAAAAAAATATAGAAATAGTTTACATACTAGCGCTCTACAAGGCGCAGGTCCACACATGGAGTATTGCTGTCATCTCTGGTCTGGCGCACCCCAGTATCAGCTCGATCCATTTGACCGCGTGCAACGTAGAGCAGCTCGAATTGTGGGGAACCCAGTGCTCTGTGAACGGCTGGATCACTTGGCGTTGCGTAGAGAAGTCGCTTCATTGTGTTTCTTCTACCGCATTTATCACGGGGAGTGTTCCGAAGAGGTGTTTAACATGATTCCTGCCGCCGAATTCCACCTTTGCACGACACGCCACAAGTTTGGATATCATCCTCACCATCTGGATGTGTGGCGGTCCTCCACAGTGCGGTTTTCAAGGAGCTTTCTTCCGCGTACCACAAAGCTGTGGAATGAACTTCCTTGTGCGGTGTTTCCGGGACGATACGACATGGGTACCTTCAAAAAAAGCGCGTACACCTTCCTTAAAGGCCGGCAACGCTCCTGTGATTCCTCTGGTGTTGCAAGAGATTGTGGGCGGCGGTGATAACTTAACAACAGGTGACCCGTACGCTCGTTTGTCCTCCTATTTCATAAAATAAAAAATAAATAAATTGTTTCCTATAATAAAATATGTTCAATAATGTTATGTTAATAAATATGCAATTCTTAAATAATTATTTTGAAACACAAAGCCAAAGTTATCTTTTCAAAGTACTTTTGAATGTCCACAAGGAGCCTCTTGTTATATTTCATGGTCCGTAAGTTAGTACCTAATAAAGTTTTGTTTGTTTATGTAACATGATATTATTATGTGTACAAAACATGTTCCTAATACATTATTGACCATAACTATTAATTAACTAGTAGAAAAGATTATTAATTACAATAATTTAATTTAATTTTCATGGCTAACTGTGAAGGTATTTCGATTTCTATCACACTTGAACATTACCTGTAGGTACATAATTTTATGGAAACCAAAATTTTTCTATTCTTAAATTGTATTAATGTCTAATGCATTATATATATGTACAGATAATATTCTTATTATGCTAAGGTTGTACATTTTCACTTTTGTAAGTAAGCATTCGTACTTGGCTTCCAGTTCTTTTTGAATATCAGATGAATAAAAGTCAAGACAGTATAATTATGCAGGTCTAAAGTGAATGTAAATTATAACATGACCGTAATATTATGTTAGGTATACGTGTAACACAGCAAGATGTCCGAACGTAAACCGTTAAGGGTGGATGTGATCGGCACAGTCCGAGAAAATCGATTTCTACTCTCCCCATAGTTAGTTTGCATGAGCGTCCGTGAGCTTAACATTCGATAAATTCTCAAAACATTACATCCCCTTTTGAAACTTAAAAAAACATCAAATATTACGTTTAGTAATAGAAAACATGTTTTTGTGTTACCTACTTCTAAGTAATTTGAATTTTTAATAATTTACTAGTTAATTAATTAATAATATTGAGTATTTTAGTTATATCACACTTAGAATTATGAATACATAACTAGTATTATCTACGCGAATGCACAAATTTAAATATATTCATACAATAGAGCGTGCTGGTTTATTAATAATTATAATTGAATATAAAACCAGTTAGCTACTCTTCACTCATTAGTAGTTAGGTACTTATATAGTTTGTGAAATATAAACATTCGTGATTTAATAACTGACATTGCAAGGATGTTGAACCAACTTTGATTCTACTTCCTAAAGAAACAAAAAACGAGATTTAAAATTTAGAAAATTCAGTCGCAGGTTTGGCCGGCCCGCATTGTAAGGGTGGCTTGTATTGCTGTCCCGCTCGGACACAGCATCGCTGGACATTTCGACCGGGCATTTCAATTTTGAGAAAGAGTACCACTGGCCCTTACCCCGCGCCCCTGCCCGCGCGCAACTCTCTCGCTTCCGCCAAGGACGGACAAAAGGACGAAGAAGCGATAACTTCATCACTGCGTGGCTCTCTCGCTCGCACGCGCGTCTCAGTGGGGGACGACGTTGCGAATTGTTATTGAAGTCATGCCCCCGAAGGCGACTTCGGGAAGGCTGTCAGTTGCTAGTAAACGTTCACAGCGTCCGTACCGGGCTGACCCTAGCGCAGCCGACCGCGCTCGACCACCGACCGTGGGCCATCGAACGTGAACAATCAGTGCGAACTATATCCGTGAATTAATTTGACTGTGCAACATGCATTGCTACTGTGATTAATTACAATGAACTTTAAGTTCGGAACGTTTGTTGTTAATTATTTTAAATGTTAACGTGTTAAAGTTGTTGATCGGACGGTGAATATAAGTTTTGTTGTGGTACCTAGGCAGTGTACCGCGCACGTGGCGCGACGCCCGCCCGCGCGATGCCCCGAAAAACTTTCTTTGAAAACATTGCTGAAGCATAACTTGGCTCGCTGGATGCGAGTTACTCGACAATGAAATTAACCTGTAGCGCTTGACTTTTGTAGCCGACTACATGTGCGTGAATACAAGGTGTGCCATTTTTTATTTTATTTTCTTCGAACGAGGAGGTGTACTCCTGCGGATTGATGCTTTAAATGGCTAACAGTAACGCTGTGTCGTCGACATTGCCGTCGAGGGACTATCATTGTAAGGTTTGTGACCTTTATTTAGACACTGTTGATTCATTGGAGGTACATTTACAATACCACAAAGAGAATTTGTATGTGAAATGGGGAACGCAGAATTCACAAAATGATTCTGAAAACAACAACGGAACAAAAATAAAAAGTGAAACAACTGTGTCGGCTCCGGCCGATTCAAGTGACAATATGATAACGAAACCCAGTCCAGAATTTCAACAGCGTGGTACACCGGAGACGTCCACCCAGTTTCCGCACCCAGCAACACCGCAGAGTTACCACAGCGCACCGTCGCCATACCAGAATCCAGATCAGACCAACTTCTCACCTGGACCACAATATGGTAATAATTATTCTCATTCTGGCTTTTCACAAAATCAACATTCAGAGCAAATTAACTGGGATCAACCACAGTATAATCAAGAATATCACAAGTCAAACCGCTTTCATCCGTATAACATGCAAGATCGCGTGTCGCAAGTATCTTCATCAAGTCCACTGTATGGGCAACCCTTAAACCAACCGACGCCCTCTCCATCACCTAATCAATGTGACAAATGTGGCTTCGTGTGTGACTCCGCTGTTCAGCTCAATGAGCACTGCAACACAGCGCATGCTAGTTCCAGTGCAACAACTACATCCATGCCGTTTCAACCATTTCCTGGGAAACAATACAACAACACAGGTTATCATAGCGAAAATATTAAGATCAAAGAAGAACACGAAGAATCATCCGATATTTTAGATTTAGACTCGCAAAAGGTTGTGTATCAAGGAAATGAAGGGGAACAACCTACTAATCAATACGAGGAGGCTCCAGCACAAGGAAGAGAGGTCAACACACGTACAGTTCCAATGATGCCGTGGGAAACACAAAAACTTTACAGTAATCCTCAAATCAACGGTGAGGTTTCATTGTTTAAAGATCAGAAAATGTTTCAAGAACAAAAGCCATATCCGTCAGATAACAAAATATTTCATCCCGAACAAAAGTTTGCGTATAAACAAGAATTCTTACCTGTACACCATGATCAAAAGCAATTCATGCACGTTGAACAAAAAATATATCCAGGTGTGCAAATGCCACCAATCAGTGATTATACGGGGCCTGTCGCGTCTGCCAATTCTGACATGAAGCCACCATATCGCCCTTATGACTCACCAAATGCAGCACAAATATCAAGTACCCAATCTGCAAACTCCACATCATCAGCGTTACCATCCATTGGAGGCAAAGGCGCAAATTGGAAGTCAAATGAAGCCCGAAGACCCAAAACATATAATTGCACAGCATGCAATAAATGGTTTACAAGTTCTGGTCATTTAAAAAGGCATTACAATACAACATTACACAAAAATGCCGTGAGATCATCTGGCCAACCCGATCCCGCGACGATGCCAATATCAAGTCATCATCATCCAAGTCGAGAAACTTTACAAGCTCGTGCTGCCGCTCAGCAGCAGAGTGCCGACTCCAACACGCAGAGTCCGGTCCCGTCGGAGGATGGCCGGAGCATCGACGACGGTGCCTTGCAGTCGCCCTATGCATCACAAAGTTTCGAGCGTTCTCATCGAGTCGTCGCCATGCAGTCAAAATCACCATATACGCATCTACAACAGGGTAACTTAGATAATAATTTCAGTAATAATCCTTTAGCTAATCATCCTTTACAGCATCCAGTTGGTTCACATCCGTTAAATATAGGTAGTCAGCCTCCGGGGATAGGTCTCCCAGGCGAAGGTATAGGTTCAAAGGGTTCAGCAATTTCTTCTAGTGCGAATCCCCCAAACGGGGAAGCAGGTCCCTCTGTTTCACAAAATCACCATATGAGGGGCCTGCTATCAGTATCAACCAGCAATATTTCAACGCCAGCCCTAACCCAGAGTACACCAACCCTTACGGCACACACACTACCGCCGTTCAGTCATTTGGGTGTCAACCCATACAGTCCGAGGTCTACGGAACCTTTGGGGCCTTCGGTACCGGACCCCACGCACACCCCATTATATTTGGGTCAGAATTTTCAGCAGACTATAGCACCGAGTTACCCAAACGGGATGGCCCCCCACGTTATGGATATGGCTATCAACAATCTGCCTATAGCCAGTCCGGCTACTTTTGGTGAATCCGTACCAGAAGATGCCGAAGTGATGAAACAAGAAACGCCAAACCAGTCTGTCCGAGGACGCTTACCGAGCTTCTCGCAGTTGCAGACACAGAGCTTCAGCGTATATGTTTCTAATTATATCACATCACCTAACGTGGGGGGTCAAATCATTGGCGACGAGTCCGCCGCCGGTTATATTATTGTCGACCCTGTAAACTCACCAGTGCAATACAACAGCATTGATATAAACGGACATAACATTGACTACGAATATAGCTTTTCACCTAAAGTTGAGAAAGATAGCTTATCTAGTTTTGACACGGATAATATTAAAGTTTACCCCTACGGCTACGCCGTCGGTGGTAAAACAATTAAAAGAGAGGATGACGTCATGCGAAGCGACTTAAGTGAACTGCAAATTTTAAAAATAGAAGATATAATGGATTATGCTAATAAAGAAAATTATGGGGCACAAATGAAATCTCCTGCTAGTCCCGAGAGCGCCAAAGCGGAAAACGAGAGTCACGGGTCACCGTCTATCACGTCCACGGTACCAAGTACTCCACTCACTGAAAGGAACCAACTTAAGAAAAGCCCTGCTGTCACAGTGCATAAGTGTTTTGAATGCGATAAATTATTTAACAAAGCCTGCTATCTAACACAACACAATAAAACGTTTCACTCGGGGGCTAAGCCCTTTAAGTGCGAATTATGTGGTAAGCGCTTTTCAGATAACGTTTCTTGTGAGGGTCACTTTATAAAGCACGCCGACAATAAGCCATTTAAATGCAATGAATGTCCGAAATCGTTTAACCACAAAACAGATTTGCGTCGGCACATGTGCTTGCACTCGGGCAGTAAACCATTCGCTTGTGATCACTGTGGCAAGGGCTTCATAAGGAAGGACCACATGATTAAACATTTCGAAACACACATGAAAAAGAATTTGCGTTCATCATCATCATCCGTGGTGTCCTCAACGTCATCATCTTCTGCCTGAATATTTATTTATTGAATTATTAGTAACATGTCGTATCGTGCACACATATCATATTAGATGGCAATATCGAGTGAAACATTCTCTTTAAATTCATATTAAACGTATCTAAACTTAGTAGCCTGGGCGGCAAGGTTTGTTATAGATCTGTTATGTCCTTAAAGAGCTGATTTCAACGCACGCGCTTGCTCCGCCAGTTTGTTTTTTGTTGTTCATTCAATGTAACCTTGCGTTCGATACAAGGTGACTTTATATGTCTGGTGGCCTGGGTGTCTGCCCGCTGAACGTATAATTACATGACGTTAGAGTAATATTTCGCGATACATTTCGACCGATCCATATCATTTTTACATATTATCAAAAGTTATATAGTAATAATTAGTTAAGTATAATCGACACCAGTCTTATTGAAATGGTAGGTCAATCCAGTGACTGACGTATTTTTTAATGTTAATTACGTATTATTCATTCATTTTAATTTTTAAGTTTTTAATTAATGTATGACTGTTGATGTTAATGAGAATTTGTGTATCTGATTATTACTTATTTTTGTAAATACATTATTTTTATGACCTAGTTTGGGACAAGAATGCCAGAATTTAGTTAACTGTAGGCCACTATGACTTTATGATAAGCTACGAACATAATATTTGACAAATACTTCAATGTGACGGACGAGCCATACCGTAATAGATAAATATCTTTAATTCTAAAAAGGAAGATACTGTGGTAGCTTATGGTAAGCACTAATACTGCGCTTTTCGTGGTAGTAGTTCGTTTGTGGTAGCAGATATGGCTGTAACCGAACCGAAATGACGAGTTGAAGTAAATTATATTGATATTGTGGTCTATTTGTTGTGTTACAAATAAAAGTAAATTGAACCGCGTCATAAACGTCACTGTTAGTATCGTCGAATATTTCTTTGCCATTAATTATATAAACTTATTAACTAGTAATTATTTTCCATAGTAATAATTGTATTATTCGTTGTTTTACCGGTGCTTCCTATTTTATTTGTTGAAATTTGTTTTAATATTAGGCTAGTAAACTTTGAAAATTCTGTTCTTCACAGAAATGGAATAAGTATTTATGCCACTATTGAGTTACCAATGTTATTGAACGAATTTAGTTTATACATTCCTGTTTCGTTAGTTCTAGGAAAGTTAGTCTTCCTGAATGTTGCCAAATTATATCCGCCAACTAACTGTTGCGAAGCGATGTAACCTTAATGTTTTAACCTTTAGCCTAATAATAATGAAATTCTCTAGCAATAATTTAATATAATATTGTAAATGTTTTTCTTTGTATAGTAATTATTCGGCTATTAATGACGTATATGAAACTTATGGGTCGTGATGGAAACAAATCAATTTTTGTATATATGCGATAATACAAAATATATAGAACATATCAAAGTTTTTAAACTCATGAACAGTTTCAAAATATTTAACTTTATCAATTCAAAGAGCTTGTATTCAATAGTTTTGCTGCAATGTTTCTATAATTATCTGTCTTTCGTATTCTCTTTGTTCACAAGTTTTTTGAGTTTGATATGAAGTAACTTCGTAAAATATTTATAAAATAATCTTTTGAACCTGCGCACGAGTCAGTTAATACTTATTTACTAATACCGAATACTTGTTTATGAGTCAATAAGTCAGAAGAATAAGTACGACTCCATTTTTAATGTTTGTATTTAATGTTACTTATATTACATAAATATTTTTATACAATGGCAATTATCTACCTCATCACCTACTTTAACATATATATCTATACATATATAATATACCAGCAATGATATAAAATCATAAATGAACTTTTATTTGACTCGAATAATGAAATGATAATATTATATTTATTCGATTGATAGAAATATATTAATATTATGGATAGTTTGTCAGTCAAAATTTATACAACCTTCCTTGGAATATTAATTTTAAGACATATTAATAACAGACTATCGAAATTGAAGTACAAAAATATTGTGTATTATCGGACAAATAACTTATATATTATTTACTAATATTAAAGTTATGCATAAAATAGCTATAATTTTAATATCCGCTTGATTGGGACAAATATTTTCTATTTTGAAAATATATGGAATAATACTGCTCATAACAATATTAAATAATAAATTAAAGAAAATATTTAAAACTCGACTACCTCAAAAGAATCAATAGGTTTAGTGATGGATGGGTCCCGTACACGCCTTTGGGACGCAAATAGCTAACTAAATACCTCGACTTGCCTTCCTTGTCATAGTTTAACATAAATTTATATTGTTTATTTACAAGTGTGAAAACAAAAGGCGTGCGACGGGACTCGATCTTGTATTTTAAGGCAAATATTGTCTCCACATACTATTCAAATGTCACTTGTAGTGTAGTACCTATCTAGTACATAAATTGTTGTAAATATTAAATCTACGATAAATTTTGTTATTTATCATATTCAATTATTATATTCATCGATAGACTTATCTCGATATAAGTTGATGTAGCGATTACATTTCATAGTTCGTTAAGATTAAAACACAGTGAAAAGTGATTATTTTTTTGTATAAATATAATGATTTATTTTAATTATCAGTTACCAATGGTTTTATGTTAAACAGTTGAGTAAAATCGGAACATTTAAAGATGTTGTTTTTTTTCCAAAAATTCCCTTCCAGATGTTAGCAATCGGCAAAGAGGGGAAATAATATTTTTTTGTTTATTATTAATTAGCTAAATGCGAAATTTCAGTTACTGAACGAAGACACGTGGTTTTTGTGAGCAAAACATGACTAAAGTAATAAATGACTACTATGTTCAAATCACACGGACTTCGTTTAGGATTAGTACTAGATTTCTAATAGATTTATTTTAGATTTAAGTGACAGGTTTGTATAATAATGGTAGCGAATGTAATATGCATAGCGTTGATGTGTCTGTATTGTGAACAATATCTGACCGGCTTATGTTAATTAATGATCACAATAATTTATCTAATAGCTGTTGTTCATGTCACAGACATATCAAATATATTTGCTCAGCGATTTCTTGACCCAACCTTTCGTGAATGCCAATATTTTTATCATTGTTTAATGAGTTGTAAAATATTGACATTGTATTTCACGATAAATATTGCAACAATACCTGGTACAGTTACATTTATAATATGATCTGTCATTTAATATAAATTTAATGTGGATTTAATGGTTGTTTTATTTCACCCTGCATATGCGAAATATGTATAGTTATCACTTGTGGTACGTGACCTATAACTTTTCTTTGCTCTTGAGGTGTGACCGAAGACATTTGTAGTATATGCTTTCAGATCAAAGATTGCCAAAATTATTATTTTTTTAAATACATGACTCTTGTATTTCCTCATTGAGATCACGGCTGAGTTTCTTTTACAGTTCTTCTGAAATAATACGATTATTAATCGTTGTTCGTGATAAATGCTTAAAATGTATGAGTACTAATATTTATTCTGCAAACTCGATATTTCTATTCGAACTTGATTCCAATCATATTAAAATAAATCGAAATTATTTGGAACTGAGAGGGTACATAATAATTTGTAATTCGAATCAAAAGATGAAATTGGAATACAAGTAAATGAATATTATTAGCTTGCATAATTATAATTAAACCTAATGACTGGATTAACGTATTTGTTATTTTTAGCAATGTTATAATTTTTTTAAATTAAATTTGACAAAATAGGTGAATTGGTTTTGTGTACTAACTAAATATTTAATTATATTTAACCCACTTATTTATTTATATAAATATTTATGTTTTTTGAAAATAATTGTTTTTTATCTGCAATTAAACCGATAGATATTTGCATAACAATAATCTCATGTAAATAACGAATATTATTTAATTTTTTTTTTAATTTGTGACTTTATGTTTTATTTTTATTAATTTAATTTAAGTCCTGATTATCTGTCCAGTTCCAGCCACATACGATAATATTATCTTAATATAACCAAATACATTTTGTCTTAATTAGAATCTACAATCTATATTATAAATATAAAGAACACAAAGACTAATTAAATTATTTAATATTTGTTATAACTGTAAACTTAATAAAATATTCTCTGAAATATCAAAATAATAATTAAACATATCAGAAAAACTGCTGCATTTATATTGTATTTGCATATAAATATGTTATGTTATTATTTAAAATCTTTTCGTAAAAATAATTATGCAAGATGCGTCAGAAATCACTTCTCACACTCACAGAGTTTCTTTGAAATGTGCATGTTTCTAACTAAATGAATGAAAGTTGGATTTTTAAATAATTTAAAGTCATTATCAAAAGTCAGGATTAAGTAGCCACAATAAATAAATATAAAGTATTTTTTTAACTTAATTTATATGATTATTATACGATTGGAATGAAACAAACACAAAATTTTACGGGAAGCTTACATAGGTACGTCAGACTAGCCCATTTTAAATTAGTTCAACCATTTCTGAGATTAGTGTGCAGAAAAAAAAACCGGTTACTTAAACACCACGTTGTTATTTGAAGAAAATATTTAATACACTGACACGGAATGTCTTCGATTCATTCACTTAGCAAACATATTTTACTTATTGAACTATTTTTACGTCAAGTTTAATGCTAGTTTAACAGAAAGGGAAAATGCGGTTTGATATTTGAAAAGGTTAGTTAAATAAATGACCCCCTTTAGTTAGGAATTAAACTGTTAAAATCAATGATTCATGCTTAGTAATTAACTAGGCTTGTTTTAACAGAAATAAAATAAGAAAAAAACATTTAGATTTTTATGTACTTGAATTTAAAATACAATGTGAACTTGCGAGAAGTTTTGTGTGTTATAAATGTAAAAGTAAATCAGTCTAAATAGTTGTAACATAAAAAATGCCTTTCATATTTCAGTAAAGAAAATAATTTTGGCAATGTTATCTAACAGCATGAGAAATCCACTGAAGTTATGGTCACAAGTTCTCGAACTTGTGTCCATGTTCTTGTCATAATAATTTACTGATTCACTGATGCCACCAGCTGCTGATGACTTCAAAATTCCTGACGAGAAGTAAGTATAAAAATAGTAAGTATAATGGCAAAGAAAACTCACTTGGCAAATAACCAAACATATATTTATTATAGGCTATATTTCCGTAATAATCATGATTCATGACATATTTAGAAAAATCATTAAAGTTTGTGAATCTTCCTTGACGCACTAAGTTTTATCAATCCATACAATATCTATTGGTAAGTGATGCGCTTAGCCTAATGCCATACTATGGCCTAGTATTCTTCAAAGCCCTCAAGGCTCTAAATTCGGCGCTCAGCCTTAATATTCAGTAAATTCTCAATCTTCAATAAACTTTAAGCCAAGATTACTACTCATTAGTATTACCTGGTGGTTAAAAAACCGTCATGGTACCACCAGTCTGAATCTTTACCATTTCTAAGAAAAAGATAAGTAAGGAAATATAGGCGGCGGCAATTACTTGCTCTGGTAATTCTATTTATTCAATACAAACTATTCATTACAATTAATTTGATTTACATTTATGATACATTTACAATTGAGGTGAGAATAATAGTGAAAAATAAATTCTCTCAACATTGCAGAACATTAGACATCAACGCGTTTTATGTTAGATAATTGTTAAAAGCGTTACCAATCTTTTTCTGTGAACATAAAACCTTATTCTTTTCTTCGTTTTCTACCTGGCTTTAACTTTAGCTTGTTACTTCAATTTAAAAGAGTGGCAATGAGTTATTGCTACTTCATCTCATTAAAGCGTAACCATTTCCGAAGTGATGATAATTTGTTTTAAGTTATATTATTAACAATAAAAAGTGTTGTAAGTTTTACAAGTCACATTGATATTGATAGAATAAATTAATGTAACTATTGTAAAACAAACACAAATTTAGGTACAATAGTGTGTTTAAAAACTTTGAAATCATTTCGTCAAATTCATTTCAATAATCGTTATTTAGTAGGTATAAAAGGTAAGCTATTACAAACTTTTGTGGGTATTTCAGAAAAACTGTACTACTTAGAAAATCAAACATAAATTTATTGTGACTTGCTGTACGCGGCAAACGTTGTATATACGTACCTACGCATAGATGTATTCGCTGTTATTTAAATCGATTTTTGACTAGGATGTTATGTAACTTGCAACACCAGAGAAATCACCGGGGCATTATGAACGGGCTTTTGAAGGTATTCATGTCATATCGTCGTTTTAAAACTTCAAAAAATATTCACTTTTTTATTTTGACTTTGCTTTAAAACTTGAAAACCGCAATGCAGGGTAATGCCTCACATCTAGGTGGTGCAGTTAATATTTTAATTTATGGCGTGAGGTGCAATGATGGAGTCAGCCGCAGGAATCAAGTCAACCAAACACACTTCGGTACACATTCATGATAAATGCAATATTCAACACACAATGTTAATGATTACTAACTAATTGTGTACAGCTTCGTAAGTATTACAATATAATTTACAGATGTACAAAGACAACCGTAAAAAATTTAGAAAATCTATTCTCCTTTACAAAACCTTTAAAAAAAATAGCTAAGCTTAGTGTGATCTAGTCAACTAAAATAAATTAACAATCACATCGTACACTGATACGATTGTGGATGGTGTAGATAAAAACAAAACAAATTCTATATTTATTACAATTTATTCACAACAAAATATTGCTTAAAAATGTATTTATACAACTTATGTGCTTACATAAGGTGAAACTATTACCACGTGGCATTGAACCAACATTACTGTACGATATTACCATGATTGGTTGGCCAAAATGGCTGCCAGCGCTTAGGTTTTTATAGCTCTCTTCTTTATAAATTATTTTTTTTATGGAAAAGCAGGACAAACGAGCATACGGCTGTTAAGTGATCACCGCCATCCACACTCTATTGCAACACCAGACGAATAACAGGAGCGTTCCTGGCCTTTAAGGAATTGTTTTATAAATATGTAATAAAAAACTAACCTCATATAAAATTCATGATAATTATATTAGTGAAAATTAAGAATGACGTTATTTTACAATATTTATATTGGATAAAACAAATAAAAATAAATTAAATAAAAAGTTAAGACTATTATACAATTGACAGCTAGCATTTATATAAAAATAATATCCTGTAAATATTTTAATTTATTCATTATCAATAAATAAATTTGATAAAACAATATAAAATGTTAAGCAGAAACATATTTTTAAATGTTCAATTAGCTAAGTATATATTCAACTCAAACTTTCGAGAAACTGCAAAAGCATCATCACAATTGAGATAAACTTATAAAATAAAATTTATTACAACGCAACAGACATTCGAATTGCTACTAGTAATGTACCACTTCTATAATTTATATTCCATTACCAACCGGCGGGCCAGGAATTCATTGGAACTGGAACTCATGGTTGATGAAGCCTTTCGTCATAAATAATAATGTGGTCCCAGTTTTTTATGGATTTATAGGATAACGAAGACAAATACGCTTACATTTTTAATTTCATATAATAATTATATCATGCACAAAATTAAATGTATGATATAATATTAGAAATAAAATTCAATAGGGATGTAGTAGTAATAAGCGGTGCTGATTGACCCCCTTATTCGTAATAGTCTGCTAACTTAAAGCATTGCTTATTATCACTCTGTCTTCTTCTATTGACCTAAGTCAGAATACGAAAAAACACTCCTTAGCAGCTGTTTAAAGTTAGCGGACCATTATGAATAAGGGTTAGTCTATAGATTTATGAAAGATAGGGCTGGACATCTGATACGGACAAGAAATAATCTCATAGAACCAAGTAGGTATGGTATAAGGTTCTTCCAATGGAGCAACCATTATTAACGTTTACAAAGTACCAGTAATTTCCGGAGGTGTTTAATGTTGAAATATAACTGACAGAACAAGGACTCATTTAGAATGACAAAGACGTGAATTAAAAATTAATTTAGGCAGTTTGGGGATCTTTCGAATTTCTATAATTTAAATAAAATTCCATGACCAAATGAAAAAGTAAAATAAATGCGTTGATAATATTATATTTTGTTATTTGGGTTGTTTTTAGTTCCTAATACCCCACTGGCAAACAAACCCTCAATAATTAATTCATAGTCATATTCGGAAGTAGCACCTAATATGTTAAAATAATTATCAATTGTTAAGTTGTGTCAAAAAATTCAAGTTAAATAGCACTTAACTCATATTTAACTTTCTTGTGGGTACGTTTCAAAAGTTGTTATTTGATTTAAACTCCGCATTAGTAATAAGTATTCAATAACTGACAAAGAATAAATAATCAAATTTAAAACTCACACAGATAAAGAATAGGTTATGGGTATGTTCCGGTATGCACTGCGAGCACTGCACAGTGCTATCACTGTAGAAAAATTCGTTCGTTATGGACTACCAGTATACCTGCCGCAGTACCCTAGGGAAATATATGACGTCATAAATCGCCGCCATATTCTACTGTGAGCACTGGCGCTTTCGAGGTAAGGTACTCGCAGTACTTTAATCACGTGATCAGTCAAAACCACTCGAGTGCCTAAAATATTTTTAATTTGACAGTACTCCAACAAAAGTTTTTTTTAATGAACTAGAAAACTTTAATACACTCATTTGAATGCTGCGTCAAAAATGCGGCTGATAGTATACGGGATTGCGTTCCGTTTTAAATAGTAATAGTATAACTGGCTATAAAGGAACGGCTTCACAGTATACTAAATTGACACACACACACACACTGTACAGTGGTTGCAGTGCATATCGGAACGCACCCTTAGTTTATTAAAATTGACATAAGTGAGGGTATATTGATATAATTAAAATCTATAGGTGTGCCTAAAAACGGCGAACAAGTTATGAGTACTTGAGTAGATGCCGATTTACAATAAATATCAACAATCTGCGCGGATTGTTACAGAAAATAGTCGTGTAAAAACAAAATACTTATTATAGTTCGTGAGAGAAGCATTGAGTCACCATTGTGACCTTCGAACGAAAGTAAAACCGGTGTAGGTCAGTGTAGCGCACAGCTCGCCGCAACTCGCCTTCACTTTCAATGATCTATTCTGATCAGTGAATGATGATATAACTTTGTGTTTTATAATAGACAAAACACACACAAGATATCCTGTTCCTATAATATTTTTGTTTTGTTATATATTTTTATAGAACAACTAGCTGACCCAGCAAACGTTGTATTGCCGATATTAAAATCGCGATACTAAAGTAACTGTTGATCGTAGACAGGTGAAAATTTGAAGTTGTATGTATTTTTTAATGCTGACTCATAATCAAACAAACATAAAAAAAATGTCAAAAAAAGAAAAATTTGGCGTGGACACTTAACACTTAGGGAGATGAAAAATAGATGATGTCCGATTCTCAGACCTGTCCAATATGCACTCAAAATTTCATGAGAATCGGTCAAGCCGTTTCGGAGGAGTTCAATGTTTAGCACCGTGACACGAGAAATTTATATATTAGATTAAAATATATAAATTGTGAACCCTAGTTTTTGGTAGGTACTGTTAATATGAATTGATATGGAAGAGCGTGGCCTTCTAGCACGTTCCACTACTATGTTTGTACCCTTTTTTGCTACTGATATAATTTTTGAACTGATTAGAACGGATTCCTTTTATTTATTACTTAGTACAATTTAATTTTTTTACGACGACCACATATCCTGGGAGTACATTATTAATTGGAGACCAAATGAGTAATACACCAGGATACTTCTCACTAAGCTAGTATATAATAATATTCAGAAGTATTCCAGTTTAAGCGATCTGCAACTCTAATAACAATTTTTAACATCCTATTTGCCTTAGAACAAATATAAATTACAATGGTTTATAGCCTTCAAAAGCCGATTGTTAATTATCCTTATAAGTCAATCTGGTTAAGAATTATTAACATTCATATACAAATATTAAATTTAGTATATAATAATCAATATAAAAATGAACCCTATATCGGCACGATATTACTTAAGAAGGGCTTTACCAATTTCATTCATCTTTTTTTTTTAATTTTTGTAGAATAGAATATGTCGTAGAGGTAGAATCTTACATTTAATAAAAACAGTCAAGCAATAAATTAATTCATTTTTTATTTTGAACAGAACAACGTTTGTCTGGCCAGCTAGTAAATAATAAAGAGTCATTATCATTACAAAGACAATAACGGTTATACTAGGGTTGGACTATTTAATGTGAATAAGTTTTCATCTGCGACATTACTACCACCACTCCTATGTCAAAAAAATTAGTCATCTTATAACTTGCTAGAACTAATAATATTAT
Source organism: Leptidea sinapis (assembly GCF_905404315.1). Taxonomy (NCBI): domain Eukaryota; kingdom Metazoa; phylum Arthropoda; class Insecta; order Lepidoptera; family Pieridae; genus Leptidea; species Leptidea sinapis. The sequence continues at coordinate 6,229,071 of NC_066312.1, read as the reverse complement.
TACCACTCTTATGGACAATAGATACTGTTTAATGTAACGTATATCGTATAGTATATCCTAAGTATGGGCCTTATGAGAAAGCTCATAGTCGCTCACGAGTTTCCCTGCCGTATAGAATCAGAAATGAGTAGATCCGTAGGAGAACCAAAGTTACTGACATAGTCCAAATTATTGCGAATCTCAAGTGGAAGTGGGCAGGGCATATAGTTCAATGGACAGATGGCCGTTGGGGCAGTAACGTCCTCGAATGGCGACCACGTACCGGAAGATGCAGTGTTGGTAGGACACCACAAGATGAACCGACGATCTGGTCAAGATCGCCGGAATACTTTGGATGAGGGCAGCGCAGGATCGTCGTGGAAATCTTTGGGAAAGGCCTTTGTCCAGCCTTTGGACGTCTTCCGGCTGATAATGATGTTGATATCGTATAATATCAGGATCGTACCGCGCCACGATCTTGAACACATTAATCTGGATTCGTCACCTTGAGACTTAGACTGATTACATCTATAGAGCGTACTTAGACTTTGCTAATACTTACGTAAAACTATTTGAGTGTAATAATACGCAAACTTGACCATTGCATTAATTTCAGTTGTCAAATGACTATGAAATCGAAATCAAAGATTGCTTGCAAATTCTTCAATGTGCTTATGAACATACGGAACATTATCAAGAATGATAATTAATTATTATTGAGATGCAAAAGTCAAAATGTTTATTTCTTTAAAATAATAATAATTATTCTTACTATAATAATTCTTTATGTACATAATGTGTGTATAAAAGTTAACGAAAATTACAATAAGATAACACATTAGCCGAAATGGGCATGCAAATTACATTAGCTCCAAGCCACTTTAAAATAATAAAATTTTATTATAACAAGTAGGTACATATTTTATTATCATAACATATTAATTAATATCTACACTAAATATACAATATGTAGTCAAAATAATAAAACCCAAGATTATAAATATTTACAAAGTCAAAGATACAGCATAGAAATTCATATTGTGTTCTCAAAAAAGGATTGATATTGAGCAAACGATTTTTGGTATACAGGGTGTCCCAAAGTTATGGGACATGAAGGGAATGTACCTTAAATATCGTAGATAGGGTATTTTACTGAAAGAAGACTTTATGTTATTTTTAAAAGTTAGTAATTCTGTATTCAAAGATTTTCTAAAAATTACTTGCCTCGTCTGGGAATCGAACCGACTCAAATGTAAAAAAAATGTAATAAAATGTAATTTTTAGAAAATCTTTGAATGCAGAATTACTAACTTTTAAAAATAACATCAAGTCTTCTTTCATTAAAATACCCTATCTACGATATTTAAGGTACATTCCCTTCATGTCCCATAATTTTCGGACACCTTTATAAAGTAGTGTTGATTATCAATGAGAACATTGCATATTTTTTACTTCTTGATATACCTGTTCTTTGGTATGAAACAGTTGACAGGAATATTGATTCAATAAACTACTACCTGAAAATACATATACACAGATATGAGGTGCCGGGAAACGAGCTCAGACAAGTTGCTCATTGGCACAGAGTTAGTGGAACGCGTCCACAAATCTTATCTTGGAAGCTGCGTGTCAGAGACTGGAGGGACTGGAGATGATATCACTTCACGGATCGCTAAAGTACGAGCAACCTTTGCACGGCTTCGATCCGTACGGCAATTACGAAAACTTACACGGAGAATTAAGCTAAAGATATTCCAGTCCAATGTGAAGACCGAAGTGCCGTGTGTTGATTTTTTTATCATAATTAATTCTTATTAGTCGCTAATTCTTACACATTTCGACTTCTTACTTATCACGTAAATTTAATTGATTTGTTTCAGTTAAAATTGACAATATACAACTTATTGTTTATTTTGTTATTTACCAAATGCTCCTTAGATTGATGACACATTTTAAATAAAAAATGGCTGGATGTTAAAGAACACGTCGAAAAAAGTTGACAACACTGGGGCAAAACCTAAGGAGGGCTATGATATTCTTGCTTTTTTTATGAAAATAAGGGACCAGACGAGCAGGACGTTTCAACGGATGCTAATTAATACGCCCTGCCCATAACAATGTAGTGCCGCTCAGGATTCTTGAAAAATCCAAAATTTCTGAGCGGCAACACAATAATTGCGCTCGTGACCTTGAGACATAAGATGTTAAGTCTCATTTGCCCAGTAATTTCACTAGCCACGGCGCCCTTCAGACCGAAACACAGTTATGTTTACACATTACTGCTTCACGGCAGAAATAAACGCAGTTGTGGTACCCATAATCTAGCTGGCATCCTGTGCAAAGGAGCCTCCCACTGGATCATTCCTACAATCAGGCTTGCCTACAAGACAGGTAGACTTAGATCATAGACTTGAATTAAGATATTATATTTCTCTGTATTCTTCTACTTTCGTATAAGGTATACGTATATGGGTAAAAGCTGTCTTCAAGTCAGTGATTTGACTGTGAAGTGACTTGACCATAGAGAGCCAAAACTGTCATGGTATTAGCCAGGGGTGCTCAAGCTTGAACTGCTGGCGATCTACCTCAAAATTGTTAGACTATGATCGATCGGCTCTGAGAGGCTTCAAGTATGTGTGATGAAGGATTGTCGTCTAGGTAGAGTGTCACGATGACATAGATATTAGTTTTGCGCAAAATATGCATTTTTTTAGTCAAGGTAAGTGTAGGTCTGCTCTTAAATGTCAATGAAAAAACTCATAATTATTATTCAAAATTGCGAGATTATTGGTTCTTACAAAACAAACGCGTTCTAAAGTTCTAAGCTTAACTAAAAAGCGACTTTGGATCTAGGTATGTCTGTAATCTGCATGTCTTGAGCATACTTTTCATAAGATGGTACGTAATTACCGATTTTAGTTTATCATACCGATTTTTTCCTTGAGATCGACTCAAAAAGCACTCGCGATCGACCAGTCGATCCCGATCGACCGTTTGAGCACCCCTGGTATTAGCGCTTCTATTTGGATTGGGCGCTAGGGCATATTGGCTGTCTCTGGCTGTACCAAGATCAACAGTTTATTCTTATTGCGTAACTTTTAAAATAACAACAATCATGTCGACGAGGTTCGAGGCAAGAGGCAAAGTGGAATCCAATATTGTTTTACATATATAAATATAAATTAATATAAATTTGTTAAAAGCAATGCTTTGATACATACTAGGACTGTCAGTTGTTCATGTAAGGCTTATTATCTTAGAGCCAATTTTTTTTATTTTTAGTTCAGTAACTAGTGAGACACCACTTGCAGAATTTGCCAGAAGCAGTACCTGTTAAGGAACATAAAGACTTGCTATTGCACAATTTGTTAAATTTTTTCGAAAGGGAAAAATAAAGCGTAAACAAATCTTATCCGGTTTCGAATAAGCAAAATTAGATACATTAACATTATTTCGTCTCGACTTGAAGGAATTTCAACAAATAGAGAAATAAAATGTAACAGCCAGTACAGTCATTCAACTTTAGCTTTTTTATACTTGTAATACACTTGGCATTCAATAAATTTCCGTTCTCACGAGATTTGATAACGCTGTAGGTGCCGCGCAACGTGGGCGAGACGCCAAAAGACTTTGCGGTCGCGCTGCGATTCTTAGAACTGTGTATTCATTAACGATTGATTACAGTCTGTTCGTAAATGGTATATATTGCTTGGAGTATTAAAGTGCCGCCTTGTAGATACATACGGGCTGCTGGCACTTCTAGATCAATTACAAATATTTATTTATTACAACAAAATACAAAATATACAATCAGTTTTGGGGTCTCCTCTTAAGCAAAGAGTTGCCTGTAGTAGGAGGCCCCGCTCTTCCATAGCAAAAACATAATAATAAGATGTAATAATAAACAAGTTGACCTTAACATATATATAATTAATTAACTAAGGGAAAGAAATCTACTAACAATAATAACATACTAAAATTGATTTATTTGTAATCGAAACTTAATGTGCTGTGTGTGTGTGGGTGTGTGTATGTATGTATGAATGTGATCGAGTGTGTGATTGTATGTATTGGTGAGTGTTGTGTGTGGGTGTGTGTGTTCTTCAAGATTTAGTATCTAACTATAAGTAGGCTTTCAGTGTCTTCATAATAATATGACCTTATCCACTCAAATATTATTTTCTTGCATTCATAGTATGATTTTTCATATATATTGTTTAGTTTATTTATTTTATTATACAGTAAGGCCGCACTTTTTCATACTGTATACTTGCAAACGTTGTTTTGGTGTGAGGTACATGAGCAACAGTGTGTTTTATTCTCTTATTTAGTAATGTACTATTGTAAGGAATAGTTTTATGTATTTTTAATACCGTATGTACTATATACAACTTTCTAACTGTCAATAAGGTACTGTCAGAATAGATGCTATGCGTGGGATGATCGAACTCGCAACTCACGCGGTATGTGAATACGTCATCTCTTCCGTCTGTGCAATAGACGCTGTTGATGCTGCTTCACCTTTGAAGTAATAAGGAAGAATAAGACGGTACTTGAATTAATTAATTTAGCTGTAATTGAACACAAGATTAACTAAAGGCCGTTTTCAATAACGTATATCTAGTTACGGATAAATTGCTGTCACCGTTTAATGACAAGATCTTATCAATCCATAGTTATTTCCAATATAGGTTAGACATTAGACGATAGGTTATTGAAATATATATATATATATATATATAAGTAAGCGTAAAAGTATAGATTTGTCTACCTCTAGTAAGTTAAACTAAAGATAGATAGCTTATTGAAAACGGCCGTAAATCGCATACCAACCAATACTGGTAATTGAGCCATCTTGTCTTTTTTCTGTCTATAGATAGGTATTATATAGGTATAGGACTTTTTTTTTATGAAAATAAGGGACAAGACGAGCAGGACGTTCAGCTGATGGTAATTGATACGCCCTGCCCATTACAATGCAGTGCCGCTCAGGATTCTTGAAACCCCCAAAAATTCTGAGCGGCACTACAACTGCGCTCGTCACCTTGAGACAAGATGTTAAGTCTCATTTGCCCAGTAATTTCACTAGCTACGGCGCCTTTCAGACCGAAACACAGTAATGCTTACACATTACTGCTTCACGGCAGAAATAGGCGCCGTTGTGGTACCCATAATCTAGCCGGCATCCTGTGCAAAGGAGTCTACTATTCTCTGCAACTTCTTCTCTGCATCTATGTTATATGGTATAGGGTTGGGTCGCTAATTCTGCCATCCCAACTTACTCATACCTCTGATGTCTCCCATGACCTCGGGGAGAGTCCTCGGTGACCCCAGGTATTTGGCCCTACATGTGGCCTCACTTCGGCACTCCAGGATGAGGTTTGTTACTCTGTACTTATTATTATACGTTACCTCTGAAGCTATTGCAGAGTTACGTGGTTTTTATTATCACATACTTACGGCAGGGAACGGTAACAGTTGTATATGATATATAGAAAGGTATTTTATCTTTTGTTAAATATTTCCTGACGTCACATAATCAAGCTCAGAGAGATACAAGTAAGAGATACTATTTAAATATCTGTTATCCTAAAGTTGTTAACGAAGTCTGCTATGGCCGACTGCCTGGGAATTTAAACTTCGAAATATGAAATATTATTTTTAAGATATTAAAGACACCAGGTGCATAATGTTTTATAGGTTTTATAAAATGGCTTAATATAAAGTTAACATGAATAACATTAACATTAACGTTAACATTCATAGTCACACCTTGGTGTAAATATTTTAATATATTTTAAGCTTATCTAATCTAGTGACTAAAATGTTTAGTATAATAAAGTTAATAATAATAATAAGGCTACTGGAAACCCAAGCGCTGGCAGCTATTTCGGTCAACGGATCAGCCTTCCTATCCAACGCGGTAATGCTGCCAGTATTCTTAGTACGCTTCCACGTAATGATAGTTTTAATTTTATGTAGTCGTAGTATTGTAAATATAGTTATAAGATTTGTTTTGTTTGAATAATAAATATATAATTTTATAAAGTTAATTTAATCTAAAATGTTTTCGTTTATTAAATCTAATCTAATCTATTTACTAAATTAAGCCAAAAAGTTTAAATACAATAGGCCGCTGTCGTGATTTTAAAAGTGAGCTTTAGAAAGAGCCACACTATAAAAACATATATTTGTACAAGCAAACACACTGTCCTGAATTTAATAATTCACTTTTGGTTCCTGTGTTATCCCTTGCGAACCTTATATAGAAACCGCATCATTTACGATTTTATTATAAAACTTGATAATTCAATAGATAAAAAAAGTGTAATGAATTATGTATACAATTTTGTATTCTAGTTTTACTAAGCTTTTTTTACCGATATAAGTTGTCGTATTCTGTCAATCTTCTTGTTTTAGCTTGTTCAACATGATCCCAGAAAATGTATTACGAAATTTAAAATAATTGTTAAAAAACGTTTGTGTGGTTAAGGTTACTATAACATTAATGACTTTCTTAATGATACCACAGAATAAGAATAGAGCGATCGCCCTCTGGCTGTTAAATAGTGAGTTTTATTTTATATTGTACCTAACCATATTTTTATTAAAAAAAAAGGTAGCCTGCTGATTTTCTTGCGCCCGTTATCCTCAGCTTACCCGTTTTTGGAATGGGAATGTTTTCTAATTTTACTTTCAATAAGTGATATTATATCCTACTTTAAATACAAATATTTAAAAAAATACTACACTACTACTTCAAATACACTCATTGCAGTACGTGTATATGTTTCATTGAACGGTTTGCAATGGAATGAAAACAGTAAGGCCATCCTTGTTCCGCCGGTGTATTAAAGGATCCTTAATAATTGTTGTTGTCCTTTTCATCACCACAGAACTTATATTTTTATGAAAATGAGGGTCGAGACGAGCAGGACGTTCAGCTGGTGGTAATTGATACGTCCTGCCCATTACAATGCAGTGCAGCATTCTTGAAATACCCAAAAAATCTGAGCGGCACTACAACTGCGCTCGTCACCTTGAGACATAAAATGTAAAGTCTCATTTGCCCAGTAATTTCACTAGCTAAGGCGCCCTTCGGACTGAAACACAGTAATTTTTACACATTACAGCTTCACGGTAGAAATAGGCGCCGTTGTGGTATCCATAATCTAGCCGGCATCCTTGCAGGCATCCGGCATGTACAAAACTCGCGATGAGCGAGTCGGACTCGGTCTTGTCCGGTTTTTTTTGATATGGTATATCCATGGTAACTTACAGATTTTGTCCTTAAAATGTTAAAGCTAAACGCAGACTACTAGAACGACAACCTTTTCTTTCTTAACAAGTCAGCGTGTTAATTGTATATGCACCAAAAGCCACGTGGAAATCGCTAGGTATAAATTAAATTAGATTTAAGCATGACATTGCAATACGGTTGGTGAACTTATTATAGGGTCATTGGTATTTCGTCAAGGTGATACAATGCAGTCATCGGATCTTAACATTAGAAGACGATTTATGAGATAAGTTGTCTCAAAACATTTTAAATGCGACGAATATGCGAAGGTTATTCTGATAGCTGTCTCATCGATCAGATGCTAATATAATATTTTATGTAATAAAAATATAGACTATGGCATAGATTATGTTCAGGTTTATTTAATACATTCATTCATTCATTCATTCAAATATTTTTTTTTCAAAATAGGATGTGACATCACTTATAGAAAGTCAAAAACTGAATGAAAAACCAAAACGAATGCCTCAGACCTGAGAAGAATGGGCGCAACAAACTCAGCGATCTTTTTTTTTCATCAAAAAAATATGTTTACAAAGTAATATTGTACAAATAAACTTATTATTTAATTGCATGAGGGCGGTCACTCCATTCCCAATCTGCCTTATCTTTTAAGCCTCCTCTCCACTATCGGCGACGATCGTTACTTGTATGATCGTCTGTCATATCGGCAAGTTGTCAAGTCATTGATGATCGTGTAAGCATCCACACGACCGTCCGTGATCATTTATTGAGCGGCAGTCCTTCAAGATGGGCATGGAGTTTATAGCTGCTGCTAACATTCATTTAATTTCAGTATACAATCATTTTGTCAATTTAGTGGAACGAAAAGTTGTGAAAAAAAAATGGTGTTGTAGCATTCATCTTAAGAGAACAAAGTAAATATACCTATCCACGTTAATTTAACTGATTATGGTATCCTGGTTACTAGCTTCGCTCACTGTCCAGTGTGCTCCAATGAATGACCGGGGATCGTGTGGGCACGCGCACGCAAATATACGCAAATTCCCTTTGATGCGTGCCCGAAAAAACCGATCATTGATCGCTGCGATCACTATGACGATTATAGGCGATAATCGGCGACTAGAAGCGAATAAGCTCTCCACACGATCGTGCTCGCTTGTAATCGGCGCCTTTAATCGGCGATTGTGAAGAGGCACCATTACACAAGAGAAGCGGCAAATGGAAATTTTTATGCGTATATGTGATTAGTTGTTTGTCATGATATAAATACACAAATTAAATTTGAAATTAATTATTAATTAATCCTAGAAGTGCGGGTTATCACTTTAAAAAAAATAACAAATTGTATATGATATAAATAAATAGATAAATGAGGAGATCCGTAGGAGATTCAAAGTCACCGACTAAGCTCAGATGATTTCGAAATTGAAGTGGCAGTGGGCAGGGCACATAGCTCGACGGGCAGATGGCCGGTGGAGCAGTAAAGTCCTCCAGTGGTGACCACGTACCGGATGACGCAGTGTTCGAAGGCATACCTACAAGATGCACCGACGATCTGGTCAAGATCGCCGGAATACGTTGGTTGAAGGCAACGCAGGACTGATCGTCGTGGAGATCTTTTGGGGACGCGTTTGTCTAGCAGTGGAAGTCGGAGGATAAATAACACACTTTCACTCAAATTATTTAGTTCCAAATTAGGCATATTATGCATAGGTTGCCAGGCAATGGTATATATTTTAATATAACATATTAAACAAAAATACGTGCAAACATACTATACTACCGGCCACATTATATCTGTATCTCCCTCCCCAACGTGAAGCCCTCCCCTCCTGTTCACTCCGCCGCGCTCGTCCTGTTACGTTAGTACAGTTTGTAGTTTCATTACCATTACGTAATGTCGTGATATTTTCGTGCCGGTACTGCTTTATTTTTCAAGTTTTCATTGGTACGTTTTGACTTTTGTTTTTAATAAGTCTGTAGACTGTGTTGTTCTATAATTAAGTTCTAGTAATATATAATAATAATAATAATAATAATAATAATAATAATAAATCCATTTATTCCATATCTCTAAAAAAAGTGTACATATACAATATTGTTAGTTTTTTTTTGTTAGTATTATTTGCTTAATCTAGGTTTTTAGTACAATTGTTATTTAGTTAAATTTTTAGATATGGATCCCAGATTGGATAACGGCCTCCTCCAACTTCATCCACAACTTTCTGTCAAGTGCTTTCTGCATCCAATCTTTTCCTGCTTATTGTGCTATGTCATCAGCCCACCGTTTTATTGCTCTTCCTACATTTCGTTTTCCTGATGTTGGCCCCTTCCAACGTGTAATTTCTCTAGTCCACCTCCTGTCGGTATACCGTGCAATATGTCCAGCCCATTTCCATTTAAGTGCCAGGGCATGTGTGAGTGCATCGGTGATCTTGGTTTACTGTCTTATCCTGGCGCTTCTTACTTTGTCTGTCTTCCTTATTTTTAATAAGCTTCTTCTCCATTGCTCATTGATTACTCGTAATCATCTGCTTGACTTTTTCTGTAAATAATAAGCATGGTAGGACACTAGTATCGATTTTGTTCTAGTAATATATGTAATAGAAAAATAAATACTTTTTGTAGTTAACCTAGATTCTGTCATTCATTTTTCATCATTATAATAAGCATAACAACATAACCTTTACTATCTATTTATCTTATCAATTAGACAAAAAAAATCGTAGATTATTTATTGATAATAACAACCTAGTGGTGCTTGTTATGCGCACCGTAACAAATCGAGTCAGGGTAGTTCATACAACTCGTACAAGCAAACAGTTGTTATTAAAATACGCGAAAACCAGGGCCTTATTACGGCCGTTCCCAGTCTATCTCTTACTTGAGATAAAAATCGTAAGTATCGTTGACTTTTCTGTCCCAATAAACTTATCGACGGTAACTCACCTTATCCGTACACGCTGTCTGTCAATGGGACGATGTATAGCTTACCAGCGATAGAAGTTTGTATGAAAATTTCAATTCACGCGTCCCAATATATGTCGATAAGAATGACTTATCGGGTATATTGGGACAGCTTCAGATTATTGACAGCTAATTACTGACAGTAGAAGGTAGTAATTTATCTCTTTCTGTAGATAGTATATTGGGAACGGCCGTTAGTCAATGTCACTTGCCACTGGATAATGGGTCGTCAATATGATATGTTTGAGCTTTAAAAAAGGCTGTTGTGCAAATAGTTGTCATTAGCACCATATCTCAGCGGGAATCCACGGTCAGGAAAGACCACACCGGACACTCAAAACGCTCGATCAACGAGAAGGTCATTTATTTTGAAACCAATATAATTGATATTAGTACGGAAAATAAAAATTTGTAGTTTTTGCGTGTTATATGAAATTCATTTCAAGTTATACAAACAAACACTTACCCCAAAAAAAATATTTCGTAGGTAAATTGCATTACACTTGAAACATGTTTATTTTTTTCAAATCATTTCAATTACAATATATGCAAAGTGATGCAACAAAATATACAAACGTCAATTACTAAATGTCTAACACGAGTAAGGGAAAAAAATGTAAATTAATAAGTAAAAACATAGTTATTTATTTATTTATTCAATGAACAAAATTATCTTAATATATATAATAATAAAGACATACTCGCAAAACCTCTAAGGTTAAAGTTATTGAATATATACATACCTAGTGTAAAATACAGTTGATGCATCAATCCACACATACCGTAAATAAAATAAAGGCATTATGCGAGCATTTTATTAGCTATTATATATAAAAAATAAATATAATACCATACATCAGATTCCCCGATGAGAGGATCATCCAGCCACCACAAGCAGCACCCGTTCACGAGCATGAGGCATGAACCAGCCAGTCATTTGTGGTCAATCTGCTATACAGAGTACGAAAGAACTGCGAGGAAAAGGTATTACTTTGATTGCAATAATTAAGTTATAATATTATAAGTGAATTTAAAGCGATTTTCTTATCTGTTTATAGTAAAATAGCTCGGGATAATCTAGTTGGAAATCAATTCTGATGAATCTTGATGATCATGAACTTAAATCTAATCAGAATTATTCACTAAGGTATAAAAATACAGTTATTATGTCAAAAGGTATTTATTTTGATACTTCGGAAAACGTAGAAAATCTTTTAAAATTAATTCAAATTCAAATTTATTTATACAAAATATGTAATATATTGAGATACAATAGCATTAAAATGTTTATTGCCTTAAATCTTTATCTTAATGTTTCATTAGGTTTTAAGTGGCGTGAATAGCCTAATTCTGCAGCACAAAGATAGTATTAATATTGGCAACACTGCCCATAACAATTGATATAATACTATTAAAATAACTAAAGAAAACTTCTCGCCCTGTATCTATTTCAAGCAATTGTGTAATCTTTTTAACTATTTTCATCATCGTTTTCTTCGTCATTAAACTTCGTCCGTAAACAACACCACCTTGTGATTTTTTCTACAAGTTTAGGTAGATCATAATGTAAATTAGGAAGAAAAATGGTCCATGAATAAACCCTTGTGGTACCCCCATACCCCCATACCACCAGGAATCCCAGGTGACCTCCTGTGTCAACATCATTCATATCAACCTTCTAAATATTATTATTTAAATATATTAACAGTAGATCGAGCGCAGATACTTTTTTTTATAACATAGTGACATATTTTCCTGACCAGCATTCAATGTTGAATACAATCGAAAATCTCTCTCAAACATATTTTAGAGACGGAGACAACTCGCCCGACTACATTAAAGAAATTGTCTATTTATATCTATCTCTTTGGGAGATCATTATTTTTTGTTTAGCTTAGTCGAAACACAAATGTCAAGATTAAGCGAGGATGTATATCCAGACACGCGTAGGATAAACAGATTTAGCTAAGGACAAACTAATTAGGCCTGGGGCGGGATTAATCAATATTACCATAAACAGCAATCAAAATAGACAAAACGAAGTTCATAAAAGTGCAAATTTAGTTTTTTTAGGAATTACACCTGAATTTTGATTGAAAGATTTCTATAGTAAAAGTGAACTTTCTGATAACGTGTGGAATACAAGTAGTGCACTATCTGGTCAATACACGTCTTAATAAATAAGTGTAAGTGTTCTAGTTTATTTTAAATTTAAGTGAAGGAACTCAATTATTATTGAAAAGAAAAGGTGATTTACTCATTTATTCAATTCAGGCAGGAATTCCTTACAAAAAAAAACAATTGTACTTCTCGGTCAAGGGGAGATTCTGTAGCAAGTCACGGCGAAACGTTAACGGTGTAATCGTCGTGTCCTTATTTTGGATGCGGAAGATAAAAGAAAATTCATACGGGCTACCAGATGGTACGTGAAACGTACATATGAATTAGAAAGTTGAGAACACATTGGTATATGGCGGGCGAAGGTCAAGCCTTGTATATAGTGAACGATTCTACCTTTTACACCACCAACGCTTTTATAGGTGTTGGAGATAGATGCATTAACTCGTCGCGATGCACTCGTTCATGTAGGTTGCGCTTGACTACAGCTTGATTCCGTAACGTCACGAAACGTCGCATTATTGTGACTGCTTCCTGGGTGATTCTGTTCATTCATTTCTATGGATATGATCATTGTTCTTTTTTACATGCTTACAATACAATATTCTTACTCGTAAAATCTTGCAATAAAACTTTGAATCATTATGCTCAGCCAAATTAATTGAAACCTCACATTATGGTTCACTTCTAATTTTTCACTTTCATAATTAGCAAAAAACATTTGACGTCCAAGATCAGTTTCACATAAAGCATCTCAAGCAGGTTTTGTATTAGCATTTAATAAAGGAAGCCAATATTGTTTGTCACCATAAATGACTAACGAAAGCTCCTCAACAGTTACCAGCACAGATATTCTCAATGAACCCTCTGATATGGACATCAAATGAAATTGTTCTATAGCGTGAAAGGCTTGAAATATTTAAAATATTCAAGTAAAGCTTCTTATTAAAATATTTTTTTTCCATAATGACCTTCAGAAGCAGACATAGTGTGTCCAACGACAAAGAGAAAAGCCAAATTACTTCAAGTATAAAAATTATTCTAAAATGTATAAAGAAATATAATTGATACTTTGTGCCGATGTCATTATCTTTGATCAATTGACCAGTTATTAAAGTAGTATATACGCCATATTGGGATGGACAGGTCAGTGACCATGTGTGAATATTAAATTTTGTGTATTAAAGGTATGTATTCGAAGTGACTATTAGTTTCTGCATCTCCAGTGCATCGCGTTAAGGTAACGACCCATCGTACTTGAGCCGGTGGAGGTCAGTGTCGCTGACGCCATTGCTTTGCACTTAAGCGATATAGACAATGAGTTGATATACGAATATAAGAAGATGTTTTTGGTATTGATCTACATGAAGTTCATCCTTCATTCATTATTCTATGAAACTTTAAATTGGCTTGCGTTATAGTGAGTTATAGTGATAGTTATCGTAAAGTAAATGTGTAAGAGGCCCTATGGTCCCTTCCGTCGTAATTCACGGAATGAATCAAAGTACTGACCGACATTCTTATTCAGTTTACAACAAACGTGATCGGATCTGAATTGCCTAATTGGTCTAACAATAGACAACCACAAATTGTGCGTACTTAAGTATTTGTTGTATGTAACTTAAGAAATATATTGCGGCTAAAATTCTTTAAAATTAAAAAAAATATAATCTCCTTTTTTGAAGTTGTTAAAAATTAAATATGGAGATTAGAGAGAAACCGAAAGTTTTATAGGCCCGGCCTTTCAAAAGCATTTCCTTAAGTCAATATTTACAATAAAATACAGCCCCAATTCACGTTATAAAATAAAAGAATAAAATAGTCCTTAATAAGGAGACATATCAATAATAATATCGGTCTTGCTGTTTCAAAGTTTCGACAAACCATAGACAGATAGACAGTCGGACAGACAAAACATAAAAATAAATAAACAGTTTAAACTTTAATTAGGTATTATAATTGTAAAAACTTATGACTTATTCGTTGGAGTCATACTTAATTTAAACATAAAAATGATATTTTGAATAACAGTTTATTACCATATCATTGTAAATATATTATTTATATTATATATTATCATATTATTAACATCGTATAGCTCTTAAGCTAACTGCGTTGTTATGTCCATGATATTGGCCATGAAGATATAAAAATAATTTTGATTCCAAAACGCCTACTACTGCATTAATTGTATTTTTCATGAATCTTTCAGTGTTGCTTTACATAAAGACTTCAATTATTTAAAGGAATGTCTACATATGAAACTCGCTCAACGTTAAGTGGGTGAAACCTGATCGTTCAAGGTTGTTCAACGTTTTATATTAAAAGTAATAAAAAGAGAATACTGGTTAAATAAACCGCTTGCTTAACAAGTAGTATGATTCCGTAGTATTTTTAGCATTTCAGTTGTTTTGTGAATTATGTACTCCTGTTTGGTTTTTGTTTCCATAAAGGTTCGAAAGTTGTTGCCTATTCGGTTACCAATGAAGATTTTTCAATAAGTATAGCTAATGAGTGTATGTTCATATTTCGATAATAAGTCACATAGATTAAATTATATAAAAAAGTAGTTTAGAGTTTTTATAAATAATCGTGATCTATAGAATTGCATCATATACCAAGAGTATTACTCTTCTGTTGCCTACGACTAGATTCAGGCGTGTGTATCGGTTTTCTAGCAAGGTAGGCACTGTAGATCTAACTAGGCATAGTTGAGCCTGGAGATTGCTCACCGTAGGTATTTAGGAAAATTTATGAGTGGTGATTCAAAAGAAGCTTGGTTAGAATATAACAGAACCAACTTAAACTAAATTAACTTTAACAATAAATTTAGGTTCATAACGTGGTAGCCTATATGATATGCACGCCCTTGACTACATTTTAATTAGATGCTCTTTTGGCATCACATATCTCATAATACACCCAAGTTTGTTTACACCTAATGTTTTTATGACGCTGGTACTGATTTTAAACAAAGTCGTGGTGAAAAGAAGCGTCGGTGTCGCAATAAGTTGAACCGATGACTCTCACCGCGGAGTCCACAGTTCAATCTTCGCACGCCACCTGTTTTTTCGGCGTTTATTATTGAAGGTCGGCAACGCTCTTGGGATTTCTCTGGTGCTGCGGTGATCAATTACCATTAGGGGACCGTATGCTTGTCTGGCCTCCTTATCGATATATATATATTTATATATTTGTATGTCTGTAAATATGTAATATTTTAGTCTTCAAAATCGAATTGTAGTAAAATGTTAATAGCTTTGCGTACTTATTTTCCTGTATTATATTATATTCTTATTGTACGAAAGGCTATTTATATGTTGCCATTTTTTAGACCAGTGCTGAAGCCTTTGAAGATGATAAAAAGCGGAAAAAAATAATAATAGAAGGATAAAACTTATTGGAAAGAGAAGAGAATTTAATAAAAATGAAAGGAAAAATAAACCAGACCTCAGATCACCCGTAATTTATTTTTCCTTTCCACAAATTATTCGCAATTAAAGCGAAGTTGTACGAATGCGCGTATTAGTTATATGGAATAGTAATAGATATCTTGTTTGTTAACTGTCATCGTTAAAAGTCGTATGAAATTATTGAAAGTGATATAGATAATATGATCAACTCCGGCGCAATGAATTACGGGTGATCTGAGGTCGGGTTTATTTTTCCTTTCATTTTTGTTGTGTTATCTTCCTTTTCCAATAGGTTTCATCCTACTATTACTATTTTTTTCGCATTTTATCATCTTCAAAGGCAGAACTGGTCTAAAAAGCGGTAACATATAAATAGCCTTTCGTACAATAAGAATATAATATAATACAGGAAAATAAGTACGCAACGCTATTAAAATTTTACTACAATTCGATTTTGAAGCCTAAAATAGTACATATTTACAGACCTTTAGGTTTCGTTCTACTAATATTTTCTTTTTCACTTTTTATCATTTTTAAAGGCTTCAGCACTGGTCTGTATAGAGAATTTTGTAAGAAGAATTCGACAAAAAACTATTCGTTTAAAAATGTTGATAATTTAGATAAGAAATAACTCAAAAGCATATTATTCATAATTATTAAAAAATAAAGTCGGTCATTGCAATTTTTGTGAATTTATAAAATTCGTTTACCTAACGGATATGTAATGTGCTAATTGTAAAGTTGGGATTCGAATGAATCGACCGTTACCGTCAATATTTGGATTCGAGGGCAATGACTGGGTTCACGTGAATATCCCTAGAGTCTCTTGCGATAATACATTTTTATAGTTTCATGGTCGAGATTCATTTGTCATTGACACTCGTGAAATTAAATTATTATTATTTATTCTATAGTATATTATATAGATTGTTTTATTATAATAATATATCTAAGATTTCCTTTTTATTATTTAAAGTAATGCATATGTAAGTGAGATTGCATTCTTTCATATTTTTGTCTAACAATGCCCAAAGGCGACGGAATAATTGCGGCTGGAAATACAGAATTAAAATTCGCTCGTCTATGTGTGATTAGCGCTGAATGGTGAGCGCGTTCTCGTGACCAACTCATCTTAATAATATAACATCATTGGTCGTCATTCGAAAATTGACCTGCGCAGGAGTTGATCATATTATCTAGATCACTGTCAATAATTTCATACGAGTTTTAACGATAACAGTTAACAAGATATCTATTACTAGTCCATATATCGAAATACGCGCGCATTCGTACAACTTCGCTTTAATTGTAAATAATATGATTATTCGATGCACTTTGACTCTGTCATAGTGTGAATTGACCCTTAGTTCTCTGTGCATCAGTAGCACAGACATAGTTTCATTCTCTCGTAACAAAATAATTCAGCTTGAAATTTGTGTATCCGAAAATGAACCTATTTATACTTAAACTAATCTATTAATAATATATAATATTATTTAAAGCATCAAATATGAATGATGTGCCTCTATAAGAAACATTAACATCAATAAGAGATAAGCTACTCTAACTATCGCATCTATTTTAATCTGATTCCTGCCGCCGAATTCCACCTTCGCACGACACGCTTTAAGTTAGGATATCAGCCCCACCATCTGGATGTGTGACGGTCCTCCACAGTGCAGTTTTCAAGGAGCTTTCTTCCTCGTACTACAAGGCTGTGGAATGAGCTTCCTTGTGCGATGTTTCCGGGACGATACGACATGGGTCCACCTTGAAAAAAAGGGCGTACACCTTCCTTAAAGGCCGGCAACGCTCTTGTGATTCCTCTGGGTTGCAAGAGAATGTGGGCGGCGGTAATCACTTAACACCAGGTGACCCGTACGCTCGTTTGTCCTCCTATTGCATAAAAAAAATCGAACAATGTGAGAGCTTGTGCAGAATCTATTAGTACGCTGTTTGAGAAGCAGCCTTATTGTTCACATTATTAATTTTTAAAACAATATTAACACTAAGGCCATAAAGCGTACTTAGACCTTACTCAGACTTTACATACGTAAAACTTAGATGAGTATGATAAAAGGCGAACTTGACTTTGGCATTGGGCTGTCTATAATTGTATTTTCTTTGATTAACGCGAGTGTTACACATTAAAAAAAAAACTTTTTAATGGATTAAAAAGCGTGTATCTGTGTTTTTTACATTAGATTTTTCGTAAAAGTTACATTTTGTTATTATTTTAGTTAACCCGACGTTTCAAGGCCTTTCCAGATCTCGTTTTGAAGGGGACAGTCCCTTTTAACCTTTATTTAACTATCTGTAATTTCAGAGGGAGGGACCTACCAGTGGGAGGCTCCTTTGCACAGGAAGCCGGCTAGATTATAGGTACCACAACGGCGTCTATTTCTGCCGTGAAACAATAATGTATAAACATTCAAGTGTTTCGTCTTGAAGGGCACCTTAGCTAGTGACATTACTGGGCAATCAGACTTAACATCTTATGTCTCAAGGTGACAAGCGCAATTGTAGTGCCGCTCATAATTTTTTGGTTTGTCAAGAATCCTGAGCGGCACTGCATTGTAATGGATAGAGCGTATCAATAACCATCAAGCTGAACGTCCTGCTCGTCTCGTCCTTTATTTTCATAAAAAAAAAGCTGTCAAATGACTAAAAAAACTAAATCAAAGATTATGCTAAGCTCACACTCAGCGAAGTTTTACGAGAGTAAAGTTTGAGCAAAGTCTATGTACTTTCGCTCTATAGATCTCTAGTCTTAAACAACACGTTTGCCGTAATATGTCTAAGTATATTGGGGTAGAAAAATAAATAAAGATTTGCTTAACTATTGTTTTCCAGTACTAAATTTAATAGTAATCACTTTTCGCAGCATCGAAACATAGTATTTTTTTAAAGAACAATTTGTTATGTTTTTAAAGTGATAACCCTCAAGTCTAGGATTAATACACAAATAAAATTTGAAAAACAAAATTTTATGAACGATGTTCAACTCTCAGGCTTCAGCGTGAGAGTTGAACAAAGCATACAAGATTTGGTGACGATACGTCACTCGAACGGTTAGCTCAGTTCGTTAGACAACTGGCACGGAACGTCAGAGGTCGTGGGTTCGAGTCCCGCATCGTTCATTAAATTTTGTTTTTCAAATTTTAAAAAGAACCCAAAACTAATAATAACATGGGATAGTATATTAGGCCGCGTCATCTCTTTCAGAGGGCTATTGATTCCCGAAGTGGCGCAGCTGTTCTTGACTTTTGGTGAATACTTTTCGTTTCACTATTTCAACCCGCATGGTACAAGTAAAATGTCACAAATCGTAATTCAAGATAACTTAAATTATCGGCTTAACATTTAAGCACAAAGGTAGCACAAGCATTAAGTCTTAATACTTATTTTAGTAAATCGTATCCTTATTGATCACCAAATAGCCACATGTTATACTGGTCAAGCGATACGTAAATAAAAATGATTTGATTCGGAAGAAAAAACAACAACCAAAGTGCATGGTGATTGGCCTCAACATCCCAAGGAGCTTGCAAGGGGAAACGTTTCTTGACCCATTTAGAGAGTCTAACATTTACACCGCCAGAGTGAACGAGGAGGGAAAACGCCGCGTTTTAATTGTCATTCTCAAATTAACAGATTGGAATTTGAAATAGAGCACATTCCAACAGATTTAATCTAATTTCGTCACAGGTAAACTACATCGAAAATAATACGAATCTTTGAAAGGTAAAGTAAATAAAAAATGTTTAGTGGAATATCTACGCGGTAAATAGGCAACAAAAGTGTGAAGAGGCGGTACAGTACAGAATACGTTTGCCGACAGTCACTATGTTAGGCTACAGAACACTTATGAGTTATTAAATCATAAGAATAAAATAATTTATCTCAATCTGCGTATTAAAGGTACGTAAAGGGTTAATTTATATTATTTATTTTTATGAACTACCTTCAGAAAATGACGTTTATTTCTGTTGTATAGATAGGTGTTCATGTTAAACGTATTTCATTAAATTTCCATTTTGTTTGTTCCTCACTTTCATAAAAAGTATTATGTCCATAATTTTAGGCATTGTATTTGAAAATTTTAGTACATTGTTATAATAATTATTCTGTTGTTTTACAATTTTATCTTATGAGATAATAAAGAAATTATAAATAAAACTTAATTTTGTCTCATTAAAAATTAGCCGCAGGATGTAATTGAGTGAGTATAACTTATTATATAATTAGTTATATATTATGTTCTATATATATATTGTTACTTAAAAGGCAAGTGGTTATTTATTAGTGACACAAAAGAGATTAGAAATTAGACTGAAATTTCCCTATACCACTTATTACCTAGTTAAAAAAGGGAATTGAAAATAATAAATGAAATTTGTTATTTGTGTAATTAATTCGGAAATTTTATTTATACAAATGAGTGCAAAACGCAGTTTTATGATAAGCACTTAGCCGCGGCTAGTTTTTTTCTTTTAAACAATGGATACATATTTTATCTTTATTAAAACAAACACAAAAACAGGTTTAAAAATTTCTTAAATTATTTTGTGCAGGATAATGTATAAAGTTAACAGATATCAAGTATTTTTTAGAATGGTCGAATAAGCAGATGGACTATGAAAAATTTAGCTCTGCTAGTTATAATAATTAAATAGGTATTCATACCTTTCAATACCAGAACATAAAAATAATCTATTTGCGACATACATCCTTTTAATCCAGTATACTCTTCATACCTATTGAAAGGCTAGGCGGCGCGGTGTAATGAATTGTCATTGGTCAGATAATGTAACGATACCTAAACAGCTGATGTTATGTATTTAAAATAAGATATGTTTAAAAAAAGTGTGTACTTATGTTCGCATGAAAGAAGTTATTCTTCTTGATGCAAATACAGAAAAATTCTTAAAAAAAATTATTCAGCGTGCTATTTTACGTTTGTAGAAAATACAATATTGTAATAAATACCTTCTTGTATTTAAATACCTTCATTTAAATACAACCAATGAAAATATTGTCATGGCGCATAATTTAGTTTAATAGCGTGTAATTAAACATAATGAAACTATTTTTATACAATTAGAGAGATATTATTTTTTTATTTTAAAACTTGTATGTAAATTGAAATTAATTTAATTCTCGTCCATTGGTTGTGGTTCAGTAAACATATGAGTTACAAGAGGTAAATTTTTGCATAACTCTCCAGATGAAGTATAACTTCATAAACTTTTCTGAAAGAGAATATTCTAGAATCTGGGCGGTACTGCTTCGGTCGAAAGTTTATTGTAGCAAATATTAAAAAAGTCTGCGCTTAGTGTTAAAAGTAAATACATTGCGTTCACTCTGTTTAATACTTAATGCATTAGTTGTTTTTGTAGTTGTCTCTGCTACATATTAGACGTTTTTATACATAAATTACACAGATACGTCAAGTACTTTACATATATTAACAATATTAAGATTAATAAGAAATAATATTAGTACTTCTACTTACCTACAAAAATGTATCTAATTAAAAGGTTGGTTTGTTAATATCACCTATTTGGGCTAAAATGTTGAGAAAACAGTAGTTTTTTTTTCCTTTTTAAGAGAACGAAATTAAGTTAGGTTCCACCATTCGTACCAACGAGTTCAATTCTCTCTGATGACTTATCAAAAACCTGTTATGATCATTTTAGGTGTTAGTAATTTTATTCAAGAAATATCTTAATTTTATGTGTAGTAACTAATTACTGGTGTAACATTTCTTCATATTCCAAATTGAAGTATTCACAATATCGATAAAATACATTGTAAAATTCCACGCACATATTTTATGGGTACCTTCAATAAAAATGCGGATAGATTTTTACTTACCGGCAATGTATATTGTTACGTCTCAGGACTACAGGGTTTGGAAAGATATATTCGACGACCGATATAGCCGAATGGTTAGTGACCCTGACTACTAAGCTAGAGGTCCCGGGTTCGAATCCCGGTAGGTGCAATCATTTATATGATGAATATGGATGTTTGTTTCCGAGTCATGGATGTTTATATGTATTTATGTATGTTTAAGTAAGTATATTGTATTAAATATATCGTTGTCTTTGTACCCATAGTACAGGCTATGCTTAGTTTGGGACAAGATAATTTGTGTAAGAGTGTGTCAATATTATATGTATTAATATATTTATTTGTTAATATATAAGTATTTTCTTTTTTATATAGTATATATATATATATATATATTATACTAGCTGACCCAGCAAACGTTGTATTGCCGATATTAAAATCGCGATACAAAAGTAACTTGATCGTAGATGGGTGAAAATTTGAAGTTGTATGTATTTTTTAATGCTGACTCATAATCAAACAAATTTATAAAAAAATGTCAAAATAAATAAAAAATAAAAAAATGGCCGATTCTCAGACCTACTCAATATGCTCACAAAATTTCATGAGAATCAGTCAAGCCGTTTTGGAGGAGTACGGGAACGAACATTGTGACACGAGAATTTTATATATAAGATATATATCGGAGAGTGCCCCCGCGCCGCGGTATGCCATAGATCGGTGCGATTTATCGCGCGCCCAGCGGCCTGCCAGTGCGTATTATTTTACGTGAATTAATAAATTGCTTATAATTACGATGATGTGATAGAATGTTATGAAAGCTATTGAAACAAGCTAAAACACCATGAAAAATAATCTATCTTATAAACAAAATGAGGGTCAGCGCTTGGTCAAAGCGTAGTGTGCCGTACGGCACTTCCCGATTTTGGAAAGTACCTACTTAGTTCTTTATTACAATATTGTATTTTCTACAAACCTATGTTTGCACACTGAATATTTTTTTTTGAATTTATTTTTTATTGCGATAAAGAAAAATAACTTCTTTCATGCGAACATAAGTACACACACACTTTTTTTAAACGTATCTTATTGATAAAATTGAACCATCAGGTGAATGTTACTTTTTCTAAAAAAAAAACATAATAATGACAAATTGCATCGAAAATGTCTTTGTGTGGATGTGGTGTAAACAAGTTGAGCAGGTCCGGTCATCTCGTGGTCATGATTTAGGAATATATTTAAATAACAAAATGTTTTGTCTGTATCCTGCAGTGATAATATCAGCACACATTTATACTAATGTATACACTGACCGATATACCGATGACCGATTCTTATATCGTTCCTTATTGATGTGCACATCTCTTTGTTTGTTATGCAACAATATTTCCCAGTTTAATGTTTGGATACCAAACTCTCCAGACTGATGCGAATTTGACTTGGAATTGGTAACTGCTGCACAATTAGCACTTAATGTGTAAGCATTATTGTGTTTCGGCTTGAAGAGCGCCGTTACAAGTGAAATTACTGGGCAAATGAGACTAAACATCTTATGTCTCAAGGTGACGACCGCAATTGTAGTTCCGCTCAAATCTTCTGGGTTTATTAAGAATCCTAAGCGGCACTGCATTGTAATGGGCAGAGCGTATTAATTACCATCAGCTGAACGTCCTGCTCGTCTCGTCTCTTATTATATTATTAGAGCCGTGGACTTTCAGCACGGAGGCCCTGCTTCGATCCTCGCCAGCCACGTAGGTACCAATGTGTTTTCGGATTTCGAATTCATATACACGTTTATTCGACGGTTTATAAGGTCGGAAACTTTCTTGTTTCATTTCTCTGGATACAAGATATTATGGCCCGCGATGATCACGATGCACACACACTCAGGTGACCCGTTTAAGCACGTGAAATGGTGAAATAGTACATTGTTCACCAAGGTTGTACCATTACACATTCTTTGACCAAGGGAAGAATTTAGGTGATACTGAAATAAGGCACCAGGTGAACCAAAGGGCCTCATTGTTGTTCTTCCGAATAATGAATGCATCGTGCAAAATGTGATTTGTTCCAAACCATGACGAAGCTCTACTTTCATTTCCACAGAAATTATTTGTGTAATATTTGAAGATTGTTACGTCATTTTAAAAAACAAAGGTATTGGGGATTCTTTGTTTTTACTTTCTGAACTTATAAATTAAATTGAAGTACCTTTTTTAAAATAAAAAATCTTTGTATGATATTCATATTATGAATGTTTAAAGGGTGACTGCACCAGAAATAATAATATAATTAATAATATACTATACTATAATTCGACGAATAGATGGCCGTTGGGGCCTTAAAGTCCTCGAATGGCGACTACGTACCGGAAGACGTAGTGTTGGTATGCCCCCCATAAGATGGACCGACTATATGGTCAAGATCGCCGGAATACGTTGTATGAGGGATTAGGATTAGGGATAGCGCATGATTGATTGTCGTGGAAATCTCTGGGGGAGTCCTTTTTCCAGCAGTGGACGTCTTCCGGATGATGACGATACCAGAAAACCTTTTCATAAAATTATAGACTGTCTCCCTGTTTTGGCTTGTCTTGGGATTAGCTGAATCGATTAGACAGGACTGTCAATATTTTAAAGTACGTGTTTTAAGGAGTAACAAGGGCTACGTTTGTTCTAAAAATAAAATTGAGTTCATCAAGAAAATCTAATAAAATGTGAACAAAATCCAGGTGATATCTAAATTGCCGCTCGTAGATAATAACGTTGCACATGATCCAGTGGCTAGTGAGCTAGACTTTATAACCTGGGGTTCCTAGGTTCCAATCCCAGTAAGTACAAACATTTGTATCACGAATATATGGTTGAATGGCAACCATAGATTGAAATTCCAAGATCGTTTAATAAATTATGATACAAGTTTATTGCTAACTGTGTTTAGGAATACCGCAATATTGCAGTATTAAACAATATATATACCTATTTAATATTCCAAACCATAGCTGTAAGAACAGACGGATTGCATGTTAAATATATCGATGGTAATATAATATGGTCTAACCTCCATTACCTAACACTATTATGCTTTCAATGTCTGGCTCAAACCCATCAATTAAATCGCAACTCGCATAGTTTCATAACTGTTACAAATCAACTTAAAATAAATCCATTATAGCTCATAGATGATATTTTAGGAATAGAAGTCATTGGCCCACATATTCGTAAACAGTTAAACTGTCGTTTTCTATGTCCCTAGCGAAGTCTGCGGCGGAATCAACTTCGAACACACCATGACGCCATCAACCTAGTCACGGAGTTGTGTTAATAAACAGAGACACACTGCCGAATACCGGTTATAAATAATTGTTTTTATTTCAAGTTAATCTAAAATGAACATGTAACTATTGAAATAAATATATTAACACGAGAGTGGGTCAGGGATGGGAAATAATACTCCGCTTATAGGAACGAGTCTTTATTTGCGTTCACTTTTTCTGAACTTGCACTTCGCCGGTCTGCCGCTGTTCCTCTTGTGGGCGGCGGTACCTTCAACGCGTCACACTGCACCGAACACTAAGTCTCTTCTATCTTCTTCTTCTTGGAACACTTCCACTTTTCACCACTTCTTCTTATCTTCTTCTTCTTTACACTTTCGAGTCAGAATTAGAACTGCCGTAGGCCACGCTTAGTACGACTTATATACCCCCGGATCTGTTCTATTTTCAAAATGATTCTCCTATTCCATTTTTAAATTTAAATTGTACTAGAAAATTCTTTTAACTATTTTTATCCTGCTTACACATGTTCCAACCCTTTTTTTCTGTTCGATTTGATCCTGAACTTACTAGAAATTTCCATTAACTTTACAAAACCCAAAAAATTCCATACACTGGTAGACCGTGTATCGAACCCGGGTCTACAGCATCTAAAGTAAACACTTTTACCCTAAGCTGACGGAGCTGTTGAAATTATCAATGTCTTGAAGTTTGACAACTCTCGTCATATACGTCGAAGCATTGCTACGCGACAATATATTTTAAGTATTATAATTCAAATAATCTAAATTTATAAATATAGTTATTTTTAAATTTATATGATAAAATCATAGGAATATAATTTAAATTTCAGGCCCAAATATGGCCAAACTAGAAGCATCAGGCAACCGCGCACGGTTGGCTGGAATGTGTAGCTTTCGTTCCTTTACGGTTTTCTAGCTGCGGTGCTCGCGTCGGTACAGTCATGGCGAAAATGGATCAGTTTGCACTTCAATGTAACCAGTAGTTAAGGTGGTGGAAGAAAGTAACCGGAATTAAGAACAGTAACATTTGAACAAACACTACACTTTACATTTCAAGTAGGCTTGTTACCAGTTTTCAGAATCATCTCAATTAGTAAAAATTAGGAAAACGGTAAAATTGTGCTAAATATAATTTCTGATATTTTGAGCTCTTCGCGGTCAAAAGTTTGATAAAAGCTAAATATAACCCTATTTTATAAATTTTTGAACCACAATTAGAATTTTTTTTTGAATGAATAAACCGGTTTTCACGTAGTTTTCAGTCGATCCGTAAATCCGTTTTAAAACTATTCCAAAAAAACACATTTTTTAGAATATTTTTCGTAGTTGTTTTGAGATTCCTTAAAATCTACCGGTCCGAATCGGTCCAAATTGTATTCAAAAATCTATGTTTAGTGAAGCCCTTTCGAATGGAGCTAACCGCGATGAAATCGATCGAGCCGTTCAAAAGTTACAAGAGATTTACATACATCCATGCACACACACATACAGACATACAGACGTACGAAAACCATCGCGGGAATAGTCAGGGAAGCTTTCTTGGACCACAAAACGTTGAGATATGATGTAAACTCAATTTTCGAAAAACGGCAATTAGTGTTCCACTTACATGCCGACATATTTTTAATTGCGTGTACATTAGCCTAACCAGATATAAGTTGTTATTAAAAAAATATAGTCAAGTTATTACCAATTCAAATTAAATATAGCTGTTAAAATATTGCCAGCAACTCGTTGCTCTGTCTACTCTGTGTACTTGATCAGACCAGTTTTTATTTAAGCTCCAATTTAGCGTTTGATTCCTTATGCATAGCTCGAGTCGAGTAAGGTCGTCTGAGATTCAAGGACAGAGATGTTAATTACTGAGATTCTGCAGTTCTTAGTATCCAGTGCTCCAGTCCAGCATTCAACAAAGGCGTATAAATATTGCTACTTATTTATTTTTCGCGACTGAATGGATATCTACATAGACGCCTTTGGAGTTTTCAACAAATTGAGATAATTATCAAACTCATCGCGTCTGTTTATGGTTTTTTATGTCATCAGATCTGAATAGAGCTTACTCTTTGATCGGTACAAGTACACTCACGTACAATTTATGTGCAGATTATTTTAAAGATTATTCTCATCAATTGTACCAGGACTAGACACTTCTCTGTTACGAGACTTAAGGTAACTTGGAATGATTTGGTTTACCTTTATACCATTTACTTTAAATCTTACTGTGCTTTTCTATCAATAGCTCAACCATAATTTTTAGTGTACTTTAAACTTTTTATAAAATTTAATAGAAGACCCAATAAACATTTTCCTATACTTCCAAATAGGTCCATTTATAAATCATTTATTGGTGAGTGAGATCAAAAACGGATAGGCCATGTAGAAAATAAAAGTAGCTTATATATAAAGTATAATGTATGTAAATATTTAGTTTAAAAACAATGGCTGTCACCATTTTTTTTACAAATTAGCTTATAAGGTGCTGCATCCAATATACGAATCGTGTTCAATGTTAAAAGCGTTTCAAATATAAAATATATCATAAAAAGTAATAAAAAATAAACTGTATAAATATAAATCATCGTATATGGGTGCATTAACCTTTACAGATTGAATTCATTGTTTGTGTAAGGATGATTCGTCAATATGGTGGTCGTGATTACTGTCATAATTAGTAATAACATCAAACAAATACAACAGAATGAGCAAGCACCACAATCAGAACCCGTGCATTAGTTGACGCATGGACTATTCATCGTTCCCGTCGTACATGTTTGAAAGGAAGAAGACGACCTGGCACACGAAACGCCGCAAGCAATGCCATTTAAGTGGATATGACGATAGTTGCTTTCTATCACACGCTCAGCTGCTTTTATTTTAAGGGTTTTGTATGTTTATATTTTACAATACGAAATCAATTAATTTTGTTCTAGTAATTTCCTTGTGGACGGGAACAACTTATTGGTTTTATTGCATGTGATTGTAGATTTTACACGTATCGGCCTCAATTTGTTAGTAAAAATTAATATGACGGGATCTCCTTTTAATATTTTATTAACAGGTTTGTAATGTTTATTTTCACTTGCAATGTTTAATTTTGGAAACGAGGCATTGTTCATACAGTCATAATGATCGCATCTGTCTAGTGTAATCAGTGAATAAACAAATCGATTGGATTTTAGCATCCCATTTCCCTTCACTCCAGATTCCCAATTATTTTCGCACATACTCATATATTTTAAGTGTTGAATACCTTACTATACACTCTGTATTTTGGATCCGATAGAATTTGGAGATCAAAATATCTTATACATTGACCCAGATATTATATAAACATTCCTTGGTGATGACAGTCCAATGTATGTCCAGAAAATATGATGATATGGAGATTTTCTTGGGCTGCTTCCGCTCTCTCAGAGCGATTTGTTTCTGAAGCGGTAGTAGTATCTACTACAGTAGATATGACATCAAAAAGAATTCTAAAGGAATCAATTATGAGAAAATAAATACCTTTTTTATGCAAGGTAGGCAGAGGCAAGGGTTGATAAAATATTGAAGTCAAGGTGAGAAGACTTCCAAACGTCCACGTCTTAAAGCAATACATTTTTTCTTTATGCGTATTTGAAGGTGAGGTCGTTTTGATCTGGAAATAGTTTTGTAATAATTTTTAACCACACTTCTAATATCGCATGATTTCGCTTGTCGTTCTTCGAGGCTAACCACTAGTTTAAAGGTAATGGTTATTATCTTACTACATAAGAGTCTGAGGTAGGTCAGTTATGGCCAGCCATATTTAATGAGATTAGTAATCATTGTGTATTGAACTATGTGTATGTGTAGTGAATTATGAGATATTACAAATTAGAGGTCCGTCGAATGGTTTACTTTTTATTTCACATTTACAGTGCGTTGAAATACTTATCAATAAAATTAAGAAAAAATCATTATTTTTAGGGACTACATTTCCGGCCACGAATCTATGGATGGACTTACACATTATTTGCATGGAAGATTTAGTTATTCCTATTCCGACCAATTTGCTTGTCTTTTAGCTGTGAGTATAAGCGAACTTTGTTATTTTGCTCTGTTTTCTTTAATTGTGAAAAAAATTTTATTTGTAAAGAGGATATTTTTGAACTTTTCAGCCGCACATGGGGACAGCATTTTGATCGTGCCACCCTCTTTAACTATTATGTATTGTTAGGGTATGTCCTGTATATCTATAATGAGTACCCGAGTTCAGATCTTCAGGAATTTGGCAAATTCTGACAAAAACAATACCCCTATCTTTAATGATTTTCTACAGAATATGTGTTGGTATATCTATCGATAGTATGATTTACGAACGTACAACTGATATTTAACTTGAAGTGTTGTGAGTGATCCACTTTGCACAAGGCAATCACTACAATTCTGTATTCTATAACACTCCATTATGATGGCATATTAGCCTATTGCGGTGTGGTGTCGCACTAGAGTAGCACCACCCCATTTCCTCCAGTGGGTGTCGTAAGAGGCGACTGAGGGATACAAAGATAGGATGCCCATATCTTTCGAAGAGAGCAGCACCAAAACATGCGATCGCCAATCCGCCTGCCAATCATGCCGATTATGGCTAAACACACCCTTTTTGAAGAGGCCTTTCCATCAGTGCACGTCTTCCGGCTGATATGGTAGTGGAAATAATTATTTTTTTGTGTGATAAATATGTTAACTGCTCTTTAAATATTGATTTTTAAAGTGTTTCGATAGACTTTTTCTATTTGTATTTAATGACAAAAAAATATTTGTAACGTTGCAAACCGCGGTACACCGCAAGTTAACAATGTTAGTGCTACGAATCTACGGAACCAAAAGAATGCGCGGCTTTTGATCAAACTGGTTTTGCGCTCTGGTAATAATATGTTCAAAGTTCTCAGTATTCTTATATCGGCTACGATTACTCATAGGTCATTGAAGCCCACATTCAATGTGAACGAACAATAATTATAAAAAAACGAGAATTATGTTAATTTGACAATTATTTATATATTTAGACGTTCGCAGCCAATCGGTGTCAGACCTTAGACCACCTAGAAAGTACTGACTATGATTTTAATTACGATAAAACCACGTTTAATAAATCCTCAATTTGTATAACAAGTCCTTTTATGATTATTCAGACACGAAGGCAGTGGATGATAAATACTTTTTCCTAGTTACAATTGATGTAAAGACGTCATAGATGCCGTTTACGCTGTGTATCAAAACCAGAAAGATGCCAATATAACTTGAATGCCTATGTCCCCTACATATTATTATATCTTGCAAATTAAATTTGATCAACTTCCCGGTTACTGAATGAGACACGGTGGTGATCTGATGAAGTAACTGGAAGGTGGCCATAGGAACTTCGCAATGAAACGACGCAACCTCAACGAGCTTGGGCTCGTTTGAATCTACTTGACGAGTAGTTTGTCTTTCAATGGTAACCAAGATTTGGTGTTGGAGCTGGATGGTGGTCATAGGAACTCTGTAATGAAACGAAGCAAACTCATCGAGATTGTGCTCGTTTGAATCGACTTGAAGATAACTTTACTCTTAGTCGGATGTGACAGAACATTATATAATTAAAGATATTTTTTTTTAGTTTTGTAAAAGTAACATCATCCCAAAAAATTTATTTGTGTTTAGAAGTATTTTTTTTAGGAACCTCTCTGTGGAGGAATGTCCATACTTATGGTGTATCTTGTTATACGGATCATCTATTACATAAGCTAAAAACTACTTCTAACGAACGCTATGACGTTGACTTTAGTTCGCCTACGGATCTCCTCATTCCTGATTCGATCTCATAAGGAAACTTCGAGCATAACCCTCTTCATTGTCCTCTGAGCGACCATGAGCTCTTCTCATCAGAAATCCTGATTATATGATAGTTATGATAGTTTCTAGTTTCTTACGTAAGAGGTGGGACGTTATCGCGAACCCACACTCACCCTGATGAAGGACCTCCGAATGGTCCGAAACTAGTTGGTACCGACACCGACAAAAACGTGAGTTAAGCCGTATTAATAGATATTTGGACAAAAATTTCGATTATTCCAGCTAATCATGGAAACTGTATGATTTTTGGAGTGAATCCTTAAAAATCTGTTAATTTCACAGTAATCCCTCACTTCTGGGATTAATTTCAAATTTAACTTAATAAATCCCACAAGTGAGATCACCTTATAAATAACAAATTGTTTAGATTTGAAAGACTAAAATCTCGAGTCAATTTCCTAATATCAACTGTAAAGTAGATCCTGTAGATGAAGCCACAGCCTGAGAGTTGAATAAGATATACCTACCAAGATTTAAAAACCATACGTCAGTCAAACGGTTGGTTCAGTGGAAGAACGCTCGGACGGAACCCGAGAGGTCGCGGGTTCGAGTTCCGTATCGATCATATATTTTTGTTACAAATTTAATTAAGTGAATCCTTAAATATTTTGTGTAAACAGTACATAACTCTGGCCATAATTGTTGAGGATATAATAAATTATATACAAGGAAAATAACCCGTGAACCTATAATAAATTATTTGAAAGAAAGAAAAATATTTATTAATACACACACACAAATACCAAAAATGAAACAATTGAAAAATAAAAAAAATATAAAAACGTATGGTGCTTAAAAAAGGAGCCACTCAGTATGGGTTCCACAATGTGTAACAGCGCTGATCTTCCTTGGCCCCCGCGTGACACATGACTTCAAGGGGGACACCTCGCCTGAATAGAATTGGCTTTACTAATTAACATAAAAAACAAGTACTACTAAACTTAAAAACTAGAACAAAACATACAGATTATAAAAAGTAATTACAAAATAGAACAAAATCATAATTATATATATATTTGTTAACATAAATTAATATATATATATATAACTATAAATAATGTTATAAGAAAACCAAATAAACAGACGTTTTTAGTTAGTGCATACATAGATTTAATATTAAAATATAAAACATTCTCGTTCATTTGTCAAATATTTAATAAACAGCGACTTTTTCAACTTAAGTCTTGAGTTGTGGACCACACATACTGACTGGTCTCTGTCAAATCACCTTCAAATAACATGTCTGTACACCTATTTGACTTTGAACAATGAATGTCTTAATATAAATTCGATTTATATTAACATTTAAGACTGACGGTGCAAAATAATAACAATAATTATATAAAATAAATACTGCTTTATTTAATTCCAAGCTTATACAGTAAATTTATCATAGTTCTATATTACTATGTAAGGTTTTACGGATCCATTTTGGGTAAATGCATTTACCCAGATTTACACATTGCAAATAGCACAGGAGTGAGCTTTGGTGAATAACACAACGACGCCATTTCCAGTTAATGCTACCCCAAATAACATAATTTTAGGTAACAAAAATACAAAAAAGAAAATTACATCGGGTGGTTGCCTTCATTTCTTAGTCATCATAAAGTATGGATTCTGCAATGTAGTTACATACTTTTTATAGCATTTGCTGACGATACACAAAAATGAACGAAATCGGTGCACTCATTGACTTTTAATTTTGAGCAAATATGAACTCACTGAAGAATTGGGTCACTCTGTCAATGATTCAATGAACTTGAATCTTTGAACATCAAAAAGCGATGTTGCCGTTCCGCGCGCTTTAAGTCGCTGATCGTTCAACGGACAGATTTAAAGCGACGTTGCTGCTTCTCGCTCCTTGCCACATCTTGTTGTGACTTCAAAAACCGAAATGTCAATGTACATTGTGAGTACAGAGAGCTTACTTTTTCCAAATTTATTTAAATATTTATTTTGTTAGAAAATTTCACCTTTTCCATTTAAAGTTTTTAATTCAATAATTATTTTTGCGTTTAGTACTTCTATGCACTAGTATTACTTATATTTTAATTTATTTGATAGATATGCAATCCATACTGTATTTTATTAATAAATAATAATACTTAATAGGACACATAGTCCCTGGTCACCCGCCCTCGCTCGCTTTTGTCAAGGTCACTGGCATGTATTAACGCCTTATCATCAGATAACGTCTATGCTTGTCTCGCCACATTTTCTGCTTAAAATTTTTTTTATGATAATTTTATATGGGTCATAATAATTTTTCAATCTAACTTGTAACAAAGTGTATCTAAATTGTTACTAATGCTCTTGCTCGCACGCTAGACTCAGGTGGAATGTGACAATTTTTCGTGCGTACAGTCGGCGTTATCACATCAGTCGTAAACTTATTAAAATCTTCATTGGAATAATTAATTAGTAAGTTAAATACAACACAAGTGTGAGAAATTAACTAAAAAAACTCTGTGTGAAACCGTGTGTGTATGATAGTAAAAACTTGTTTAGATGCGATTTACTTTCAGTTTTTAATGTTTACTTTTAACATTTATTTTATGGGGCTGTTTTTTTTCAAATGGGCTCAATTATGAAGCAGCAGAAAAGATTGCAATCAGTGAGAGTGTTCCATATTTATATTTGATAGACATTTATAACTACATATTATATTGCAAAAGTCATAACTTAATGAATATGAAGTTACAATAAATTTAGCATATTTAATCTGACTTAATACTTCAATAATAATTGTTGTATACAATTATTTTTATTAACATCTTGGACTGGTTTATACTATCATAATACAAACACAAAATCAAGCCGGAGATTAAGAGACTTATTAACTTTTTTTTTATCTTGTTGTATTGTAGATATATTAGATATCTATATTTAAAATGTTGCTTCCAGCTAATATTCAAGTATTTTTCATACTCTTAATTTTTTTTTAAAAAGTTATTTAAAAAAATATTGTTTAAATATCTTATATCTATTTAAAGGACCTAATGCAGTGTTAGTAAAAGTAGTTACCAAGTTTGTTTGAGCGTTAACAATCCACATGCTCTGTTTGCCCTGTTACAGATAAAATGGACTCCACTTTTTGGAAAAGCGTAGCAAAATCGGCATGTAAGGACTTGGAACATATATAAAGAACTAGGAATTGATAACACAGAACAATTTGACACTTTTGAAAAAAACTCGGTACATGAATAAGCTTGGTATTTGGTTGCCACACAAGCTCACTGAAAGAAACCTAATGTACCGTATACTGATTGAAATTGAACCGTTTTTGAAGAGATTGACTGAGTTATATTGTCATAAATACGGCTGATTCGGACTCTTCCGATGAATCATTTTGTGTTATACAGACGACAGCGATTGGAATAGGGAATCCAAAATTGGTATATAATTTATTCAAGTGAAAATGTTTTGAACCTCTGAAACTTTGTATACATTCTTTATCTCGTCTCATTGACCTTACTATATATCTACAAGATGGCAAAACGTCATCGAAAAAAATAGCACATATTGTATACTATAATTAAATGTAAACTTAAAACTTGAAGGAAAAGTCGTGAGCTTTTATATAAAGGTACTTTTCCCTCAATGTAATAAGTATATACATTCCTATGGTATATGACACCTCCATTAATCGTTTTCATATAAAGATACTTTTCCCCTAATTTAATATATATACATTCCTATGGTGTATGACACCTTCATTAGCCGTAAACTGACCGTATTGTACTCTCCATAATGCACGATGTTGATCCGACCCACGGAGTGTCATTGATAACAATAATAGCAACCTGTCACCTGTCACCTGAAGCCCAATTCTATAATCGCACCAATGTCACCTTATGACCTGGTTGCGTGATATTTATTCTCTGTGCTGTTTCCAAGGAACTTTCTTCCCCATACAACCAAATTGTGAAATGGTCCTTCATGTAAAATGGACACCTAAAATCTAAAGTGAACGATAAGATGATCTTGTATAATTTTAACAAAATTCTCTTAAGTCTTTATGTTATTTTTTATTTTTTGAATCAATTGATAAGATTATAAAAAGGGGCATTAGTCTGAAATGAACATCGTGTGAATACTGTTTTTAAAGTGCACTCGATTTTAATGCAAGAAATTTGGACAATGAAGCAGGATATTCTAGCTTCGCAGATATTATAAATTACACTTTACAACAAAAAATCATGTGTTGCATCAGTTAATTATACTCCAAACATCACTCGTACATTAACGCCAATCAAACCGCAGAAGATCAAACGAGTTCGGATTTATTCGCCGAATTCCGTTTCCTATATTTTTGCACTGATTAAAAACCCTGAAAGGCGGGCGAGCTAAGCTACATGTAATAATATTTTGAATAATTTTCGTATTTATTTTTTCTCATAGCAGTATTTTTGGTAATTGTCATTTTGGACGGTAAAATGGTGTGGTCGTGTATATTTTTTTTTTAAAACTAGTAATAAGTGACTCTTTGTTGCTTTGCATCGATGATTTATATAAAACCAGGGACATAGTTTGTTATGAGACAATTTTTACCAAAGGGAGGCTCCTTTGCACAGGATGCCGATAGATTATGGGTACCACAACGGCGCCTATTTCTACCGTGAAGCACAAACTTTACTATGTTTCGGTCTGAAGGGTGCCGTAGCTCGTGAAATTACTGGGCAAATGAGACTTAAGATCTTATGTCTCAAGGTGACGAGCGCAATTGTAGTGCCGCTCAGAATCTTTGGGTTTGACAAGAATCCTGAGCGGCACTGCATTGTAGTGGGTAGGCCGTATCAATTACCATCAGCTGAACGTCCTGCTCGTCTCGTCCCTTATTTACATAAAAAAAAATAGTGTTGTGGCTTGCCCACTCTGTAAATCAACTGTTATTAAAAAAGTTTAACTGCACCCAGGGATGTACGCTCACAACCAATGACACTTGGAAGCAGCGTTTCCGTTGTCACAACACAACTTACTTATGTATATTGACACTTAATAGTCTCAACACATGATCGGATTTGGTCCGGCTATATTCCATGGTAAGTTGCATTGTCCATCCGCACCGTACCGAGTACTACGCCGGACCAATTGATGCGCGCAATAACGCCCAACGGACCGTGCAATGGTCAGGCATTATTTGATTAATAACACGTACTTAGTTAAGACTTGATGTCACTATTAACGTAAAATTAAATAAAACATCACAAAAAGCTGCTATAAGAATTAAATTTTTATAGTTTAACAAAAAACTTATATACATCAATTAGGAAAAAAGTATCTAAGAAAAGGCGAGACTAAACAAAAATGGTTGTTTATTTAACAAATACACAAGAACTGACTAATTACAATAAAATTTGATAAAACGCAATTAAGCTCGTTAAGTAATTTTGAAGGCAAGACAAAACAAAAATCTAACTTTAACCTATTTAAAGTAATTCACTGCGTAAAGAAAACTGAAAATCGATTTACAACAATAAAATTACAAATAGAGTAGCTTTACCAAACACAAGTAAAAAGGCGACCATGAAATTAACTTTCATATTATTAATACCTACTACTAAACTTAAAATAAATTTATATTATTATTTAGTTATTGGTCTACCAATAGTAATTAAATCGAAGAATATGTAAGTGATGATATAAAAGAGTGGCAATGAGTTTCCTTCTTACTTCTTCTCATTAGCTCAACTAGTATTCCGAAGTGGTGATAAATTTAGAAAAGAATAGAAAATACTTTTGACATTCGTAAGTGTCATTTCCTTAGCCTGTACGAATAAATCAATTTAAATTATATTGTAAAATAATAATTTAAATAATATTGTATGAAAATATTAAATTAAATGGGATGGACCCGTCATGCGAGTTCCAACTCCTATGATCCGCCAGGCCACCGGAATTCATTTTATTGTGCGCAACGTTTTAATTTTGCGATAACTCTTAAGATATTATAATTGAAATTGTATGTTGTAGGGCTTTTAATGTACATGAAATGCTTAAGGGAACTAATGTATTAAGTTTGATAAGGCTTTTCTGAAGACCTATAAATCCCACCTTACATTGTTTTGTTATATCTCAAAGGTTAAACATCGTTTTCAAGGACAGCTTCCAACCGGCGTGTAATTGTCCGACATCTGCAAAAATACGTCATATTTAGACCAAATAATACCCATAACATATTATAACACTTAAGCAGTAATGTGTAAGCACTACTGTGTTTCGGTCTGAAGGGCGCCGTAGCTAGAGAAATTACTGGGCAAATGAGACTTAACATCTTGTCTCAAAGCGCAGTTGTAGTGCCGCTCAGAATTTTTGGGGGTTTCAAGAATCCTAAGCGGCACTGCATTGTAATGGGCAGGGCGTATCAATTACCATCAGCTGAACGCCCTGCTCGTCGTGTCCCTTATTTTCATAAAAAAAAACTTAAGCCTTTATGAATAACACCATCTTTTACTGAAAACTGCATTTAAATCGATTCAATAGTCTATGAAATTATAGCGAACAAACAGACAGACACGGCTGAGGAATTTGTTTTATTTATTAGTATATGATGTAACTATGTACTCCTTTTTTGAATAAAGAACAAACATTTTCTTTTCTCTTTGTCGCCTTGATAAAGTTTCACTTTTGTCGTATTCTTAGTACACGTGGCTTTTTATTTTCTACTAGCTGACCCGGCAAACGTTGTTTTGCAATATAAATTATTTTTAGAGTTAAAACGTTTGTTGAACCTTGCAACAAGACTTCATTTTTCTAAAATAAAAGAATATTTCTAATATAAACTTAGCATAAGTTACTCCTTATTACATCAGCTACCTGCCAAAAAAAGTCCCATTAAAATCGGTCCACATTTCAGAGATTAACCGGAAAAAACAGACAGAGAGACAGACAAAAAATGTAAAAAATGTTATTTTGGTGTAAATACTGTATATATATTCATATACGTGTAGTAAATAACGGTTATTTCTATATTACAAACAGACAATCCAATTTTATTTATATGTATAGATTTAGTCCAGTTTATTTAAATCTGCCAATGCGAGTTTGAAGTTCAAGATTTACGTAAATGGCTTGTCTTTGGCTACTATGTTTAAGTACGTACCAACCCACGTAATATAAAAAAAAATACGAAAATATACTTTTCTTTCCCGTAGGAATTCTCTGAAGACCATAGCTATTTACTCCGCAAGAGTTTCATAAAGTTCAAATCAATCAATTAAATTTCTTTACAAATGAACTAAAACTTTGAAATAATAATTTCGTTAGAACGTATCTATATTATAGCTACTAACACTTCATTTTGTTGGTATTGAATGAAACTGTGCTGTCACGTTGTGCTTTGTTACGCTTGTTTTTATTAGAACCAGTCAGTCATAAAGGAAAGGGACTCTTAATCATCCCGACTTCATGACTGCCTCCTTCGACGAATATATCACACACCTCATTATTACCAAGAGGACATATGCTCGGAGTTTCCCTGCGAGATCGAATCAGAAATGAGGAGATCTCTAGGAAAACCAAAGTCACTGACATAGCCCAAACGATTGCGAAACTGAAGTGGCAGTGGGCAGAGCACATAGTTAGACGGACAGTTGGTCATTGACGCAGTAAAGTCCTCGAATGGCGCGTACCGTAAGATGCAGTGTTGGTAGGCCCCCCTCCATCCGATCGTCGTGATGTCGTTTCCAGCAGTAGACGTCTTCCGGCTGATATCATCATGATGATGATAAGAGTGTAATGATAAATAGTGATGCAGCTCAAGTTGTTTATATTGACATTACAATAGGTGTAATTTTTTTATATTAGTGGGTGGGAGAATAAAAACCAGCTGTGGATAAAAATAATTAGTATTATTATTAATAGACCTTTTCGTCCGTGTGCCTTTATACATATTACTTTACTAAATTGTTATTTGCAATCAATTAAATAGGCAACAACCTTAATAAAAACGACAAAACTCAACTTACCTTAAAGTCCGGCAACGCTCCTGCGATTCCTCTGGTGTTGCAAGAGACTGCGAGTGGCGGTGATCACTTAATATCAGGTGATCCGCACTCTCGTTTGTCCTCCTCATCCATGAAAAAAGGATTACTTACTTAGTAATTTTGTGCATTACTCTTACTTATCTATGTAAATAAAGTAATAGTTATACAGAGAGAAGAATATCTCTAATGGGGATAAGACAAAGTAGAAAGAAGCAAATCTATTGTTACTGTAACCGATCTTGATATACAAGTCGTAAAAAGTTAGCCACTCTGGACATTAAATATTAAAACACTAGTTATCACACACATTGATCAAAATCAAAATTGGTCATGCATTTTCGGATTGCCAGGTTGTTTATACACTAATATATATTCTAAGTCCATGGTTATAATTGTGATCTCATTTTTTTTCATAAGTAGATCATTAGTACTGACTGAATCAGGAATTTTAAATGAAGGTACAAAATTTTTTCATGGTCAAAAATATGTCTAAACGATATTGGCTTTTAGGTTTTTATGTCGTGCTAGCTCCATTCTGAGTTAATAGAAAAATTTAAAGTGTGTGTGTACTTATGTATGCTCGCAAGAAGTTATACTTCTTTGGCCTATCGAAGCAAAAATCATAAAAATTTATTCCTCGTCCTATTCTACGTTTTTAGAAAGAACAATTTTGTAAAAACCTTGCAAAGATGGCTTTGAAAATTAATTATTAAATAATGAATTCGGCTGTATGGGTTTGAACCCTTGCCTGTTCTAATAATGGACGAAGGAACCAAAAAAAATAACGAATGTCACTAACGTCAGAAAATTTTAGGAACCAACTTCAACCTTTACTTTTCACTCTCATCATTTTTTCATAACGCGTCTAAAGAAGTATAACTACAAAAAAAACTTATGCTAATAATTTTTAAACAAACAAAAACTGCCAAATTCATCATATAACTGCACTCGATTGAATGAATATAAATCCTCTTATAGGCTTAACACATGGTCGTATTTGGTACGGATATACCATCGGACGGTCCATCTCTTTACGGTTGATCTGTGGACGGTCCGGTAGGTGCCCCGAATCAATTGCTTCGGCGTCGTAATGGGTACGATCCGGACGGTAATAATGATAATTTCGTACGATGGATAATGTGACATACGATCGAATATGGTCCGATACCAGTCCATTTATCGTCATACTTTAACGGCCGTTCCCAATATCCAGTCAATCCCTTACTTGAGATAAAAATCGTAACTATCGTTGACTTTTCTGTCCCAATAAACATATCGACGGTAACTCACCTTATCCGTACACGCTGTCTGTCAATGGGACGACGTATTGCTTACCAGCGGTAGAAGTTTGTATGGAAATTTGTAATTCACGCGTCCCAATATAAGGCGAATGACTTGTCGGGTGTATTGGGACAGCTTCAGATTATTGACAGCTAATGACAGTAGAAGGTAGTAATTTATCTCTATCTGTAGATAGTATATTGGGAAGGGCCGTAAATGTGATAGGTACATATTATTTTTGAATAGTACATATTAACGCATGCGGATTACATCGAAGTTTGCAACAAAACGTGATGCAATGATTACGGCCGCGGGCTATGCGCATGCGTCTTATTTGATGTCAATCAACCTTGATTAATTACTTACATCAAATTTTAATGTATTTCTCTAAAATCTCATTACAATTGAACATTGTACTTATTTTGTTACATACATATATTTATGTCAATAAGTGACGAGATGAGCACGACCAGTTGAACAGTGGCAGGCTCCTTTGCACAGGATGCCGGCTAGATGATGGGTACCACAACGGTGCTTATTCTACCGTGAAGCACTAATGTGTAAGTATTATTGTGTTTCCGTCTGAAGGGTGCCGTAGCTAGGGAAATTACTGGGCTCATTTGCCCAGCAGACTTTACATCTTATGTTATCTTATGTCTTAAGGTGGCGAGCGTAATTGTAGTGCTGCTCAGCAATGGTTGGGTTTTTCAAGAATCCTGAAGGGTACCACATTGTAATAGGCAGGACGTATAAATTTCCATCAACTGACCGTCCTGCTCGTCTCGTCCCTTATTTTCATAAAAAAGGACGTTCGGCTGATGGTAAACAATACGCCCTGCCCATTACTTGCAGATTCTTGAATTACCCAAAAATTCTGAGCGGCCCTACAATTAGTGCGCTCCTCAGCTTGAGACATAAAATATTAAGTCTCATTCACCGAAACACAATAATACTTATACATTACTGCTTCACTGCAGAAATAGGCGTCGTTGTGGTACGCATAACCTAGCCGGCATCCTGTGCAAAAGAAACCCCACTGGTATTGTGATTGTATTATGATAATAAATAATGGCTAATTAAACTTACAAAGCAAAAGAAAATGGAAACAAAATGTGGGTAGTTGTACTTTTAACGATACTCACTCAGTTCTATTATACGAGCTACAAACGCGCTAGTTGGTGCCAACCACTGGTAAGGCTAGGGCTACACTCAATGAAGGACAGATTTTTTTTATCAGTTCTAACTTGGGACATATACCTTTATAAGCATAGACGGTACTACTGAAAAATAATACCTAACATTATTACAATACTAGCTGACCCGGCAAACGTTGTATTGCCATATAAATTGCAGATTTATTTTCTACTTTCTTCACACTTATTTTACATTTTCTTATTCACACTATAGTTTTATAAATTATAGCCTATAAGTTATTCTGGTGTGTAAGCTATATTATTATAAAGTTTCATCAAAATTCATTTATTAGTTTTTGCGTTAAAGAGGTACAAACATACATCAAGACATTTATAACATTAGCAGGATTTCAAAATATCATTTTACGATTTAAATGTGGGACTCAGTGACCAACCAAGCCAAATGACGGGTTTACTGTGAACGTGTTTAAGGCGTACAAATTTTGTCCTGTCCTGAATTACCAACTGATTATTTTTATTGCGTTCAGTTTTAATTTTCACATTAATCGTAATATAATATGAATTGATTAATTAATAATTAATGAAGTTAACAGATTTATGTTGCCTTTACTAACGTACAATTATGTGTTAATTTTAGTGATAACTGGCTGACGCAGCAAACGTTGTATTGCCGATATTAAAATAGCGATACAAAAGTATCTGTTGATCGTAGATGGGTGAAAATTTGAAGTTGTGTGTATTTTTAAATGTTGACACATAATCAAACAAATTTAAAAAAAATTGGCGTGGACCACCCTTTACATTTAGGGAGATGAATAACAGATGTTGTCCGATTCTCAGACCTACCCAATATGCACTCAAAATTTCATGAGAATCGGTCAAGCCGTTTCGAAGGAGTTTAACTACAAACACCGCGACATGAGAATTTTATATACTAGATAATGCAATCGTAAGTATGTCTGCACAGACAGAAAAAAAATATTTATCGTCAATAAAGAAATGTAACGGTTATATTGTTATGTGTGACAATTTTTGTCTAAATTTAATGAAAGTTACTACTTGTTTAAATTGAACTTAAAGTATTGAATTCTGATATTTGTTTTGTATAATGTTGAGAACTGATTACGTACGGCATCAATTACTATAATTTGTAATTGCGTTGTCATAGAAACATTCGTTTATGAAAATAAGGGACGAGACGAGCAGGACGTTCAGCTGATTCAGTGCCGCTCAGGATTACTGAACAACCCAAAAATTACTACAACTACGCTCGTCATTTTGAGACATAATATAATGAAAAATAAGATGTGAAGTCTCATTTGCCCAGTAATTTCACTAGCTACGGCGCCTTTCATACCGAAACACAGTACTTGGTTAGACATTACTGCTTCACGGCAGAAATAGGCGCTGTTGTGGTACCTATAATCTAGCCACTGATAAATATGATTGTTATTTATTTATTTCTCAATCATGTCTTCCTAGGAGTGAATTAAACAGACACACAAACAATTAAATGTTCCTATTCGCATTCAACGCTCTTTCCCTTGTTGGATATGAAACGCCAATAACATTTTAATGCAATATTTATTTAATTCCCTCATAATGTACTAAGCTTTACATGAAAACAGGTTGAATGACGTGCTTGCAGGAATATTATGAAAACCGCAGACTTTTCACGGCATAAAAGATAATTGCCTGCACTTTGTGAATAGTTAATGCACTAATATTGCTTTACGTTGTTGCACGAACTAATAAATGGAAAGATGTTAAATGCCTAAGTGATTTAAGAATCAGACGAAATATAATCTTCCCACTTGTACAGTTTATGTCTACTATAGCCTACCACAAGGGGTGACACATAGTACATAAGATACAAGATAAATATTTTACGACGTATTTTTGGTAGAAGTCAATAACGTTTCATACACTTATAAGCACATATCATTCACAGTCTGATAGCGGAATGGCAAAAGTGTGCTTAAAGGCAATATAAGCACACTTTTCTTCTAAGTCGTGTGTCAACTTGTCCGCATCAAACCTGAGCTTATAAAAATAAATGTTTTACATTGCTGCTTATTGACCAATAATATTTGAAACAACTGGAATAAATGACGCAGCGTATAGATATAGCAGTCAAAGTGATTCATATTTTCGTTTTGTTTTACTATCGAGTGTTTTTTTTTATGTATAGAACGTTATTGGTAGAAGTATAAAAGTCTGAAAAAGCAATGAAACGTATCTTTACACATATTAGTGATCGTCATGATGTTAATATTAAAATATTGTACCTATTCCAAAATTTGCACTTCAGACATGAATACTTTTCGTACTGTGTGTAGTTTTTTAGTTTAAAAAGACCACTGCAACTATATTGTTAAGAGTCTGTTGGGTATGTAAATTAAATAGAGGCTGAGCTCATCCAACTGAGTGGCAACGCTCTGGTGATTCGTCTGGTGAACGCCATAAGTCCGAAGATGATGATGTTAATAAAAGTTTGTGGTCTCTGCTCTTCGAAACTATTCCCTTCATTCATGCGGTGGCAGAACACAAACTACTGGATTGAAAAGAGAACTGCTAGAATAGCCTATTGAAGCTGCCTGCAAGACTGCATTGCGGTCAAATGGCTCAAGTTACTGTTTAGGTGGATCAGTAGTGACATCAAAATTCCCCATGTGGCAGGATTGGCGCCATTTGGGTGGGCTTGAAATGTATATTCAATCTTATATTATTTATACTTCTTGCTAGACTATGATAGATGTGAAAACGTGGAAAAAAATAGAATTTAGAACTAAACATGTAACATCTATTTAAACATGCTAGATGAGCAAGAATTAATTGGATAAGTTCAGACTTGCACACATTGGAATTTGTTTCCAAACCAATTTATATCGATTACAACTTGCTCTTGTTACTTACTTAGAACACACCAGATTATATTAGCTTAAATAAAATGGTCTTAAGAAAATTGATATGACTTATATAGTAGGAGGTCCTTTGCACAGGATGCCGGC
Source organism: Leptidea sinapis (assembly GCF_905404315.1). Lineage (NCBI taxonomy): Eukaryota > Metazoa > Arthropoda > Insecta > Lepidoptera > Pieridae > Leptidea > Leptidea sinapis. The sequence continues at coordinate 6,184,878 of NC_066312.1, read as the reverse complement.
TAGATTATGGGTACCACAACGACTCCTATATCTGCCGTGCAGCAGTAACGTGTAAGCATTACTGTGTTTCGGTTTGAAGGGCACCGCAGCTAGTGAAATTACTGGGCAAATGAGACTTAACATCTTATGTCTGAAGGTGACGAGCGTAATTCTAGTGTCGCTCAGAATTTTTGGGTTTTTGAAGAATCCTGAGCGGCACTGCATTGTAATTGACAGGCCGTATCAATTACCATCAGCTGAACGTCCTGCTCGTCACGTCCCTTATTTTCATTAAAAATAATGTGTCTTACAAAAACAATATCTAATTAGATATCGAAAATTTGCCATAAGACCGTTGACTCATTTATGAGTATTTAATAGTTTTACGAAGACAAAGTGACGAGCCAACAGCTATTATCTAACAGTCAAATACCTGTTAAGTCAAAACGAGACCATCCCTATTCAGCATTCGGTAAGAGTACATTTTGTACCTTAGACAAAGAAGCACACTGTCAAAAGCACAAGTGTAAAAGGGACAAACGATCGCTAAGCATTATGGGTGGTCGTTTTGTTTTTTATTGCAATTTATGACTACAATCCTCTCAAGAAATAAATATGGGCAAATCTATTGATATTATTGTATTTTTGTTATGTTTACATAAGTCAAACGTGATTAGCTGTACGTTACAGACATGTCTAGGATCCAGTGTTCTGTGAACAGTTTGATCTCTTGTAGGTATCAAAAAAACCCCATTTGCATCTCTAATTATTTTGGGTTTCATTATGAGAATTGTGTAAGTTTGAGAAAATCTGCGAAAGAATACACAAGCATTATAAAAACCACATTTTGATAATAGTAAGAATTATAAGTGCCGAGTTTCTGTCCTAGTGTTTGTCAGCCTGGACTTCAAAACTAGGTCCGTAGTGATAACAATTATCACGTGTGAATTTATATGACAATGACGTTGAATGACCAGCTATAACAATGACGTTCTATACATAGAACGTCATACATAGAACGTCATTCAGGGGAAGAGTAGGTTATCAACTGTTAAGAAGATCCTGTGGATGAAGCCACAACCTGAGAGTTGAACAAAGCCTACAAGATTTTATGACGATACGTCACGCGAATGGTTACCTCAGTTGGAAGAGCACTCGCACGGAACGAGAGAGGTCGTGGGTTCGAGTCCCGCATCGTTCATAAAATTTTGTTTTCAAATTTTTTTTGTGTATACATTTATGACTGGTAATCTGAAGGAGCTTTTGGTCACCGATATTTTTGACTCAAGTGACATTTGTCCAACGTAAGCTAAACCTTATAGTATATGTCTAATCATTGTCAATCTTCATCGTCGTTTACAAGATCAACTTATATTGGTTTTGAAATATGTGTTGATATCTATCCTTGTTAAAAATAATAAAAAAGGAATTCCTTTTTCAAAATATTTTAATACCATTAAAATTGGACCAAACAACTTTATTTTAGGTACTGTTACTAAAATTTATCAATGTTATATTTTTAAACATAACATTTTCATATTCTATTTTATATGCTATTTTAATTAGGTGTAAGTATATTCTGTGTTAAAAAAGAAAATCTATCGTTTTCACAGAAAAATAAAATTCATGCTAACTTACACTACATAACACATACATAACTTTTAGTTATTTATCTACTTTGATACATTACAATTGAAAAATTATATCACCGATACGGTGGTACAGATACAATTCTCCTCTTTTTAACTTATCAACATCCGGGTGATACCGGGCACAAGTGTTACTATAATAATCAGATTATATCCGAGAACAAGAATAAAATATGTATGTCCCGCGCGCTTAGAATGGGACATGTCGCCAATTCAGTAACATGCGTCTTATGGTCACTCAAACTGTGTTAGCTATTTTTTTCTCTGCAACATCCGTTTCAATAGGCCTTGTCTACAACCAAATAACACAGTCGAATGAAAACCAGATAAAAATCTGACGTCTTTTTCACACACACTCTTTTTGTTTTAGTCCATGGATTTCTTGCGCTGTATTCGTTATATTTTTTGGACCCGAGTCTTGATAATTTCGTATAAAATGTACTCCAGTTCTTTTTTGTACCCCTGACAAAGTGTGTAAGATTTCATGAAGTGCGTAAGGATAGTATATGCGTAAAAGCGTAACAAATGAACAAACACATATTCATATTTTTAAAATTAGTTATGATATGGAATTACGGATCATAAATTACTAAATATGTAGTGAAAATCGTTTATTAAACACGGCTTTTAACATTTCAAAGATATTTTTGTCCAGTTTCAATTAATAGTTATACAGCTCTCGAACGGTTACCTCAGTTGGGAGAGCACTGGCACGGAATCGAGCCCCGCATCATTCATGAAATGTTGTTGTCAAATTTTATTTGTGTATTAATCCTAGAAGTGTGGGTTATCACTTTAAAAACATAACAAATTGTAATAGGCTATATATTTTTAAATTGCTTAAAATAGAATCATCGTTAAATACTCTGCAAAATACTGAATTTAAAATTAGGTAACTAAAAATTAAAATTAAATTTTCTCTGGAAATTACAGGAGATCCATTTAAGTTGCAGTCCTCAGATGACAAATTTTAAAAACATATGACTTGACAGATTCATGAAATTGGATGAAAATTTTATTTTAGCATAAATTAAGTTTGTTTAAATGAAAACTCGTAGCATTCGTGCTATAGGCTCGTCAACTTTGCGTAATAATAAAACCCCTTGTTAAAATTATAAGCCCTCAATGATAAATTTAGTTGTTAATAATGATGTACGTATTCCAAATTTTGTCATGCATTTGATACATAAAAACCTTTCAAACTTTATGAATAGAACACCTTTTTATGAGGACAAAATACGTCATATTATGATGTTAGGGCGTGTTCATATAATTCGGCATAATTATTCTTTGCATTTACCTCGATTGAATTTAAAATAATTTTCTTATATTCGATTGAAAATATTTGTAACTTTATTATTATTGTTAACGCTGTGCATATCAACAATTTAGAAATATAAATATAAAATAAAAATAAAATAACTAACTAAATTAAGTAGTAGTAGTATTAATTGTGTATCTAGTTGGTATTTTAATTTAATAAATAAATCATGTAGATGAAAGCTCTCTGAACTCTATGGCTAAACCGATATTATGAGACATACCATAATAGAATTTCAGGTTCCAGTTGAAAACTGATTTCTCTGTTGAAATTGTTGTTTATCTCTATAGCCTCCTTCACTTATATTGCATATAGTATCACTCAGTAAGATGTTAAAATTAGGATCAAATGGGCGGGGCGAACATTAACAACGCGAAAATAAGATCTGCTTTTGAGCAATAGTCGTGACCTCGAGGCTGTCAACTGTCTTCTTACTAGGCTCGGCAGGTCCTCTTATCACTGCAATGAGCTGATGTATGATACAGTACTTTAATTGGACTTTTTTTTTATGTTGCGTTATAAATTCCATGTCAATTTTGTTTTATATGTAGCATTCTTAATTATTCATCTCATCATGAGATCAGAGATCGGCTAATATTAGATCAGCCAGAAGTGGTCCACTGATGGACAAAGGCCGCTTTCAACAAATTATAAGATTATTCATCTAATATTTTGTGATTTTTCTTTCATCATCATCGTCAGCCGGAAGACATCCACTGCTGGACAAAGGCCTCTCCCAAAGAAGAGATCCTCATTCAACGTATTCCAGCGATCTTGACCAGATCGTCGGTCTCCTACGGATCTCCTCAATTCTGATTCGATCAAATTTTTCTTTAAAACATAGTAATTTAAAATACTTTTAATATGTCCTGACATTAGTTTGGAAGAATTCATCATCATTATATAAGGTCTCATATGGTCTTTGTTTACTCCTAGGAATACCAAGTGTTGCCAAATCATTAAATGAAAAGAAACGAATTGATATTATGAAGTCAATATGGATGTGATCTTGGATATAATTAATTTAAATAATTTATAAGAAAACTTATTGAAATTTTGTTATTCGTTACCAGATAGGTACATTTACACCAAAATTCTGTTTATATATATTTCTCCATCGAATATAATTAAAAGAGATAAATATAATCTTTTTAATTCTATTTCATCTCAATATTAAAAGAGACTAATTGATCAAAGAAAAAGAAACCCTTTTAAAATCAGTTCTTGGTCCTGTCTGTCTGTTGGTCTGTTCTAAGAACCTCAAGCTATTTTTTTTCCAATGTACCATAGAATGTGTACTATACCTACATGCAAATTACTAATCTATATATATATAAGAGATTTCCACGTATATCACTCATTACTATATCTCTGGAACCATTAGAGCTAAAGACTTGAAATTTGGTAGGTAGTAGAGGTCAGCTCAGAACGGATTTTCCAAAACTCCATCCGCAAGAGTTTTTTTTTATTATGAACAGACCAACGTCTGATGGGTCAGCTAGTATTGTATTAAAACATTAGTGACGCCTGACAAATTGTATTTAATTGTTATGATGCCAGGTGTATTAAAAATTTCTAGGACAGTAATTTATATTTTTCTTTCAATAATAATTTAATACGAACTATTTCGAGTGTACCTACGTAGGAAATAACAAATGTGATATACCTTTTCTAAAGCTAAGTCCCAATAAAAACGATATCATTATTATAAAAGTATTTATTTTTTACTATACAGTGTGAATACGACCTAAGGACGAATACGTTATGAAACTATTTTCCGTAACGGTAGTCGACTTCCAGCCGCGGCGTGGCTTACAGCTAGCGACACTTGGCTTTCGGTAACTTTCCATTTTAGTCCTTATGCACTTAGAAATACATAAAGTATTGCTTTGTTTGAAAATATTGCACTATTTAAAAAGCAGCTCTATGTACATAACACTGAAATAAAATATATATAGTTTATTTGTTTTAATTTGCAGAGTAATATTATAAATACTACAGGTAAGTGATCACCAAAGCCCATAATGTTAATAGTTAATACGGGTATTAAATAATTCATGTCTTTAATTGACTTTATAACTTATGCGTCTAATAAAAATTAAAGGTTTTCAAATAATGATAAAAGAGTATATCGTTGTGTTTTTATTATAAGGTCACTATTCTGTGTCCTCTCGGGCACTTGTTTATTAACAGTTTATATATTTGTTTCTTTTTTTTTATCATTTTGAACGATTGACTACAGACATTTGTACGCATATGTTCGTACATCTATCTAAATCAAATCAAATTCACTTTATTCATGTAGGTCACGGAAATGACACTTATGAATGTCCGAAACACAGTAATGTTTACACATTACTGCTTCACGGCAGGAATAGGCTCAGTGGTGGTACCCATAATTTAGCCGGCATCCTGTGCAAAGGAGCCTCCCAATGGACTTAGGGAACGTGATCTGTGATTTAGAGTACCTTATCTCTTTTAAGCGCAGTTATTATAAATATTTTCACAGACAGTGACAACAATACGGAAACGCCTTCCAAACTAATATGAATATCAATTCCTGCCATATCGACGATAGATGAAAAAAATATAAATTAAAAAAAAAAAATATTTTGCAAATTGAAAAATGGAATAATTTTATCAAATTAATGTATTTTCATCAGTCCTCGACAAATCTACCAGGTTTGAACTAAATCTGGCCATTTAATGTGGGTCAAAATCGCGCCCAAATGAGTCGGTTACAAACAAACATACATGCAGGTGAAGCTAATAAAAAGCGTGTAAAAAGGAAGAAATCCTCGTGTAAAAAATGCTTTTTAAATTAATTGTATGTTATACATGTACCTATCAATTAAACATCACTGAAAATTCTCGTATTGCAATAGAAAAAAGGGCAGCGTATTCCATAAAAGAATTACGTAAAAATTTGTTAAGTTTCCGGCGAATCCGCAACCTATTGTGCTAGTACTATACATATTCTTTGCTCTTGCTCGATAGTTTATCACGTAAAAATTACAATCACATGGATGAAATTCAAATAATTAAAGATTTTCGAGCCAAGTCATAGGTTTGCTTTTGAAACAACTCACCTTTAAGTTCGCAAAACCCTTGGATGTCGATTTCTTTGGAAGCGTACTTGCGAGCGGACTCTTTAACTGTTAATGACTCTTAAGTCCTAGATTTCGAGATTTACTGTATAATTTATTGCATTTTCCAATTCTTGATTTGCAAGCGAATAATTATTGATGTGATCATAATTACTTATAATCAATTTGACCTTCTTTATAGATCATTAAAACTGTACAATATATTTTTTAATGAAAATAAGGAACGAGACGAGTAGGACGTTCAGCTGATGGTAATTGATACGCTTTGCAATACGCATTACAATGCAGTGCCACTCGCGATTCTTGAAAAATCCAGATTCCGAGCTGCACTACAATTGCGCTTGTCAACTTGATACATAAGATGTTAAGTCTCATTTGCCCAGAAATTTCACTAGCTACGGCGCCCTTCAGACCGAAACACAGTAATGCTTGCACAGTTCTGCTTCACGGCAGAAATAGGCACCGTTGTGGTAACCATAATCTAGCCGACATCCTGTGCAATGGAGCCTCCCACTGGTATAATACAATATAATTGAAGAATAACTCAAAAATATTTCGTTTTAAATGTATTTGGTAAATCAATTATTAATATCAAACAAAGATAGAGTATTAAAATTAACGAGACAATTTCCACTTACAAGCTTGTTGATTTTCGATAGTCTCACAGAGATGCCTTGATATTAAATACCAATACTACTTAGGTTCTAGGTAGCCTGTTGTTCCGGAGGAAACCCTCGCAGGCCAAGTGCTGCCTTAAAAGGTAATATTGTCTTGGAAGTCAACAATAATGCTGACATTTCTATTACTACCAAAAGTACTGGAATAGGCATTCATTGAAAACTTAAAAACAAAAATCTTAAACAAAAAAACTACGTACAAATTATCTATAAAGTGCAATATTTTATTATATTATATCTTTTCCCATAGTGTACAATAAAAACCGCAGAAATCCTTGGATATTATTTTAAATTTCGAAATTGACTTCTATTATAAAATCAACTTACGACTCTAAGTTACAACTGACCACTTAGATAGGTATGTCAAACACGGTACTAGAATGCTACCGGACCACTAGACTAGTATGTATGTACATACACGGTACGATATTTTCCGTATGTACCCCTTCATTTTTGGGTAGTACATTAATACAGATTTGTATGCAAAAGCAAAATTTTAGTCCAGTAACGCAATATCGAGAAATCACCCTTAACAGTTAACACGTTTTGAAGCGGCATCTTTGATTGAACAAAGCTACTCGTACCGACAAAGCAGCCGAAAGTGACTATCAGCAAAACCAACCAATGAACACACAGTTGTACTGTAGATTTGAATAGTAATTATCCCTTTTGTTGTTAAATTGCAAATACTTTTCGGCAGTTATCGTATTTAAAAAAATAAATGGCTTTTATGCCCAATTGAAACAAGTTTGAATAATTCCAGTGATTTTTATTCATTAGTACTACAAATAACTTTGATAAAAATATCAGTTATGGTTTATTTTTTACTTATGACCGGTGGTGTTGTTTAATCATGATTTTAGCAGAGTCTTCCGCTGTTTCAATAGGTGTACAGATTCCAATTTTAAAAAAGAACGGCAATATTATTATATGAGAGAGAACTATTCGTTCCCACACCGATTACAACCTCTTGTAAGATGCATAGTGTCTAGTGATGTCATACCGACTTTTATCGATATATTTATTTATTTCTTATCAGCAGATAATTTGGGTGAAATAATATTGCATCTTTATAAAGTACCAGTAACTGTAAGATCTATAGTAGGTTTTTCATAATTTCTTAATGACTACTCAAAAACAGTCTTGAAGATGATTTTTATTATTATTTTTTCATTGAAACGAAATTTATTTATTGCATCAAATACAGTATACGTTATAGATATTAAGTTTATTATAGTGTATTCTATTTTTTTTGTCAATTAACCATTTAAACAGGAGTCCAGTGAATCGTTTCTGTTTACTACATTCATATCAAACATTATTTAATGTGATACTATGTGCAATGTCATTTGCAAGTTAACAGATTTATGTGTATTATTAAAAATTCAATTGATTAAAACTTGAACCTTAGGTACTTAGGGAACTTGAATGTACAATGTACAATTCGTCTTTGGTACGATGATTAAATTACTCAAAATACATGTGTAAGGTACATTACTACAACAAAAATTATTAATTTACAGTAAAAAAAAGTCTTTTGAATATTATTTTTAATATTAAGTTCAAGGAAACCTTAATATTAGTTTAAGTAATTTATATCGTAAAATTTGTCCAGTGAATAATTTTATCGACATAAACTTCCCAACACTAATAAGAATGCACCTTGACAGCATAAGGGAAATGGTTTTTTTAATCACATCACACTCAACAATATATCATCCCTTTATTTACTCGCTACATATTCGCATTCGGCTTTGTCTGCGCTTACAGATTCTAGAGCAAAAGGGTGATGAATACGCCGGTGCAAAAATTCTATTGATACGACCCACATATGCAATCGCCTAGCATGGGAATATTTTTAATTTATAATGAGACATATGCTACGCTCCAGTAGCTTAGAAGTAGTCTTTATGAAGAAGAGTCCCCTTCTTGCGCTCGTAGGCTTTGTTTGGTAAATAGACAAAAACGATATTCTGTCAAATCAAATCAAATCAATTAGTTCACAGAAATAACTCTTATGAATTGTCAAAGTTATACTTTTACCATCTACCATCACTTAGGAATGGGTTGAGCTTATAAGGGCAGTGGCAAAAAACACTTTGACACATGACACACTCTGTTACATCAACATTTATAGTTTTTTCGTTTTAAAAATTATTTAATTCCAATCTATGTAAAATAATGCAACATAAATACTCAAACGTTAAATATCTAATAATCCACACGAGTAAGTAAAAAGATAAGTTTAAATTAATAAATTAAACCACAAAAGTTATTGGTTATGATAGAGTGATACTTCTTGAAGTAAGCCCCAGTAAGACAGAATTGCTATAGAAGACATCTTGTAAAAATAATATTGACTGAAAAAATACTACATATTATAGTATTTAAGCTGTTTTTTTCTTACTGAAGTTATTAAAATTTCTAGCTTAGAAAGTGCACACAGTCTTTTAACACAAATGTATTTTATTGAGTCATACATATAACTTAGAAATATAAAATGATAAAATCATGACTGCGTTGCAAATGTCTTCCGAAACCTAGACAAATAAATCAGATTACCAATTAAATTATTTAGTACACCTCTCTTGAAGGGCGTGGTTGGAGCATTTCTATTTTTTGGGACCAGCAGGGTATTGCTATTGTGACGGTAATGCAATGCGGATGGTCTTAAGATTAGTTGTAATCGATACAAAGTATTTTTCACCCCCTTTTTTTGTTTGACCTCATAACAGGTTACCATTGTTGGTCAGTCTGCTTTGACCATTGAACAAGTGCATATGTCTGGTGTTTTGAAATCCTACTGAACCTGTATTCAACTATTCAGCAGGTTATATTTCTTGAAATAGGTTATAGTATTATTGTTATTCTAAGATGAGGCTTCCTTGAGAGCGTTAGATTGGTGGACTCTATTTTTAATCATTTCTTTTCCATTTGGTTATTGCATTTATATTAGTATGTTAATAAAAATAATTTCTAGATTTTTTCACGTTTATTCTACAGCTTGAAATATGAATGTTTGAACTTGAACTTTAACCGCAAGGATTGCCTACGAGCTCCTAAGACCATAGCGGTAACTCAGTTAGGTAGATGGTCATGTATTTGAGAGCAAATAATATAATAGTACTGTAAGACAGTGAGTGCCGAATAATAGATGTCTGTCTGGTTTGTAAAGTATCACCATAGAACAGTTAGGATTATTTTATATTATACTAGCTGACCCAGCGAACGTTGTATTGCCGATATTAAAATCGCGATACAAAAGTAACTGTTGATCGTATATGGGTGAAAATTTTATAATGAAACAACATAATCAAAAAAATTAAAAATCAAAAAGAAAAAATTTGGGGTGGACCACCCTTTACATTTAGGGAGATGAAAAATAGATGTTGTCCGATTCTCAGACCTACCCAATATGCGCTCAAAATTTCATGAGAATCGGTCAAGCCCTTTCGATGGAGTTTAACTACAAACACCGCGACATGAGAATTTTATGTAATAGAAAAAAAATCAGGATACAAATGACAACCTACTAAATAGTAGTTATTGTTAAAACAATCAGCGATTTCGATTGTAATATTTTATAGATATTTTGGATATGCGTGAAAAATCTGATAGATAAATTATTTTTAATATTATTAGTATCTTTGATGTATTTGTAGGTAATCCTTTATAGAAGTGTCTTTGGCGCAAAAGGTAGAAGCCGTTGGCTCTGACCACAGTGCCGTAGGTTTGCCTTAACCGCCACCTACTAATGTGTTTTCGGTATTAGATTTTAATGTGTATGTATACTCGATACTTTGTGAGACTGGCTTCGTTCTTAGGACCATACGACTGAAGTAAAATAAAATAATTATTTATAAAATTGTTCAAGAACGAAATGAAATTACGTAATAATCAAAAAATCACCCTTGGCGTGACTGTAGCGTTCGTTCGTAACGCTCTTGTCACGAATTCACCAACTTACTCCCCAAGGCAAGAAATCACTGTTCGCGTAACGCTAGCGTTCGTTCGTAACATTCTCGTCGCGCATTCACCAGCACACTCCCCAAATCAAGAAATCCCCGTTCGCGTAACGTTAGCATTAGTTGGTAACGCTCTGTCACGCATTCACCAGCTTACTCCCTAACTCAAACAATCACCGTTCGCGTAACGCTAGCATTCGTTGGTAACGCTGTGTCACGCATTCACCAGTTTACTCCCTAACTCAAACAATCACGGTTCGCGTAACGCTAGCATTCGTTCGTAACATTCTCGTCACGTATTCACCAGCACACTCCCCAAATCAAGAAATCACCGTTCGCACAATAGCCCTCCTACGGTTTCAGACCTTGACAGTATTATAGTAGTCTTACAGATATTCAATTTGTTTAAATATACCAGTTAATTGTTTCAATTATATTTGTTGCATAAATAATGTGTATCAGATAAGCTAATTAAGAACTTCATTGCGCTTATGCGTGAACATGACGCTTCAATACTGGTATTAAATTGAAGTAAATCCTATAATCATTTGTCCGGCAGTGGACCTCTTCCGGCTGAAGTGAGAATGAGGATGATGATGAAATCATTTAAACATTAAAGGTAAGATAGTTGTCAATCAAAAATTCACAAAACAAACACCACCATCATTGACGACCGATATAGCCGAATGGTTAGTGACCCTGACTATTAAGTATAGAGATCCACGGGGTATTGGGTATACATTTATATGATGAATATGGATGTTTGTTTCCGAGCCATGGATGTGTATATGTATTTACTAGCTGACCCGGCAAACGAAGTTTTGCCATATAAAGTATAATTCACGCGATAGTTTTATAAATAATAGCCTATGTGATATTCGGGTGTGTAAGCTATATTATTGTAAAGTTTCATCAAAATCCATTCAGTAGTTTTTGCGTTAAAGAAGTTCAAACATACATCCAGACATACAAACATTCACATTTATAATATTAATAATAATAGGATGAATGTTTAAGTAAGTATATTGTATTAAATATATCGTTGTCTTGTACCCATAGGCTATGCCTAGTTTGGGGCAAGATAATTTGTGTAAAAGTGAGTCAATATTATAAAAAAAAATAAACAGAAATGCTTATTTGACAACGTGTATAATACATGTATGATACATCAGATAAATGATTACGCTCCGTATAATGATCATATCACAATTTTATTATTAATAGTGTGAAAATTTGATGTTCATTATTCATCAGCACAAAAGGTTATCACGAAAACAATACTAATTTTTAACATTTTTGTGTTAAGCCCCTAAATATGGAACGCTTTTGTTCAAAGGCGTAATAAAATAAGTTTTAACATCTTATCTAATTCGTCAATTGTTTTGCTTAAGGCCTTTGTTTCATTATTATATTCAACGAAACAGAAAGAGTTATAAGAATGTTGAAAGAAGAGATTTTTATAACTACCGCCATTGTTCGCTATTCAATTGACTTTCTTTCTGTTGAATACTTTAAAAGTTGTCTTAGCGAAAATAAGCTTTTTTATTCCAAATCTATTCTTGTAACTACGGAAATTTAAAACGTAATATTTAATTTAGTATTCTCTTACAATTCTGTTTTTGAAAGCTTTTATTTAATTATTTTATATCTCTAGCTGTGCGAATTTGCTTTTGGAATATGTATTTCTTTTTCATTTTATTATTTTTTCATGAAATTAAGGGACGAGACGAGCAAGACGTTCAGCTGATGGAACTTGATACGCCCTCCCCATTACAATGCAGTGCCGCTCAGGATTATTGAAAAACCCAAAAATTCTGAGAGTCATTACAACTGCGCTCGTCACCTTGAGACGTAAGATGTCAAGTATCATTTGCCCAGTAATTTCACTAGCTACGGCGAAACATAGTAATGCTTACACATACACATTACTGCTTTACGGCAGAAATAGGCGCCGTTGTACCCATAATTTGGCGGCATCCGGTGGAAAGGAGCTTCCCACTGGTATATTAAACACATTTTTAATTATTTTATAAGCAGCGTGGCGAGATAATGCGACATTAATTAAACATACGGGTAGGGGCTATCTATCCTTAATCGTTAAAAAATAATTCTATAATTTAAAGTAAATAATTGAAATTTTTCAAATTTTCAAACAAAATAAATATATATTATTTATGAAACAAAATTTTAATCACCTTACATGTTCGCAAAGGACGGCACGAAGTATAGTAGTGTATAGTATATATGTAGTAGGTGTCAGTGCTTACGCTATCGCGGCTACTAGATTTCTTACATGTTGTTCCGAAATAATATTACGGAAAATTGATATACTTAGGTGAATCATATATTTTATTTTTGAATATTTTTTTATGATTACACTTATGTAGTTCCATCCGTGTATTTATTTAATGTCAACTTGTTGCCACCGTAGCCCTACGCTATATATATAATTTATAATATATCTATGTAACGTAAAAGTTTAGTTGAAACAAGTTTATTTGTATTAAAAGAGGATGACACCTTACCATCATCAGCGTATCAACATAAACGACTTCCGAACTTCTGATGGGAATCGTTGAAAATCTACTTGGTTGCATTTGAGTCGCGTAATCTGTATAACCTGCCGCAGCGTATGTCACACATAACATACACTGCGGCAGGTTATACAGAAGACAGAAGAGAACGCCTATGATTCGACCCAGACTTGGGCGGTGCTTCAATCTCTCCAGAGGTGCCACATTGATTACCGATATATCGAAGTGTTGAAGTGTTTGTATAGAAACGCTACGATGTCAGTCCGACTCCAGGATCAGATCTCGAAGCCTATCCAACTGCAGCGGGGAGTCAGTCAAGGCGTTGTCATATCCTCCAAGCTGTTCACCGCTGCGTTGGAAAATGCCTTTAAGCTTCTGGAACGGACTGGGCATCAACATCAACGGTGAATACATCACTCACCTTTGATTCGCAGACGTTATCGTGATCATGGCCATGACCATGGAAGACTTAAGCCATATGCTCGATGGACTCAATACAGTTTCCCAAGGAGTTGGTCTCAAAATGAAGATGGACAAGACGAAAATCATGTCGCACCTACTCCCATAAAAATTGGGAACTGTACTCTCCAAATCCAATCCAGTTAGGCAGGTTCAATTTCGCGAAAGAGGTCACTCGTCTAATCCAACTCGGATGGGCAGCGTTCGGGACGCTCCGTAAAATCTTCTCCTCCCAAATACCACTCTGTCTGAAGACAAAGGTGTTGCCAGTGATTACTTACGGTACGCAGACGTGGTCGCTAACTATGGGCGTTATGAGAAAGCTCATCTTCGCTCAGTGGGCAATGGAGAGGGCTATGCTCGGAGTTTATATGTTTATATTCATTTTTGGAGACAATCTGTATATTGCGCTATATAGCAGGCATCATTCCTGCCGTTCCTAATTTGAAGTCTGACTGCATCTTCTATCACATGTAATACGGGGAGAATACTAATAATACTGAATTTCACTCATAACACGTTCATGGGTGGCACCCACAACCGCCTGATTTCTAAGAATTGTTTCTCAACTACAGTGGGAGGCTCCTCTGCATAAGAAGTCGGCTAGATTATGGGTACCCCAACGGCGCCTACTTCTGCCGTGAAGCAGTAACGTCTAAGCATTACTGTGTTTCGATCTGAAGGGCGCCGTAGCTAGTGAAATTTCTGAGCAAATGAGACTTAACATCTTATGTCTCAAAGTGACGAGCGCAATTGTAGAGTTACTCTGTAGGAAATGCGTTTTATTATGATTTCTTATTCAAAGATTTAAAGAAAAAATTGAGGGGTCGCAGATTTTCGACGGACGAAGAAATGAAGGAGGCTGTGACTGACCATTTTGACGAGCAAAATAAATATTACTATTATAACGGCATGATGTCACTTATTTGCAAATGTTATAAGTGTATTTCACTTGCAGGAGACTATATAGAAAAAAAAAAAAAAAAAACTAGCCATCAAAGTCTTTTCTTTCATAGTTAGGTAGATTACTTATCAGCCTCCCCTCTCTCTCTCTCTCTCTCATTCCCAATTACTTCTACTTGCTTATACTAAGTAACGTTTAAACTTTGTATTAACCTACATATAAAATTTTATGAATGGTTTTCTTGTACATTTATATTTTAGAATGATTTTTAAATGATCTCTACAAATTTTACATGCTATTTTTTGTTTTAATTTTTCTTTTTTATTATTAAAAATATCATACACACAAAACTGATATTCTTCTCATTTTACAGACGGTTTAAATTGTTGAAATAAGCTAATCATTAACTAGCGTCCAACCGATAGTTCTACATAAATTTAAATTAATCGTACCACAATAGCAATAAACACATAAACTGAACATAAGAATTATAATATTAATAATATTGACACACTTTTTACACAAAGTTAAGCATATATAGCCTGTGTTATGGGTTACAAGACAATGATATATTTAATACAATATACTTACTTAAACATACATATATTCATATAAACATACATAAATACATTTAAACATCCATGACTCGGAAACAAACATCTATATTCATCATATAAATGCTTGCACCTACCGGGATTCGAACCCGGGACCTCTAGCTTAGTAGGTAGGATCGCTAGCCACTCGGCTATACAGGTTGTCAAATGATGTTTACATAATTTAAAGAAATTAATTACACAGTAATATTTTACAAAGGACACCATACATGGTAAGCACGAACTAATGGCGATTTAGTATAAAAGGTTATCTTCTCAACATTTAAGTTGGATTCGGTTAAAATTTCCATGACAGCTGATTTAGAAAAGTAATATTATACTTTCATAATTTTCACGAATAAAAATATTAGAACTCGAACCAAATAATATTGAATTAGAAATAGTTGCCATTGCGTGATCCAAAACTATCAAAATCCGATAATTAATTACTCCAATTTATAGACTTTAAGAGATGGTTATGAATTTGAACAATAATACTAAGTTACAGTGGAGTTGTGCTTATATAACATAATATCATATTGTAAAAGTGGTTGGTAATGAGTGTCTGTGTATTTAATATTTAACCGCCAGTTGCAGAGAGCATATTTAAAGTTAAATATATATTATATCACTAGCTATTTTTGACTGTCAAAATGAAAAAGAAATCGACGGTATTATATTTATGAAACATTAACTTTAAGGCTGGGGACCAAGCCAACAGCCTTGAGGAATCGAGCGGGGCTAGGTTACCTCTGTCTCTGTTTTAATTCAGAATTAGAAGCATTTTTAATTAATTACAAACGTAATACAATTTTCTCTACAAAACTATCACATGTTAAATAGTATTTGGTGTATAATTAATAAATTTTCGTACATTTTTTATCTAGATTGAATGATTAGCATGGCTCCAACTGTAATAGTTAGGGGTATTTTGTTGATTTTATTTCGCACTGTCTATAAAAAATAGAAATGTAATGAAAAAATAAATTTTCTTCTCATATTTTATTATAAAAATATAAGCTATATATATAAACCTTCATGAAATGGTTCCAACTATGCGCTATTTTGGGGTTTTTTTTTGGTACCAGTCGTTATTCATGTAGGTTTATATTAAACACTATACCTACAATCACGGCATAAATACAAAAGCCAATCAGAGTATTAATAAAATAGTATTCTATAACATGGATAGTGATATATACGCAATAAACCATCGTAAAAATGTGAAGCTTCGGAGGAAGTTATTCGATGTGCAACGTGCATTTGGCGCCTAGCAAGATACTTAGTTTTTTTTTTCAAATATTATTAAACCGAAATTCCTCGAATGAAAATTCATGCAAGTTCGAGCTTTATTATTGAGATGTAATGTTTCAAATTTGCTTATTCCGAGTGCAGCTTGATAAATCTACGTTAATCGTTTACATTTCCTGTTGTGTGATAATTTAAACTCTACTGGTATGGCTTAAGGTTCAGTATTCATGTGGATTGGTTAATGTCCTGATTCCAGGATAATAATAATGCATTTTTTGTTATCCAAGATGTCGGTGTGCGATGCACCAAGAAATGTGTCTGTGTGTTCATCTAGTCGAAGCAGCTGTGCCTATTATACTATTATTTTGTGTGTGTTGTATACTAAACTCCAACAATTTTAGTAGTTTTATATGATAATTCCACCTTCTTTAATACTATATTCCAAAAAATATATTTTTAATTGCTTGCGTGGTTTTGATTATAGTTTACAAATTTATTTATAATGGGTATATTTTTTTCTTTTATTAGTTAAAATAAATCGATCAAAATAAACTTAATTATTATATTTATTGTGTAATGTATATATACTATTGTGTAATATTTGATAACAAGTTAATAGGCGTATTGTATATAGCTTTTCATTTATGTTAATTACATTGTCAGAGTTATGTGTAAGAATTATCCTGTTTTGGTTTGAAGAGCGCCGTAGATAGTAAAATAACTAGGCTATTGAGAGTTAACACCTTATGTTTTAAAGTGACGTGCTCAATTGTGATGCAAATTTTGAGTTTTTCAATAATCCGGAGTAGAACTGCATTAAAATTAGCAAGTCTCGTCACTGTCTCTCATAATTTTTTAATTCTCAATTCTAATCCTAATTCAATTTGATTGATGGGTCGTATTTTTATGCATTTAACATATTTCTGAGATAATTATTAACTATGATCACGAGAAACAGTCACTAGAACCCTGTTTCGTGATTGTGTGCTTTTAAAATTCAATTTCCACTTGATATTATTTCCAAAATAGACTGAATCTCAGCTTCAAATTATACACAAGTTTGCGTGTTCAGTTGACATTTGACTATCTCCAAAATTTGGTTGATCGCGGCTTACAATACGTTCCTAAATGTGTTTTTATTCTGTCTCAGTAATTATGTAAAGTAAACAGCAAAATTGCCTGGTCACGATTTATTTGTCACTATCAACTTTTGGACAAAATAAATATTAGATCTAGCAGTGTCAGTCAGTGAAATGATACCAAGGAGACCGATTATATGATAAGTTAATTATGTCTCATTTCTTGTTAATATTTTTATAACAGACAAAGGGGCAATATTGTTTTTATCACCGTGTGTTATTATATAAATTGTTTCGTGCCATGAAAAGTGGGTGCTAAAAACAATTTCACGATGTTTATTTCTATTTATTTTGTATCACTGAGCAACAATACAACAGGATGCTTAGAAATTTGAGGTAATATTGTATTTTGCCACTGATTTAATGTTTTTCTTCTTCTGAACTAATGGAAAGATTCACATACTTAATAACATTTGGTTACTTTTTGTTCTAGAGATTGCTTGAAGAAAATTTTTAAGAATATTCACAACATGTTCTGAAACGGTCATAAAAACACTCAAACACAATTTATTTTTGCTGATGCCTTCTTTCCCTTTTCACATAAATGATGCGTTGTGAGTCCTTAACAAGATATACCTACACAAAACCATATCTGATTCGGGATGATGATCACTTTGCATTTTTCCGACCACTTGTGCAAGCTGCACTTTGAAGCTATGAGAATTAACTTTGTCATATTGGTTGTTGTTTTACTCTTCAATTCTGTCAATATTTTCATCCTTGAAAAGGTTATTTCTGTACTTTACACCCGCGTGTCGGACAGCAAGATTTTTGTTCAAGCGCCTCTCTTTTACAGTAGAGATTCATTTAGAACAAGTCCTGTACGTTTTCGATGATACGCGAAAGAGTTTTGACCCACTTTAAACGGCCAGATTTCGTTCAAACTTCGTAGATTTGTCAAGGACCGATGACAATACAGAAATGTTAAAAAATTATTCCATTTTTCAATTTGCAAAAAAAAAGGTTTTTTGTCATTTATATAATTTTCATCTATCGCCAATAAGGCAGCAATTGATGTTAATTTTAAAATTCAACCAGTATCTTTCAATGATTTATCTAATATTAGGAAATTTTCGA
Organism: Leptidea sinapis; assembly: GCF_905404315.1. Classification (NCBI taxonomy): domain Eukaryota; kingdom Metazoa; phylum Arthropoda; class Insecta; order Lepidoptera; family Pieridae; genus Leptidea; species Leptidea sinapis. The sequence goes on along the minus strand of NC_066312.1, from coordinate 6,166,223 downwards.
ATACCATAGTGAATTTTGTGCTTTTTAGCGTGTTTTTTTAGTTTTTTTTTAAATATTATATTATATTACTACAGATAATATAAGAAGTTTGTTCTAAAACAGTCTTTGTTTATGATGGTCATAATGTGCGGTTTTTGTACGCATCATGGAGGGTCTATGGTATTTGAGTATATTATAAAATATATGGAAGAGTGGGAAATGATAGGCGATTCTAACATTTATAAAAAACGGATTTCAAAATAAAAATAGCAGTTTTTAAATTACATCAATTAAAAATAATTCAAAGAAAATTAAGTACCTAATACTAATAATGCACATTAAGATTCAAAACGATTCAGTCGCCGTATATTCAGACAGTGAAACATTTTTTGCATCGTTGCCGAAGCTATTCCCAAGAACATGTGGACCGCTATGCTAGATCAAATACACCATCCTGCTGCTATTGTACTATTATCAATGCTTTAGAAAAAAAATCCTTTATCTGTCTCTCTCTTTCTAATTCACACCGTCGGTATGAGAAAGAGATGAAAATTACAACAATGTATTTCTAAACAATAGTTTTGCACGGGCAGTTAAGTAATTAGTAATTAAGCACGTAGGTACCAATTTCAACTTATACTTTGTTCACTTTATGGATCTACACTTTGGTCTCTTGACTTTTGACACAAATCGTCACCTTTTTGCATTAAATAGTGATTTTCATTATAATAATATATATACTAGAAATAATTACTTGTAACTAATTTTAGTAGGTTTATTTATTAAAAAAGACCGCAAAAATAGAATGCTGGGAGAATTTCTTGCGTCGCTTTTTCCCTCTCAGGGCGCCATTTGTTTCCAAAGAGGTGGTTGCGTTAGAAATGACATCAAAAACAATTCTAAAGGAATCAATTTTGAGAAAATAAAATTGTAATTATTTTCAAAAGGTATTAATAATTACCTACCACTGGAGTAAGTCAGTTAATGAGTTTTTTGTGGGGCGTCCCCAGAACGTATTAAACGCAATTAATGAATGAAATTCAAAAGAATGGTTAAAAGACACTACAATTTTATTAGACTTAATTGTTATTTCTTTATGTATCTACTTTGTAAGTTGTAGTTGTTTGCTTTTCCTAATGAAAAAAAAAAACAAACGTTCATCTGGCAGTGGTTGGGAATGGAGCGACCGCCGTGAGGCTATTTAATTTATAAATTTGATTGCATCTTACGCCCGTTCTTCCTAGGTATGGGGGCATTAATTTCCAAACGGGTAATAAGTTTTGACTTACAATAGGTGATATCATATTCTATTTTTAGTAAAAATGTTTGAAATTGAAGTAACTTTTTCAATGCTTATATTTCGCTTTGAGGAAATTATAATGAAGAAGCGGGTTATATGCCTCCAAAGTCAAAATTGGGTTGTTAATTAAACATTTATTACTTGACATAAATTATATTTTTGATTTAATATCAATGTTATTTATTTTCAGTAACAATGAAGTGTGGAAAGGTAAGCCTTCAAGAGCGGTCGCGAGCCAGGATCAAGACTGCAATACCAAATGAGAAACCGCGGCGCTACTGTGAAAAGCGGTTAATAAACCCGGAACATGAAGAGGATCCTCGCTGGTTGATAGGGTTACAAAGGTCATTGTAATTCTAATATTGCAAAACAAAATGCTTTTAGAGGTATCGTGATATTAATCCACAAGCTTATATCTAGAAAACATAAACAAAATATTGTTTAAATAAAATTTACTCAATTAAAGAACTTAAATTATGTTTCTTTTAAAGAAATAAAACGGCTTCTTATATTTCTCGCAGGTATTATTGTAATGAAAACGAACCCATATTAAACGAGTCACACAATAGCGGTCGAGTTCAACAAGAAAACTTGGACTTATTTCTCTCCGTACAAAACTTACAATTTCAAGGCGAAGCTCAGCAAAGTAAAAGACCACGGACCAGTTTTAAATACAAAACTTTGTTGAACAAGCAAAAACATAGAATGTTCGTGAAGGAGCTCATTGAAGAAGTTCATAATGAGCCTGGGCGAACCTCTGAATTAACTTATTATTTTGATGATTACGCAAAATACTTGGACCGTTCAGGGAATTCGTCGGAAAAATCAAGCTTAATTAATGTAACGAATGAAAGTAAGACGAATAAGGCTATACAAACACAATTTCGAGGCAGCGATACGAACGTGCAATTAAAAAAAGTTAAAAAGACACGCAAAAGAGATACTGTTCCACGTACTAAAAAAAACGATGAAATTAACGATAAAAATTTAGAGAAAGCCCAAATATCGTTTCATAAGCATGGCAAAACTAAAATTCTTACTATTTCGAGGAATGAAAGCCCTTCTACTTTGCAAGTTATAAGGGTTGATGTTGTCTGCTATCAAAGCGGTAGTTCTATGTCTCTTTACGAAGACAATAAACCCGTTAAAGAATCAAACGATCACAACAATAATTATAGAATAGATTTAAAGCACAAACACCTGGCAAATAAATACCTTTTGACAAGCTCAGTGAAAACTTTAGACGAAAATACTCGCGGAGCCAAGGTAACACTGCTTTGTAAGACATTTAAGCTTGCGGAAAGATCTCGTATAGCGTCTGAAAGAAAAACTAAATTTCTCAAAGAAAATGTTAACATCACAATAAAACATAAATGAAAATGTGATTTTCGTACTTTTAAATTTAACAATAAATACAATTTAATGTTATTATTGAATACTCCGAGTAATTGATGTACGTAATGTGAAACAATTTAGCGAATCTATTATTTTATTAGGTTACCAGTGAAACAACATTTTATTTTTCTAGAAAATTATGCCTTTATCACAAGAATAGTTAAAATGAAATGATGTGTATTAAAATTACCTGCAAGCGAAATTTGGCGCCCTTCTGGCGCCGCCATTGCTTTTAACCTAAGCATCCCAAAGTTATTTCTTACATAAATAGCTAAATAGTGTGAGATAATATGTTTCTACCATTATATTAATTATTCGTTGGTAACTGAATTCATGAACATTAATAGTGGTTATTTCTAAACATATTTACAATTTTCCTACTCTAGAAATTCTGTTAGATTCTAAAGTAAACTCTCCACGATCATAACAGAATTGCCTGACAAAATATTCGAGAAATATGTAAAAACTATTTTAATGGCAAGGGGTTGTTATAATATTAAAGAGGATGATGAAATTTGTAGTACAGTTCTTTGCATAACACAAGTCTCTGCGACCCCGTAGCATTCACTACTAACGTATTTTTAATTACTTACGTAATTTATTTTATGACGCATTTGCGCACTTGTTTTTGTAAACATTTTATGACTATTTACAAATGCTTGTATACACGGGGAAGAGTGCTGGCCTGGGACGTGACTTGCGTCGACACTCTGGTTCCTTCCCAAGTCCAAGTTACGTCAGTTGGTGCTGGGGCTGCTGCTTCGACTGCCGACGACACAGATATGTCGGTCTCAGTGAGTCTTACATATTTGTGCCGTTAGACGAGACACTTGGCCCGTGGGGTCCAGAGCCTAGGAGATAGTACAAAGTACTATCTTCCCGCTATAATAGGGCTATTGTCTACCCAAGCGCTGGCGCGTGGAAATGCTGCCAGTATTCTTGGTACGCTTTCACGTAGTTGATAGCTTTAATCTTATGTTATCATAGTATTGTAAATATAGTTATAAGATTTGTTTTTTTCAATAAATAAATATACCTTTATAGCAATTATATTGATTAAATAGAACAATCCTTATTCTGATTCATATAAATCTGATACATCATTCAGCATTGTTTGTTATTATTGAAGCCAGTTAATCAATTATTTTAGTGCGTTAATATCGCTTTAATATCGATAAAAATTATATTATTCTGAAGAACTAAAGTGCCCATTTATCCATAAATAATCACACTCTATAGTCAATGAATTTCGTTAAAAAGAGGATGAAACCTTTACACAGCCCTTGCATTATTAATAATTAAATTTATAGGTCTATAGAAACTTTACGTTTTAAAAATATAAATATTATACTGACTTTGAACATATAACTTCATTACACTACGTCCCTCAAGCCGTAAAGAAACATAGTCGAGCAAAAGACGGTTGGAGAAAACCGAGTTCTCAATACGAATTGAGTCTTGACTAAGCCGTTTGAAGAAACATTAAACCAATTTTTACCAGTCATCGAATAGACTTAGATGTTGGTAGATAGCAGCTCCATAAGTACTTCCAATACAATTATTTATATTTTCTTCAAACTAGATAGATGGTGGAGAATTAATAATTTGTTTACTAATAAGCTCATCAAGTCGTCAATAAATACCTTGACACAGGTATATATATAGGTACAGGATATAGTTTTTGATAATTGATATGGTAATAGTAGCATAGTAAATAGCACAAAGTTTCACTCAGATTTTATTAAATACTCCTTGGATAATGTTAAGTTTCATTTAGGTTTGGGAACCAATGACATTGTACGGGTATTCTTAAAAAAACGGACGTAAACGTTTCAAGAAAGCCACCCCGTGATTTAGTGCGACGATGCGCAATCTATTTTTTTAAGTACCATTTAATCTTTTAACAGAAAGTAAAAAAAAAGCGTCTATAAAAACTACGAGTAATCGATCTTTCAATTTTAAAATTATGCGTCGATACGATTTTATGTAATAAAAAATTATAGGTTTTTTTAAAAGTTGAAATTCGTTTCTCGTTATCATCGCTGAATGGTGATGATGATAGGTAAAATTATAAAGAAATTTTTATATTTGTGTTCACGAGGAATGGTTTTTTAAGGTGATGGTAACAATTCCATTTTTATCAATCATTGGTTTAAAAATTGATCTCTCTCATCGTTAAGGCAGCGTTCATAACAAACGAATTCTTTTAAACGGTCCCTCTTCGACTTTTGCAAATTCTACTACCACTGAAAAGACCTTTCATTATTCGGGCTATTATATAACACCCACAAATAATGTGGCTTTCTATAATTGATAACAGAATCAAAATTGGTTCCGTAGATCCAGACATTACATGACATCTATACAATATATAAATAAAATTGGAGTGTCTGTTTGTAATATTGAAATAACCGATTTTACTACATGTATATGAATATATATATGGTTCATAAACTAAAATAACATTTTTAGAATTATTGTCTATCTGTTTATTCCGGCTAAATTATGAAATGGCTGAACCGATTTTGAGGATAGATTTATTGGCTGGTTGCTGATGTAATAAGGAGTAACTTAGGCTACGCTTATTTTAGAAAAATCTTTTATTTTAGAAACATAACGTAATGTTGCAATATCCAAGAAACGGTTTTATTCAAAAAATAATTTATATGGCAAAACAACCTTTGCTGGGTCATCTAGTAATAATAATAATAATATTGACACATTTACACAAATATATTAGTTATAATATTAGTATAGATGTAGATATGTATAGACTATATTGAAAATGAAAAATCCAAATTTTGTAAGTTTTCTGGAGATATTCCGCTAAGATTAAGTCTTTAATCGATTTGAGAGACTCGCCAGAATTTGGCGTGTCAACATCCCCTGAAGATGCCTCGTGTAGAGGCGAAACTCGTGTCCAATCGATTAAAGACAAACCTTAGGGGAATATACACTCAACAAAATACCTAACATTTGGATAATACTCGTAATGGCTTTTCGCTAAATAACGCCTTATTCAATAAATTTTCTGAAAATGAGATATTTTCTTTTAGTTGAGCTTGAGCATGAGTATGTGACTCGTATCAACAGATCTCAGGCACGACTAGAAATGATTAACGATGGTTGCGGAAACGAAAGCGAATATTAATTTGTAGTTGAGGTCACCAGTGCCCTGGCAAATGTGACATAGCCGCTGCTAAAGGATTGGTACGACATGAACCACCCCACCCCTCAGGGTGTATGTGCCGAATTTATAGGTGTGAGAGATGGAACTTCAGGGTAGCTAAAGGGTGAGGTGGACTTCAAACCCCCTTCACTTGGGGGGGTTTGGACCCCCTAATTCGCCCTAGTCCAGCACCCCCGCCCAAGGCTCCCGTTCCTGTCCATGCGATAAGAGGAAAGAGAAGCTAACGTCAAATAGACATTTTACGCATAATTTAGAATAGTAAATGGATTTGATCACCTCCACCCACGCTCCGTGAGTAACGTGATTTTGTTTAGTTGGATTCCGAATTGAATTAATTAAAACTATTTTTGGTCCACTTTCATTGTGAACGATTCGAATTTACATTCCAAACAAAGTATTTGTTGGGAAACTTTAATTTCATTTAGTACTAATTTGTAATTCTGTCGTACTAACTAACTACTATTCATAAATGTTTTAATCTAAGGCACAGATCTATAGAGCGTACTTCGACATTGCTCAGACTTTACTTAAGTAAATCTTAGCCGAGTGTAAGCTTAGCATGATTTTTATAGGCATTACACATCTGAAATTATGCTGAATTTAAGCTAAGACAGTCCATGGCAAATTGCAAATTCGTGTTTTATCACACTCGGCTAAGTTTTATGTAAGTATAGTCTATAGCTCTAAAGATATCTCAGCGTTAGTATTTATCACTCCTGTGCTATGCTGTCAGTTAAAGAAATCATTTGTTAAAGTTTTATTTAATGTAATGGGCGCAATAAGCCAATTCCATCAAGGAAGTCCCAGTTCGTATATTAACTGCTAACATAAGGAACAGCTTCAACACGAAGACAGTTAAAAGTGAAAATAAATATACAATTTTGATAATTATGACTTACTCAAATACTTTGTCTGAAACTTGGTGAAATCTTAAAAGAAGTGAGTGTTTTAATGCCTAATTATCAACAGTTAGATACAAGACTTTATCTACACCCATAATACGAATCCTCTATAAATTCTTTTTCTGAAACAGATAGCTTACTGCTAACATTAAAAAAGCCAGTCCTAGTAACCATAACATCATCCAAACGAGTGTTGTAATGTTGTACTCAATTTCATTACAACACTCGTTTGGATGATGTAATGGTTATTAGAACATTGGGTGTTTAATGTTGGCAATAAGCTAACTGTTTTAGAATCTTTAAAAGAGGATTTAAAGCATGCGTGTAGATAAAATTATATAACAAATTACCTCTGTACTTGAAAATACAGAAAAAGAAAATGTTTATCCCACGAATCACGACTCTTTAAATAATTACCTAAATTAGTGTTCAGTTAATGCATGCTTTTTCATATTAGATGGATTTCTCTATCCATCTAATATGAAAAAATTATAAAATTATATAATATGATCTCGACATACCCTATTCAAAAGCAAAATATTTAATTTCATTTATTTAAACAAATGTACAAGTTTGTAAACAAATCTCAATCATAATTATTTTTGCAAGGTTTCAGCATTATTAATTTTTCTTTTTATTTATTTTTTTCTTTATGAGGATCTATCTATGTTGTGTGGAGAAACAGCTGAATTGGCTTAAGGCTAAAAATAATCTAGTTTTTTTTTAAAAACTTCAAAAATGTATTCTTTAAGATAATATGGTATGTAAATGTAAAATATTCCCTACAATGATAAAATATTCCCTACGATGAATTAGTTAGTGTTAAGTGCATTCCCGAACCGTTATAGCTTAGGGACGTTCTAGACATACTCCAAATTCAAATATTTTTATTCAAAATAGGATGTACAATCACCTATTGAACGTCAAAATTACCATTCATTCGAAATAGTATGTCTCAGACCTGAGAGAACGAAATTAGAACTAACAATATATTATGTAATACAGTATGTATGTACAATAAAATTTATAAATAAATAGCCTGAGTGTGTTCACTCCATTCCCAGTCAGTGGTATCATTAAGAAAAGTCATTTATGTTATAGTAAACTTTAGCACACAAACGTTTTAGCAATTCTTTTAAATTTGGTAACGCATTTGTTTTATTCATTCTCTGGGATCATGTTGTAAAAGAATTGTCGTTGCCCAATAAAATTAAAATTCAAATATTTTTTCAAAATAGGATTTAAAATCACTTATTGAACGTCAAAATCTACCAAGACTTACTTACTCAACTTAACCAAGTAAAAGGCATAAAAGGTATTTATTTTCTCAAATTTGATTCCTTTAGAATTCTTTTTGATGTCATTTCTAATAACTACTAGATACTACTACCGCTTCGGAAACTGGCGCTCTGAGAGAGAAGAAGCGGCGCAAGAAACTCTAGTAGTAAGTCTAGTAGTAAGTAAGTAGTACGCGTAAGGAGTTTGTTGGTTTCTCGTGTTAACGTTGTGATTGCCCATTTCAAACAGCAGCAAAGCATATTTTGACATCTCATATTGCAAAGTCCATGATATGACAGCTGGTTCTTTTTTCTATTTTCCACTGCGACTGGTGAGTCAATTATCCGTTTCCCCGCTCTTATACATATGTAAATACTATAGTAGTACTAAATACATATAAAATTTTAGGAATGCACTCAATTACCTACTCATAGATTCATCACCAAACCAACTTTTTGAAGTGAAACCTTCTGAAGCCGCGTTGGGCATTTTTAGGTTGGGGAAATTTTTATATAGTTCGACACATTTTAGATGGGAGAAATCTCGTGATTTCGCGTCACCAAAATGCATATAAATTAAATTATTAAATCTTACTCATTTATTAATACGACTTGCATACGAAATGCATGTTGTTTATACGCTCAGAATTTTTGGGGATTTTTAAGAATACTGAGCGGCACCGCATTGTATTGGGCAGGGCCTATCAATTACCATCAGCTGAAATTACCGTCCTGCTCGTCTCGTCCCTTATTTTTATAAAAAAAAGTATGTCTGTAGCTATACGGCTGACGTATTGTGCAACATTAGTGCTGTGTATCTTATTAGTGAAATTTTATGGATATATTTATATTATTGATATACTGTGAATTGTTGAAATAGTGTTTTTGTTCCATTAATATATTATTGAAAATAAGTTTTAAAAATAAATTGAAATTAAAATTTTATTGCTTTTAGACATTATGAAATTTAAAATTTTAATACTATAAGTTCTAAGTTTTCACTTCTATCCGCAGTCTCTACAACTGCAATTATTTTTACCATGAGACCAATCTGTAAGTCGCTTTGTAAATTCAAATTCCTCAAAATGTGGTGGCAAAAAGACAAAAACATATAGTCGAGGGGAACCTCCTCTCATATTTCAAAGTCAGTCGAAAAGTTCATACAAAGAATTTGCAATTTTCTCTTTAAATATAATATGGTGATTTCTAGATATAATTAAATGGACACTTACAGAAACTGTCAGTTAACGTAACCAAATGAAACTTTTTACGGGTTTTCGATTGTTTAGTTGCGAACCTTCTTGTTTGAGTTTGATATGATAGTAAATATTTTGTCAATATGAACATATTATAAATAATATCTAATATTCAAATTATTTATAAGAATTTACTGGAATATTTTTTCGACCGCAAGGTTCCACCAATACCAATGCGATTGATATAGAACTGTTTTGAAATAAGTATATATCTATTTTCAGAAATAAATGTGACCCTCGTAATTTTTTTGTATTGAATTATTATTTTGTATGTAATGAGACATCAACAATACTCTAGTATTTCAAATTGCGTTGCAATTAAACTGCAATTAATTTTTTTTTATGGAATAGGAGGACAAACGAGTGTACGGGTCACCTGGTGTTAAGTGATCACCGCAGCCCACAATCTCTTGCAACACCAGAGAATACACAAGAGCGTTACCGGCCTTTAAGGAAGGTGTACGCGCTTTTTTTGAAGGTACCCATGTCGTATCGTCCTGGAAACCACACAAGGAAGCTCATTCCACAGCGTTGTAGTACGAGGAAGAAAGCTCCTTGTAAACCGCACTGTGACCGCCACACATCCAGAGAGTGGGGATGATATCCTGACTTGTGGCGTGTCGTGCAAAGGTGGATTGCACTACTAAGATAGAATCTTATATCTCTTATTATTATTAACATGGGTTGTAAGTTTTAATGAGTAGGGAAATCAAGTAACATCTTGTCACAGCTATTATAAGAGTAAATCAATAAGAATACAAACACACAAATTACGTCATATAAAAATAAAGGCGACACGTGGAACATGTCACAATTACACCAAAATAATCTTCGAGTTACATATACATTACCGCATTTATTCCAGTTGCTTAAAATATACTAGGTCAATAAGCAGCTATGTAAAACATCTGTTCAGTTCAGGTATGATTCGGACAGTGACAGTTGACACACGACTGAAGAGAAAAGTTTGCTTACATTGTCTTTAAGCACACTTTTGATGTTCCGATATCAGACTGCGAATTATACTATAACTGTACAGAACAGACGTTTTTAGCCTTTTGTTTTTAACGGCATACTTTTTGTTTATCAAAGATTTAAGGCACATCGGTAACAAAATAGCCAAGTGCGAGTCAGACTGGCGCGTAGAGGGTTCCGTACTATATTGGTATACTTACGGAATATCTTTCTAATATATAAATTTCTCGTGTCATAGTGTTAAACTTTGAACTCCTCCGAAACGGCTTGACCGATTCTCATGAAATTTCGAGTGCATATTGGGTAGGTCTGAGAATCGGACAATATCTATTTTTCATCCCCCTAAATGTGAAGGGTGGTACACACGAATTTTTTTTTTAATATTTTTGACATTTTTTTTTAAATTTCTTTGATTATGAGTCAGCAAATTTTCATCCATCTGCGATCAACAGTTACTTTTGTATCGCGATTTTAATATCGGCAATACAACGTTTGCTGGGTTAGCTAGTAATCTATAAAACCTAACGGACAGCAGAGGCGAATAAAACACAACGCGCGTCAGTTTTTTTTCGTACTACTTTCGCATTAAAATAGCTATTTCAATGCAGGATACACTTCGCAGCAATCAGGGCACACCTGAAAATATACGCGGTACACCGGCGTGCCGTAGCACAGCGGTTGAAAATGTCTGGTACAGAACGTCATTGGAGTAAATGTTAATGTAAATTGGCTTTTTTGGAATAAAGAACAAAATATTGAGTAACAAATATTGCGGTTTTATATTAATAAAGATCTTATCTTCCAATTATGGAAGATAAGATCTTTGATATAATATATTCTGTGAAAGGAAGAGTTGAGGATAGTCGAGTTTATCTTCAACATGCTACGATAAGTTTGGGTATGTACGCCAGGCAAGTGTGTCCTGGGCTGTAGCAATATAGATCTGTAAGCTCTGTCTACATTCTGGCGCCAATTGTATTAGTAATTGTTGTAGTGGTGGCTAAATAATCCTTTATCGCGATACCTGCTTTTGTTTTTAAATTAAAAACCCTTTATTTTTTTTTAATTCTTTAAATGTTTGTTAAGATATTTGCATAATACCTTTATTTAACTATTTACAATCTGTGTTAATTGTACCATTTATGCCTTCAATAACTCTCCTCATTTTTATGATAAATTTACATATATTTATTTCTTCAATTCAATAATGTGACATATTTGCTCTACAGTACAGTTGTTACATTGATTAAAACGAATGGAAATGCGTTGCTTGCCACTTCTTCTCACTAAAGCTCAACTTTTCTGAAGTGGTGGTAAATGTTAACGTGTAAGATAACATTGATTAACATGTCATTTTTCAACCTACGTGTAAAGATAATTAAAATGAAAATAGGTTAACTAAGCCTAAATTAGATGCGAAGGGTTCAGTAAAACCCGTGAGATCTTCGAAATAATGAAAGGCGTTTAGTTTGATATCACTTATGTTTTACTGCATATATTTAACGTACTAAAATGCGTTATAACAAAAAAGTAAGAGTGGATAATTTTAAGCCATATTATATTTATTGATAATGGTTTTCGGGAACTCTAAAAGATGAGTAAATTATCATATCTCTTAGGAAAAGCTAGTTAATATAAATTCGCTCCATCTAGAAAATTCGTAAAATTTCAAGAAAGTTCCTAAAAATAGGAGGACATCGATGCCTCATTATGACCTGTAACAAAAAAATAATCTGGTTATGAATGATATCCAAGCTGTTGAAGTCCTACCAAAATATCGATTCAAAAACAAAGTGATATGAGTATCCGAATGTTCAAATAAAGCATACGCGTTGCCTTCAGTGAGAAACTGAATTTTTAACGGCTGCAACCCTTTTCAATTAGCCATTGTAAGTGGGGTTGCGCCTGACCAAGCTTAACTGACAAACCTTTTTGCGCTACTTAATTATTAACGCAAATTTCTTAATTTAGACGTAAGTGTACTTGGCACTAAGTGGACTGTTACCTTGTTTGGGATTGACATTCTGTTTGACACTTCAAATATCGGAGCTATAGGAAAAACTCTTAAATGCTGCCAATGAAATAAAAAATATTAGTGTCGCGAAAAGATTTACTTGGGTTTTATGCTCTCTAATACTTATTCTGTGAAAAAATCAATTTCTTAAGCTGCTTCATTGTTTAGGTCCATATTCCAGAAGGTGTCTCAATTCTATTCAATGTTTTATCACTTTTTCCATAACAGTGCAAAGAAGGGATGAAAAACACTTGGCCATGTATTACATAAATTCAATTTGTAACCAAGATCAAAGAAAGACGACCTCTGCGGTTCCGTCCGAGCGCTCCTCCAGCTGAGCCTACCGTTCGAGTGACGTGTGGTTCGTAAGTCTAGGTATGTCTTGTTCAACTCACAAACTGAGGCTCCATCTACAGGATCTACTTTACAGTTGATAACAAGCACAACCCCAATAATTATATATAAGGAAATTGACTTGAAATGTCACAGTGATATGATTTACTTCTGGTATTAATTAAATTACATTTGTAACCCAGTAGATCCCAAAAGTGAGGGTAATCACTTTAAAAATAACAATTTGTTCGTATTTTACTTATTGAAACGGTTTTAAATATTGAACCTACAGATGTCACTTTAAATTTTACCGCATTCTACCGCAGACCACAGACGCAAATGGCTTGAACCCTAAAGCTCTGTTCAAACTGACGCGACTTCCCGCGTGTCATTTTTGGTACTTCAGTGGAGAAACATCATGCATTGTGAGATCAAACCATCCCGCCGGGCGTCCCGCTCTTGTTTCGCTTCAACTTGAGCGACTACTCGCGTTAATTTGCACACGTGGATACAAGTTAGCTGACACAATAGGCGCGAGCGACTTGCGTCCCGAGAGCCGCGCGATACTCGCCTCAGTTTGAAGAGAGCAAGGCTGCTAAAGGCTGTGTGCAAAATGCACACAATTTTTTGATACGTTGATACGTTGAATGCCACCAATATGGGTTACTGTGTAGATGACAGTACTGGAGATGTCGCCAACACGGCTCATGAAAGTCTCCCTCGGGACATTTTCGACGAGTGCCGGAATATGATTGTACCTATCTTCTACCGAGTCCTTTCTTGTGAAGGTTAAGTAGTATGGTAAAATAAACATTGTATTTTGAAGCTATAAGATAGTTTGTAATGCTCACTGAAATCGCATTGCTTGCTGTGGCGTCGTATGCCGAGACGTCTCCTTCCCTTAACGTGCGAAGGGAACGATGGCTGATTCATGCGTCAACACGTGAACGTGTGCTCCTTGTGGTGCCAGGTGTGACAGTTAATAAATTGTTGGATGCAATTACTAATTGTGACAGTAACAATGACCATCATGTTCACTAAACATCCTTACACAAACAATGAATTCAAGCTCTAAAGGTTGATATGCGATAATTTATATTTATACAGTTAATTCTTTATTTATTTTTATAAAATAACTTATAAGATTTAAGTATGATTCATATATTGGATTTAGCACATTACAAACTAAAGTTTCTTGTGTATTACAGCATTTGTAAAATACTCTATTTGATAAAAGATTGGCCGTCGAGTTCCTTGTATGTTCTTCTCACGAGCTCAACTTTTTCCGAACATGTCGTAGGTTCAATAATTTAAAAGAAAAATTTATACTGGCGATAAAAAATGCGCTTAATTTACACCTAATTGATAAATGTTTGTAATGAGTTAAAATTTTAAAACGTGCAAGTGGTGTAAATGTATTGTAAATAGAATATCAAATGAAAATTATAATCAGTTAAATGAAATGGGGTATTACCAGGAACATTTTACTCTTCCATCAATAAATAAGAATAAAAGAGACAATCAAGAACCTGATAATGACTTGACCTGTGAAACTTGTGTTCATTTTCTAATTAATAATATCAATATAACTCTATATTATTCTTTGTAAAATAAATAAAGTCTCACTTGTTAGAATAATATCTTTATAAAGATTTTTTTTTATTCTAGGTAGAGAATTAAATTCCAACTTTGATCGAAATATGAGGTTATATAGTCAGCATTCCCGTGAAAAAAATTAGGAAAAAAGTCTAACAATGTTCCTAGGTCTTCAGCAAAACGTGAGTGCTTAGTTGGAAGCACGGCTTTAATTAATTTATGTAATTATAATAACTATAATATTTATGTATCTGTTAACTATTCCTAAAGTTAATTATTATTTAGTATTACATCATCCTCGTGTAAAATTTACACGCACACTATTTTTATATTTAGTGCTCATTTATCAATTATAATTAAAATGTATTGAGATTGATAATAGCTTATAATATATTTAACTGAATAACGAATCTAAATAGAATGTTTAAATCATGAAATGGCGTTTAATTCATTTTAAAGAAATATTCATTTCAATTGCCCATATACATGATTGGCGTCAAAGTAAATATGTCCAACTATTACATAGACAATATTTCTCAGTATAGAATTGTTTTTGTTTGTTTATTCTTTTACAGCTGTGCTTCAAGGGTAATGTTAGATACTGATAAGGCAATCTTGTATCGCTTTTGCAAAAATGGAGTCTATTTTATAAGTAACAGGGCGGCTAGATCATTTTTTTTATGATAATAAGGGACGAGACGAGCAGGACGTTCAGCTGATGATAATTGATACGCCCTGCCTATTACAATGCAGTGCCGCTCAGAATTCTCGAAAAACATCAAAAATTCTGACACAAAACAACCTTGACATAAGATGTTAAGTCTCATTCGCCCAGCAATTTCACTAGTTACGGCGCCCTTCAGACCGGAAACACTTTAATGCTTACACATTACTGTTTGATGATGAGCTGGAAACAACATTTTATTAATTTGTTTCTTTTTTGTAATATGTAACCTTTTTAATGTCATCAAAACCAGCGTGTTACAAATAGTATGATCAAAGAAATTGTATATATATATATATTATACTTGAAGATAAAGTTAAGTGCCAAAAATACATATAGGTGCATACTTTGTTAGCAATATAATAAAAATAAATAACTATAGGTATATATAAATATTATTCAAACATATTTTTCGTCAATGACGGTTATAGGAAGTTGTAAAACGGTGTTTTAAACTGTAACCAACGATTTTGAGCTAATTGTTTTCCATGGTTATATACCCTATTATTCCTTAAAAAGAATCAGTTCGTACTGAATCCAATTAATTATTTAGTCTATAGTTAAAATAAATACGTTGTATCTGTTGGCAAAAAACAACAAAAGAAATTTCCATTCATCAAAGATTTTATTCAAAATTCAACACAAAATTTCACTAAGCAACATGCTTTTAAAATCAAGCAACGGAGAAACGTATTAATAGTAGAATTTAAGCCGGGCTGAGCAAACCCACCCTAATAGCCAAGTCCGAGTAATATGTGTATGTGTGAGTATTTACGTCCATGTGTGAACAAATTTCATAATAGGTGTATACTCAAATTTTACATCTCAGACATATAGGGTGTTGTATTATAGTAATGGCTGATATCTGTAACAGATTGTCAAAATAGTTATATCTAAGAAACGTATAAATATAAAATAATAAGGAAAATAAAAATACAAATTAACTTTAAACCTTGTGTTAGTACAAGTACTTTTTGAGAAAGTTCGACTCACACGTGGTGGGTTTATGTGTTATAAACCATTATTAATTATAAAAATAATATCTTCAGTTGAAGTTGGTATATGAAATTTAAAAAAAAATGTATAATAAAAGTCAATAATCATAGTGATGGCCATGTGGACCTTTATTGCTAGATGGCGGTTTTTATCATAATTGTTAAATTATTTTGCAGCTCCCTGAAAAAACATAATATACAGTATCGTTTTAATTTACAAAAGCTCCTATCACTGTCTAATATATAGACATAGCAGATTTTGCCCTTTAAATATTATTTATAAAATATAAGTAACACGAATAAAATATGGAGCAACCTGTAGACATTACGCACTCATGGACATGCGTGCTATACGCATAGCTTAACCGTGGGTATTATTAATTTATCTGTAGCGGAGAACTAACCGACCCTCCCACCTCCCTGGCTACCTTTGTTTAAACATATCCAAATGAGTATGCAGAAGACTGCTTCTAATACATGGCCACACGTTACTCCCTCTCAAAATTACTGGCGCTTTAATTAAAAGCCCAGCAATTCTGTACATGACAAGTATTCCAAGTACGAACGCTATGACCTCTGATAGTTCTCAATTTAGCTGAGTTAGTATTTAGGGCAAAATATTTACTTGACGAGTTCTACGTAAATTGTGCTATATTAACTAGAAGGTCGCCTATTGGTTTTATAATATTTTTATGTATTTATTCGTCAATGATAGAGAAAACTTACTTTTTTATTCGTTTAGTAATGAATCTTATCATTTTCTATTTATCTGTCATTCTGAATCTTTCACATTGAACTGTTTATTTGAATTACTTCTACATAGAGAAGTTATTATAATAAGGTATATATAAGTGATGCAAAAAGCTTTTGCAGCCTGTTTTAATATTAAGATTGAGTGTAAGTCATAATTCGGATCATTTCAATATGGTCCTTGGATTCTTCACGTTCTTTCTTTACTGTTATTAAGTTTGGGTCGAAACTGAAGATGATTCTAAAGCGTATACCTAATATTACATGTAACCTACTAGCCCTAAGCCATACCTATACTCATACCATATGCATACCCTTAACCAACTTAGAAGGTGTGATGGAACACCTACACTTTTAAAAAGGATTATTTATTTTTTTATTGTATTTTACATTATGTCAAATAAAGTAATGAAATCTGACATGAACTTTATAAGCTGCCGCTAATCAATTTTAAGACACGTTTTGCAAATAGGTCTTTGTGACGTATTGGAAACATTATTTCAATAAATATTAACCTTTAGCAAATCCTTTTGCATGGGATAAAAAACTGTAACCTTTCAATCAACAAAACGTAACTTTTTGGCCTAGTTTAAGAAACAATATAATGCGACTGTTGCCCTAATAATGACAGGGAGACTCGTGAGAATAACCAAGCAGCCGTCTGAATGAAAGTAAAAGTCAATGGCCGAGGAAATTGCGCCAAAGAACAACCTTAATAACTCGCAAAACCATTCAAGAAACCTCCTCAATGTGTTTCTGACATTCGAGTGTTTCGTTTCAACTAATAGAAATTCTCTTTGCTTTACTATTCCAATATTGTTTAAAAAAAATAATTATAATTTAGTTCGATTTTCAAAATTTATTCGTAATATTCAAGAATGAACGTAGTTTATGTTTGGTTCTTATTACGTGTAAGATTAAGGTGTAAATATGAAAGTCAGGTAAGTTTCTCGTCACTCCTGGACAGCCTTTGAATATACCGAGTAGAAATTGTATAAAATGTGGCTGAGCACATTTCCATCGCTAGGGGAATTTGCACAAGGAGGAACAAGGAAGAAGAGGGGTACCCCTTTCTCTGGAGGTGGGGTGGAGAGTCCGTCCACCCAACATAAGAGTAGGCTGTTTAGAGCGGACGAGGCACGCACGCGGCACTGTTCTACGTTCTACAGAATCAGGGTTGTGGACCGGACACACAGGGTTGCCACCCTTCATATTATTGAAATATTTTTTTTTATTATAAATTGATAAAAACCAATATTAATTGTTTGTTCTTTTACAAAGACTTTTATGAGTTTTTAAATTTTGAATTATGTACTTTATACAAAAGTTATGTTAATACTTTAGCTAGAAGTCACTGGAACACGTTTTTAGAGATTAAATCAGTAAAATTTAAGAAATTTCATTGCGTAATAAGTTTTTGTTTTTTGTTGACAATTGCAAATAAACTAGGTAAAAAAATAAATTAAATAAAATGTCTAAAAAACTCAAACAAATTAGTATGACACTCAACCGAAAATAGAATATATGCCGACTATCAAACTATGCCAATCTATTTATAGCATGTTTTATTCTTAATTAACTTCTCTAAAGATGTGGCCACTGAAATTTGTAACAAACGAAACTGTAGTTTCCAATATTATGTTTAATAAAAAGTGTGTCAGGTGAACTATTACTATTAACCGACTTTCCGCTTATGCATAAAATATAATATGTATATAATAAAATATAAGTAATTAAATTATTTTAATTGTGTAATTTAGCAATAGCATAGAGCCTTTAACCATAAAAGAAAATATCTGCACAAGAATTTACAAGCATGTGAAATTTAAATTTTAAAATTAATAGTTTATTTTGAATTAACCCTAGCAGAGTAGCCGGCGCACTAGATGACGCAGGGAGACGCTTGTGGGGGCAGAAAGGGGGTGTGGGTGTTAGGGAAGAGTGACCCCCTCCCATTGGCCACGCGGCCGGTAATACGAGTGCGCCTATGCGAGGCATGTATCTTGAACGGGCTGATATAACAGAGAAGTAGCCCCCAGAACGGAGTTTCTAAGCGATTGACTACGAATGTAGCTCCACTTTATATTTATAATTTATCACTTTCCTTTAGATAATAAATGCAATAGATAATAGTTGCAACTATACTTTACTAGTCTCAAGGTAACGTGACTTTAATAAATACTAAAATATGTTTAAGTTACTTTATTAGTTAAAGAAAATGTTATAAAAAGGGTTAAATAAATCATAAAAATGTAACATAATCTTCACAGATAATTTTAGTGGTTTTAATCTTCCAGAAAGTATTTTACCAACATATTCAAAGAAAACAAATTGGCGCGCGTATCTGACACTCGCAACCCACCTCAAAAATAAATCTATAACAAATCTAGCAACGATAACGAAATGTAAAATGGCATGAACTCACCTGTTGGACCGATAAACCACCTTGAATACTAAAGATATATAACACACAACCTATCTACATCTACAAAAACTAAGTACTAAGTAAATCTAGGTGGCACCGTTATAAGAAAAGAGAAATAAAATTGAAAAAGTAAAAAAGTAAATCCATTGACAAACTATTACTTAGTTTGTCGTTCAATTTGAATGTGAATTAAAAATGAATGAAAAATTATTTGCACTTAACAAAAATATTCTCAAGCAGGCTTGTTGCTATTGTAGAAAGAATATAAATAAACAACAATGATATAGACAGACTATGTAATTCACATATGGACTTGATGACAAAATAAATAGATATAACAACAGGAAACGCATGAAAGAAATAGTTCTCAATCAAGGAAATTATGAAAATCAAAGAAATCAAAATATTCGATATAATATAATATCATACTTGTATTCTTCCTGTATTAATTAATGGTTGCCTAACCGGGGCTCTAACAAAATTAGATCTGCGTATCTAAAATAAAGAGAAGCATGCTCATAAAAAGAAAAGAAGATTTAGAATAAAACTACGAAAAAAAAATCAAAGGCGTTTCAAAAAGGGCTGATTTACCTTTATTAAAGTAGTGGCGGAGTGGAAACACAATATCAGGGACGGGTAAATGGGGCAAAGCAATAATGTATTAGTATCCATAATATAAAAAGCGGAAAAGAGAAAGCAGTTCAAAATAGACGAGAATAATCACCTGGACTAGATCGAGAAGAATGGAAATTGCAAGCAGATGAAGATGTCGGTGTAGATTTGCTAATGTTGTGGTTGTAGTAAATGTTAATATAACTGTATTACCTAAATAATCTGAATAAGAAGCTAAAAGTAAAATAAGTACATTTGATTGTGTTACCTCTAGGTACCTCTTACGATAATTATCTTTATATATAATTCTTCTGTACATGTGTTGTCAGTGAACTCCTCCTAAACGGCTGGTCCGAATTAAATGAATTCTTTTGTGTGTGTTCAAGTGGATTCGAGGATGTATAATCTAAACGGTTTCCAATTGAACTCCCTCCTAAACTGCTGGACCAATTTTGATGATTTTTTTTTGTTTGTTTCAGTGAATTTGAGAATGGTTTAAATTCTTAATTCAGTCCATATTATGTAAAATTCCTGCCCATGTTAGTGAATTCCTCCTAACGGCTGTACTGATTTTTCAAATTTAAGACGTGTTTACAGGACAACGTTTGTCGGGTTTCTTTTGGAAATTCTTGGGGTTTTCAAGAATCCTGAGTGGCACTGCATTATAATGGGCAGGGCGTATCAACTACAATCAGCTGAACGTCCTACTCGTTTTGTCACTTATTTTTCATAAAAAATACTTCTATGTGTGGGATTGTGTGTTAAATTTTTCGAGGTTGTCATTTGTATTTTTAAAACGTATGAATTTTACGAATACATACACATGGTTTTCCACCAACAACTTTAATGTTTATAACATAATGTCATAATTTATTTCTTAAATTGATACGCCTTGTCCATTACATTTCAGTGCCGCTCAGGACTATTGAAAAACCCAAATATTCTGAGCGGCACTATACAATTGCGCTCGTCACCTAGAGACATAAGATATTAAGTCTCATTTGCCCAGTAATTTCAGTAGCTACGGTGCCCTTAAGACCGAAACACAACAATGCTTACACATTCTTGCTATACAGCAGAAATTTTCACTTCTTTACATAAATAATTCTTCTTCTCACATTAACACACCTGTTAATTTTTCATTTTCTAGATTGAAAATGCAATTCCTAGAAACTGATATCTCGTAGTTTGTGAAACTGAATTCCCTATCTTTGGATTCTGTTGATGATCACCTGAGGGGTTCAAAGCCCGATGAAACCACAATGGATTCAGTCTACTATTACTTTACTTATTATTACAATGGTGGAAGATATCCCCTGCTCAAACCTTATGGACCGATTTATAATGATTCCCTACTAATTTTTGGAGTGGACCATATTTATATATGAGCTTAGAAAGCCACAAAGGGAATTATTTACCTTATTAAGTTCCAGTACTTGTCTCAATCAAATGAGGCACCAAGTCATAACCCAAACGACATATAGCTTCTTCATATTTCGGCCTACCTATTGGTGGACCTAACACCTGTGTCAATGAGGAGGATTTCCTTCGTGCCCAGGACCGATTCATACATCTATATTGACCAGGATGGATAAATTATTGTGCATTGTGTGTTATTTTTATATATTCTTTTTTAAACAATTTCTTGTTTTTTTACAACGATAACCGTCTAGTTCTAGGATTAATACACAAATAAAATTTGCGAAAAAAATACCACAACCTCAGAGCTGAAAAAAGCAAACAAGATTTTATGACGATACGTCACTCGAACGGTTAGCTCAGTTGGAAGAGCACTCGCACGGAACGCCAGAGGTCGTAGGCTCGAGTCCCACATTGTTCATAAAATTTTGTTTTCAAATTTTATTTGTTTTTTTTTTTTTTCATTTTCTTGTTACTTTATAAAAGCACATATGCGAGGACAATAGATGCATCAATACACACTGTTAATAAATAATGGTGTTACGCGAGCATTTTATCAACAGACGAAATAATTTTTACGGTAGCCCGTTAATTATTGCTCCCCTAACCATATTTTAGAGAAGGAAATGACCCTCCTCACAAAACTTATTCCCTGCGAGAATTATTACAATATAACGTATAAAATATTAAGTAGAGCATTCTTCTTATGAAACGAAAGCGAAAGCTATTTTACATGTGCAGGCACTGTAGCTGCCCGCCCGTCGTATTGGTAGGAAGGGCAGTGGAAGGTAACCAACGGCGACGCTGAATATATTTAGTGGGACTCGTGTGTTCCAAATAGGAACACTCTCAATTTCTGCCAAGGCTTCGCTTAAATCACGTTCGATTTTTCTGCAGTGAAATATTATTCATCTACTTGGATTCTAATCTATATATCTATAGATCGTAATTAGACATAGCTCAGAATTACTTAAGTAAAACTTGTAGAAAAAACACCGGTAGGAGGCTCCTTTGCACCGAATGCTGGCTAGATTATGGGTACCACAACGGCGCCTATTTCTAGCGTGAAGCAGTTATATGTCAGCATTAGTGTTTCGGTCTGAAGGGCTCCGTAGCTATAGAAATTAATGGACAAATGAGACTTAACATCTTATGTCTCAAAATGAAGAGCGCAAGTATGGTGCCGCTCAGAATTTTTGGGTTTTCCAAGAATCCTAAGCGGCACTTCAGTGTTATAGGCAGGGCGTACCAAATAACATCAGCTGAAAGTCCTGCTCGTCTCGACCCTTATTGTCATAATAATAATTATAATATCAGGAGAAATTTACTTAAATACTTTACTTTTCATAAAATAAAAATATTATTGAATGAAAATCCTATGTAAGGTTTGGAGTTCATCCAACACTCAAGGCTATAAGTACAACGCTTTTTAAAAGACTACAAAAATTTAATAGAAGTTATTAGTTAATTTGCTTAAGGGATATTCTCCTCGGTTGGTCCCTAAAAAATGTAAAAAGTGGCCAAGTGCGTGTCGGACTCCCCCATCAAGGGTTCCGTAGCAGCAAGTAACACAATATAAAAGTTCTTTAAAAATAATAATAATATTTGAGTTGGTTGAATGAAAGGTAAATTACGGTTTACGATTTATGACGCATTCAAGAAAAATGCATGTTAGATCTCGTTAAAACAAATTTTCGGTGGTTTTGTTGTTTTTTTTTTTAACACTTACACAAATTATCTTGCCCCAAACTAGGCATAGCCTGTACTATGGGTGAGTAAGACAACAATATATTTAATACAATATAATTACTTAAACATACAATATAATTATACAAATAAAAATCCATGACTCGGAAACAAACATTCATATTCATCATATAAATGTCTGCACCTACCGGGATTTGAACCCGGTACCTCTAAGCTCAGTCACTAACCACTGCGCTATAGGGTATAGGGTCACTATAGGTATTTGCATTTGCACTTTACTTAAAATAGCATTTAGACTTATTTAAGTACACATCAAAGGGGTGTCTGCTACTAGACTCAAACATCAGCCATGATTTGTGAACGATTTGACGTTGAACCTTACAAACATGTTGCAATACTAATTAATTTGTGTATTGCAAAAATTATACAAATCTTCATTTAAAAAAAAAATAATTAAAGGCGGCCAAGTGTGAATCGGACTCGGCCATGAAGGGTTCCGTAGTAGCAAGTAAATATAAAAGTTCTTGTAGTTCGTTGCAACTTTTATCTATGTTCTATCTATGTAGGGTATTTTTTAATTAAATTAATAAATACTTACTTAGATCTCGTTCAAAGCAACTTTCGGTGGACCTTTGCATGGTAGTGTATGTATTTTTTTACTTTTATCATTGTCTTATTTCAGATGTTACATTTAGTTTCAGTTCTAAGTATGGGGATCCCTAAATTTTTTTTTCTATTTTTGTGTGAAAATGCGGTGTGTTCACAGCATACATCTACTTACCAAGTTTCAACAGTATAGTTCTTATAGTTTCAGATAAATGTGGCTGTGACATACGGACGGACAGACAGACAGACATGACGAATCTATAAGGGTACCGTTTCTTATCATTTGGCTACGGAACCCTAAAAAAAGTTTCTAGTTTTCTATTCTCACGAAATCTATTTTCTCTGAACAAATGCAAGATTTGCATTGTTCATGCTTCATTTTTGTTTAATATATTAAATAATAAGTACCTGGACGACCGAGCATTGCTCGGATTTTTAAGAAGGCACAAAACTTGAACAAAAACAAACTAATAGGACATCTGGATTCGAGCCGAGGTCTTCTGCTTTCCTGATCACCCAATGTCCCATTATAGTCTTGTACATAGTGGTTAAATTTACCTTTGTATTCTAATGTCATTGTAGCAGTTTCTCATTAAAACACGGATAAAACTACAATTTTTTAAACCGAAACCCACCTAGATCGATTTCTCGCGCCCGACACTACCTGTATACTAAAGTTCATTAAAATCGTTGGAGCCGTTTCCGAGATTCAGATTATATATATATTTATATACAAGAATTGCTCGTTTAAAGATATAAGATAATAATATAGAGGCAGCGTTGTAAATAGCGAACATATACAACTCTCAGAGTCATTATTTCTTAAATCATCAGAATGTCGTGGATTTTTAGATAGGGACATTAAACAGCTGGTGACGGTACGTTTTTCTTAAGCGACTAACCAAAGTTTTAAAAAGTCTCCTGTCTGGTGGAAACAAGGTACGTGCTTTTAACAGCTGGGTAATGCCCCTATCAATATACACTTTCGGCATACTAAAGAGGACAGACCGAGCTTGATGCCCTAGATACAAAGGTCTGTAAACTACTGGCGACATACCGGCACCATCCACGCTCATCTTTGATGAGATTATACATCCCAAGGAAATGTGGAGGCCGCGGGTTTCTAAGTGCCAAAAATCGTCAGCTGTATATTCTCAGGGAATATTTCCTACGTAAAGAATGGGCAATGCATCGAGAAATTCTGGCAGTAGACAGTGGACTTACTCCGCTCTTTTTATCCAAAGAGAATTGGCGAAAACCGGTTATACTCAGAACTCATGATCGCTTGAATGTATGGAGGGGAAAAGAGCTTCATGGACGGTTTTACCGGGCTCTCTACGGACCTGATATAGACACGATTTCGTCTGTGACCTGGCTACGGTTTGGTGACCTCTTTGGGGAAATTAAAGGATTTGCCTGTGCAATTTCTGATGAAGTTATCAAAACGAATAACTACCGGAAATACATCATGAAGGATGGCACAGTAGACATATGTCGGGCGTGCCATCATCCTGGTGAGTCTATCAGACATATTATTTCCGGTTGTTCTCGTCTTGCCAATGGAGAGTATTTGCACAGACACAACCAACTAGCCAGGATTATCCATCAGCAACTTGCTCTTCGATACAATCTTGTATATTTTGAAGTCCCGTATTATTAGTATCATTATTAGATATTATCATATTTATTAGATCTATCATCACGGACAGAGCTATCATTGCTAATAAGCCTGATATTGTGTTGGTAGATCACCTATAACCTTATGAAAGCGGAAATAGACAAATTGTCGAAGTACCTGGACCTGGCACACGAGGTTACTGACATGTGGGATGTTGATTCAACAATAATTGTCCCATTAGTCGTTTCCGTAAACGGCCTTATAGCAAAGAGCCTCGACCATCATCTCTAGAGGCTCTCGCTTAATAACTGGATTAAGGGTTAGCTACAGACAGTAGCTGTTTTGGGAACGGCACAGCGAAGTGCGGAAGTTCTCAGTCTGTCGCCCTAACCACCGCGGAATTGTCGTGAACCAACGCCGGCGGGACTCTATTTTTATATTTATATTTGTAATATTGTTTTTTTATAAATATGTTATATATATAATGTATAAAATAAATGAAATTATAATAAAAAGAATAATAATAATATTAAAGATTATTTCAGTTGCAATAAAAATAGCTATTTCTAGAAATAGGTCTCTAAGACCCTTTACAGATTTCGGTCTACAAAGTATTAAGCTAGACTATTTCAGCTTATATGTTTTGATTAGCATAATTTTTTTTACTAGGGAAGCTTACATTATTATATCTCACGAAATTTTTAAAAGTCTTACAATTAAGTTTATAAATAAAGTTTAATTTAGCGCCAATATATAATTATAACTTTACGGCCGTTTTCACTAACCTATCTATCCTTAATTTAACTTACTAGAGGTAGACAAATCTATCCTTTTACGATTACTTACATTTTAATAACCTTTCGACTTAAAACATTGGACTATAACTATATTGGACATAACTATGGATAGATAAGATCTTGTCACTAAACGGTAACAGCAATGTATCCGTAACTGGAGATACGTTATTGATAATGGCGGGAAGTGCACATGTAGTACTTTTTATGTTACTAGGAAATAAATCTATTTAAAATTTTGTTTTATAAAGACCGCATGGATATTTGCTATTTGGTGTTGACTTAACTTTGTTGCCCAGAAAAAGGATCATTCTGACAGACGGACATTGCCCAACTAAATGATCCTATTAGAATTTAGAATTAGGGTACCCTTAAATTGTACTATCTCATCAAGTGTATAATAACGTCAATTTCAACAGGTTGCATCATATTAGCTGCTGTAGTTAAGGTTTAAGTCAACTTTAACGTTAACTGCAACGCTGACTTTAACATAGACTGCGGAATGTGTTTCACCATCGTATTCCTTGGCAAAGTTAAAGTTAAAGTTTAAAAGTGACATATCTACAAGTACAAGATCTAACTGCTTGATTCTTATGGTCTGTATTTTTATGATAAAACTAATTTTAAATGAACGTTTAGGGAGTATGTATTATATTACCAATAGGTTGCCTATAAAAATTGGAATTACCTGTAATTAATTTTACGTAATTTTAAAGGAAAACACGTAAAAGATTAAAAATAAGTGGTTTCCAGTTCTCAGTCAGCCGCAAAATTAGGGATGCCAGTTTACCTATTATTGTTGATTAGTTACAGTCACCTGTTATTTTAATTTTAATATAAAATTGAAGTTTATAATATTTAATATTTACGATAAACCATGGTTGCCAGTTAAATAAATGGCCATTTAGTAATAGTTTTAACAAAAAGAAATATACCCGCAGAATAAAACAATAAGTTTAATTAACTTGGCTTTCATGTCAATTTCGAATATTTATTTGAAACTTTAGTTAGGTCGCTATTTAACATTAACAATAGCTTTAACCGGCGAAGATTGGGCGAAGATTTTTTGCTTAACCGGTATTTTGACATGTTTGCTATAGCTAAACTAATTTATTTTTAATCACACGTAACATGGATTTTAACACACCGTATTAAGGTCCATAATCCAAGATATTAAACACTACTGCTTTTTACTTTACATCAGTACTAGGGCAAACTAATTTTTTCACTTTCAGTGTTTTATGATAACCTGGTGTCTAATGGCAAGTTTTATAGGTACGTATTATCTTACCTTAAATTTTAATAAATTATATGCGATAGTAGATAATTAAGTAAATATTCATTACCGGTTTTCGCTATGTTGTTCAATATTATAAGTATATTTATTGGAGTGTTGAAAAATGTCGTTAAAAGTCTATGCATTGATAATGATAATCTTGCTTCCCTTATCGTGGTTTTGGCTCGTGTTCTTCTGACACCACCACCTTAATCGTAATGTCTGGACTAATGTTTTCGTGAAATCAAACGAAAAATAGAAGTAATAAAGGTTTCATACTTAGAGTCATTTAGGTGAGAAAATATTAATTTTAAGGATTCAAGTTAATTAAACCAATTTTCTTTTCATTATTTTTTTTATAAAAGTAAGGGACGAGGCGAGCAGGACATTGAGCTGATGGTAATGGATACGACCTGCCATTACAATGAAGTGCCGCTCAGGGATTTTTGTAAAACCCAAAAATTCTGAGCGGCACTACAATTATTATGCTCGACATACGATGTTCAGTCTCATTTACCCAGTAATTTCACTAGCTACGGTATTTTTCAGACCGAAACACAGTTATGTTTACACATTACTGCTTCACGGCAGTAATTGGCGCAGTTGCGGTACCCATAATCTAGCCGGCGTCCTGTGCTAAAGAGCCTCCCACTAGTTATTATTAATATTATACCAATGCATTATTTATTAATAATATGATTATCACCTTCTATCAAGAGAGACCCATGTTCGTTCGACCATATTATACAAATGAGATGTATTTATCCTTTACAGTCACCATGCTATATTAAATGAGCAAGTTTGTGTCACTATAATGGTATAATCTGAAGTGAAAACATTAAAGTTTGACAAAGGAAATAAGTAAAAGAATTGAACGAAGTGACCGAGTAAATGAGGAGTGACCCAGAGGGCAGTACTAATAAGAAGGGTCGGTCTCAACTCACGACTGACCTTTTTCTTCAAACAATCTCGATGGCTTGTCATCAAGTATTAAACAACTTCGAAACCGTAAACTTTTGGTGGACATCTTCATCGCGCCTATTAAAATTTTAACAGGAAGCAAAATTCGTAAGTGATGGCTGTTAATATTATTTATCGAAGGTTTATCGGGATTCACGATGGTATTGAACATAGCGAACGCTCCGAGAGGCAAATCTGTAAATTCAATTAAGGGTGCGTATTTTTCGGAC
Source organism: Leptidea sinapis (assembly GCF_905404315.1). Lineage (NCBI taxonomy): Eukaryota > Metazoa > Arthropoda > Insecta > Lepidoptera > Pieridae > Leptidea > Leptidea sinapis. Next base: position 6,137,890 of record NC_066312.1, on the reverse strand, counting down.
ATAGGCGTTCGGAGCGCAGCCCTTCCGCCGCGGGCTCTCGCCCCCGCATTGGAAAATTTCTCTCGAAAATTGAAGATACTTCGTGCCTTCCTCCCCGAGGGCGACCCGCTTCTCGACACTTATGGTCGGCGTCCTTCGGGCGTACAGGAGGCTTTTTACATAAAGTCCACACGTATAGGTATCGATCGCGGGCGGCTGGACAGGGGGTACGCAGATGACGACCCCAGCCCCCCTCTCAGTCGCCACCCGACCCCCCACAGCCCCTTTCATTATGTAAGTGCGTAACGTGTGCTTGCGTGGACCTGATTAGGGTGACTCTTTTTTAACTGACCCCCTCCCCTAGGTGGCGACTAAACTTAATTTTACTGACACGTTTAAGTTTCACTAAGACTGAAATATAGCGAGATTCGAGCCAGATAGAATGGTTATTGTTGTTTTGTTAAAGCCACGGAACTCGTGCAGAGCGGTCTTACGAGCCCTTAGTGTTTATGTTTACACGTCCTAATGTTCGGATTACTGGATAACACTTTTATGTCCGTACTAACATTTCCCGCGCGTTGTCATATAAGGATCATTTCTGGTACATTTTAAAAATTCTTTTAAAATTCTACATGAACATCTTTCTGATTTCATATTAGCATTAACAATTTTATTGTGTGTACAGTAATATTGTTAATGCTCCACTAAAATAGAATTTATTTTTCAAAAGCTAGGTGCTTATAAATTGTTACTTCTCACTTTTATTTTGTTATGTTTATTCGCTTTCAGTTTTGGTAACTTTATAAAATATCAAATGATAAAATTTTATAAAATTAATATCATATTTATATCACCAGGCAGACGTCGAGCAACGAATTCTTTGAGTAAATTGTTAGAGCGTAAGAATGTTATAAAAGTATGTAAGTATATCTACCACTATCGTTGACAGTATTAACATAAGTGTTCGTAACTATTTTATAATAATATGTTGCTATCCGTGAGGAACCCTACGACTTAGGCACCTTCACAATCTTCTTCTTAACCTCTAGTATTACAGAAATCTATTACCGGCGGTTTTTGCTTCGCATATTCGCCCAACTATTCCACTCTAATACAAACATGTAATGGTAAATTTGAATTTGAAAAATTTACAATTACTACTCTCTGTACTCTGTAAATCTGGCCAAGTGTGAACTGTATTATATTTTTTGAGGAAGAGCAGGAAAAACGTACGTGTCACCTGTTGTTCAGTGATCACCGCCGCCTATATTCTCCAAACAAACGAGAGCTTGCAGGTACATGCTTTCTTTAACGGCCGTTTTCAATAACCTATCTATCCTTAGTTTAACTTACGAATACATTACTGTCACTGTGTAATGACAAGATCTTATCTATCCATAGTTATGTCCAATATAGATATAGTCCAATGCTATCTGTCAATAGGTTATTGAAATGTAAGTAAGCGTAAAAGGATATATTTGTCTACCTCTATTAAGTTAAACTTAGGATAGATAGGTTATTGAAAACGGCCGTAAGTTACCGTCTGACATACAGACTTGGATATTCCACCCCTCACGTGGCAACGGTGTTGTAGCCGGACATAGAGTGAGGTTTTGAGGGGCATAATATTATATTATATAACTCGATTTTTTCAAGACTGTGTCGATAACTTATCTAAATATCCCGTCCCGAGACCCTCAGGAAAAAGGAAACCTAGTGTAATGATCCTGTTCTATCCTTCTATTAAAAATATGAAGCTAATGTTGGTAAGGTTGTGATCCATCGGTTGATTCATGATGATGCAGCATGAGATTACCAGTGGAAGGCTCCTTTGCACAGGATGCCGGCACATTATGGGCAACATGAACGGCGCCTATTTCTATCGTAAAACAGTAATGTGTAAACATTTCTGTATTTCGGTCTGAAAGACGCCGTAGCTAGTGAAATTACTGGGCAAATGAGACTTAACATCTTTTGTCTCAATGTGACTAGCCCAATTGTGGTGCCGCTCAGAATTTTTAGGTTTTTCATGGGCGTACCAATTACCATCAGCTGAACGTCCTGCATGTCTCTTTTCATAAAAAAATGGGCTTCAGATGTGGATGAAAGACTTGCAAATTAGTGCAGATTGGATGATCGTTGTCTCGTTGATTGAGATGTGGATGAATGGTATGAAGACGTTGACTGTGTGTTTGAGTGCGCTGTGTGTTGTTGGTACGAAAACGGTATCCCCAAGCACCTTACTAATTATGGTGGAAGAATGTATTGCTGTTAGTTTTTGTAGTATCTGGATGTTAATCTTTGCATCTTAATCGTCACAATACCGCTTAAGGCTCTTCGTCACTGTCCCCGTAGTTGCTACTACAATCGGGATAGTTGTGACAGTGAAGTTTCATTAGTTTGAGTAACATCGGTTGCTTGAGTTCTTCCTGTCACCATTACTTGTTGACCTCGATTTTGTTCTTCTTAGCCAAGTACCAAAAACATATTGAAGTAAATGATTGTATCTTTTAACAAAATATGTCTCGGCGAGTTTTTCACATCCTGCTAGAAGATGTTGGACGGTTTCGTCTTTATTTGCACACATGGCACAGTGGCATCTGTATTTCTCTTCAATATATCCCGTTAACACTGCCTGACTTTGTATAGCAAATAGGCACGACTCCAATGTTGGCGAAAAAGGTTGTATCTTCAGCCATTTTAAAGGTAAGTTCTTTGTCCACATTGGCAAGGTCGAGGACCTTTTTAGGGAATGGCCCATGCAATTCTTTATTACCCTATTTTTAATTTCAATTTTGACGTGATCTTTGCCCGTTTGCGGCGTTAATTTCAGTTCTTTTTTTAATTTTTTCCGATTCTGTCTAAATTGTATGTGTTTCTCTTTCCTTATCATATCATGTTATTGTTTCTATGAGGTCAACATTTGCCTGTTCTAAATATTGTTTAAATTTCAAAATACGAGCTTTGTTTAATTTTTCTTAATTTACTATCCCCTGCTCACCACCACCTATATTATATTGTGTTAAATTAGATAGATCTATGTAATATAACATAATACGCACGTTCGATTGTCCTCCTCTATCCAAAAAAAATACATTAAGTATGCTTAATAACACATAAACCTGGATAAAATTGTAAATATAAAATAATAATAATATAATATATTGACACACTTTTACACAAATTATCTTGACCCAAATCAGGCATAGCCTGTGTTATGGGTTGCAAGACAACGATATATTTAATACAATATACTTACTTAAGCATACATAAATACATATAAACATTCATGACTCGGAAACAAACATCCATATTCCTCATATAAATGCTTGCCTACATAAATACATAATTACTCTTAGCAATTGTACAAGTGCAGTAGGTACACTATAAAGAGGAATAAAAAATATCTGTTCCTCTCATTCTAACACGTCTCATAAAGTTACTGAAACCTTTGCACTTAAGTGAGCTTTAAACTTCGTATTGATAAAGAAGGGGTGGAAATTTTTATTGAGTATTCTAAAAGAGTAATTGAACAAGAAAGCAAATCCTTGTTCGAAAGAAGATTCAAAGTTTTCCTGGTGTTTCAGAAATAAGAACAGAATGCTACTTCTCAATTATTTCCTTCTATAAATACATAGTAATTAATATTTTTCGGTTGGGGCTTTATAATATTATGTTTATTTATAACTAGCTGATACCCGCGACTTTGTCTGTGTACACGTATGTAAAAATCGTTATTTCTTAAAATTTTAATAATTATATATATTAAATTAACATCTATATCGCAATATTTTTTAGGAACAAGTAAAAGGAATAAGGTTTGAGGATTGAAACCTAGAAAAAACTTTATTTTCCCGTGATGCTCGCACAAATGAAAACCTCTTTCATTTTATTTATAGATATAGATAATAATATATTTACCCTATTAACAATAACTACCCTAATCTAATAAAAAACACATCGACTGAAATAAAAAAGGTCGTCATGACGTGTAATCATATAAAATTTTTTTTTCATAATATTCATCATCGAGGTCACAATCTTAATTTTTTATTTGAACTAAAATTAAAAATTAAAACTTATGCAAAATTATGGGTATTATATATATAATAAAAAAACTATATTATTAAATTAAATCATTGTGTTGAATAGTTGAACTTAAATAAATTTATTTTAATAGATGTGTTTGTTTATTCACATTTAGCGATCACAATATGTCTAGTAAACATGTAACAATTATGTAACGCTTATATTTCTAAAATACTTTACCAAACCATTTTAAGTTCTCACTAAATTGTTTCAGAATATCGTTAATAAAAGTTATCAATATAAAATGAACATGAAGTACCATTCATGACTTTTTCGTAATTGTTTTAGGCATTATTAAAATGTCATATGTCAAAAATACAATGTAGTAACCTCTTGCAGAATATTAACCTTGCTGTCCCATATTTATTCCCAAGGTTCACAATCAAGAGAATCTTCCAAGTTCCTTCTGTAAAAACCAACCTGGGAGTTCAGGCGCCTCTCGCTCGAATTCTTCGCGAGTACAATAAGTTAAACGATACCAATTCAGAACTTGATATATTCGGTGGTGAGCTGGTCAGGTTTAAAGAAAGTGTTGTTAAACACTTAGCTGGTACTCAATCTGCATTTGTCAAATAAGTAGTTTTTCTTTTTTTTTCATCTTCATTATTTTAATAAGTTAAAGTTATAACTTGTACTTTCAATTTTTATTTTATTTTTTGTTTTAATTATAGTTTAGATAGTATTAGTTCTATTTTTCAGAAGTATTTAGGGAGTATTTTTTGTAATTTTTATGTTCACCATAATAATTGTCGTATACTTAAGAACTACTAATTGTAACATTAAATTAAGGAAATTGTATCGTATATGATGTGGTGTGCTTTAATAAATAAATAAATAAATTAATGTCCAAGTGCCATTTTCAAAGAGTGCTTATCTACTTTAGCTAAGCCTACTAAACTAAAAAAACTGCTAAGTATACAAAAAATATTATTATATCAGCAGCATTCAATTTGACCGCGACCTGCAATTACCAATGGTCAAACCGATCGTCGTGGAAATCTTCGGACGATGCCTTTGTCCAGCAGTTGGCGTCTTCCGGCTGATGATGATGATGAAACAGGAGATACTTAATCAATTCAAGTCTTACGCAAAACGAATTAAAGCCTACTTTAATTTTATCATCTTCTTGTACAAATTTAACACAGTTTTTCAACTCTTACATCCTCTTAGCATTATTGCAGAGAAACTTAACTCCACACGCAGTTTCTTCTGGAAATGCTGTGGATACCGGTGGCCGCATCTTCAGCATGACCGTGTATTTCACCATCAATTAATTTTTGAGCTCTAAAGGCACCCCGATTTTTAGGGTTCCGTAGCAAATTGGCAATTAACGGAACCCTTGTGGATTCGTCATGTCTGTGTGTCCGTCCGTATGTCACCAATTTTTTCGAAACTATAAGAATTATACTGTTGAAACGTGGTAAGTAGATGTATTCTGTGAACCGCATTAAAATTTTCACACAATAATATAAAAAAATCAATCAATAATATTTGGGGGGGTCCCATACTTAGGTCTGAAACTCAAAAATGTTTTTCATCAAACCCATAGGTACGTGATATTGAGGTATGTAATATAATTTTTTCTAAACTGAATAGTTTGCACTTCCACAGTGGTAAAATGTGTGTCACCCCCCCCCCCCCCCTGTAACTTCTGAAATAAGAGAATGATGAAGATAAAAAAATATATGATGTACATTACCATGCAAACTACCACCGAAAATGGTTTGAGCGAGATATTAAGTAGTTTTTTTCTATACGTCATTCTATCCTGTATCTATTTCTATATTTTGCATAGATATTTATAATTCTTTATATTTCTTACAAAAGATTAAATTTACTTGTGTCTTAGTAATAGAAGCAGCATTAAGCACATTTATATTAAAATTTGAATAATGCAATACGACAAATAAAATAAAACGTTGTTTTACAATGAATCTTATTTATTGTAAAGTGTTTAAAAAGTAAATAATTTTGTGGATTTCTGTTAATTTAGCATTACTGTTATTATTTATTTTGCCTAATCCAATAATTTTTTTCATTATTATATTATTCTAAATGGCTTGTTAATAGGTTAAATCACGTATGAAATGATTTCCGTAACGAAACGGATAATTTTTGAACAACTTTTTTAACTAATATAATTTATTTAATCGCGAAATATTTATTATTTGCAAAATGTTAGTTAGATAGGCCTACCTATCTATCTAACATTAAAATACATATTAAAAAGTTTATATAGGTATGAACGTTTATACCTATATAAACTTTTTAATCCTCTAGTTTTGAGAAATGTAACATAATATTATTATACTTTTATCATCCAAAATGAAATTAATACGTAATTTAAATATGAAAATTTGTTTTTAATTAAGAGACATCTGTGTGATTTTAGTTAAACTGTTACGTTAAAATGTAGCTCGAAGTATCCCTATTATTAGCTCTCACTACACGAACTTGTTAATATCATTGCCAACAGATAGCGCCAAACATGTACAACGTGTACTGTTTATTGATATTTAGATCTTAATAATAATATTTAATAATTATTTCAAAGGGCCAGAAAACATAATCCTGTATTATTTTGAAAAATCTGTCATATTTTATGATTAAAATGAAATAAATACATAATTTAAATATCAAAATTTATTCATCAATAAGGTACATCTGTGTATTTTTAGTTGAACTATTACGTAACATTGCAGCTTGAAGCTATGTTAGTAGCTCTCAATACACGAAATTATTAATAACTTTGTCAACAGAGGGCGCGCATCATATTAAGAGTTTTAATATTAGTGTTCCGCTTCCGACCTGACATTTTGAAATAAATTTACCAAGGTAATTATTATTTCAGGACACACAATAATTGTCTAAGTATTTCATTAATCTCAAAGCCCAAGTGTACCTATTACCAAAAATTAAAGAAATTAAATAAAATTTAAAGAATAATCCATCCTTTCTATAAATTTCATGAGTGGAGAAATTATAATTTTTTTATTGGGAAGAAAACTAAAAACGCTCTACATAAAAACTCTTTTTGCATTACTCTTTGATGATGTAGGTACCAATTAAGAGATAAGAAAGTGTGTGCGTATAATCTTTACGCGCGATTGAAGTAAAACTAAATAATAGCTGACATACAGATACATAAATATACTATAATTATATACAATAATTATAGCCGTGTTACCAACAAAGCACTCGTGTATTGCTGAAGAGCTAGGAGCATTGTGAGTTTTTTTACTATTTTTTTTCTCGAAAACACTGACGATATAATCTCATCTATTGAACAAAGTTGGCATTTCATTATCTACCTATAATAAATAAAAACTTTCTAATTATAATTAATTATTTCAACAAGTGAGATTTTATTTATTTTACAAAGAATAGATATATATTATAAGAATAAATATAGAGTTATATTGATATTATTCATTTGAAAATAAAAAATTACCTACACGTTTTACAGTTCAAGTCATTATGAGGTTCTTGATTGTCTCTTTTATTCTTATTCATTGATGAAAGAGTAGAGTGTTCCTGCGATTCCGCTATTTCATTTAACTGATTATTATTTTCATTTTATATTGTAGTTATAATTCATTAGAAATTGATAGTTAGATTATTAATGACTACATATAAATATGACATTGTTATTGAATATTTATAACTATGACTGTATGGGCTCGAACCTTGTGCTATTCTAATAATGGACGAAGAAACCAAAAAATTCAAAATTCAAATTCAAATATTTTTATTCAAAATAGGATTTATAATCACTTATTGAACGTCAAAATCTACCAACCATTCAAAAGAGACTGCCTCAGACCTGAGAAGAATGGGCGCAAGAAACTCAGCGGGCTTTTTTTTTATATAAAATATGGATTACAATGTAATATCGTACAATAAACATTAATAATTAAAGAGCCTGAGGGTATTCGCTTTAATCCCAGTCCGTGGTGTTATTAAGAAAATCGTTTATGCTATAATAACCTTTCCTACACAAACGTTTTTTAACATTTCTTTTAAATTTCGTAACACATTTGTTTTGTACATTTTCTGGGATCATATTGTAGAAGCATATACATCGCCCAACAAAAGACTTACTAACTCGACCCAACCGAGTAGTAGGCATAACAAGTTTATGTTTGTTCCTCGTGTTAACATTATGAATGTCACAGTTTCTAGAAAATTCCTCAATGTGCTTATGAACATACAAAATATTATCAAAAATGTATTGAGAAGCAACAGTCAACAAAACCCGGTTGGTACAGCAAAATGACGCCATCTTGCCGTAACGGACTTCCGGTTCCGTTGCATTGTCGCTCAGTTACCTCGTTATCAAGCCTAAAGATGTTTTACTTCAAAAACCGTGCAATAACCAAATCGATAAAATGTCGCCTACAAAAACGGTAGGACTTATCCTTTTTATTGCAATATTATAAATAAAACAATTACTTGACAATCAAGGATAATTTGTAACAAAAATTACTCAAGAACTTCCGCGCACTAAGATAGGGAAGGAAATGATAATATTATTATCATAAGCGTGGACTTGTCGCTAAAGAATAGCTTTGGTCATCTTTATATTGCATTATCAAGGATTTAGTATATCTGTAATCAGTAACTAAAAAGGCAACATATATTTTTATGAATGTGGCATATCATTGTTTGTCTACCGTATAAGTATTATCAAGCCGGATTTAGTAAAAATTACAGTCAGAGGACAAGCATGGCTTTGGCCTTTCTCCTTTACTAGACGACCTTGACGACCTGTATAGCCGAGTGGTGAGCGATCCTACCTACTAAGCTAGAGGTCCCGGGTTCGAATCCCGGTAGGTGCAAGCATTTATATGATGAATATGGATGTTTGCTTCCGAGTCATGGATGTTTAAATGTATTTATGTATGTTTATATGAATTTATGTATGTTTAAGTACGTATATTGTATTAAATATATCATTGTCTTGTAACCCATAACACAGACTATATATATGCTTAACTTGTGGCAAGATAATTTGTGTAAAAAGTGTGTCAAAGTGTGTCAATATTATACTAGACCATAGACAATGGTCTATGCACACACTATGACTTGCGTGCGTACATTTCCGTATTTTTTATGACATTACGGGATGAGACGAGCAGGACTTACGATACTTTGATACGCCCTGCCCATTACAATGCAGGGCCGCTCAGGATTCTTGAAAAACCCAAATATTCTGAGCGCCACTGCAATTGTGTTCGTCACCATAAGACATAGAATAATGAAGCAGTAATGTGATCCGGTCTGAAGGGTGCCGTAGCTAATGAAATTACTGGACATATGAGACTTAACATCTTATGTCTCAAAGTAAGATATAAGATGTTAAGTCTGATGATAAATATTTTGACTGATTAGATTGAAGTTAAAATTTTCATAATTTTAAATGGTAGAGATAGTAAATGGTAAAATCATAGATAAATTTATAAGTCCAAACAGAGCTTCTTGCTGCTAAGCAATGCATGGCAACAGGCCAGGTTTATTACTTTAGTGTGCATGACAGCTACGACTCAACCTCACGACACATCAGTCACGTTATTTTTGTGCGCGTGCGTTACTGAATATAGAGGTACACTGTTCGCCACTATTTTTTCGACGTGTTAACAACTGTCACTATAACGACGTATAAATTATCTAAGGGTAAAATATGACTTTGATATTCATTAGTTTCATAGTCCAAACTGGATAAATGATTTTTGAACTTGTGGTTGAGTGTGATATAACTGACAGTGTGAGAGAGTCTATCTTCTTGTGTTGACGTAGCGATGGGGTTATTGACCTACCTTATAAAGATAGCTGTTACCTTATACGGATATGCCTTACTTTGTTATTATATCATCGAGTGTTAATAATATATTGACCAAACTAAATAAAATATGTTTTTTTTGGTAGAAGAGGACAAATGTGCTATTACATAAAATGTAGTCTGAAGCCTACGTTTCATTTCCATCACCATGACATTTAGATGATATTAATCGTATTCATTCCCGTTAAATATATATTCTCTTCCCTTTAAAAAAAGCGGCCAAGTGCAAGTGGGACTCGCCCATGAAGGGTTCCGTAGCAGAGAGTTAAATAATATAAAAGTTACACAGTAAAGAAAATTATATAAATTTACTTAAATGGAAAATGCAAAAAAATTTCGCTGAAAATCATACAATTCAAATGAGATATTAAAAAAACTACTTACTAGATCTCGTTCAAAAGAATTTTCGGTGGAAAATTGCATGGTAATGTAGGTACATGATATATTTTGTTTTATCATTCTCATATTTAAGAAGTTACAGGAGGGGGGACACACATTTAACCACTTGGAAGTGTCTCTGGTGCAAACTATTAAGTTAAGAAAAAAATGATATAAGTTATCTCAATATCATATTTTTTCAAAAATTTTTGAGTTTCAGTTCTAAGTATGGAGAACCGCCAAAAAATATTGTTTTTCTTGTATTTTTGTGTGAAAATATTAATGCGGTTCACAGAATACATCTACTTGCCAAGTTTCAAAAGTATAGTTCTTATAGTTTTGGAAAAGTGGCTGTGACATACACGGACAGACAGCCATGACGAATCTATAATGGTTCCGTTTCTTGCCATTTGGCTACGGAACCCTAAAAACGGTGGATATACGAGTAACCATCTACATATAATGTATGTAAGTTTATAAGAGTCTTTGTGTTATTGGGCGTCAAAATTTACTTTGAATTTTATTTCTTTAATTCTTACTTGATTTCCAACGCGAAATACCGTTTGTTGAATCATCACGAGATCTGTAAAACAATGTCGAATACATTGTTTTGACAGACTGACTTGAAATTTATAAGATGAACGGATTATATGGAAATTCCATCCAGAATATAATCTACTACTCTCATAGGCTATAAATATTAAGATTTTCGGATATGCAAAGTAAGTCAGAAAAAAAAAACAGTCGATTGAAAAGATTTCTTACGAACGCTGCCGTAACGACGAGAGATATGATTGTTTTGAGTACGTGGTATTGGAAAACTAACTAATATGGTTACGAGCTAAGTTGCGGGTATCAGCTAGTCGTATTATATAATAGGGGTATCACAATACACCAAGTGACTGATCATTGATGGCTAACATAATAAATGTACCAGATGATTCACACCATCACTATATCAAATATATTATAATTAAAGCTAAGCTCATACAGCGTTTATGTACCATACAAATAATGGGTACTTAGTGTGCCATATATGGAGTAACAGGCACGTCAACCTCACAAAGTCTTTGTGCGTTCCAAATAACATACATATATACTATACTTATTGCTATATGATGTACGAGTGAAGGCCTCATTCGCACGAGAGCCTTAAGAATCTCAGCTAAAAATTAAAAAAAAATGTATAACTCAATAATTACTGATATAATCCTTTCTCAGATTTACTATCTTTATACAATGGGACCAGTCTGGGAGAATAAAAACATTAACGGCCTTACAAATAAAATTGGCATAAAGTTGTAACTAAGCATAAACCAAGAATATGTAAAATGTTTACAAATAGAAATTTCGTATAGGGCAGCTTGTTATTCGGAAAACTTAAGAATTATCATTGTATTGAAAGTGTTGTCAACGATATTGTAAACATTTTGCATTTTCTTTGTTTATCATCAGTTACCTGTACTTTATAACAAGTTTATTTGTGAGGCCGTTAAAGTTTAACCATTAAAAGAAAAGAAAACATTTGTGCAATTCACACGTGGTAGAAGTGAAACCTTAAAAAATTATGAATAATTTTACGATAAAAATTATGATCTATAAACGTTTAATACGTAGACGTATACAAATACTACGGTTGTTGTGATGCCTTTTCTCAAGTTGTGTACTACGCATGCGCCCACAAACACGTAATAACACTCGTACAACGCTGAGGCCCAAGCAAACAATCTCTTCTTCACCTATGATGACCTGGTACCAAACATTATCATAACTATTTATTATTAATTTTAATTTAACGAGTAATTTATTCTATCTTTCTCTCACCGGCTCAATCCTTTACCTGTATACCTTTTTGTATCTCTATCGTCTCGCTTACAACAAAAAATAATACAAAATTTACTTGAAAAATCTGCAATACTTGTCTTCATCAATTGAATCATTTTGAAATATATTTAGAGAAACAAATAATTAGTTGTTTAATTAACATTACATATAACAAAAATCTTAATCGAACCAAAAAAAAATCTAAATCACTGGATCATTAGGTTGCTGAAAACAATTTGCGAAAAATGTTAGGGAAATCAATGTTTATGTCAATTATTCTTGCTCTACAAAGCGGAAGTCCGGCCACACATGGAGTATTGCTGTCACCTCTGGTCTGGCGCACCCCAGTATCAGCTCGATCCAATTGACCGCTTGCAATGCAGAGCAGCTCGAATTGTCGGGGACCTAGTGCTCTGCGGACAGCTGGATCACTTGGCGTTGCGTAGAGACGTCGCTTCATTGTGTGTATTATACCGCATTTATCATGGGGAGTGTTCCGAAGAGCTGTTTCACCTGATTCCTGCCTCCGAATTCCACCATCGCACGTCACACCACAAGCTTGGGTATCATCCTCATCATCTGGACGTGTGGCGGTCCATTTATTCAAACAAATGATCAAACAAAATGATGTAACGCTAAGTGCCTGGGTTGTATCGTGTTTGTGAGTGTTACTGTGTCGGTGTCACGTTCACGATGGTGATATCACCGTCGGGATACTCTAGGACATGTCGAGGTCGATGTAATTCATCGGGTGTCGTAGCACGTAGTCGCACGCCTCCCTCACCAATTGTCCTGTGCTTCTCCGGGGCATACAATGAATAGGGAAGTTCCAGGGCCAAGGTTGTCATAAGTGGCGATTAGGGAAATTTACGATTAGGAGGCTCCTTGGCACAGGATGCCGGCTAGGTTATGGGGACTACAATAGTGCCATAATTTCTCTGTTGTCGTAAGACACTATTGGGTGGCGGTGATCACTTAAGATGTGGGGACCCGTACATGTATCCTCTATTTGATGTATGTCCTTAAAAGTAGTATATGTTATACACTGGCCTGCAAAAGTAAGTATCACACCTTTCAAATTAAATTTTATTCTTAACTATAGAAGGTAGAGATTTAAGATTAAAAACGTTTTGTGCAAATTTTATAGGCTTTAATTCTTAGAAACTAAAATTATATATTAGTAACATTTTTAACTTAAAAAAGATAAAACAATGAAAATAGACATTTTTAGTTAAGTTTAAAAAAAATCAACTAAAATGTATTACATGTTATTTAATTTTTAATAACTGGTATTGTCTCCTCGAGCTCTGATTACAGCTTCGAGCCAGTTTGGCATACTGAACACTAGGTGTCGGAGCCGATGTTGGGGAATATTCTCCCATTCTTCTACCAGGGCCTGCTTTAGTGCCCTGAGGGTAGTAGGTGGTGGTCTGCGATTTCTGACTAGCCTCCCAAGCTCATCTCAGGCGTGTTCAATCGGGTTGAGATCAGGACTTCTTGATGGCCAAGCCATCACGCTGATACCGACCTCCTGAATATACTCTTGTACGATATGAGCCGTGTGTGGCCGGGCATTATCATGCATCAGCATCGATCCATCACCCATATTTGCGAAATACGGCCCTGCATACTCATTGAGAATCTCTTGAGCATATCTTTGCCCAGTGAGGGTGCCATTTTTTATGGCTACTAGCTCTGTGCGACCTTCTGAAGATATGCCAGCCCCCACATGTACACTGCGTCCAATGTATTGGACTCTTTCTGAGATGCAGGCTTGAAGGTATCGCTCACCAGGTCGCCTGTAAACACTTCGCCTTCCATCAGTATCCATAAGTGTAAAAGGAGAATCGAGACTCATCTGCAAACAAAATTCTTGACCATTCTTCTTCATCCCACTGCATGTGTTTACGGGCGTATCGCAGTCTCGCTACTCGATGCTGTCTCTCGAGTTTTGGGCCACTCGCTGGTCTTAGGGGTTTCAAATTTGCTTCAGCAAGTCTTCTCCTCACTGTACTGTCACTAATGTAGTCCCTCCGGGTCTGAAGTAGCTGTTGCTGGACTTCAACTGCATTTTGGTGGCGATTTCTTAACACAGTGGAAATAATATAACGATCTTCTCGGGCACTGGTACACCTGGGTCTGCCATTACAAGGTCTCCTCAGATGGTGTCCAGTCTCTTCGTACCTTCGCTTTACCTTCTGGACCATTCGTACCGTCACACCCACCATTCTTGCAGTGCGACGCATACTGATGCCTAGTTCCAGAAAAGCCATGATCCTAGCACATTCTTCAACTGAAAGAGGCATCATAAATAAATGTAATGTGCTTTTAAGCATAAATTTTTAAAACAAGACCCATCGATCTTGAAAAAAATTTAAAACAGAAAGAAAAATGTGAATGGTAAAATTGTAATTCGGAAACGTCCACTTTGAAAAAGGAATAATTTTGATTTTGAAGGTTTTTTTCAGCCAATTCTTAAAAGAAGGTTACCGACTATAAAGTTTTTATGTACAAAATTAAATTTTCTTTGTAGTCCTTTTTATTTCGAAAGTATATCTTGTGAACTTAAAACGTTATCCCAATTTTAAAAGTGTGATACTTACTTTTGAAGGCCAGTGTAGTTTACCAGTGGGTGGCCCTTTTGCACAGGATGCCAACTAGACTATTAAACAAAGCTCTCCGTTAACATTGTCAAAGATACAAAGAACTCGTTGGTCTACGAATTCTAATAATGACTTAATAACTAATCATTTAAGAAGTCTGTAGAATTAGCAGTGATATAGTCACTGCTAATGGAAACAGTGCGTAAACTAAACAATTGTTGTTTAGATTGGAAAGAGCGACATCTCAATTATTGGTGTTGAGCAGGTTATCAACTGTAATGTAGAACTTGTTGTTGAGAGGATGGGAGCTAAACAAGACACACCACGAACCATACGTGACTAGAACGGTTGGCTCAGTTGGATGGGTGTTTGGACGGAACCCGAGAGAACGCGAGAGGTCCCGTATCGTTCATAAATTTTGGTTACTAATTAAATTTAACAGTGCGTAAATCTAAGGAGCGTGCATAATCATCTCGATAGAATTCATTTTATTTTTTGCTGGGACTTCAATGAATAAATCCATAGAAGTTTGTAGGGCAGATTCTGTTCCTGTTCTGACGACCCATATAGCCGAATGGTAAGTGAGTCTGACTACTAAGCTAGAGGTCCCGGGTTCGAATCCCCCGGTAGGCGCAATCATTTATATGATATTATACACACACACACACACACACACACATACGCACTCTAACCAAACCCCACACGCACAAATATCATGTCTTATTATAAATATTGTAAATCCGTTATTAGATGTAAGTCCTACAAAATAGTATTATTATAACCTAATTTAAGTTCTGTGGATTTTGTGATGTTTTAAATAAATAAATAAATGATGAATATGGATGTTTATTTCGGAGTCATGGATGTTTATATGTATTTCTGTATGTTTAATTAAGTAAATTGTATTTAATATATCGTTGTCTTGTATCCATAGTACAGGCCATGCCTAGTTTAGGGCAAGATAATTTGTGAAAAAGTGTATCAATATTATTATTATCATTCCAGCTCATTACAGGGTGTTTTCCTACTGCGATACACTGAAGGTCTTCTAAGTTGGAATATTAATAATATGTACAAATGGATCGTGTTCAAGTCAACTAACATTATTGTAATATTTACACCATAAGACTTACAAATTCTCGGATTTACGTAATTACATGTTCTCACAGTTTACTAATTTTTTTATTCTCATCATTAGAACGATCTTGATGAATAATCTTAAACTTATCTCTAATCTAGCACTTGCAAAGCTTCTCATAAAATTCTACTACTACTAAATCTACCTGTATATTAATAATAATAATAAGTAACGGACAATAAATAATAATATTAATAATCCTGGAACGGCACGCATCGTGCATAAGTTCCTGAGTCGGTCGCCCTTACCACTGCACCGGCGGGAATGTCGTGAACCAACGCCGGCGGGACTCTATTTTCGATATTTATATTTTTAATATAGTTTTTTTTTATAAATATGTTATATATATATAAATGTAGATAATAAAACTTTATTTTCAAGTAAATACAGACTTAAAATCATATTAGTTAGACTTAAAAAATAACTTAAGTACTAGACCTAATCTTAACTAACTGCCAACTAACTCACTAGTAAGTTGTATGTGAGTCTCTATTTCTCCGTTCCATTAGATAAAGAGCAGCAGAAACTCATTTATTTGCAGTTTTGCTTACCAGTCATCTTCAGGATGCAGTTTTTATCATACTACCTTTGTATTTTGTATTAATGTGAATAATAATATTGTGATTTGATTTGATTTGAGTATACTAATATTACAATTAGAATCTACAATATTATAATAGTAATTAATAATAAACATAAAGTATTTTTTTTATTTACAGTCAATAACTTAGCACCCACTCAGGGAGACATTTACATAATCAGTAAACGAGATCCGTCAAGGGGTATTCACTGCGAGTGGCGAGTTGTTTGCAGTTCGCAGTCGCATTCGTTTCAAGTCAGTCGCGCGAATCAGCTCGTAGTGCGGTTTCGATCGTGCAAGTGTCTGTGACCCATGTCTAAGGATAGCTCCAGATTGTGCAGGGTGGGGGTGCTAGCACCTGCTGCTTTGTCAGCGTGCATGGACGCCTCGGTATTGGCTGTGCCAGCTGCTGGGGCCATTGTCTCTACGGTCCTTAAGGAACTTAGCAAAGCCTTCATGCTCAAGAAGTAAGCTGTAGCACATATCTACAACAATATTTTTTTGTGATAATGATTATTCAATTCACTCAATTCCAGTTTCGCAACACACCCTTAGTTATCATCCTTACCATCTTCATCTGTGCTGTTCCTCCACATTGGGGCTTTTAAAAAAACATCTTCCAAATAGTACAAATATTTGAAATCCTAAACAGTATCACCATAACCTTTGACTGTACTGAATCTTCATAAAACCGCGTAAATTGAAAGGCTGGTAACGCTCCAGTGCATTGTTCGGGTTGCAGGAGAATTATATCATCTCCAACATGAAGTACGTGATAAGATGACCTACAAATCGGATTCCATTTACAATTCATAGGTTTTTCCTTTTGTTTTACCGTAACCAAACTTTTCTTTCAATTTTATTTTATAGATCAGGCGTCAATAAGTAATGTTATCGAATATAAGGTATAGCTTTTGGGATTACATTTACCAAATTCCTTTAGTAACTTGAGCGGCAAGCGAAACTGTAGAGGATGTATTAAATTATCTTTTTATATCATATTATCTTCTTCTGTTATCGATCGATTGAAAGCGATCTGTTGGGAAACTCTGGATTGATTCCAAGTGACCAATCAGTCTTTTGTGGTCTGGCGACTGTTCAAACAGATGCAGACTGATAAAATATAACATTAAACTGTATTGAACAAACAATTATTAGAATCATATTATCTAGCATTTAATACATTCAAAGCATTAAATCCCAGAACTAAAGCGTTCGTTAAATTCAAGTTAATTTTATAATATATATCTAAGTAAATAAATAATGTCCATTTTAGCTGTTTTAACTAATTTATTAGACCGTTAAAACATGATATTTCTTTCATAACTCTTATAATATCTATATTTGGTAGTAAATGTGTTTTGTATTTCGTTCATTAATAATCAGTTATTGCGTGTGGGCTCGAAAGGAAATGAATAGTGCTGCTATATATTGCTGGTGAAATTGTTGATTGAAATAATGTACATAATATATTTTGTATTATGAAATATATACATTAAAATTTGGTGTTAAGCGTTTATTGTTCAGAAGATCATTACTTTCGGTGTAGCTCTAAACTTGATCCTGTATTGTGATGTTTTTTGGAACGAAGCTCCTTATCGCTCGGTTCTGATTTCCGTCAAGATCCATTTCCAGCCAGGCCGTAGGGGTGAAGTTTTTTTTTATGAAAATAAGGGACGAGACGAGCAGTACGTTCAGCTGATGGTAATTGAAACGCCCTGCCCATTAGTATGGAGTGCCACTCCGGATTCTTGAAAAACCCAAAATTCTGAGCGGCACTACAACTACGCTCGTCATCTTGAGACATAAGATGTTAAGTCTCATTTGCCCAGTAATTTCACTAACTACGGCGCCCTTCAGACCGAAACACAGTTTATACATTACTGCTTCACGGCAGAAATATGCGCCGTTGTGGTACCCATAATATAGCCGGCTTTCTGTGCAAAGGAGCCTCCCACTGAAGTTGAATGAATTGAAATTGAAAACTGAATTGAACGATGCAAGTACAAGGCAAGCACACTTTTCTTCTTAGTCGTGCGACAACTGTCACTGTCAGAATCAAAACGAATTGAATGTTTTACATTACTGCTTATGGATGGAGAATATTTTAAACAACTGGAGCTAATGCGGCAATGTATAGATATAGTAGTGATAGTAGTCGAAGCTAATTGTACTGTATTTGGTTACATGTTCCATATTTCGGCTTAGTTTTTGAACGACGCGCCAAATTTAGGCTGTGGTTCCCGAGAAGGAGCGTGGGTTCGAACCCCATACCAGATATAGGTTTTCATTACAGTATATTTTTTATGAATAAGTAAGTAAACTACAGAAAAAAACTTAATTCAAATAAAACAAATCTAATAACTATATTTACAATACTATGATTACATAAAATTAAAACTATCATTACGGGGAAGCGTACCAAGAATACTGGCAGCATTGCCATGGATAAACTCTATTGTCCCGGTGTTTGTAACTAAACTCCTCCGAAACTGCTGAACCGATTTGTATGAAATTTTTTGTGCATATCGGGTAGGTCTGAGAATCGGCCAACATCTATTTTTCATACCCCTTAATGGTGAGGATGACCCACCCCTAAATATATATTTTATTTTGTTTTCATTAAGCATTGAAAAATACATACAACATCAAATTTTCGCCCTTCTACGATCTACAACTATTTTTGTATCGCAATTTTTATCTTATTCTGTTTTATCCACAAAACCGCTATAGGGTTGCAAGATGGCAATTGAATACAATAATTGTGGTACGATATATTTGGTAGGTCTGAGAATCGGTCGTCATCTATTTTTTATACCCCAAAAATTTTAATTATTGAACTGTTTTTATTAATTTAATGGCAATACGTTTGCTGGGTCAGCTAGTAATACCATGGTAAATTTTTACTATGCAAGTTCCACGAAAGGGTATTTTATGTAAACATTACATTTTTAGTAAATATTCATTGAAATGCAAAAATAACAAAGCCGATATCAAAACATTCTTGAGCGAGCATTGAACAGGTATTATTTACGAACAGTATTTTTTTATCAGTTATTATTAATCTTGTGGTATATTAAGTAATTACTTTACTTTCACTTTACGACTAGAGTTCAAGAACCTTATTGGATGATGCGTCCGACGTCACACGCGACATACAGGGTTTTGTCGATTCATTGATTGATTACTTAGAGGTCTCCGCTACGCCCCAACTAGATACCGCACTACCTAAGAACAATAGTTTTTATTACGGCAAGTATTAGATGCTTGTGTGCGTCGATTCTTGACACTCAATGGCATCTTTCATATTTTGTAACATACGCTTCTTGTTATGTTACATCTAAATTTATACATTGAATTACAAAATAATTGACGACCCATATAGCTGAATGGTTAGTGAACCTGACTACTAAGCTAGAGGTCCCGGGTTCGAATCCCGGTAGGTGCAATCATTTATATGATGAATATGGATGTTTGTTTCCGAGTCAAGGATGTTTAATATGTATTTATGTATGTTTAAGTAAGTATATTGTATTAAATATATAGTTGTCTTGTACCCATAGTACAGGCTATGCCTAGTTTGGGGCAAGATAATTTGTGTAAAAGTTGTCAATAAAAAAAATACTGATGATATATTGTGATCCCAGTGTCTTTCTTATTTCTTGTAGTCTTCTTTTTACAAAGTTTTATTATTATTTTATTAGCAAAGCTTTAAAGAACATGTGGCACGCCTACGTCATACATTATTCAAGACTGGCTCGAGTGCGCCCTCTTGGGCGTAGTATTAGTTACCGCACTTTGTGACTTTCTACGCCTTCTGTATCTAGTTGGAGCGCAGCTGAGAACAATCATTAATTTAAGACTAATTAATAATAATAATACTGGCACACTTTAACACAAATTATCTTGCCCCAAAACTAAGTAGAGACAGTACTATGTTTGCAAGACAACGGTATATTTTATAAATACATACACAAATACATATAAACATCCATAACTCAGAAACATACATTCATATCTACTGGGATTCCAACCCTGGACCTCTAGCTCAGTAGGCAGGGTCTAGAACCACTGGGCTATAGTGGTCGTCGATTGATCGATTAATTGTAATCTTATATTTTTATATAACTCGACTCTATTCGATAATCCACGATTCCCCTTCATATTGTTTACATAATATATCAGCATATACAGATGCGAAAATAATATTAATTTCTTAGATTTTCAATGTTCAATGTCTCAAGAATATTGTTATTTTGGTCATGACGACTTAGCCAAACATGTTACCGGAAGTTGTTAGACCAAACATACCCACGGCCAAATATGTAGGCATTACTGCGACAAATAGTGCCCTTGAGTCATAAGAACTTATGTACATAGTTATAAAATACAAGAAGCGTTAAAAAAAGCCATTTTATTTTAAGGTTACTTACTACGCGTGTCTTTGAGATGATATTTAAAACGCGAATGACTACAATATCGTGTTTAATGTATTTTATATAATGGCTGGAGAGTACAGGTAGAAATAATATTGAGATTATAATTTTTTTGATTATATTAATAGCTTTGACTGAAACGTTTAGATTAGTTTACAAGACCTACAAAGAGCCTCAATTAGTCAAATCTACAAGTGAAACAGTAGTTAAAAAAAACTAAAAGACACGCTTTTCATAGAAAATGGAACTAAAAAATTTAAATTACTTTTTAGCTTGGTTTATATAAAAGTGCATGTTTTTTTAGTTTTTTTAAACTATTATTTGCATTGTTGCATTAAAAATTCTCTTTGGTATTCGAAAATTTCCAAATATTAGAAAAATTGTTTAAAGGTAATAGTTGAAATTTCAAATTAAAATCATTGCCGCCCTTATAGACGATAGATGAATATTATTTAAATTATTAACAAAAGTAATATTTTGCAAAATGAATAATAGAATAATTTTATTAAATTAATGTATTGTGGTCGCTCCTCGATATATCCTCTACGAAGTTTGAACGAATCCTGGCCGTTTAAAGTGAGTCAAAATCGCGCCCAAATTAGTCGATAACAAACAAACATAAAACTAAACAAAACGAAAAACAAACAAACTGAAGCTAATAAAAAGCATGTAAAAATGTGATAATTCTTGCAAAAGCTCCTAAGATGAGAGATGGCTCATTCGATTCGGAATGACATCTAGAAAAATGTATCGAAAGTATGTATTAGTACATAAAAAAGATTGTTATTAAAAACTAAAATAAAAAAAGCGTTTTCGTTTTTTGTCAATAACCCAAACATGTTTCTCAGGAATTTTGAAAAATTTCCAATAAAAAAGTTCAACTCCGCGCACGGTCGTTAAGCTATCGGTGAACTACTACTGTAAGACGGCATTATATGATTTGTTTACTACTTACAAATATTTTAGTGGCGCTAGTGTAGCAATGTGAAGTGTAAGGCGAATAGAGTAGAGGGGTGAGGAGAGGTGAGAAGAGGGGGCGAGGAGAAGAGAGGAGATGGAGTTGGGTGTATAATGTATTGTTCGGGATAAAATCAAGGATTCTACAGTGTTCATTTATGTTGTATAATTACCAGCGACTAGATAAATAGTTAGCAGATATAATTGTAAAATGATTGTGTTAAAAATTACTGCTTTTATTTTCCCTCCTGCGTTACATTCAGGAGCGGGATATAAGGCCCACGTTATGTAACGAAGACAGCCACGACAGTATTTAAAATCAAAGAAAGAATAGTTTAAATGAGCATTATGTATATAATATTTCAAGAGAAGATGTACAATTGATGATTAACACAAAATTATATTCATTTATTAATGCGGGTATTCGTGAAAGTGGTGTGATCAAATTAATGAATACTGATAAATTAATACCGGATTTTGATCCTGAGCGTGATACGAATGTAAAAAGATGGATACGGAAAATTTATCAACTCGGTGACATTTACAAGTGGACTGAACTAACGAAATCTTTTAATTTGCAATAAAAAATTACAAGGACAGGCGCGTATTCGGTAAAATCGCTTAGATTCGCACGATCATAGCTGGGAGGAGTGAAAAGCCATGTTAATAATGGCTTTTCCACGATATCATGATTATGATATGCTTCTCGTTACTACTTACTTACTTCTAGAAAGAAATCATCAAATGAAACTATGACTAAGTATTACCAGGAAAAGAGAGCTATGTGTTTTAGATGTGAATAAAGTGCCAACAAGCCGCTGTTTCATGTATTATACGAAGCTTGCCTCTTGAATTTTAGGCCAATGGACAAGCTTATCAGTGTAGTAACCCAGATGAATTTGATAATTATCAACACATGACACCCGTTAGAGTAAGCAGTGCGAAGCCACGAGTAGAACCTAGTGCTAGCAAGGAAACTCTGGTAGGTAAAGCTCCCCAGATGTTAATCGCTGTAATGAAACGGGTCACGTGGCTCCAAACTGTTCACTACCCGACAAGCGTAAATGTTATAGATGTGAAAAATAACAAAGCAGATACAAATCTTGTCAAATTTAAATGATGCTTACGAAAAAATTACAAGTTAACTCCTAAGTTAGAGCATAGATACGGGTAGCGAGTTAAATGTCATGGCAGACTGATGAATGGAATAGCAGAATGAAATCGAACGTCTTACCTACTAACGTACAATTAAGGGATATGGTTATATAGCTACGCCTGCTGTTGGAAACGTAGAGTTCGATTTATACCTGGATAAAGTCAAAATTACAGCCGTTACAACCAATACTGATTTAGGAGATGTTACGTTACTTATTGGTCAGCCAATTATTAATGATACTGTGTCATTGATAGTAACGTGGACAAGCGCTGAACTTTGTAAGACAGAATCTGGTAACGACATAAATTCTATTAATACCATTGAAGATGCGAGTTCTTTTAAAGTGCAGGCAGACGCAGATATAGAAGTTCCGGTTGGGAATAGTTCGGTGATAGTTTTTGTGGCATTATGCATTAGCCTGTACATTACTCTATCTGCAACATTGAAGAGCTCCGTTTGAAATGGACAAAGGGTGAAACTGTAACAAGCTGATTGCTGTATAACATCTGTGGTGAGGTAAGTGGGAATTTATTATTTACGAGGAGAGGCCTATGGACACAGTTCATATTGATCACTTAGGGCCATTTAGTATAACTAAAAAGGGTTATCAATTAGTTATTTTAGATGCATTTTCAAAAATTTTAATAGCAAGTCCAACTAGAACTATTAATTCTGTAGAGACTCTTGAGGTTTTGAAGGCATTAGCAAGAATTTAACATTTACTAGTAGAATATTTAAGCAATTTATACAGAGCCATCACATTCATCATATGTAGATTAAATGACAATGATTAATAGCATGCCTAATGGCAAATTTTGTATTGATCAAAATATGTAAACATATAGCTTACCAGATGTAGTGAGGGGCATCAATAACACGTTAAATGAGTCCATAGGTTTTCATCCTTATGAACTAATGCTTAGCCATTGAAGTTCTCAACCTGTCGTTGAGAAGCGTAAGACAGCATCAGATGTGATTTAGTTCTGTGGAAACAATCTGCAACGGCTGGTAAGATAAAAAGCGAAAATACAAAGATAAGGGATGTCTATTCAAGGCCAAACATGGTTCATAATAATGGCATTTATGAAATACGAAGTATCAAAGGACTGCGAGTATTTAAGAAGTTTTCTGATTTAGTTCCTGCAGATTCACTACGAGCTTATCGTAGCGTCCCAAGTTGTAGTGAAATCAGTAACGATGAGGAAATTGTTACTAGAGATGACTTAATTGGTTTATTAGAGATCTAATGAAATTTTTTGCACCAATTGCGGTGCAATTGTTACAGGATGGCCGATTGTAACGAGTTAAGTGAAGTGAGTAGCGAGTGTTATAAATGTTATATGTTAAAGTATGAGGCGAGTAGAGGGGAGAGGTGAGGAGAGGTGAGAAGAGGGGGCGATTAGAGGGAAGGGGATGAAGTGGGATATATAAAGTCTTGTTCGGCTTAAAATTAAGGATCCTACAGTGTTGATTTATGTTGTATTATTACTAGTGAATTGATATTATAAAAGTTAATAGATATAATTGTATATCCAATGTTATAAAAGTGATTGTGTTAAAAATATTGATATCATCCAGACACTTGAAATAATAAAACCCCGTTGAACAAAAAATTAAATCAATTTTTAAAAAGTTATAATAACTATTGTTAAATAATGTTCTCCCGTCTCTGTTGTGTTAATGATTACATAATACTGATATACACATACATACCAAGATCACGCTATAAAAGTGACTTCAAAATTTATTATTTTTTTATAAGATTTTTTTTATTTAAGAAAACTGAAGTAAAATTTGTGTATGCACTAGTGGGAGGCTGCTTTGCGCAGGATGCCAGCTGTATTATGGGTACCACAACGGCGCCTATAAGCATTATTGTGTTTTGGTCGGAAGGGCGCTGTAGCTAATGAAATTACTGGGTAAATGAGACTTAACACTGTGTGTCTCAAGGTGACGAGCGCAATTGTAGTGCCGCTCAGAGTTTTTGGGACTTTCAAAATCCCTGAGCGGCACTGCATTATAATGGGCAGGGCGTATCAATTACCATTTGTTTTGATAGCTTAAAACAGTTTTTTTTTCTAGATCTAGTGTATATGAGAAATAGATATCAAGAGTAGATGTTAAAAATAAAGAAATATTTAATGTGAGTCAACCTACTTAAACAAATTCAAATATTTTTATTCAAAAAAGTATTTAAATAATCAAAAAACCTACATACTAACAATTTACTTATCTAATCAAAGTAAAGTATATTTGTTTAGTATAAGCTTTTGTTTTTAGAATAAGTTTTCTATTTTAATGTAAGTTATAGTTATTATATGCCTGAAATAAACGAATCATAAGAATAAAGTAAATTGTTAATAGCATCGGATAGCCCTGATAGCTTCTGCAGTATAAATATGGTATTAATAATAGCTGCAATGCCCATAATAGTATTCGGTAGTACATAGTATAATAGAGATATAACATCGTTGAGTTAACTTTAGGGAAAACAACTTCAGTTGTCTACAAGATTATTTTTATGCGTGTACTTATGTCTTAGCCTATGTTAGCCATGTTAATGTGTTTTCGACTACTTGCTAGCAAAATATTTTTTTCTACATAAAAACTTAATGACTTTTAATCATACATAAACCTTCCGTAAAGCATTATATAACTGATAATCAAAACTAAGTGACTTTGTTTAGTACGTATATCGTCAAACGTCAACATCGTACCCGGCAAACATTATTTTGCCATATAAATTAAGTATAATATGGCAAAACAATATCCTATCCTACTAAAATATTACAAATGCGAATGTTTGTGAGTTTTGTTGGCAGTGTCAAAGATAATAGATAGGTTAAATTTTAAAAGGAGACTGTTTAAGTTAAAAAATAAATTCAAACGAAATATTGTGCATACACTCTGTATAGTGAATAACAATCGCCGACGGCGGATTCCCAATTTCTAATATTTTTATGGTACTTTAAAAATCTTATTACCAATTTTTAAAACAAATAATAAAATTAATATGTTAAATTATCATAGGGAGTGACCATAACATAACATTATAAATGGCAACAATACTTAGCAAGCATTATGAAGCTACATCAGTTCGTAAAGGGGCTTTGATATGGAGAGGAGAGAAGAACTGATAAGAAACTCCCAGCCCATCTTTCTATTCTAATATATTCATCATTATACTCTATATAAATATTATACTATAGTAAGCCTTCCTTGTCAGAGAAGCTCAGTGCGCCCTAGTAGTGGAATACTAATTTTGTACGATATTATAAAACCCTGTGCACTTGTACAGTTTTTCTTTTCTTATAATGATCCGAATATGGCACAGTTACTTCACCAAACTGCCTAAGTTAATAAAAATACAGTTTATTGATATTTTGCCTGACCTCTAAATGACGAAATGCATTGATGACAAAATATAACACGTAACTTTGAAAGAACTTCCTTATGCGGAGGCTGTGGGTAGATTTATCTGACGAAATTGGAGGTTAGTAGAACTCAATGTTCCGCCGTGGATCGGTAACCGGACTGAGGTCATTTGATAACCATTTCTTACTCACAATAATAATTATAATTGATTGGGAACTTACTCGTGCGTAAATTTTAATGACAAAAACTTGATAAAGCGGAATTTCCTTAGCTAAGACCAAATGTTGGATTCATTTAAACAAGATTTGCTGTTTATTTATTTTTTCGCAACATTTGTTTGAATTTACAGACATTCATGTACACGAATACCGTTTCAAATACCACAGTGCCTCAAGATGAAGGTTTTCAAACAGTGTGTGCCAGAGATGACTTACTGTACGCAGACGTGTTCGCTAAGTATGGGCCTTATGAGGTCGCTCAGAGGGCTATGCTCTGAGTTTCATTGCGAGATCGGATCAGAAAAGAGGAGGTTCGTAGGAGAATCAAAGTTTGGCAGTGGGTCGGTTTAGTTCAACGGACTGATGCCCATTGGGCAGTAAAGTCCTCGAAAGGTGACGATGTACCGGAAAATGCAGTGTATGTAGCCCCCCACAAGATTGACCGGAATACGTTGGATGAGGGCAGCGCAGGACCCATCGTCGTGGAAATCTTTGGGGGAGGTCTTTGTCCAGCATTGGACGTCTTCCGGCTGATGATGAAGATGATAAACACGAATCGGGCCTCGTTTCTTTTCCAGGGATGTATGCTGAGGTCATTTTTTTTCGCACACATAATGCCGTAAGCAACCGGGTGCTAATGTTGTTGATTTGATATGATTCATTTGGTATGATTAGCCCTTGAGATTGTTTATATATATTAGCTGCGGGTGTAAATACCAACTTGTATTTGAAACAATAAGCGCGCATCTATACGTTTGGCGCCATTTCACAAGTTACGTCATAGCTTGTCAAATGCGGTTTGATTCACGATTTTCGTAATCATTATTATAATAGACTTTTCATACGGAAATGAAGCGGAGCGGCTTGAAGTGGTAGTCAAGAGGTCGGTGTCGCATTAGTCCGTCCCCTCTGTACCTGAAGTATAACCAACCTCTAACCTATTATTAAGGCTCTGCTGTCTGTCCATCTATCTGTCAGCAGGGTGTATCACCGTAGTTAGTCGACAAAAATTTTGACAGAGTGTCTATTTTTAATAATAATATTGACACACTTTTTACACAAATTATCTTGCCCCAAGCTAAGCATATATAGCCTGTGTTATGGGTTACAAGACAATATAGATTATATTTAATACAATATACTTACTTAAAAAATACATAAATTCCTGTAAACATACATATAAACATCCATGACTCGGAAACAAACATCCATATTCATCATATAAATGCTTGCATCTACCGGGATTCGAACCCGGGACCTCTAGCTTAGTTGGTAGGATCGCTAACCACTCGGCTATACAGATCGTCGTTAGTGCCGCTATATTAAGAAATAATAAAAAAAAGCTGTGAAGTCAACATTTATAAGACATTATAAATTATTGTAGGGCTCTTTCTTCTATTTCCCAATAGTATTCAAAAAGCATTTCCTTACTAGAGCATTTATTTTTAACAAAGAACGCTGACAGTATTTCCGCGTTGGAACCTTAAATATTTAACGCCTTAACAACTGATCATCATGAATTTCTGCACCACGTTGTCAGAGGTGTACAAAAACGGATAAAGGATATATATATTTTTTATGGAATAGGACGACAAACGAGCGTACGGGTCACCTGGTGTTAAGTGATCACCGCCGCCCACATTCTCTTGCAACACCAGAGGAATCACAAGAGCGTTGCCGGCCTTTAAGGAAGGTGTACGCGTTTTTTTTGAAGGTCATTTGTATTGAAATAAAGAGTTACTGAGGGAGAGTGAGACGTAATGAACGTAGGCAAAGTCGCAGGTTAGAACTGTTATATATCTTGTACGATGGTAAGGGACATTTGCCCTTGTCTGACTCGGGCTTACCGCTGTTTCATTTGTTTTTTTTTATAAATAAAACTAGCTGACCCAGCAAACGTTGTATTGCCGATATTAAAATCGCGATACAAAAGTAACTGTTGATCGTGATGGTGTGAAGTTGTATGTATGTATTTAATGCTGACTCATAATCAAACAAATTTAAAAAAAAATTACAAAAAAAAATGGTGTGGACCACCCTTGACATTTAGGGGGATGAAAAATAGATGTTGGCCGATTCTCAGACCTACCCAATATGCACTCAAAATTTCATGAGAATCGGTCAAGCCGTTTCAAACGAGTTTAACTACAAACACCGCGACATGAGAATACATAAGAACACGAATTGAATCACTCAAATGGTTGAAAAATTACGTTAAAGTTAACTGACCTACAAAATACAATAAATTAGTTACTACAATTTTAAGGATTTTTAATCTAACACATTTTTACTACCAAACAACAACAACGAAAAGCATAATTTACGCTCAAGATTAAGGCAAGCTGTAAGTATTGTTTTGTCTGGTATTATAGAAGATCCTGGGCACTGGTGATCACTTACAATCAGGTGACTTCCTATTCCATGAGAAATTAGATATGCAATAAACAATGGCGTTCTCACATAGAACTGGCTTTTCTTTCTCAAAATACTCATATTTACGTAGTTTTACGATTTTTTCTCATATGAATCCGTTATGAAAATATTTCGGCGTCTTTCATTCGATTATTTAATTATTATTTATAAAACATTGTACAGTTTATTCCAAGCAAGAAATAATTATTATTTACTAATATATATAATAAAAGTAGTTCAAAACAATAATTATTATATAAATAATAAAAGTAGTTCAAAACTACCGCTGTATGCAAATTACAGTCGCAGACAAAACGTTGATACGTTCCGAATGGACACGCCATAATTAATTCAATAATTATGTATTGTTCAGTGTGAACTAGCAATAAATTATTTAAAGTTAGTAGCTGCCTTAAAATGAGTGGTTTATAGGTTTGTCTTCAAGTATGGAAGAGTGAAGGTAATATGGAACCAATGTTTACGCGGATCAACTGATAGTAATCTCCCCTGATTTATTGTACATTGTTTTATTAAGTAAAAAAGCCAAGATGCCATAGTTATAGTGAGGAGAGGCGAACTACATAGTATCATATACCAAATCTTGCCATAAATACTGAAACAAAGAAAATAAGTTCTATTGCAAATAACAATTATCACTTTTACAGTTAGTTAGTTTTAATACATAAACATAAAACAATTTAAAATGTAAAAATCTTATTCGAAGTGGTCTCTATGGGCTGCAATACAGTCCTTTAAACGTTGAGGCCAGTTATCAATAGAAGCACGCACTTTTTCTATGGGAAAATTCTTCACTGCCAATCGTACGAATTGTTTTAGGGACTCCAAATTATCAAAGCGTTTAGAGCAAGCCGTACTCTCTAAAACTGACCATAAATCGTAATCCAGCGGATTAAGACTAGGCGACGACGACTAGACGATGGCCAGTCTTTAGCTCTGATGAAGTCCGTTTCTAACCAAGACTGCGTAGACCGAGCTTTATGACCCGGCGCCGAGTCTTGCTGAAAGGGCCCTTCTTGATTATTGAACATGGCATTGTTAAAGGCGCTTCACTATCTTCTCAAGAATGGTATCTTGATATAATTGTGCCAATGTTTAGATACCCTTTTTCATAAAAGTATAGCTCAGTCACTCCTTCATAGCTAATACCCGACCAAACCATCACATAACACTATACACCCACTCTGTCGACTAATTGGGGAGATTTCTTAGAGCTTTGAGCATAAATACGGTTATTTTGTTCGTTAAAATGTTGCTCAGATGTAAAAAAAATCTCATCCGTAAACAATTTTTTTTTCAAAAACTGTTCAGTAGTTGTTTAATTTTTTACCACCCTATTATCAGTTAAGAAATACGTCTCTTATAGGTTGCAAGTCATCTTTTAAATTACGCGACATGGTTCTAGGTGCTATCTTCATTTCCCGAGATATTTTTTTAATTTCGGACAGGATATCTACGAATTCTTTCCCTTTTGCTTTCAGCACCTTTTTGGTACGAACACTACGTGGACGTCACAAATAGAGGAGGTCTCATTGTGCCTTTTAATAGCCCGGTACACAAATATTTTACTAATACCAAGCGTATGGAGGGTTTTATAAATTGCATTTAGCTCCATACCTACTTTGTATAATGCAATCACAGCGATTCGGTTCTCTTTATCACCCCCCTCCATTTCAATATAACAAAATATTGTACAATGCATTGGCGCCAAAATGAGAAAACAGACAGAATCGAAATTCAAATGTATTATTTTTTTATATTTAATTGTAACAGTATTTATGGCCAGACTTAGTATTGATTGTGTCCTGACCCATAAATTTATATTTCTAGTTAAATATAATAATCATTGCTTACATTGTTACGGTCTACGGAAAGACTTAATGACGTAGGCAGAAAAATACCGCAATTTTCTGACATACGTCATTGAAGCGACATACTATCACTGGAGCGATTACAACAGTGGTAAAACCAATGATTAATAATTATTGGATCATATCAAACGATCCATTATCTGATTTACTAAGTATAGTAAAGAATTATTTTTTAATTTGTTGCACGTGATCAACAATTGTTATAATTTCAAAAATTACCATTATCTTTCCACAGGATTTTAAATAAAACAATAATTGAGAAAAAGATCAGATAAATAGTCCAAATTATTTAACAAAAGAATGAACATTTTGATGTGTAATGATATTAGGATATCATTCCCATCATCTGATATGATCATGAGCGTTCCTCGACAGTAGGTTTTTCAAGGAATTTTCTTACACGCACTTCAAAGCTATGGAAGAAGCTTCTTATGCGGTGTTTTCAGGATAATACGACATGGGTACCTTTAAAAAAAGCGTGTACACCTTCCTTAAAGGTTGCCGCTCCTGTGATTTCTGTGGTGTTGCTATAGAATGTGACCTTGTGACTACTAGGTGACCCTTCCGCTCGCTTGTCCCTCTTTCCCATAAAAAGGACGCTTCAGTCTTAGTATTTCGCAGTTTAGTTTGTTGCGGTTTCAAATAATTGACTGTAGGAATTTAGTTTATCATCATTGACTAATAATTATAGTAACACGAAGCAAGTATCATTTACTTACAAACTACAAGACACTGGCATGATAATTGCTTGAGAATTGCTTTAATGTCAATAATACTAATAAAACTCTTATTATTATTGTTAAAGTAAAGATCCTGCACCGCAGCACGATGTTGATTTATATTTACTTCTTAGTATGATACTGATTTTAAATTTGTTAGTGATCTCTTGTTCACATGTACTGACATAACACAGCGTGCTCGTCTTTTGGCCGTGACATAAAATGAGTCGGGGTTCTGGTTACAAACGTTGCCTTCTGCGCCGATTGGAAAGCTACTTGACAATATGATATTGTCAAGATGCGTATCACTCCGGCTAGGTATAAAATTGATGTTGTTTAAGCACATCGATGTAGATGTGGCGTTCAGGTTCTTGGGCATCACGGGTTATCGTGCCTAAAATCAGCAGGCAGTCGTCATGTCAGCATTAATGAAGACATCCAGGCAGGGCATTTGGCGCCCTTAACTTTATACCAGCTGTTTTAGAGCCAAATGGCCCGCTGCGATGGCAAGCATCCTAATGGAATGACGCTGGTGGCTTGGGCACGGGGAAGGGCGCTGGTGTGGGACGCGACTTGCATCGACACCCTGGCTCCGTCTTGGGTTGGTGCTGGGCTGCTGCTTCGACTGCCGACGACAACAAGTATGTTGGTCTCAGTGAGTCATACATCTTTGTGCCGTTGGCTGTCGAGACGTTTGGCCTGGGCCCCACGCGCCAAACGTAGGCCCGGAGGCCTACAAAGGCGCGGAGAATTATCAAAATACGACAGTATACTTGGTACGCTTCCACGTAATGATAGTTTTAATTTTATGTAGTCATACTATTGTAAATATAGTTATAAGATTTGTTTTGTTTGAATAATTAACTCTGATATGCACTGTTCTAAAGAATAAAAGTGTTTTCTTCTTAAAGGCCACATTTTAATTATTTATTGGTGACAGTTGGATGACAGCTTAGTGACAGCGTACAAGTTTGATACCTACATACCTTGTACATACTTTGTACGTACCTTTTGGAAAGACCGACGTAATTTACACATTTCGTTTCATACTTTTTTGTTCGTCATAAAAATATAGTAACGAGGGGTTTCCTAATTGATTTGACAATATGGAATTAATAGTTTCGTGAGCCTGCATAAAAAGAACTGAAGTTATTTAGTACCGAATATTTGTCTATAAAGTTATTTATCGTCCTTATCCCATATATTCATTTACTTTCTATTTGTGTACATAAGTTTCGTTCAAGGAATAAAAATATAGCTGCAACCTTCTAAAATGCAAACTAAAGAGGATTTCTGCCTGCAGTAAGATGCTACCAAACGCCACGAATTAAAATATTATCGTCATGAACTGGACTTATGGCGATACGGGAAGTTACAGTTTGTCAAGAATCTCTCTTCTTGATGCAATCAATTTATACCAGGTCGATATGATATGAATACCTCAAAATAACGTGTGAAGAAGGCCCCGCCAAATCCAGAGGAAAAGAGTATCGCTAGTGCTAATCACTAACCCCCTTTTCTATCCCAAAAAAATAATTGAATTTTGTTTCATGGGTTTCTTGCCAGTTTAGACCTTTTATATTTAGTTGTATACTTGTAGGTATGCTTTATGATAACCGTAGAGATTTTTCTATATTTTTAGCCTGTTCTCGTAATAAAAGTCCGAAATTGTATCCCGAAAGCTCTAGGCATTAATATTAATGGCATCTTTGTTTCAGATGGTTCCATGGAATAATGTCAGCGAAAGAAGCTGAACATTTGATAATGGAAAAAGGTCGCAACGGGTCCTTCTTGGTGAGGGAGTCTCAAACTCATCCCGGTGAATACGTGCTGTCAGTGAGGGTGCGTGGAAGAGTTACCCATGTAATGATAAGGAGACAAGTGAGTAATTCAATAGATTTTAAATTTTTGTGTATGCATAGCTGTGGCCCTTGATTTTGTCCGCATTTATCATTGTAACCATATTAGTTGATAGTTGTATTATACAAATTAAATTTTGGTTACAAATTAAACAGCCACATGCATATACATAAACAATCATATTATATCAATAATACTTAAGGCAGCGTTCCGTACGAACGGAAAATCTTTCTCAAGAAGGAAAGTTTTCGTTCGACCGTTTTTCTCCGACTTTTTTGGAAATCCGATAACCACGAAAAAGTATTTTAATTTTTCGGATCTATATGTTTTAGTATATCACAGCCATAAACAATGTTTCTATTGGTAACAGAATTTTGATTACTGGTTCAGTAGATCCAGATATTACCCCCTACAACCTTAACTTTCACAATAATAGTATATATTATGTTCCTATACAACATTTTCGGGATAATAAATAGCTAATTTTCATATTAGCATAGAGTAACACATACCAAGATTTCATCGAGATTAGTTAGGGTGTTCAGCCGTAAAAGAGAAACAGATTGACAGACCTGTTTTCACATTTATAATATACTAGCTGACCCGACAGACGTTGTTCTGTAGATAATAAATAAAATACTCTTTTATTTTATTTAGCCCCGCTACTCACCAGTCAGGTCTGCATTTCTGAGTTGGGGTATATCATCAGAGGTATACACCAAGATTTCAGCTTGCCTCAAATACCTACCCAAAAATTGTTGCCAGATCTCCTACTATTATATATATTAAGATTATTAGTATCAGTGAGTCAGTTGAGGTCGAGCAGTTATTGTGAGGTAACAACTTGTCTGCGAAATCTGCTATTGAGAGGCATATTGAAAAACATTTTTATCAAAGGCAATTATTTTTTTCACAAATCGTATAAGAAAATAACAGAATTAAATTATTTTTAATATTTTAGATAGAAATGTGATTATGTGTCTTTTGTATACGTTGAATATAACACAATATTTAACAAATTCCTTTATCACCATTTAATAGGTACCTAAAAGTAGTTCAATATGTCTCAAATATGAAAGAAGAAATAAATTCAAGTCAGTTAAACTTCTCATGTTCGTTATTAACAAATCTAAATAGTCAGTATGAGTCCCAGTTCTATATAATTATATTTATACAATTTTACTCGTTACTAACTCAACCTTCCCCGGCGAGGGACAGACGGCGTGGTGACGTAAAGTCTACTACACGGTTAGATCTCTGGACCTGCGGGCCTACCATGAACTCTTATTGCGATTCAATTGACAACCTAAAATGAACTGCTTTGCTATTTCGTACCACGACGTGATTAGAGCTATCTAATTTAGTTTGATGTCAAATCAACTAATTAAATCGCAATGATGTCAATTGAATGTCAAAAATAATATCAACTGAATCGCAAACTGATTTAGTTCGTTCATTCATTCGTACCATGAGGTGTTATTTCAACCTAAACTGGATAGCTTATTTGTCAAAGTGACCTATTCGAAAAAAGTTGCTACTTTCTTAGAGGAAAGTGAATCGTGCAATTGCGCAATTTTAAAATGTATTTTTAATATTTTCTACGCATTACGTGCCAGCAAGGTACAGAGATAATGTGGTCATGTAGTACATTTTTAAACGCACCAATCAATAGTACCGAGCGCATGCAAGCTCACAAACTATTGCTGTTATCCCTTTTCAAATGCTCCGCTCTTTAGAAAAAATAAGAGAAAATATTAGGAATCCATTATTACAAGTTATTTCGATTGTAAATGCAAGTTTTAGCGCTTACTATAATATTGATAGCAATGTGTACATTGTACAGCTTGATATAATTAACAAAGGTAAATTTTATTAATTTGGTAGTAGCGGTATCTACGAGTACACCGTTTGAATAAACATATAATATAGTATTAACAATATTGACACTCTTTTGCAGAAAGTATCTTTCCCCCAAACTAGATATAGCATACACTGATTTTAATTCAAAATTAATAACTTTTCCATACACATATAAGGACTAATTATTCGCATTCTGATAGTCGTCTGTCTGTCCCTCTCCGAATTAAATCTGAACTGAATAAATATTTTACATTGCCTCTTATTCACGAAAAACATAATAAACAACTAGAGTAAATGCGGCAATGTATAAATATAGCAGTCGAAGCTTATTGTGGTGTATTTTGTGTCATGTTCCATATTTCGGCTTTGGTTTTATACGACGTGATTTGTCTATGTGTAGATTACATCATTGGTTTTCCTTAGTGATACGTGACTTTAACTTATTTGCTGAGGCATACCTAATTACTACCAGTGTTGAGTAATACTAATAGATTGAGGGTTACATAGTGACCAAATGTCAAAATGTTAAATTTCAGCCGAATCTTATTGGTGTCTGAGATTCCTTGGCAAGAAACTTTTTCTTTCATTCTTTGCAAATTTTGTGGAATCTTCTGGCAGGAACTAATACCATATAGTGCCTTCAAATCTAGTCACTAGGACTAGGAGATTTGAAGAACTGTCTTCAGTTCCTCTCCTAGTCACTAGGATCTAGTGATTCCTCTGGTGGTACAAAGAGTATAGGCTATGGTAATCACTTACCATCTGCTGAACTGTATGCTTTCCCTTCTCTTACAAAAAAAATAACGTATAGTTGATATTTATTAGCATCAGAAACCTTCTGGGATCAAAACTGCGACTCATTTCTCAGAAGTGCAAATCATTCAAGATAATCAGCATAAATTAGGTATTGTAAAGAATGATTTATATAACTGTTTTGAGTAGTGAACGTACGTGGGATGCAATAATTGTAGCGTGTAAAAACGCCATCAGAATTAGCAACGTACCTACTTCATTGTCTCTGTTTCCATACTGGGAATGCGCAAAAAAAAATTATTGTTGGTGTGTAGTATGAAGCATCGGTTATTTAATAATTTTATGAAGTGCGTAAATGGTAATAGAACATATTATCAGTGTTATATACATTATTGTGAGATTTTTAAGATATCCACAAATCTGTTGTTATTAACCATGCCTTTTTTAACATAAATGTGTCACTGATTGTTATACAGGGCGTCCTAGTCCTTGTGAAGCACCTTAAATATTGTACATGTAACATTTTACTCAAAGAAAACTTTATTTTAATTGATAAATAATTTAAATAGAATTCATAGATATTAAATAGTTGCCTGGTTGAAGCGAGAGATCATGATAATGTCAGTTATACAACAAGGTTATACAACCTTATGGTAAAGTCAGCTTTTCTTTTGTGAACAAAATTTACATCAAATGTTAAAATTCATGGTATCCTTTTACTTCTGATGTTATACAAATAACATAAAGTGAGCCTTATGATGAAGCCTTTTAATAGGTATGATAAAGCTACAGGGTATTTTTCTCGTGTAGCGGGTTCGAATCTAGGAATGCAGTTTAAATTGTTTTTTAGACTAAAATAATGACTTCAGTAAAATGTTACATCTAATATATTTATGGTACTTTCCCCTGTATTCTTCTTTAAGCAATATGGGAATTTTCGTGTTGCATATTTAAGACCTATTTAAGAAATTTATAACTCTGAACTTCGAGAAAATTTCAAAGAAATTAACATAATATTAACTATGAATGATGGCAATGATTCATTTTATTGTTATTAATGCATTTTCTTGAAATTCTGGTATTTATGGTATACGAACTATAAGAAAAGAAATAAGTCTGATTGAGCGAATCATATGTTTATACAACTTGATCTAAGAAAAACTTACAAAAGCATATTTTTCTAAATATAAAATAATTAGTACACCAGTTTCCATGGTACGGAAATGACTCTATAAACGATATCACAGCTTTGCCTAGCTAGGTATTGTTTGAACTAAATATTCACATATTTAATGTAAGGAAAGGCCTACTGGGTTCTTTGCGTCCGTTCTTCTCATGTCTGATGCATATCTCGTCGCAAACATGGTATTTTTTTATGGAAAAGGAGGACAAACGAGCTTTCAGGTCACCTGGTGTTAAGTGATCACCGCCGCCCACATTCTCTTGCAACAACAGAGCAATCACAGCAACGTTGCCGGCCTTTAAGGAAGGTGTACGCGCTTTTTCGAAGGTACCCATGTCGTATCGTCCCGGAAACACCGCACAAGGAAGTTCATTCCACAGCTTTAACCGCACTGTGGAGGACCACCACACATCCAGATGGTAGATTCTCAATTACAAATACTTAGAAATTCCACATTGCATATGAATATTTAAATATGAATTCTTAATCAATTATGTAAGAATTACCGTGTATCGTTTAAAATTATCCCAATAAAGTGATACAAAATTACCTTGAATAACGTTTTACATTGCAATAATTTCAATCTTTTTCATTTACTTTGTATTTAGGTGTATAAAAAAATGAACGATCATTAAGGTTATTCTATAATAATTATTGTATTTGCCTTCTGTATC
Source organism: Leptidea sinapis (assembly GCF_905404315.1). Lineage (NCBI taxonomy): Eukaryota > Metazoa > Arthropoda > Insecta > Lepidoptera > Pieridae > Leptidea > Leptidea sinapis. The sequence goes on along the minus strand of NC_066312.1, from coordinate 6,099,968 downwards.
TGAGTCTGTTGAAAACCGAAGTTCATGTTATATTTAGTTACTAAAATAGATTATGTTTTTGAAGGATTCACAAATCGGCTGGACAGTTTTGACATAGGAAGTTCTGAAATGTTTTACAACTTAAATATTTGACCATTCTGCCTTTTAGATATTTTCACTTATGCTGCTATCCTGGTAGTCAACTGCAGTATTGCTGTGTTGCTTGCACTTATATTGCTATCTTTTTCTATCCTATAGCGCTATCTCACGGTTGAGGTGGAGCCTGTTATTTCCGTATCTATTAAATGTCAAATTTATAATAAGTATATTATAATTATCATTTTTATTGATTCTCAAATTTGTGCTTTGTTTGAAATATGGTGTACTATAAATTTTCAATAAATTTAAAGGTATATCGTTATGGTTAAAACATTATAAACTTAGGTTTACCGTTACTGACGAAAAATAGACAAGTTTTTAAAAATTAAAGAATATCTCTCGAACCGACCGAACTTTAAAAATTAACGATTATCTAGCGAACCAATCCTATATGAACGAGCGTGACAATGCAAACTTATTATTTGATACATGATAAAAAGTGTGCAGCGTGCCTAAAGAAAGTTCATCTTTAAAAACTATCAAAAATAAACAGTGCTGTAAAACTTCCTGAGCAGCGTTGGGAACTTTTGTGTAGGGGAAAATCATGTGGATTCGCGTCATCGACATGCACATGACTGGGGCACGCGTAAATAAATAATTAAAAATATATTGTTACACTTTTTGGACGAGTTAAATCTCGCAAGTTAGCGTCACCTAAAATGCTTATAGCAGTATATATGTAGCTATACAGCCGACGTATTGTGCAACATTAGTGCTGTGTATATCTTATAAGTAAAATTAAATGGATTTAGTGAAAAGTTCAGTGTGTATAAACTGCATTGGATGTGTGCATAATTAAAATAGTGTTTTTGTTTGATTAATATATATATTATTGAGAATAAGATTTAATATAAAACGAAATAAATAATTTTATTGTTCTTAAGCACTATGAAATTTCAAAAATTTGAAATAAAACTTCTATTGGCAGTGTCTACAACTGCCAATTTTTTGTATTAAATAAGAATATCCTGAACAGACAATTTTAGGTGATGCCATAATTAACTGGTATTGTTATGTCCTTTCATTGTGACGTCTACCAAACTTATTTATATTGTCTCGGAAATGAATACAAGTCAATGAAATATAGCTTTCATTCATAGACTTACCCCCTTCCCCTTATTCATAATAGTCTGCTAACTTAAAGCATTGCTAATTCGCACTCTGTCTTCTTCTATTGACCTAAGTCAGAATGAGAAAAAACACTCCTTAGCGGCTGTTTAAAGTTAGCGGACCATTATGAATAAGGGGGTTACAATATAGTAGCGTAACGGAGATAAAGCGAGATAGAAAAGGAAAGTGACCTATAACCACGCTTGGCATTAGCTCCTTAATATTTTGAATATTAATCCACTAGGTAACCTCTCATTTACACCAAGGTATAATACATGTATTTTACAAGTTTCATACAATGTTCAAGTACAAGTTTTGTGTATACAAACTACATAAATAACTTGTTGTAGACAATATATATATAATTAAATTTTGTATGAAACTTGTTGGATGCAATTGTTCGTGGACTACTAGTTGTCTACATGTTTATGATCTCTTGTATGTAGATTGTATCTAAGCTTGTCACAAATCACTTGTCACACACATATTGACAAATCAAAATTGGTCACGCACTTAGAATATTGACACTAAATATTCTAAGGTCACGGTCAATTATCGGGCTGTCAGGAGGTCGTGTAAACGTTAGAATGTTCTAAAGTTTCATCACGTTTCCACAACTAACAATTTATGAATTCCTAGTATTAAAGCGATCGTATTCCAACTTAACAACAACTATCGAAGTGGAAGTGAGTTGGACATATAGCAAGATGTAGAGACAATAAATGGACCTCAGAGGCAGACCTCACTATGTGGGAAGGACCAATAGGAAAAAGAGAAAAGAACATCCTAGGAGAAAGGTGGATAGAAGACAGATTCAACCGACAGCAGGAAACTTACGGAAAAAGATAACAATGGATAGGCACAGAACATGCTGGAGGAGGCCTATACCCAAGAAGGGGTTCCAGTCAATAATTATGAAGACAGTACAAAATAACAGTTATTATCAGTAAAAGTATATATTTTTTTACATAATTATGTAAAAATTGATCATATTATATACATGCTATTTATTATTATTATTTTATTCCAACTTAAAACTTAGACAACCAACCAATCACAATCTTGATTCGATAGAGATTGTTTTGGTATCAATTGTGTTTAAAAAGACTTTTGCACAAAAAAATTGTATAATAGCATCAATTCAAAGGATTTCTACTGATATATTATATTTGCATCCGAATCTGATAAATTTTAAGCTTTGTTTTTAAATTCTTAATATTCATTTTTTTTTTCAAAAATTATAACGAACATTCACTTAATTTGCCGGCGATTTAGCTTCCGCACCTAAATCAAAACGAGAATCACTTTGAGGGCACTAACACCTCACTTACAAAGCCATGTAGGTGTATGTAAATTTGTACAAAATGCGAATTAATGAGTCACAACTGTTGCTGTTCTTAGAACCAGTCTTAGTGAATCAGTTACCTTCTTAGTCAGAATATCTTTACAATTTTATTAACAAAATGACCCCCACAGGCCACGTAGAGATGTTAACACAGCTCCATAAAAGGCTGGAGGTACCGTATGTACTGCATATTTTCACGATCTTACGACGATAATTCTAGTCAGATATCAAATGTAAGTTAATTTCTAGCGTTTATAGCTAATCTGTGTGCAGCCACCGATGCATAATTTTTTTTTATGTTTAAACAATTTCTTTAAAGGAAAAAGATCAGTAATCTTAGTGCCTCTGCAATATAAATCTAAATTATATAAATTTTGGTTTTGCTATTAGTATGTACGACGTAAAATTTAATGAAAATAATCAATTATAGTTATTAGCGAAACATATCGAAATTGTGTTACAACAACACCAAACTGGTTTTGTTATTATCATATTTCAATTGTAGCAAAAAATTCGATTAAATAGCCTCGCAACGTTTCAGCATGTATCGTGGACTGATTGCACCAGGTTTGTAGAAAAAGCGGGAGCTATTAATTTAATTTCCCATTTTTTTGCAGTTTTACGGGACGGATTTTTTAGTAGTTTGTTTGCGAAGGGAGCAACCACTATTATTAGCCAAGAGTATTTAATGAATCTAGAGTGAAGGGATTCAACGTACATCACTCGAGTAACAGTGTTGCTTTTAAGTTGGAATCTCTACTTTGAATGTCTTTTGGAGTTAATATAATATTTAAATTCTCACTATTTCAGGGAGACATATTATTTTTTAAGACCTAGTAAAATTGGATTTCAATATACAAATGCGAATTATATCGGAACACGGAATGAATCCGCGTATTTTATTAATTTCTTTGAGTTTTTTTTTTAATTGACTCGCGCCCGATTAACCAATTTTTCAGCCAACAATGTTTTTCAGTATTCAAAATCAAATGTTTGTTTAGTCATTAACAATTTCCACGTTACAAATTTAATCACTTTTTTCTTTACTAGATGTTATAAAAAACTGCAAGCATCTTTGCAACCACTTTCTCCATTGTCATCCCCCTAAACAAAGAAGTCAACTGCAGCATTTGTGCACCATATAGACCAGGATCCCAGAAGTTTTCAGAAGTATGAAAATGAATCCTGGTATTGCAATTGCCCACTTAAAAGCATAATCGTCACTCTGTCCACGTAATATGACATATTCTTCTGTGCGCGTATATAAGCTCTTGCAGGTTTATGCTAACTAAGAAAAAATTATCCAGATATAAATGATTTCAGTCGCTTATTAATGTCAAATAGGCAAAACGTAGTTTTTTTCAATATTTAGTTAATTGAGACAGTGGATCATTAGTTATTCTTACTGTTGAATAACGTAATAAAAATAAGAAAACGTCTTCAACTTATAAAATTGAAAAAAAAAAATCTCAGTGAGTCTCAAAAAAGACACCAAACACGCGAAAATTTAAAATTATGACAAGTATGGATGACAGTGTGATAATATTTTAGATGTCCGATAGACATTTTTTACTTATGCATATATTATAATGTATTTACGCGTATTCAAACAACTATAAGCGTAGGAGAGAGCAAACAATTTATAATTTATGTTCGTGAGAACGTGTTATCATTATATTATCTCGGGCTCTTTTCTGCGGTACTAGGCGCACAGAATTTAGTAGCTGCTAGCGGCTAGGACATGCGCGTTGGATCTAGATTAATGCACATGATCAGTGCATCCAACATCAACTAACTTCACTCTAGTCATCTGTGACGCAAGGTTCTGTGTTCAAACGCGAGATGCATAGCATTGCATTGAGAGGAACAGGAGAACATAAGATAAAAGGTGTTCGACCGGTCAAACTTGCTGCCGATTGTCAGAGCTGCATCGTGCATTTGCGCAATAGTGTTCTGTCTTTATCATGGCGGAGAGAACTGTTTTTAGTGTTATAATGTTTTATTTTCTCTAATTTTATAATCAACAAATAATATTAATAGTGTGTGTGTTTCAAAATTTGATTGAAATTAGGGGGTTAGCTTGATTTATACCTACATAAACCAAAAAATGGCGGAAGTGATATGCGTATTTATAGTGTTTTAATTGTTTTAATTGCTAAATCTCTATAGACGTGGTTGTAAACTTTTTTTGTGTCAGTAAACTGATTTGAGATTATTAATATGAAAAAATTGACAAAATAAAAAGTAGTTCATAAGATAGTGTTTTTAAATTTACGAGTAAAACTATAAAAACACGAGCGGAGTGAATTAAACAACCGCATTGTCAGGTTAGTTGAACATTTTTATTTTAAATAATTATTAATTTTATTAAATTTTGTAATCTTAAACAAAGTTAGTATCATCTTTAATATGCAAAAAACCGGTTGGGAAGATATTTCTGACAACGCAGCTCACTTGATCATCCTATATATATATATATTTTAACGGTCCTTTTAAAGTAGTCAGCGCTTCCATATCGTCTTGTTTACAGCACGGCAGGATATTCATTCTATAAAGTGGTCGTACGAAGAAGAAAGTACTAAGAATTATACTTACGGTCAATTTAAATTGATTATGAATTTGTTTGAAGATTTAAAAGGTTTTGTTATTAGGTCCATCAAACAGCTTGATGAGTCAGACAGGATTAAAGCCATGTTGGTCTTATGTGATTCAACATATGACACTAATAAGTTCTGCGGAGGACATTTGTAATTTAAGGTTATATGGAATTTAGGGATCCAAACTATAGAACCAATCCAGCTATTGTTGGATAATTTAGATGCGTCAGTGTACAGAGTCAACCAATCAGAGCCATCAGACCAATCAGAAGATAGAATGGAATTTAATTTAAAATCATTTACATGTTTTAATTTACGGAACTGTCTACATCCAATTTACCAGTGGGAGGCTCCTTTGCACAGGATGCCGAGCTTTCTCAAGGTAACGAGCGCAATTGAATAGTGCCGCTCAGAATTTTTGGGCTTTACAAGACTCCGGAGCGCTTCTACATTGTAATGGGCAGGGCGTATCAATTACCATGAGCTGGACGTCCAGCTCGTTTCGTCATTCTCAAAAATAAATCTATAAGACACACGTAAGCTTCTCCAGCTCTTTATGACTATTTTATTACACAAACTATTTCTTTAATTAGTGGATATTGATTAGTCACTAATGTATTAAATATGAGCTCCTACCTAACTAAGCAATGGTTATAACTTATAATTATTAGGGCTATCTTTACCGGAATGCAAACAAAATATAAACAGCTTTATAGGGAGTTACTCACCCGGTATCTGTATGGAGTCTAGTTTGATAGCTTACGGTAAAGCTATACACTTTTATAATAAAGTCCCAGCCACTGTTCAGGGATTATATATACATAAATTTAAATGTTTTATTAAAAAATGGCTCTGTCGTAAATCCTATTACTCCACAGCTGAATATCTAAGTGATCGGACAGCCTGGGACTAGATTATGATTATATGACTATATAAATATATGACTAACCTTATAAAATTACAAATAGCAGTAACGAAAACAACCTCAAAATTAAATCGAAAACTGTGTTGTAAAAACTGCCCGCCCAAAATGGACATCTTTACCAAAGCGAGCAATACAAAATTATTATTATTACCAGATTTTGTCTGATGCACAATGTGACATACCTTCGAATAAGGTTCGGACTGGACCGCGTTTGAAGGTTCGGTACAGGACCAAATCCGACTTACAAAAGATACATACTGAAATATTTTTTGGAATTAATATTCTTTGATATATAAAAAAGTATTATCTTGCTTTCCTTATAAACGTCTGTCACAACTTGCCCTGTGTTTTTTTCATTTTTTGCCGGCGGCTTTTTCTGCCGTGAAGCTGTAATATAGGATTATTGTGATTCAATCTTAAGGGTGCCGTAGCTAGTGAAATCACTTTGCACATGAAGCATATTATGTCTCAAGTATTTCATGAATCCTGAGCTTTGTAATGTCAGTGGTCTCGTCCCTTATTATAGTGAAAAATACCTTGTTTTACATATTATATATACATTTTATAGCAGATAGAAAAGATACATATTATAGCAGAAACAAAACTCACACAATGACAATTGCGATGTCACTCAAAATTTTTGATTCAATCAAGAATCATCATTATTTATGAAAAGGGAGTATTAAATACAATCAGGTGATGGCTCATCAAATCACAATTTCTCAATAGATTATTAGCCTTGGAAGTTTCTAATTTACATTTGAATAAACAAATGCAATGTATTCCGATGCATGTGTATTGCAGTCTTAATGAAGGCGTCCTTCGTGACCTATTTACATAATTGCACATAGTTCATTATATCACTGAGACATAAGAAGCATCATATCTATGTAATTCTTTGAAAAAAAATTTACTTACTACTCTTTGTGTTAAAAAAACATTGAAAATGCTAGGTTTCTTTTCTTGGTATAATAACGATATATATATCACAAATAAAGTATGAATATTAATGTTTTTATTAGTAACCAGTCATATGAATAACACTTACATCATTGAAATTATAAACATTAGTACAACCTACGTATAGTGAGGCCTTGTTGAAGGTACAATAGGCGTCCATTAGATAACAGTACTGGTCTAGTTATTGTCCCACGCTAAATATATAAACAAACAAAATGGAATCATAACAAACATCTTTTGGCCATGAGTGTATTTCTACCATCATCCGTGTGATGTATCAATAATAAAACCGTGACTAGATCCAAACAGATTTCTTGTTTAATATATTGAGGAAGGTGACATGGATTGTTGGTATACTTTACTACTATATTCATAGAACAACTGTGAACAAACTTATATTTTGGTAATCGATTTGTTATGTTTTTAAAGTGATAATCTTGATTGGATTAACACACAAATAAAATTTGAAAAACAAAATTTTATGAACGATTCGGGATTCTAGCCCACGACATCTGGCGTTCCGTGCCAGTGTTCTAACAAACTTGTTCCAACTGAGCCAGTTGGCTCTGTTGGCGAACGGTTGTTCGAGTGACGTATCTTCATAAAATCTTGTATGATTTGTTCAACTCTCAGGTTGTGGCTTCATCTACAGGATCTACTTTACAGTTGATAACCTGCTCATTCCCAATATTTGCATATTAGGAAATTGACTTTAGATGTCGCTCTTGTAAATCTATCAATTTGTTATATTTTTAAAGTGATAACCCTTACATCTTTAATGGAATACTTTGTTTTTCAAACTTTATTTTGGGTAATCGTTTATTTATTGATAATACATATTGAAAAATAACTATTCCGTTTGTTTAAATATAAAACTAGCGGACCCGAAAGACGTTATTCTGTTAATAAAAAACAACTCTTGCTGATGGAATTTCGTAAAATCCTTAGCTGACCTCTACACGCTAAAAGGAATATTCCACTTTCTTGCACGTACTTCAAAGCTGGGAATGAGCTTCCTTGTGCGGTGTTTCCGGGACGATACGACATGGGTACCTTCAAAAAAAGCGCGTACACCTTCAACAACAGCTGACCCGTACGCTCGTTTGTCCTCCTATTCAATAAAAAAAATGAATATTCCTACCAAATTTCAAATCTCTACGCCTTATGGTTCCAGAGATATCGTGTTGAGTCAATATATTGGTCGAATTCTCTTACCATACCTTATACTCGTATATTATAGATTTATCCCATCAAATCTTAATAAAACTTTAGCACGCACAGTCCAAAAATTCTCAATATGTTCAATGGTATTCTGAAAAGACTTTTTAATAATATTTTTTATATTGTAATCTACCTAGTAAGTACTTTGCGTCTTATTTGTTTTGAATAGTATGGTTAACCGAAAAATACTTTTGATTTTACTATTGCCAAAATTTCCACGTCTTGCCGCTTTACTTTTTTAACTACTCTAGGCAGTAGTGGTATTATCTATACAAAATGCATACTAGTGCGTTTGGACGTGAATTTATAAACAACCCTTGATGGTAGTAGAGATCCGAATTGGTTACCTTATTGCGAGTTAACCCGGGCTTTGCCACATTCTATGAAACCTGTCCGAGCTTCGATCACGACTTTTTTGTCACATGTGATCCACTTTTCATCACTAGTTATGTATCTCTTCATAAACGATTCAGTTTCATTACGTTTCAATAAACAATGGCGAAAGAGTACTTGTGTGGTAAATAATATCGTGGGTTTTAAACCTAGATTTGTTCAAGTGAATCATAACTATTTTGCAGTCGATTCCCAGTTCTTCAGCTATTACGTATCTACTGATATACTTATCTTGCTTATTTTATCTGTAACAGAGCGGCCATAAAAATCTTTGACATCAAATATCAAAATTCGACTGACATCAAAAAAGTGTAACACCTAAAATAGACTTACCTACTTATTATCTTTTTGTGATTTCTAGATTTAAAGAAAAGTTTGATGAAACACGAGGTATATGATAAAGTACAGGGTTGAGGGAGACATAAGGATATTTTTTATATAATATTATTGTTAAATAAGGTATACCAGAAGGTTGAAATAAATTCTTACAACTCTTCACTTAAAATATTACATCATAGGATAAAATAACAAAAGGTAGTAATCAACTTGTGCGAGAGAATTAATACAATTTTTCCCATTTGCATCATAACCATTGTAACAATGGCTAGGTTATCAAGAATGACGCTTTTTACACAATAATTGTAATTTTCTCGTTCTATTTATATAAGAAAATGTTGATTTGTGTTAGTCTGGGAACAAAATAGCACCCACTGTGTTGTTGTGTAGGCATATTTGTCATTGTTATTGATGTAAGAACAAAAATAATTGTTAAATAAAAATATTGTTCTGATTTTACCAATTATATGACTGAAAAGGTTTTGTGCTAACACTAAAAAATAAAGAGTGATTGTCATTCAAAAATAGAAAAAATACTCAACGTACGCTGCTACATACATTTAATGATCATTTGTTTCCAGCAAGATAAATACGACGTCGGGAGCGGAGAACAGTTCGAGGATCTGATCGGTCTGATTGAACACTTCCGGTCCTACCCCATGATAGAGAATTCTGGTGACGTGCTGCGACTTCTGCAGCCCGTGCCAGGTCGCACCTGCCTTCGGCCACATGATATTGAACAAAATGTACAGGTAATAAAATTTACATTGGTTTCCCAGACTTGCGACTCTCTTTCTCATTTAAATGATTCAAATGTAGGGCTTAATAGTAAATTATTCCAAGTTCCACTTTAACAGGGTTAATTTGTTACGTGTAGAAATATTTATTGACTTAAACGATATTGGTAATAAAATTTAATTAGTTTATTTTATTGGTTGGCTCTGTTTATAAATATTATTGTCAATCATAGTAACCCAAAGCTTTAGCATTTTCAAAGGAATGACAATATGCTTCTCACCAGAATATAACGTTTTCTGGTGCAACATCATTATCACCAGGAATAAATAGATCTTTGATTGATTCCTACCAGTAGTTTTCATTTGTTATGGAATAGAACGATGTATAGATTACTTGATGGTAAGTGATCACTGATATACTATTACGCATAAGATGCACAGGAAAGTAGACGGTAATTCGCACTTTTTATAACGATTATGATACTGATTCCACAATTTGGTTGTACTTGGATGAAAACTTCCTTGATAACTACACTGTGGACGACCGCCGCAGTGAGGATGATGGTTGGTATGAGATAGATGTTGACAGACATAAAATCAAAGACTTGCTAGAAATAAAATTCGATTAGACTATTTTTGAAATTTTTTTTGAAATTATGTTTAAAGAAGTGGATGAATTTCAGAATCCAGAAAATATATGTGGCATTGACAAAGAATTCCTCTCGCTGAAGATTGTTGATGATACGCATGATTACTCAACTTTAGAGGGTATGAAAACTGAAAATGTCAAAAAGAACAGATATAGAAATATACTGCCATGTAAGTTGACGCTGTCATAGCATTAAAGCATTTTATAGAATAGAATAGAAATTTATCTATTTACCAAAGGAAGTGACATAACATTTTGTAACAGTACTTGATAAACGTCATTAAGCTACATCAGTTCTCAAAAGGGGCTTTTAACTTGGGGAGAAGAACTGATAAGCTACTCAAAGCCCATCAAAATTATATTATAACAGAACTGATTGGCCTATTTAATATAAGAGAGTATACAATTTTAGGTTAGCCTGCGTAGAAACAGACAAGATCCTTTCATTATCATCTTCTATATAATGTGCTATTATTTCTGCATAAGTTTACCTCTACTGAATTTTGCTTTAGAAAGGAGTTTTTGCCATTATCTTATAAGAAATTAATTTTTAAATTAACTAACCGTTCACACAGTTTAATTCGTGGTGTAAAATTTGTGAAACACAGTATTGTTTGTTTGTTTGTGATAAAAATAATCTCGGAGAAGCATAACAATTACAATTTTTTTTTTCAATTGCAGATATGAGAACATATTTGCAGCCTTATATCTTGTATACCAACTATAGCAATTAGCTCAATATTCATCTTAATAGCTCATTTAGCTATGTAGCTATTTGTTAACACAGTCATAAATAATTTATAAGATATGTTCATGTTTAATAAAATTACTAAAACAATGCTATATCTTATTGATACGTACTTATAAGTGCTGCGATAATCATTTTGATGGATTTATTAATTTGAATTTAATATTAATTAAACATAAGTTTTACCTGAGAATAAATATTGAATCCTGGAAAATAACAAATCCTGTAAACATGGAAATTGTTATGTTTAATTATTATAGAATGCATTCTGCTGAACTGAGAATGCGTCTGTAACTTTTATTTAAATCTTATTTTATTTTTCGATATGATTTGTAGACATAAAATTCCTTTTTTAGATCTCTTCATTATGCACACCTTAAGCTTCCTATAGCTTCATCATCTTTGAATTTCTTTCCTTTAAAAACAGCCTTCAACGTTGGAAATAGAAATCAATGAGTAGCCTCCAGTTCGGGTGATAATGGATGATACTCAAGTATTTCGAAGCTAGCATCTCGAAATGTAGCATGAATCAATATTCCAGCTATATCAGCCAGTATTTACATTTGTGGTTCCAAAGATCTTACAGCTCATTCTAACGTTTTGCATTTCTTGAACGCCCCTCGTACATATAATACGAAAAGTGTCTATAATATTATGCTTCAAATATTTCAGATGATCATACTCGAGTTATTCTACGCAGAAGAAAAGAATCTAATGAATCGGATTACATAAATGCGAATTATATACGGCCATCAAAACTAATTGACTCGAATGATTCCGATAAATCATCAAATGAAAGTCTTAGCAGTGTCAACTGTAAGTAAATTCTGAGCTCAACTTTTCCATTTCGATTTATCCTTCTTTATTTGGAGGCTACTGCCAAAACAATTCTAGCATTTAGCAATTATAAGCACATCTAGCATTTCCAATAATCCCTTTTCGTCATAACGACATACATTTCAATTAGAATTTTAAATGTAGCAGCTGAGCCAACTAGTAGCCAGCTGCAGAATAACATAATAAATAAAATGTTACCAAATATTAATTAATGCCAAAATGTTTTCATTGGCCTTAAAAACGATCAGCCTTGCGAAAAACCAAGATAGGAATATTAAACATATTTGTGGCCAAATTAATTGAATTCGAATTATTGGTTTTTAATCTACTTCACTTTGATGCTCCGAACGCAGTCTCTAGGTCACTTTGACTTGTAGTAAATACGCAAAATGCTATAAAGTTTCAAGGCGTGGGAGGTTCACGGCCAAGTTTCTGGTAAAGTAAGGCACGTAAGGAGGAAAATCTTCATTGTTCCTCGAACATACGTTGGCGACATATAAATAGGTTTGCCGATTGAATACAAGGATTATATACGAATAATTTTCCAATACGACGCTTGATCAGTCACGTTGTTATTATGATTAGAACAATATACATATTTATGTATTGTAATCGTGTTTTACAAAACACAGAAAATTCTTAAGGTTATTTTAATCACTTTATAAATTTAACATCTTATTGACATTTTAAACTATAGTTATAATTAAACGTTAAATAAGTTTTCTAGACTCAAAGTACTCAACTCTGTAAATATTATGTATCATAACACAGTATGCTATAATAGGAGAGCTTAGACATGATGCTTTCCATACCTATAGAGAAGCGGTAAATCAAAATAGATGCGTCTGACAGTAGTCATTTAAAAATATCAGGTGTAAGTAAATTTTTGATGCACTCGAAATGTTTGTATACATGGGGCACACTAAAAGTTTTGCACTTCTATCTAATCGGAATTATTTCAATTTCGAACGCTAACGAAGTACATCCACGGTCATTCTAATGCTGTTTCTGACACTGTCAAAGAAGACGAAACGTGGATTTATTGTTTTGAACCCGATAAAAACAGCAATCTGGTGTTTGAAAATGAGAACAGAAGTTGCCAAGAAAAATGAGTCAGACGAGAAACGTTGGTAAAAAATGCTAGCATTTTTTTTTTCATACAGATTTACAATTTTATTTTGTTTAATTAACACATAGTTGTTTAAATGTATTGAGAATTCCTTAACAATCTGAGTCCTAACTCATTACAGCACTGGTCTTGAGAGATGAACCCCAAAAAATTATTCTAGTCACAAAGCCACTGACAGCTGATGATGCGATGAGTCAATTACGGCAAGAAAACAAATTCTTGGTTAAAAAAGTGAGAATGAGAATTGAATTAAACGAAAAAAATGGATTATTATCCAGAAATGTGGGTAAGTTTTGCGTATATTTTCATTGCGATAGCTCGGTTAAGGTTTTTTATTACACTCGAAGATTATTATCTGATGATGGCGGAAAAGTTGCTTGCAGGTTTAATGATGAAATAAAAGTTTAAGATAAGAAGTAAGGTGACGAGAAAGATTTCAAATTGAAACACAATTTGTGCTTCCAAAGTACTGGGTTGCAGCAAAAAAGGGTACTACGGTTGTACCATGTAAACCGACTGTTACTTATTTAATTACTTTTAAGAACAGCACAAAATACAAAAAGATAAAATATAAAAATACAAAAAGATAAAAGATAAGATAAAAGATAAATAGATACTGGTCTTTTAACATGCTGACGTCATATTTTATATTTTGCGATCACAAACGTTCCAGTGAAAATAGATAACTCAATTTGAATTACCACCTGCTTGCTTTAAGGTCTGCCATCTGAAAATGTTTGTAGTACAATAGAAACAAATATTTCGTTAAGCTATAATAATTACGTAACTACAATCAATTGATTGCTGGCATTGAATAATCCAACTCGCCATGCAATGCGCTGGATTCTTTAAGTAAATGCCTGTGAATTGCGTTCATTAAGTAATGATCAATGATCTAACATACTAATATGTTGTTTGCACAACAATATGCATGGACATTTGTCATCAGCCGCGTACTGACTGAGCGAGCAGCCGCTCGAGGCAAATTCTTGGTCGGTCAAGACGTGCCTCACCCGAGTTGTGTATTTCCTCGCTTGTTCGTCGAACGATGGAATATTTCTCTGGTTGTAATAGTAACGGTTTCGTCAACATTCTGAATACAGATCTTAAAATGCCAAAGACGATCTCCACAACTCTTCTTAGTCTGGACCGCTTGTTATTTGTTTTCGTTTTCTTTTCTGTAGAAGTCGAAGAATTAATATAAAGTCAGTGGTGGCTATAGCTTTCTGAACGTACGCTGTCAAGACTTATGCAAAACTGGCTATAAAACACGTTAGGCACGTGCAGCCTCTGTTCGACTTCATGTTACGCTGGGATACTGGCTCAATCTATCATTGGCTCGGCCTTGCCGTGCGGCAGCCTCATGTAAAACATATATATGTAGACCGAGGCGGCCTCCTGCGGCAAATGCCCGAAGCTTCCTCGCCAGGCTGTTCACGGCTATCGATGTATATACGAACGATCAGTGTTGAAAGCTTAATGTTATGACAGCCATAGTGGCCAAGCTTCATTTTTACAATACAAAGTCTATAACTTTTAACAATTAATATTCATCATTTCGGTAAATCCAGGGTACCCTTAAAGATATAATTTATTAAACATAGGTATTTTATTATAAAATGATTAAATTAGCTGTAAGTAATCATAAAATTTTTATTGTTAAAATGTAGCCACTGTAATTCTCATGGTTTCATTTGAGATTTAGATATTTCGTGCACTGTGGAGTCATCTAAAAATAAGACTATTTCTATAAATTAACAAATTCAATTAGATACTACTTAATAAATTAGAGAGAGATAGATATCTAAAAGATATTGTTACAATAATAAAGACGCGTTACGTAATTGGTCCTTCCATTGGTATTGTTTTGTAAGATGCATTGGCTTCCAATATTAAGGAGGTATAAAGAACCCATTTAAGATGTCATCATTGCTATTATTGTGAGCACTTCTAAAAGCTATTGTATTCCAACCATAGATTGAAATATTTGTATGAAAGCTGGCACGAAGTGTCAAGTTCTTCCTGAGTCGAGCGTGCAAGCGAGAGCGAGGAACAAGATAGCGGCCTACGCGCTCGGCTTCTGACGCATCTTGTTCTTTGATTATTAAAAAAAAGTAGCCTCGGTCGGTGTGTGCAGATAACAAATAAAAAGATGTTTTCGTATGTCCGTAAACTGACTTTACAGACAACCAATTGTAATAAAAAAAAAATAATATCATACAATATGGGAATCAATTGAATTTTGTATTTTAGTGAAAGACAAAATTTATATAGCAACGCAAGGCTGCCTCTCAAACACAGTAAATGATTTTTGGCAAATGATTTGGCAGGAGGATGTTCGGGTGATCTCAATGGTCACTAATGAAGTAGAAAAGGGAAAGGTATGTTATAGTATGAGAAAATTTACATACAAGAAATATTATTTTAAGTTCAACTTATTTGACGACCAAAATAGACCAATAAATAGCTAACTATGGGCCTCATAAGGCCCATAGGATGAGGCCCATGAGGAAATCCAATCAGAAATTAGGAGATCCGTAGGAGAACTAAAGTCACCGACATAGCCCAATTTATTGCAAAACTGACGTGGCAGTGGGCAGGGCACATAGTTCGACGGACAGATGGTCGTTGGGGCAGTATAGTCCTTGAATGGCGACCACGAATCGAAAGACGCAGTGTTGGTAGGCCCCTCACAAGATGGACAGATGATATGTCAAGATCGCCGGAATACGTTGGATGAGGGCAGCGCAAGACCGATCGTCGTGAAAATCTTTGTGGGAGGCCTTTGTCCAGCAGTGGACTATTGAAGCAACTTAGTACTCGCTCGTAGCTCGTTCTTGACTACGACATATATTTTATAGGTTATATTGATGTTTTATACAAAAAGAGAACTCGCATAAAATTTGTATAATAATTATGATGTGTTTTTATAAAAATATAATAAAAAAGCGATGAAAATTTTTATTTTCAGAAAAAGTGTGAACGATATTGGCCCGAACCTGGCCATGAAGAGAGATATGATGAGCTCACAGTTAAGTCTGTTGCGGAAACATTTTACGAAGACTATCTCATGAGGGAACTCGACGTTAGTAACAAAACTCATCGTCGGAGAGTTTATCAATACCAATTCTTAGTAAGAATTTAAGTTTTATATGTTTTGTTTTATTAAATTTTTGGTTTATAAAATGCTTTTCGAATAAATATTCTCACAATAATTTACTGTTATTTATTTATTTATTTTTATTTTTATATCAGTCTTGGCCAGATCAGTGCTCACCACCTGACCCTGATGGAGTGCTAGCATTTATAGAAGACATTAACAGAAGAATGTATAATGTTAGTCAAGAAAAGAATGCACCTGAGCAAGTAAGTAAAGAATTTATATCTTGACTATAAAATAATACTATCGAAGCTTCCACCTAAGCAAGTTATCGAGTATACTAACGCACACACACAAACATTCACATACATACATATATCCATATATACACACACACACACATCTTAGATAGTCATATAAATCAACTTTAATTATGTTATTATTTATAGCAATTTTGTATCTATTAGTTTATAATATTTATGTTAAGGTAAACTTGGTAATTATTACATAATAAGATGTTTTGCTATGGAAGAGCGGAGCCTCCTACTACAGGCAAGTCATGCTTAAAAGGATACCTCATCACTAAAATTGTATGTTTTTGTATTTTGTTGTAATGAACGATTATGTAATGTTATTATTAAATAATTCGCTTACGTATACACTTTTACAATTAACGGCCGTTTTAAATAAAGTATCTCTAGTTATGGAAACATTGCTGTCACCGTTTAATGACAAGATCTTATCTATCCATAGTTATGTCCAATATAGTTATATTATTAGTTAAAGTCCAATGCTATCTGTCGATAGGTTATTGAAATGTAAGTAAGCGTAAAAGGATAGATTTGTCTACCTCTAGAAAACGGCCATAATTCTCAAGTATAGTCCGACAACTTCGTGCACGACCGTCTCACGGGGTGACAGACGATGGCAAGAATGGAGTACTAAAGATATCAACGCGTTGCGGGGAAGGGAAACACGTGTTACTTTAATGTTCAGATATTATCTCTAAATTATTTTAAAAGTTATATATATTTCAATTCGTCAACTAGTGAACGAGTACTGCGTGTGGTGTCAGGTCGACCTGTTTTAATTAATAAATCATTGTATTATGTTGGATACGATTGCTAATTTATGACAGTAATCACAACCATCATTTTCACTATGTGTCCTTACACAAACAATGAATTCGAACTTTAATATTTGATGCATCAAATATACGACAGTTTATTTAGTTTATTTTTTATTACTTTTCATGAACATAATTCGTATATTCGATGTACATGTACCTTACAAAATAATTTGTGATTTATAACAGCCATTGTAAAATACTCATTGCTTTAGAATGTGGCTGTTGAGTTTTTTTATTTTTCTTTGAAAAATTGAATAAGACGAGCAACATGTTCAGCTGAAGGTCATTGATACGCCCTACCCATTACAATGCAGTACCGCTCAGGATACTACAATTGCGCAAAATTCAAATTCAAATTCAAAAACACTTTATTCATGTAGGTCACGAAAATGACACTTATGAATGTCAAAAATATTGTTTCTTATTAGTAAAGGGTTGAGCTAATGAGAAGAAGTTGCATGAAACTCATTGCCACTCTTTTAAGTCAAGATTTACATTTTAATTGATTTACAAATCATTTTAATTACAATATATGCAAAGTGACGCAACAAAAATACTTAGACGAGTAAGTCAAAAAAAGAAAAATAAGTAAATGAATACTTATAAACACAAGAGTTATTGAGAAAAGTAGATGCCTCAATCCACACATACCGCAAATAAATAGAGGCATTATGTGAGCATTTCATAAAATAAAATATATAATAACTTTAACTTTAAAGGAAATAATAATAATAAAAAACACATCAAGGAGACCTCCCGGTAACAAGATCATCCAGCCACCACGAGTAGCACCCGTTCACGAGAATGACGCATGGACCAGCCATCGCCTCCCTCGACCATATTTTAGGGAAGGGAACGACCCGCCCCACGTCGCCGCCATGTAATGTAAAGCCGTTAATGTAATAATTAAAAGAAAGCGCAATTATTAATAATGGGAGAGTTTCTTGCAACATTTTCTTCCTCATTTGGTTTCAAAATGGTGGTGGTGATTAATTGACGTCACAAATAACTTTGAATGAACCAAGTTTGATAAAATAAAAGATTTTTATGACTTCATAAACTAATTTCGCCTCATGTATATATATAATATATAATTAACCTTTATATGTTGTATTCCAGAATATCCTGTGCGTTCATTGTTCAGCTGGAGTGGGAAGAACAGGAACTTTCATAGTGCTTGATATACTTATTGATAAAATGATGTCTGGTAAGAGATATTCCCGATTCTTGCAAATTTATTTCAGAAAATTAACCGAATTATGTAATGCAGAGCGACTTTTATGTTTAATGAAATTAATAATATTATAATCCAAACTGCCTGGCTGCTTTTGCGATGTTTTATACATTCTGTCATAAAAAATATACATACATGCGAAAAATAAAAATTCAAAGAATTAAATGTTAATTATTAGTGTTTTATTATGTTAATAGAAGATATTATCAGTAGTAGATATGGTTAGAAGTGATTATTCGATGCAATTGTTGTTGTGACGACAATAGGTGACAGGTTAGATCAATTAGGCATTATGAATGGTTTTATAGTAACAGGAAGACATAGTTCGACTATCATTGACAAAATTAAACTCTCATAAATACCGAAACTATGAATTAGATGGATCTTTGGTTTCCGAGTTAAATTTAATGATGAATGCTGGGGACACTATAAGTTTTAAGAAACTCTGGAAAGACTCCTGTAATTTCTCGTTGTGGATAAAAAGTTACATTAGCAACATAGCTGTTCATAGAAACTGGCAGATTAAAAGATTTGTGCAAATTTAGGCATTGGTTTTTGAAAGCGAGCCAGCCAGCCTTATACAAAATGATCACAATCAACACAAAATGATAATTTACTCATCACCATTTTTCATATCATGCGTATTTGTTATTGTTTAGTCTTGTCTGTGTGTCCTTGTCTTGTAAAATGTACTATATTAGCCTTATCCATCACGGCAACGAAACTTATATTTATTCTCCAAATCCTCCGAATCCTGGAGATTTGCTTTATTGGAACAATGACGCATTAATGTTTTAAAAGCAACGCAAAGTACTTCTAAAACACTGTACTTATCAATATACAATATTACTTTTATGATTTTCTAAAAAGTTTTAGTGTGACTCTTAAATTATATCCGATAGTAACGTTAGGACCAGGGTCTTGCGTTTTGAGTAACTGTTTGGTACAAAAATATATTCGTACAACCACGTGCCCGAGTATCCCACGGAGTGACAGATGGTGGACATGGTACTAAAGATGTCAGCTGGAACGGGTGGTGTTGCGGGGAAGGGTAACTGAGACTGCCGTAACCCGAAGTTGTCAGACTATAGTAGCAATATACTCATCGTATATGTTCACTTTATATTTATATGTTAAATGTATGATTTCTTACGAATTTGTTATGTTTTTGAAAGTGATCACCCGCTCTCAGGTTGTGGCTCAATATTT
The DNA here is from genome assembly GCF_905404315.1 of Leptidea sinapis. NCBI lineage: Eukaryota > Metazoa > Arthropoda > Insecta > Lepidoptera > Pieridae > Leptidea > Leptidea sinapis. Next base: position 6,080,171 of record NC_066312.1, on the reverse strand, counting down.
TGAAGCCACAACCTGAGAGTTGACGAAAACATACATGATTGTATCAACGATACGTCACTTGAACGGTTCGCTCAGTTGGAAAGAGCGATGGCACGAAACGCGAGAGGTAGAGGGTTCGAGTCCCGCGTTGTTCATAAAATTTTGTTTTTAGTTTTATTTGTGTATGATTTGTTCACTAAGAATTGCATTATCAATTGTACCAATTAAACCAATTGTTGCAGGATTAAATTGTGAAATCGACGTACATAAAACCGTAAAACTTGTTCGAGCTCAAAGGCCTGGGATGGTGCAGAATAAAATACAATATCGATTCATATACTTAGCATTACAGCATTACAGTGATATTGATACGAATAAATTGAAAATACGTAAAAAGGTAAGTCATAAGGCTACGTGCCTTAAGTGCAACCTTTTTTTCTTCCGTGCAGATGTTATATCGAAGATATCGACGTTAACAATACTGTAGTTTTTTATCTAATTGCCCTTTCCCCTTAAATCCTGTAGTACATAAATGAAATGGCGAGTTATTAAGTGTGCGTTCTTTGCTAAGATTTCTGAATCGTATAAAGGATATTTATTACGAATATTATAACTTACATATCATTAAAATTTATCGATTGTATTTTATTTGTTCAATTGGCTGAAGGTTTTTGAATTGATGAATGAATTGGCTTGAGGTTTTTCTGAAATGGGAATGTTTAAGAACATTGCCAACGAGGCACAGAAGTAATATTTACTTATTAAATGTCTTGACTGACTTGAATGCGTTGACTATTACTAATGTATTAGATTGAAAAGGTTTTTATACAATAACCACTCGAATATATTCAAATGACACAAATTAGATTTGACGTTTAAAATTATCTAATGATTGCGTTGGGAATAGAAGCTGCTAACTGTTGCTCTGCTATTGCACTTGTTCTTTATTATTGTTTGAAAAAAAAACTACACGATTTAAATAATTATAGATTCTTTTTTGAAATATACCTCTTTGCCCACTACATGCACAATAGTACGAGGGATGTGACGTGAAGAGTTTAGTTAGTTTTACTTAGTTGAAGTTTACCAGTGGGAGGCTCCTTTGCACAGGATGCCGGTTATAGGTAATACACAACGGCCCCTATTTTTGCCGTGAAGCAGTAATGTGTAAGCATTACTGGTTCGATCTGAGGGGCGCCGTAGCTAGTAAAATCACTGGGCAAATGAGATTAAACATCTGCTTGTATTGTAGTGCCGCTCAGAATTTTTGTATTTTAATAATCCTGAGTGGCACTACATTGTAATGGGCAGGGCGTATCTATACCATCAGCTGTTCAGCCATCTGCATACCAGCCAGCTGGCCAGCCAGCCAGCTGTATACCATCAGAATGTTCTGCACATCTCGTCCCTCATTTTCATAAAAAAAATCTTTTTAAAATCCATAAGAGATTCAAGTACGGGGTACGTTTTAAGGCTTTAGCGATATCCGGTGCTCGCGATATCTCCAATAATACACCTGTGAGTAAACATATATTTTTTTTTAGGTATATACGTCAGAAGCATAAAACAATAGAGGACAAAAAGGGAATGAAGCTATGGCGAGTGTGTTTAAGTACCTGAAATGCAATTTATCAATATTTAAATATTTTGAGTGTAAAGTTTGTCCTTCAAATATCCCTTATAAAGGAACGTATTTCTCAAATTTCATAATATAACCGATCGCATAACTTGTTTTTCTATTTACTATTATGACTTATATAAAATTTTTGTAATAAGTATTAAAGTGTTCAATATAATCATAACTTTAATATTAATGGTGTTCAATTTTATACTAACCGATATTTTTTATTAATTTAATAAAAATCCAATTGTCGTTCTGAATAAGTATTAAGTGATTATAAATATAAGAATTCTAAATAAAATACTTGTACTGATACTCAAAAACATTTTTTATTAAATTGTAAACAAGACCATTTGATTGTTCACGTTTTAACGTGAACAATATAATATGCGTATTAAGTATAAAGGTACATTAAAAAGTTTTGAAAACCGTAATGATACCACACTTAATGTCACAATAATTTAAATAATGTTATTTAACAATGCATATAATATTATTGCAACTGTATAATATAAATATGGAGGCAATAGAAGTGATATAGCTGCGTTGAGAGTGTTACCTCACAGGAGACTGACGTACAAGGAGACAAGTGTGCGTATGTTTGTCTTTAAGCACACTTTTGCCATTCCGCTATCAGACTGCGAATGATATGTTATATGTGTATACTAATGAAAATCTTACATTTCATTGCTAGGTCTATTACTTAACTCTATTTCTTTTATAAAAGTTTATGCGTTCATTTCTCAGTATTAGATCCTTAGTTTACGTATTAGCGATATTATATCGCTAATACGAATTAACGCGCACCATTGCTGTACAAATAACTCAATATTCGGAGTGTTGTAAACATACGTTGCAATGTATATAACATTTTGTATTCCCTTGTATTATTTTCTATATTATACTACCCGGTTACATTATCTCAGGACCTGACGTCGATGACGTCACATTGTCGCTTTGTTTCGGTGTTTAAAACAAGCAACAACTAAATAATAACCTAATATTGATATTAATAAATAAATTACGATTTATTTTTTCTGTATTATTGGTCGTAAAGGTGTTGTGTTGTGGTGTTAATTACTATTATTATAATTATGAAAAATCAATGAAAGCGTCTAGGCTAAGCACAAAGAGAATTTATTTTTCTGATAGAACTATTATAGCGACACAGATCAACAGAAACTACAGTACTATTAACAACAAAAGTCGAAACGTAACGATGAAAACTTCTAAAACAAAGCAGCGATAGCCGAAAATATCATGACATGTACCTAACGGTAGTGAAAATGCAAACTGTACTGACTGAGCGCGAAGGGGTGTCAGGAAAACGGAAGAGGGCATTACATTCCAGCGAGGACCAGAGATTGTGGCTGTGATTATGATCGCAACTTAAGGCGACACTAAATGCCAGCGACCTTTAGCGATATGAGTTCAAGGCTGCCAGCCCGCCATCTATGTAACAAAGCCAATATTTTCAAAATTCTTGCGTGGAAAACATTTTATATGCTTACAATCCTCGTTATTCACTACTAATCTGAATAAATGAACCTACACAAAAAAGTACTTTTCTGAGAGAAGTACTAAAAAATGAGTCACGCCATGCCAAAAAACTTGTTTAACTTCAAAGAAATGTGATAGTTCAAAAAGGCTCGACAGTGTTAACTATAACCAACAGCAAGCATTAGCAAAGTACAAATAAGACTAAAGGATATGTGTAACAGGATTAAGTAGTGTTCATAACTCGAAATGCTATACTTTCACCACAAAACTTGTCTAAAAACACCATGTTTGCGTGTTTTCTGCTTACTCTTCGCCTTAACGTGGTGCTTTATTAGGTGTTTGGCGGGCTGATTTTGTAAAACGTAACAGTAGCAGTGCGACAGCAACCACTACGCGATTGGTCGCAAAATATCACTAGAATTCGTATTACGCAAGCCGATCGCACGTCTATTGCTCACCTGTCGCAGAATGCACTTTTCTAAGATTTCACCCATATATACTAGCGCCACTCGCGATAGGACAACAATAAATTAAACCATAATAATCAGTTAAAACCACTGATCTGTATAAATACCACTGGACAGGCTGTTCCATATGTTTGACAGCAATTTTTTGTGCATATTTGAAGCGCCACTTGCGAGCGTCCAGAGAACTAATTTTGACGTATAATACAAATGGCTTCCAAGGAACGTACAATACTCTGAAGTATTTTTGCATTATGAATTAATATCATTCATTTTCCGTGTTATTTATACTTCAAGAATTAACGTAATAATGAATACAATTTATTTTTGTAAATAGTTTCCCACCGTCTATCGATACTTGCTGAGGTTGTCATCACTAGTTTTATTACCACAGACTCTCGCTACATCACCAACAGCGCCAAAATGACGAATATTAAACCGTGGCGAGCTCACGGTAACTTTAAGAACGCTTCTGCACTACGTCCGATCAGAGTCCGATCCGAACCCGTGAAAATACGGTCTGGAGTGGTCGTAGAACTATTTCTATTGTAGTTTACGCAATCGATCCGACTTCCGTCATCCGGTTTCTTTTCGTCTACCGATGATCTCCATTCTGGAGAAGATTATTGACGGACCTATGTAGCCCTATTATTTCTATGAACGCTCGCGCACTGCGTCCAAACCGAATCCGGGATTCCGAGCTGCGTTCGAGCAGAGAGGCAGCGGGGTGATGCGTTGTGTGGCTGCGGAGTGCAGCTATCTTAATCGTAAATGTTTGAAATAAACCCTGTTTATGGGACAATTCTACAGAAGATTGCAAAAACACAATATTTACTAGGAATGCATGGATTGAAATATGCAAGTTCTTTGAGCCTGGTTTTAATATGTTCGAGGACAAGAGACTGAAACAAATAAAACTGAAACAAATAAGTTAATCAGATATGTATTTATAATTAGTACCAATTACTTTATTAAAAAGTATTTTAGTTTAATCGTTATATTTAAGACATTTGCCAAGTGGTCCATGAGGGCTTATAACATATTTAGCAAATTAGGTTCTAATTTTATATACTGCACTATCAGCTGGATCATTATTTAGAGCTAGATATTGAAAACGACATCAATATCGACAGGCATGTATATTATGAATATGCCTGTATATACAACGTGAATCAAAAAGGGTATAAACAACATCCCTTCAATGCTACGTTATATAAGTCATATGCAATAGTATTGTGATGTTTAAATTTGAATAAATAAAATAAATAAGAATAAAAAAAGCCCCTACAAAATAAAAATATTATTTTTCAATTTCTTTTCTCGGACAACCCTAACTTTTAAAGAGACCGCCATTTAATATGGGCGGAGTCGTTGTTTGTAAACAAAATTAGGTAACCTACCTACGGACTTAAACATTAGGTATTCGATAATAATAGTACATACCAATCTTGCTGCGCAGCTTTTTAACACTCCTTGAGTTTCACAATAAATACACAGATAACACCACATCACGTCATGTTAATTATGTTTTAGGTAGTTAGGTACCTAAGTAGATACCTAGTTATTTCATCACATCACATTCAAAACAGCCCAGGTACATCACACATGATACAGTTATAAGGAGTACGTAGGTTTTGCAGCAACACCACTAAAGGAAGGGTTCAATCATGCACCAATCTTCGGAAACAGGCGTATGAGGGAAGCCTCCTATTCCGGTACCGGCGGTGGTACAATTCGCGAGCTGCGACCAGATTGTTATTTGTCACCGCACCAACACACAATATCATGTCGTAATATTTATTGTTCCCATAATCTGCCATGATTATCATACGAAAATACTGCAATCCAAAAAGTCCAACGCGACGATCTAACAAACATGAATGTCGGAACATAACTAAAGTACAAAAATTATTAAATAAAATGTCCATTGAATTTGGTATTATGATTAAGGGGTATGCACACTCGCCGAAATAACACGCGGCTTGTATTTTTTATGGAAAGGGAAGACAAACGAACGTACGGGTCACCTGGTGTTAAGTGATCACCGCCGCTCACATTCTCTTGCAACACCAGAGGAATCACAGGAGCGTTGCCGGCCTTTAAGGAAGGTGTATGCGCTTTTATTGGAGGTACCCATGTCGTATCATCCCGGAAACACCGCACAAGGAAGTTCATTCATGAGAAAGCTCCTTGAAAACCGCACTGTGGAGGACCGAATTCGGCGGCAGGAATCAGGTGAAACAGCTCGTCGGAACACTCCCCATGATAAATGCGGTAGAAGACACACAATGAGGCGATGTCTCTACGCAACGCCAAGTGATCCTGCCGTTCACAGAGCACTGGGTCCCCGATAATTCGAGCTGCTCTGCGTTGCGCGCGGTAAAATGGATCGAGCTTACTGGGGTGCGCCAGACCAGAGATGATAGCCTATTTGGCTTTGCTCTCCAGATGGCCTCGAAATGACAATCACTCAAGATTTCGAGACCCAGTATTCCGATACTAGGCGAGGATGTAAAGGAAGTGTTGTCAAAGGGCGGTGATACGACAAATGGGGTTTTATTAGTGGTATACGCGCAAACTTGAGTCTTCTGGGAGTTAAATTGGACAAGGTTCATATTTACCCACTTAATTGGGGCAAGCCTCCACATTTCTAAACTCTGGGCTGCGACTCAGAAATTTCTTACTAAAACCCCATTGCTTTGCAAATGCCCACCTATCATATAATAGATAGGTAGGAATGAAATACCTACCTATCTATTATTAATACGAGAATGGTCAAAGACATCCATTTTGACTAAAGTTATCCGTGAAGAACAATTTCTTAATAGGAGCCTATTAGAACTATCTTTATTGGATAATACATTTTTTTGTGTTAAGAAGGGACAAGACGAGCTGGACATTCAGCGAATGGTAATTGATACGCCCTGCCCATTACAATGCAGTGCCGATCAAGAGTTAAGGAAAACCCAAAAACGCGTGCTGAACTACAATTGCACTCGTCACCTTGAGACATCAATCATTCAAATAATGCTACATTAAAGTGCTTAGGTAATAACTTATCAAAAATGAGAACTCATTTAATTTCCAACACAACAAAAATATCTTGAATTAAAAATGGTCCGGTGTGTAGGTTCCTTTACAATCGGCAATCCCCTTTGATTTTACAAACACATAAACATTCTCCAATCACAGAGCAGTAAATATTTGAATCATGATATTCACATTCACACAATTCAAAGAGCAAAAATGCCGATAGGCCGAATTTTTTAACCTAAAAATATGCATTACAGAGTTTCATAATTGGATAAGAATTACCTATCTTTATTGGTAATTAAAGTAAATACAAATTTAGAATGATTTTCAATGTCAGCTAAACAAGATGCACATACAAAATAACTTCGTCTTCATGGCAAAATGAGATTATAATTTTCCTCCCAGGTGCAATGAGCAGTAGGCATTTTACTATTATCTGATATTATGTCACATTACGTTATTCATCTGTTTTAGGTCAGAGTTCAGAAAAACAGCTGATAAGGGTTGCGGGATGCATAGATTTTGCGAAAACTGTGGACTTTAAATATTGTATTTAAATATAACGCTAATTCATTTCTGACTTCACATAGTCATTAGAGATGACCTAAGGAATGTCGGGTTCAAAGCATAGTATACCCTTTTTGATTCACGTTGTATAGATATGTCTATAGGTCTGTATCCGTCTCGTTCACGAACTTGTATCTTGTCGCGAAATATTATCTTTTTTGTGATGTATAATAAAATCGAAAGTAGACACATTCATACGGTAGTAGGTAATTATAAAATTACCTGTCGTATTGACATAACAATGTATGGTGATTGAAAAAATCTCTTTTTCTACGTCAGCCCACCAAGAGAGTGCACCCTGCACCCAAAACCAGACTTCATTAATTCATCTGCGTCTTCGTATGTAGAATAGCATTACCAGAAGTTGACGCCAATTGTAAGTACTCATAGCCAACGTAAAATGTAAAAGCGGCCCCTGAATTGCTTGGAATTGGATCAGAGATCGGAGAAGTGCTTAAGCAATTTCCGAATTCGGTCCGAGGTAGGGATGGGACTCTGATGGGACGTAGTCCAAAAGCGCTATAAGCGTTTGTTTCATTCTCATCGGTTCGATAATAAATAAAATGGAATTTTAGCCGCTCGGCGTAAATCGACCTTCTAAATGGCAATTCGACTAGGTTGCAAGTGGCTAAAGCCACAAGTCCCAAAGTTGGATAGCACCTGACTTTAGCCGCGCGGCGACTCGCCGCATGCGACTGGTGACTAAAATCGACCGTGTAAACCGATCATTACGTACATTTACACACGATCAAAGTCGAGCACGCTAGTGTTCATTGATTTATTAATCAAACGTGGAATTATATCGAATACGAGTTTTATTTATATGCTCATTTGTTACTATTACTGATATAAAGGAACAGGGAGATACAGATAGAATAAAAACAGTTTGATTTTAACTTGATGTGTATATAATATTCATTACATCCATTTAAAACATTTTAAGCTTTAATTAACATAATACAAAGATGAATTCAAAAGTACAATAATATAGAAACAGAAACAACAATTAAACAACAAAGCTTATAAGCTAAATTAATCGTAATTCACATTGATATCATAGTCTAGTTACGAAAATTGTAAAATATATTCCCATATAAATAAATAGATACTTAGTTTGGCACGCCGTTATTTATTTATAATATTCAAAGAAGGCAGTTAATATTAAATATTAAAAAGTCGTTGATTCCATTGTGGATATCAGGTTTATTATAGCAAGCTTATGGCAATATTTAGCAATAATTTAAAAATTAATATAAGAATGTAATATATATATATATATATATATATATTGGTGTATTAAGTACGTGATAAAGCATTGTGATGCAAGACTTATAAAGGTAACGAATGATACTGTTTTAAGTACTAAGTGCATAATAAGTAATACACGATGGAAATTCAACACGTGTTATAACATATAATATATGGGGCGTAATTAATCACAATTTCAATTTATTATTAAAATAAGTTAATGATTATCATAATTATGTAAAAATAATTAGATATAAGTACTAATAAAGAGTGCTTGTAACATTGTTTATACATCTCGGTGGGAAAAAATAAAAAAATATAACTGTAGGTATTGTTTGGTGTAAATCATTGTGCACTATTAAGGTATAATCAAATGATCGGACTTGTTACGGCCGTACCATCGGACAAGGTCCGGTTACCGTCTATACCGTACCAATTGGTGCGAGGGTCACACCCACGCCTATCGGACCGTCCGATGGTCCGGTCATACCAAATCCGACCGTGTGTTATGGCTATTATAAGAACACATTTAGACATTATAAAAACAAATAGAATAGTAAAAAATTAGCATAAAACATTGCATAGATATTTAAAAATGTGATTTCACTATGGCAACCAAGATTTTTATACTATAACTTGTTTTCTTGATCTCTTACGCACTAAGCAGTATTATTTCAAGTGCCACTACCGTGCGTAATATTCATCTTAATATAATATAATATTAAAGAATAATCACGAAACATACATATTAATAAGAGGCACTAATAAAATAATACAATTATTAGCTTAAAAGCACCAAAATTTGCTAACGAACCTTGTAATAAACTTTACATATAAAAACAATGAACACAATTCAGTGACGTGCCTTAAATAAATCGAATAAACATATTGTTTAATATAATAATTAGTACTAGGTGCATGTTTTGTGCTTATTAATAATAGTGACTGAGAATGGACACACTAAAAGCATCTGCTTGGGCTATTGTTTGATCTGTTTTCACCATCGAATCGGTTTTGGCAACTTTTATTCATTTACGGCCGTTTTCAATAACCTATCTAACCTTACTTTAACTAACGGATACATTGCAGTCACCGTTTAAAGACAAGATCTTATTTATCCATAGTTACATCAAATCAAATTTTTTTATTGCAAGTCACATTTTACAATAGGGTGGTTACATTAAATGGGTTGATAATATGTCACGCCCTGCAAGGGCACAGCAGCATAGTTATGTTCAATATAGTTATAGTTCAATGCTATCTGTCAATAGGTTATTTGAAATGTTAGTAAGCGTAAAAGTATAGATTTGTCTACCTTTAGTAAGTTAAACTAAGGATAGATAGGTTATTGAAAACGGCCGATAATTACTTTTTAACAAAACCATAGAGTTGGGAGTTGTGATCAATGGAATAAGAAAAAGTGGACATTACAATGGCACTAAGCAAAGGCTGTTAAATTGCATGAAGTCGATTGACAATCTACCTTAAAATTATAATATCACGGCTTTGACAATACACCTACGGCATATTATGCATTCGAAAACGTCCCAATTGGGAGGCAAGGCGCGTACAAACAACATAGAAAAGACTGGAGATCCTTTCTAAGTGCATAATATTGAGCAGTGAAGTCTGTGTGTCAAATTTTGTATTTTGTAATTATAACTATGTAAGGAAAAATCTTTATTTTTGAACTATATGGCACTGTTATTTGTATGTAGATCAATCTAAAAGAGCCAATTGTAAGCTGATTGCTTTTAGTATATATATCCCCAGTAAATGCTAAAAAGCGCAAACCTTTTTACATATATTTTATATACATAATGATTACAATGACATCGTAATATTATACTATCTAATGCATATATATATATTGATTCTAAAAATAGGATTACATAGACACAAACAACTTTTTTATTATCAAGAACTATGTTAATGTGTAGGAGTGATATTTATTTTGATAAATTAGTTTTATCTTAAGATATTAATAAGTTTGGGAAAGATCACAGTAATTTAATAAATTGCATAGACTAAGAAAAAACAAGACGGATAATTGACTCAAGAAAGATAGGCAAGTGGTAGGAAGTCAACCGCCTAGTAAGAGGTCCTGAATTACAATAAAATAAAATATTATTTTGCCTCAGTTCAATTGATTTAAAAACTGCGGCTAAGGTTTCATCGTGTTCACTTTTATTAGTCTAAGTTTCAAATAATGATTTAAACTTAATTCGAAATAACTGTTGTTCATCTAAAACATTTACTGTCTCAAATGTTTGCTCAAATCTTTCTGGTAACAGAAAAAAACATATAGAAACATTCATGAATACAAACTTGTATTTGTTTCAATTGGAAATTGTGATATGAATAAAATATGGCAGGTTTATTATTTAATTTACCGAATTGCAAATTTCAGAACCGATTGTCCTGTGTCGAGTGTACTAGATTGTTAATATTCAGGTGTAAAATGGCACTCATAGAATCGCGTCCAAGGCTAGGAAACCAAAAAGAAATCAAAGCGGACGAAATTTATGTTGAGAATTTTATGTCCAGTTTTTGTTCACTATCTTCGGTTTTATAACGGTTTTCGGTTACTTAAGTTCAGAATAAATTTTTCTTTAAATAAAAAATCTTCATCATCGATTCGTTCAATAGAGAAAGTTTTAATTTATTGATACTTAATTGATGTTTAACCGGTTAATTAAGGTTAATAAAACACTCGCTAAGGTTTTCCAAGCTTTGGTTTTGCATATGAGTAAGTATATATATCTATCCACCAGGAGGTAATAAATTACCATACAGTGTAATTTTCTCGTCTAATAATTCATTGAATGTTCATCCGACCTTAGAAAAGAGAAGAAGTTGTTGCTTTATCAATGGTACCCAAATAACATAGGATACGCGTTCCTTTGATACGATTTGGGAATTTAGTTTATTGTTGGTTGTTGTGCTTAACTATGGTTTAAGCCAGGTTTGTCAAGATAGGATGGCTACGCCGGTAACCTATATACTTTATACAGATGGTAATGCAATCATCAGACACTCTCAATTGATCAAGTGATAAAAAAACACAATGATAAATCGACTTTCATTATACCAGTGTATACACAAACAAAATATGTTAGAGAGAACATTTCTAATGGGTACAGCAAGATAGAAAAAAATGTGAGTGTTCTTATGTATGCACACAAGAAGTTATACTTCTTTGGCCTAACGAAGCAAAAATTATTAAAATGATTTATTCCTCGTGCTATTCTACGTTTTTAGAAAGAACAATTGTGTGAAAATCTTGCAAAGATGGCTTTGACAATTTATTATTAAATAATGACTACGGCTGCATGAAGACCCTTTGCCTGTCCTAATAATGGACGAAGAAACAAAAAAAGAAACGAATGACGCAAACGTCAGAAAATTTTAAGAACCATATTCAACCTGTTACGTGTGTGACAGTTTATTATTTTTTCATAATGCGCCTAAAGAAGTATAACTTCAAAAGTGTATCTATTCTTATTGTTAACGATATTGATTGTCATAAAGAGTCAGCCAGTCTTGGCATTAATGGACACATAGAAAAATCAAAATTGGCCACACTGTATTGGGCTGCCAGCTCTCATCACATCATATCAAACACATAATACTATTTTTATCGATGTTGCATAATTAGATTCATTACAATGTTTTTTAAATTGATATTATTACGAATATAAAATAACTAATTACATATTATATAATTCTCATTAAATAAATATAATTTTACGCATGATAGATATAATAATAGTGTTTGGTGAAGTTCAATTCTTATGCATTTCATAGGTAACCTTCTTATCACAGATAATAACAATTAATTCATAAAAACGCCCAAAAGATAGAAATAAATACTCTGATACCAAATAAGAAAAATAAATATCCAATAAAAATACTTAGTAAGGATTGCCGGACACGTACAAGGTATTTACAATAAATATATAATATTATTATGTATAAGTACTGATTCTTGTAACAAATTTAGCTACCCCCAAAAATATTTAATAGTTTTTGATGATGATAATAGTTTACATTTCTTCGTTGTGAATGAAACTCATACTTAAAAAAAGAAATACAATACAATTTATCAAAATTCCCAAGGATTTGTTTCCATAACCAAAGCAAAATTCAAATTTTCGCAAATCTATGTACTTAGCATTGCGTTAGCATAGATGTGTTTAAAAAAAGCCATTATAAATGAAAATATATATTTGATTATTTTTTTTAAGATTATTACCAGCTGATATTTATATACCTACAATCTAAATCCTAAAATGGCCATTGCAGGTTGTTTATTGTTTTCATCAATTTTCCCCATTTTTGAGTCTCTATGTACTCCTTTTAGCCATCTGTGTAACGTATTTGGTATCACCTTTTCAAACCATCTATGTACTGCCTTATGAACGTGGCAATTTTTTATATTATTTGGATTTTCAAATTAAGATTGGTATATATACGTATTCAGGGTTGTATGACAAATGGATCATGGAAATAGTTAGAAATTGGATATTTAAGTCGGCAGTTGTTTATTACAATTGATATTTCTTTATTATTATATTCGTTTCGTTTCTTGTAATAATGATAAAATAAAACATATCACAGACCATAGATTGTGGCAAGAGTTAAAATGACCTCAATTTTCTACACCTGTGTTTGGCACAAACTCCGTAATATTTATAAATAGTGAATAATTTAATAATGTAACAATTACATATAATAGTTGTAGAAGATTATAATAATTAACAAGTAATTAAAGTATATAATGATAACATGACATAGAACTAAGATTAATGTAATCATTCAATGCTGTTAATTGTAAGTGAACGTTGTATTATTAAATTATGAAAATATCAAGTGCAACTTTAATGTAAAATTTAGGCCAGATTTTTTTTTATACGAGTATATCTAACAGACAATGGCTACAGATAGGGTCGATATAATACGTATCATATATAGAGAATTACGATTATTCCAACTACTACGTGATATTAAGCGAGATAAAATGTCTAATCGATCTACGACTAACGGTGAGGCATTTGCACTACGATGTGGCAACACACTGTGAATATTTCCCATACTGTGTCTGAGTGTACAAGATTGCGATGCGACGTTAAGGTGCTCCCACACCGAACTGTTTAGAAACCGTATCAAACATTAATCTAATCTATAAGCTTGCTAACAATTAATGTAAGGAATTGTTAGATGTTATCTGTACTCCTACACTGGTGGAAAATATTTACTTACATTTGAAAACGTGACATCAATGAAACTACACGGCACGGAGCATACTAGAATCGTCCCCGCACTGTCCGCATACCCTGCTATCCTGACAATATGTTTACAAACAAAATGATAATAAATTTAGTATTTGGTACAATTTGTTAACTAACAATATTGTTTAGAAATGTTTACTAACATTACCTAACATCAACACATTTAATAACATTGTGATCAAATGTTTGTTAGTAAAGGTTTGAAAATATTTTATAACAGCAGTGTGGGAGCACCATTACTGGCTTGGCGTTTGCATACTTATACGCACTTAAGACATCAATATTCAGAAAATAATTATCTTTTCAATACAGTTGTTAAGTATGGCGTACTTTCAGAGACAATAATTATGATTCGAAAATTAAATCTTTCGCATTGGCATATTTCTTTCACGCGCTCATTACTTTCCGTTACGAGCCTCATTATAACTTTTAGGTTTTAAATTTAGAAGTCAATTTAAAAACTTTTGTAGCAAAGAGTTTTCATACATAGAATAAAATCGAATAGACTATATACGAGATAAAACGAGTGATAGTTGTACGACTTGTTATTGAATTCTCATTTTTTTTAAATTACTTTGACAATAAGATATTTTGTCAGAAATCAAATAGGCTGAGTGCGCGTGCACGATCTCATCATCTAGTTTCGTTTGAAAAAAAACCCGTTGGGAAGACGCGCCATGTTGAAATAAGAATACTTATTTAATTCTTTGATTTGTTTTTTACTATTTCGCACAACTGTATTGAAAAAAGTAGTGTAATACACGGGTGTGTAGGTTATTGCAAACGAGCTGTCATTAACAAGCCCGTCCGAAAGCGAGGGTTTATAATATCAAGAATAATCTCCACCTATCTTAGTTTCCTCGTATTTTGTACGCGATTAAAATATCAACGCATTGAGCTACGTTGGGGATTATTTTTGATGCATTGCCACTGCAGCGTTAGTGCCTCGCAATACATATGGGTTAACATCAATATACGGTGAATTAACATTAATTGTTTTTTTTTTTTTTGCATTTTTTGGTTATATCTTTTAATATTACTATTATAATCATTTTCCGTTGTGCTAGCCAAGTCAGTTTAATGTATGGATGGGATGAAGCGAGGCATAATATTAATAGGTCATAGCTTAATTGATAATACTGATCTAATTAATACAATTGTAGATATTGTGATGATTCTGACGAAGGAAGTGCTCCGTGATAAATAACATATAAGTAATTAAAACTATTATAGTTCAGACTGATATATCAAAACTTTTGGCGCGTGGTCACAGTATGTCAGTCTCATAAACCTTATTAGTCGTCGCTACTGAATCGCAGACCTTCATTTGAGTAACACTCATTTCTGATGCCATTTCACTCCTCTTCCTTTCACTATCTGCCGCTAGGTGAGTCATGCTACCTGAAATATTCGCTGGAGCTAAGTTCAGGTTCATTTTAGTTAGAAGATTTGACTCGCTGCCTGTTTTCTTCAAGTCAGGTTGAGCACAAAACGGCAGCGTGGGCCCACTCCTTTGAATCATTTGCAACCTCGCATATTGCTCCTGTAACGCCTTTTGCTTCTTGAGGAGTTCAAGATGGCGATGTTCGAGAAGAGCCTGGCGTGACGCAGCCTGTTCATCGTTTGGATCAGAAGGATCATTGCGGGGAGGTGACGAAGGTGAAGTAGGTGATGCAAGGGGAGATCGCGACGTTGTTCTTGGTGGGGGCGGTGGTGGGGCTCGACGCGCGGCTAATGCTAGCAGTTCTGGGTGTCTTTCTGGAACTGGTGGCTTAGGTGGGTGCTGGCCTCTCGCACGTACTGGTGGGGATGCGTCGGTATCGCTCCCACTAGGATATGAATGTAGCCTCCTCAAAGGACCTTCGCCGCGACCGTTGCGTTCGGAGGGTTTGGTGAATGTTTGCAGCTCATCTAGTAACGCATCGAGTGCGTTCTCTGGCCGCATGTCCGCTGTTGCTCCCCGGGGCGTACAGACTCGCCCGGCGCCGGTTGCCTACACACCACATTTAATAATTTAGTAACTATTTAGTGACTCATGAGCTAACGCAACTGCAGTTACTAATGTCCAACATACTTGGTACAATATTAATTTTAGTTTAAATAAAAATTTTTAATTTTTATTTTTTCTACAGTAACTGAAATTGCGTCTTTCTAACATTTAACACTGATTTACATAAACATTTATAACAATCATTCAAAAATAGAAAATCCATTAAGAACACTCAGTATTCACAGTTATGTATAGAAAGTTCTAAATGTCTTAATGGCCACCACAATCATACAAAGAGAAAAAAATAATAACATAATGCGTATGCCGATTATCCAAGAACAAGGTTTCTGATAAATCTAATAGATGTCAAAAAGCTTATTCTAAGACAGAAGGAAATAAAAGTAAAAGTGAGCTTTTGAGTTGAGATAGACGATGTAGCGGTAATTTTTGGATCGGTGATATGGGTGAAGTATATATCGGATTAATTGTGAATCAAGAAGTAATTACTTTTCAAATCTGTGATATAAAAAAGGAAAGTTTTTAAAAAGGACCTTTCACTCTTAACAATTGTGACGATTTTGCCATTAGTCAAAATTTTAAATAGGTGTAAATATACTGTCGATAGAAATCACACAATACTACTGTTACCAAGCCGGTTCAATAAATTACTGTGTTGAGATACATTTTAAAAATATAAAGCTTGTGAAAAGTTAACTACTTATTTTAATCAATAAGATAATTAATTACATACTGTATAAATTTTAAGCGAGATATATCATGTATTTAAGAAAAATTTATTACCTGTGCTCCAGATGCGGGTACTTGGATATCACTTAGCAATGTTTTAGATAACAGATAGTAAGGAATTACAGTGCAAGTGTGAACTAGGTTAATTGAAGGTGAAGAAAGGAAAGTAGCTTGCTAGCGAGCAGATTATAATAGAACTTATAAACTTGTGAATTAGGTGAAGTATATTGTGGTTTACAGAGTAATGACAACACCAATTAATTAGCTTGACGTGCTATCTCATAAGTTGGAAATAAAGTGTGGAGTGGAAGGGTTGCGAGAGAAGATCTTTCTAGATATCAGTGTTTTAGAATCTGCTGCTGGTATTGTACTCGAGCTGCAACAAAAACAGAAATGCCAAGATGCACAAACTATCACAAAGCTAGCCATCTATAAAGATTCATGCGTGTTTGAAATTATAAAAGTATCAAAACGAATTTTTATAACTAATGTGTAAAAAAGATTAGCGAGAAAATTTCAACACAAATGTCACATTCATTTTGTGCCCAAAACCTAAAGCTGCCGGCCAACGAAAAAAACATTTTGTAACTATTAAGATTATTGTGCTTATCATCATCCCAGAAAATGTTCAAAATAAAAGTAATACGTTATTCAAAAGAATTGTTAAAAAACGTTTGTGTGGTAAAGGTGACCTTTTTAATGATACCACAGATTGGGAATGGAGCGACCGCCCTCAGGATATTAAATAATAAGTTATGATATTATTATCATTGTAAAATATTATTTTATAAACATATTTTTTTGATAATACAAAAAAGCACGCTAAGTATGTCGCGCCCAGGTGGTAGTTTTTGAATTTCAATAAGTGAAATCACATTCTATTTTGAATAAAAATATTTGAATTTGTTTGTTTGTTTAAAATCAATCAAAACCTTTTTTTTAAAAGTAATCGTCTGTTTTATTTTTTACTTGAGCTGAACAAAACACGTCAGTATTTCTGACATATTGATGTCAAGTGTCAGTGCAATCGGAAAAAATGTAATCTCCGAATGAGATTACAATAATATTTATACTTTTTCTTTGAAAAATGTGTGAAAATATATGGTTGTATATCTTCATTACCTATTAGCACATACAATATTAACTTATGTATATGGTGTCCTATTATGAATTGATCAGGTCAATGTGGCCAATTATTTGGTACCTATTTATTATTTACTGGCCGGCACTTTTGGTATTGGGCCCAAGTTAGTATGAAATATGAATGGTCTCCTTAACAAGTAATGTTGTTTGTAAACAAATTATAAATAGGCTTCTAATGACTTAAAATTCAATCTTACATTATTATGACCACCACAATTTGAACAAAATGAAATTTTGTTCCATCAACTGCTTGTATAGAATATTGAGTAGTTCTTTTGTATGGAATAAAAAAAAACAACTCGCCGCCACCAATGTCTAAGTAAAAATTAAAAAAGTAAAGTAACAAGGTGCCAGAAGTTACATAGGTAATAAAAGAATGGCAAAAATTATTGTACTTGCATGCAGTACTTACTCGTATTCTATAATATATTGTAAGGTCAGTCTTTTATCAACAATCATTTATATCGCACTCACTGGGTCAAAGGAGATACTTCTGCTCGCAGATTTTACTTCTAAGTAATATTTTAAACCACTCATAACTTATTTACTTTTACATAAACATCTATTGGTAAATCATTATCTACATAAAAAAAAATTGAAGTTATTTGTGATTTTTTATAAAATTAACGATGTTAAAACTATGAATATACTAACCCCCTTATTCATAATAGTCTGCTAACTTAAAGCATTGCTAATTCTCACTCTGTCTTCTTCTATTGACCTAAGTCAGAATGAGAAAAAAAACTCCTTAGCGGCTGTTTAAAGTTAGCGGACCATTATGAATAAGGGGGTTATTTTTTATCTATTCAGTAGATTAAATTAAAATACGATCTATGTAGCTCCTCGTGAAACATAGTGCGAAGTAGGGGTGACATATGCTTGGTAGTCCGTGAAAAAAAAATTGGTTGAAAACGGAACTGTGGGTAGAACAGCAATTAGCAAAATATTTGATAAATTGCGTAATTAAAACTAGAGAGCAATTTGTAATTGATTTTTGTTCTTAATTTTTCACAATAATTGTTGATAAAGACTATTAAGAAATTTTATAATAACTAATTATGTAAGCACAAAAAGTTCATTTTTATAATTGAAAATTTTTTTCATAATAAGAACTTTAACAGAACAACTATTTGTTCATTTGCAAAATGTAATAGTCAGTTAAAAAATGCTATTTTATGCTTACTCTTTATCCACTTATGCCTAATTTTTCTGTATGGAGACTTTGGCTATTCTTAATGATTCAATTAAGACATGTATTTATATTTTGGAATTTTCATTTACAGTAAGATATTTTGAGTTAGAAATACAAGGAATTCAATTGCTGGACTCTGCTGCTTCTTATCGTAGATTTTTTATAATATAATGACACAAGTTAAAATTGGGGAAGTGCCTATAGTTGCAAAAAAAGATGAAATTATAGTGTAGATATATGCTATCTGTCTAACTTGTATTCGTTTACTAGTAACTTAGTAAGTACTATTAACTATATATGATACGTAAAGAAATCTTATGATTTTTCATGTGCTGAAGGTTACCCTTCAGGTAAAGCCACAAATCTTCTATTTCAAAAAAAAAACAAATACTTCATGGAAACAATTTACATCACAAAAATATCAAAATTTTAGAACAGTTTTTAAAAAAACTTTGTTTATTAGAAATACTACATAATTATATAAAACATATTTTTTTCATCCCCACTACAAGCTAAGCAGAAGCATCTATGCAATTAATCAACACTTTTTTTTTTTCACATATTTAGTATTTTTTTTTTGTAAGTATAGAAAAATTCACATATTCCAGTTTTTCTTTCAGCAGATTCTAGACAATATCTTTAAAATAATCCGCCTATTTATAAATAAGTTACCTAAAAATGTTTGAGGGTAATTTTAAAATAAAAACGCTTGAGAAACGAGGATTCACTAATGTGATATATTATTTAAATAGTGTTTATGACTTACTTACTGACTTTAGAACCAAAATATTAATTTAAGAACAGTAATAAAAACTGTCCAAAACTGAACTATAAGTACGTACATACTTATATATAAGACATATATGTCTTTTGTTGGTCTATGTATAGGTATATGCTTTTACAACATATTCCCAGTAAATGTACAAAACAAATTAGTTAAGAAATTTAAAAGAATTTTTAAAAGTCGTTTATGTGGTAAAGGTTAATATTGCATAAATGACCCGTTCCTTATTATACCATTAATTGCGAATGGAGCAACTGAAACAATTTTATTTCAATGAAAAGCTTTTAAACAAATACAGCTCAGTTTGTTACTTCTCAGCACTGAGCCCTACATTTTTGATGGTAGATTTTATGCTCAAAAAACTTGAAGCTAATTCGAATATACCTCTGCCTCCATATTATTAATCTATAGTGGCTAATTAATTAGGCACTATCTATGTGACAAGGTGCAAACAACGTGAACCACATAACACTACTGGATTCGTCGAAGACATACATACATATTTAAAACCAAAAACAAAATACAATTATGTATAAATGTAATATCAATGGTAAATTTTGAATCGTATATAAGCATGCGTACCGATTGTTTCAAAAGTGTCTGAACTGGAAAAAATATATAAAATGTTAAGGTATCATTCCAATTTTCTTATTAGTCCAAGCCAATGTACAGTATCGCTAAAGCTATTATTAAACATGTAACAACATGCCTACATCAAAATAGCAGATGTTTCAATTCACATCAAGGTACATGAGATCAAAGTATAATAATGAAAAGTAAAAAAAGGATGTGATATAAAATATAGAAATAAATTATGTAACGTAGTCCATGAATAATAATAATGGGTATTAAATACGAAGAGTATCATTACTCGTTAATAACAATAGCTTCTTTGAAGAATTGGCTCTGTCTCCAGGCGAACTAATGGGATATTGGAAATATGAAAGTATTCATTAAAATCTGATAATCAATCACTATATAAATACACAACACAAGGATAAAACCCACCACACTATATGACAAATCGATATTATCACAATAATTATTATTCTCATAATCAAATCTAAACTCTTAAGAAATTATAAAAGAGACAAATTGAACAAACAAATATAACCTTTATTGACATTACGTCAATTTGTCTCTAATAGTAATAATATTTAAAAATAGCTTAAATAAGTAATAATTACATACATAATCGATACAACAATACCGATGTATTATCTTAATTACAGTACATCTGCAGATTAAGTATGCTAATAGTAATGTTCGGAACACAAATAAAGTACTTCGACACATTATACAATCAAAACTTAGTCGTTTGTGGCAATAATAACTCATTAAAATTGGCATTATTTTCCAGAAGCAAGGGTTTGGACAAGTAATATTGTGTGGAAGTGCATTGATAATAGGAGGTGTGCAATAGATCATCAATATTAATGTGACTATCTGTATAACCACGCTCATCTGTTTAAAATAAAATAAGTTTCAATTTATTATTGTATCTGACTTACAATAATCTTTTTCCTCTTGCCTTGTACCCAAGCAGGCGAGTTTGGATAATAAAACCGTCTGGACTAACATAGGATCTAGTAAATATTATCTCTATAAAATCTATATATTTTCAAATATTGCAGGTATATGAAATTGTCAGTTCCTGCAAATCTGACCTAAATATGCTGACATATTTTCTGACGAATGGAATCCATTAGAATCACTCGCAGGAAGATATTCGCCAGTTGACGATCTAGAATCACTTTCAATGAAATAATATTCATTTACGAGCGAAGCTAAGTTCTAAGCTAGCCTAATTTTATCTTACTCTTATCTATAAATCATTTAAATCTGCCCAATGGTGTTTTATGTTTACCAAAAGTTGATTCGAACAGAATTGTTTAGACTGTGTTACTTTACAATTACAATAAAGCGTTAACAATCTATAACAATAATTACAATTCACTTCTAAGAGCGTGTCTTTTTAATTTAAATGGATTAATATGCCAATTTCATTATAACTTTTATAGTCGGATACATAATTTTGGAGTCGTAAAATATAAAAATAAAAAAAATATCATAAACTAACAATAATTTGATATTGTTCTACTGAAGTAAGTAAAACAGTGTAGGATAAAATATGCTTATATAATTTACAGATAGATAATTAACTTTATAAGGGTAAAAAGTAAAAGATTACACAGTATACAGAATAAATTTATAGGGGCACATGCTTATTACTGTAGAACGTTATGGGGTATTACATTTCAGTAGCTAAAATTTGCAAAGCCTCTAGGGTACCGGTACTTAACTAGCGAAATAAATAGACATTCCGCAACAAAAAAAAAGTCTCGGAAAAAAATGCAAATTTTAAACTTTTGGCAAACCTGCAATTGTTAAGTGTATTAAACCTGTTCAGAGTCTGAAAAACACAGGTTAACAACAATTAACTATTAAACCTAATAAAAAATATTAATCGTTATATATTATGTTAGCTTCAAATACGTCACAATAACAAAAACATATATTTTTTTAATGTTAATTTAAATAATCAATTAATTAATTAATCGAAAATTGTTGGTTACCTTGTTGGGCTGAGTAATACTACGGCAAGTAGTCTCAGGGTGATACTCCTCAGTAGATGATGATGGCCCTGCAGTAGCTGATGAGCTTTGGGATGAAGAGGGAGAAATACGACCCTCATTCGCTGGCAGACGTTGCTCTTGTACGCACGCCAATCTATAAAACACCTTTGTTTTTAAAAATATCGTTTTCAATAAATTCCAAGTGAGAGACAAAAACACCCATCGATTTATCTTCGTACATACTGAATGCCGTGTTCCCTACACGTGCACGACACTTAAATATGCCTACACTAAATTTTGTAAATGTTAATTGAATTTTTTTATATTGGGCATCAATCTTTGACAATGGATACTGTAATGCGTAGAATGGTAAATCAGGTACGGCAATGATTATTAGTGATGTTTATAAATGCGCAGATATTAAAATAACGAAAATCTATATATATAAAAGAGAATGTATGTTTGTATGTTCCCTAATAACTCAACTATTCGACCGATCTCAATGAAATCTTTTGTTTTTTTCGTTGAAGCTCAAGGAAGATTTACATATATAATTTAAATGGCAAAACAATGTTTGCCAGGTCAGCTAGTAGGTAATATAAATAAAAGGTTGTTGCTTGATGGTGCGTAGTACAATATCATGATTTTACTCGTCTGTAGACTATATATTTGGACATATCATACATATTTGTATAAATTGTTAAAATTTCGAGTGATGCCTTTATACATGGTGCACACTAAAATTTTTCACTTCTACCTAATCGGAACTATTTGAATTTCGAATGTTATATTTTTTGAAACCTTACAACCTTTTTAGTCATAAGAAACAATTGGCGGGAAATTATTTGTCAATTGTTTTTTATCACACATTAAAGATCGACGAACGCAACGAAAATGGAATGAAATCGAAAAGATTTTAGAGCGATAATTTTTTATGATTTTAAAAGTTCTCTCTCTCCGCAAGACTGTGGCGCTCGTGTTCAAAATGCTTTTGGAAGAGAAGCACCTTGCTTGAGCACCGTGAGGCGATGGTTTGCTGAATTTGAGAGAGGTCGGGTTACTTTACATGATGAATTTCGTGAATAGCGGCCTTCAACTGCGCTCAACGAAAATAATGTGGCTACTGTAGAAAAGAGTGTTAATGCCGAGTGGTTTTCTATCATTTCTTTACCCAGGGTGACCCACAGATACCATCTGTGGTCCTCCTGTTTTAAAAAATGGTTCGATCGCATGAAAAAATGTTTAAAATGTAAAGGAGAGTATTTTGAAAAGCAATAAACATAATATTTTGGTTATAACATGTTGTCTTTCTAAGTTACGCAAAACTTTAAGTATGACCAACGTAATACGGAAAATATTCTGAAATAGAAGATTAAGATGGAAATTGTTCGACTACCTCTTTAATGTAACAAGAGTGCCAGTCAACTTCTTGCACCGGCGCAGAGCCAGCTCCAGACGCTCTGGTTCTTCTTCCAGCATCTTCTCTTTGCGAACAACCTGAAATTCAATCAGTTTTTCGATAAGATTATTTAAGACAAAACTTTTATGTGTCCTTGATAGGAATTATCGGATAGGATAGCATCGAAAGAAGTTACTAAAACTATTTTGAATATAAAACTGCATTGTAGGTACTCTGACGTCTGGTACCTGTTGTTATGTAGTGACAGTGTCATTTGACAAAAATAAATACCTTGAGTATAGATATCACTTGACACTAAACCACAATAGACATATGTACCAGTACAGAAACTAGGTACTCACGTTTTACGTTACGTTTTGAAAAAGTTCGAAATGACACACTCGCACAAACATGCGCATTGACGTGGCCCCTAAGCGGTTTTCGCGGTCTTGCAGTAGCGAGTGTCACGTTGTTATTTGAGTCAGGTATCTTTTTAAAAATTCCACCGTAGGTATTGCGTGGTATACGGCTGTTTGAACTCAGCTCCATCAAAACTCCGGTTTTCGTTTTTAAAAATATTGTGTAGTATAGTATATTAAGAATGTTTTATTTTTATATTATTATTATAATTAGAAGGTATTCGAATTATGAGTTCGTGAGATATAAGTAAACTACAACGGACAAAGCCTAAAAACAAATATTGCAAATTTTCCCCGTCAATATCTTAAATTAAATATTTCAACGAAAATTAAATATTTTCAATAAAACATTCAATAAAATTTTGTTTAAAAATATAACATATTAGTCATCATGTAGACTATAATATTACATTAGACACCGTATAGCTATCATAAATACACTATACATAAAAATGTTACGCTTTTTACTTTATACAGTCCGCAACGCCCCATAAGTACATAACGTATATAACATCGTTCTAAAAATACACGCGAATTGAAAACCTCCTCCTTTTTCAAAATTCGGTTAGAAAAATGACATGACAATCCTATTGCTTCAGTGTAAGCACGTCCACATATGTCTACTGTGTATGTCGCAAGTACGTCTACATATGTCTACTGTGACTATACTAAGATAATTTATTACCACAAGCTCTCTAACATATCCCAAACTTTAAAGATAAAAATTTCAACTTTAATTAAATAATAACCTTCTCCATTTCCCCAGAGAGCTTGGCTTTCATTGTCTCCTGAAGAACTGGAAATTTGAGTTTCCAATCAGCGACAGTTTTGCTGCTCTTTGACAATACCATGGCTATACGCTCGATGTCTGCCATGTTGACTCGAGTCTCCCTGTAATTATATTTAACTCAGCTTAAGCTCTGGTCTAATAAATTATTGAAGTTATACTTCTTTAGGCGCGTAGTGAAAATTTATGAGACTGAAATTTTAAGATGCGCGCGTATCACACAAAAGTAACATGTTGAAGTTGGTTCCTAAAATTTTCGGACGTTTACGTTATTGGTTATTTTTTTTGATCTTCGTCCATTATTAGGACAGACGAAGGGTACAAGCCCATACAGCCATATTCATTATTTATTAATTAATTGTCATTGCCATCATTGCAAGACTTTTGATGTTATCTCATGGATGGATGAATCCGAAATAAATGATTATTATCATTAGGAGTCAGGTAATTTAAACGTACCTATGTAGAAGTATAGATGTAGGAATTCATATCCTTGAGACTATACATCCGATTCCAAAAATATGTTCATCGATAATATGAATGGATTCCTTTTTCAATGGATCATTAGATAAGCCAAAATAGCTTTAAACATTACGTCATTGATTCTTTTTACCTTATTAAGGAACAAAAAGATGTTTACAATAATAAGAATATATAAAAACGAAGACATACTGTTCTATAAATTAAATATTAATGTATTTTTAGTATATAGATATATTAAAAAGTAATAAAAAAATAACATTAGACAATAACAAAACGTATTAAGGATATCTATGTTGCATGTTTTATCAATAAAATAATATAATAAAATAAGATATTGAAAATATATAAAAAAAGGTTCAAAAGGTAGGAAAATAAATTGAAATTGCTTGTGTTTTTTTTGTGAGAATTACTTAAATCAGATAAAGATTTCTGCAAGCACTTTTACCACTTATCTCTCTAGAGACCATACCGGTCAAAGCCAAACAAAAAAAAATTGCTACAGATTGCTTAGTTTTTATTTAAACCACAGTAAAATAAGTATACTAACAATCGATTAGCAGCTTGACCACGCAAACGCTCAACAGTTGCCTCCAGCTCATACAAATCATTCTCCAAAAGGAGCATATCCTGGCGATAGATCTCCTCTTCACGAGTCAGTTGCTGTAAACGTAATATTTGGTTATTGTACAAATCAACAAATTCATTGTGGTTCTCATCATCATTGAAATTTTATATCATCGGATTTGATATCACTCGTACCATCACTATTAGTATAAGAATTTATTATTGGTATGAACTACATTATTCTTAACATTTCATTATTAAATTATAAATTTCAAATCTAAGAGCCCCTTGATCAAACTGTCTTGTGACCACCCGATTGGGTAAGAACGAATTTAATAATATCATTTAATAATTATCATATAACATTATGAAATTTATCGGCGGTGTATTATTATTGACATATTGTCAACCGGTTTCAAGATTGCAACACCTTAATACAAAATAACTTCAAAAATGATATTTAAAACAGTTTTAGTGTGTGTTTGCTCAGTTTTGACTGAGTAAATAATTTAGTACAAAAGTGCCAGAGAGGTTCAATATATACCGGTTTTTGACCTTTGCTGTTTGTTGCATCAAGACAGTGAAACATCTTGGGTGTCAAAATGTCAATAGCAAGCGTTATTGATCAGTATTACCATAATAAACGGTTGCGCGGGCATCAGCCCGAAATAGCTACCTCAAAGGTTTATTAATTTTATACTAGAATGGAGCAATAACTGAATAATTTGTTCAAGAAATTAAAACTCGAACGAACTCGAAACAAACCGCTGAGATTGATGAAACACTAACACCAAACTTGACGTCGATTATAGAAGACCAAATTATAACAAAGAAAGCTATCAAAGAAGATAACACTAATCGTAGAAGAGATATATTAGACAAAAATATAACGAAATATAGAAGTACAAAAAATCTTACAATGAATTGAGGTATCACACGAACTGGATACGAAAACAAAAACTGGGCCAAATAGGAACAAAAACAATACAGAACATTATACAACACGCAATGACGTTTTATAAACAACTATATACTAGACTTCCAAGTGAAAAATATAATCAGAGATTCAACTTTTCCACTGTTACCAAATTAGTAATAAAGAAACTAAAAAATGGCAACTGTGTTAGTTTCATTCCCTACGACACTATTCAACAGAATACTTACCTAACGATATTGTATTATACTTGTACCAATCCAGAACTGCAAGTCAGAAATAACATACTTTACAAGAAAAGGGATCCTCTAGACTAACGTAACTATAGCCAATAAGCTAAAAATAAATTTCGTAACAACATTTGACAGTATTTCCCATAAAGTAGTTTAGAAAGCGTGCCAAGGTCTGTTTAGAGACATACAAAATAATTAAAATGTTATCCATACTAATATATACTCTAAAAGTATCAGCAGAGAAAGACTGGAGAGGAAAGGAGATGAATTTATAATACTACGTACTAGAAGAAATATTCAAAATATTTACTGGAAGAAAAAAGGTATCAAAAAGATAAAGGATTCAAAAAGAGCCCTTAATCTTTAATTCAAAATAGGACATTTGAGAATATGATGCAAACTCTAAGTGATAAATGCAAAAGAGAAGTCATATATATAAACTCTTCTAAAACAAAAAATATGAATAGTCACAGAAAACCTTTAATACAAGTAGAGGAAATAGTATTGACTATGTTAATGAATATGTACTGCTTGAAAATCTTGTAAGAAATCTTGAAGTACCATATAGATTCCAGACAAAAAGGAAAAAGAAGTAAAGAGAAGAATAAATAACTCATGGACATAAAGAGGCCTTAAGGAAAATTATGA
Organism: Leptidea sinapis; assembly: GCF_905404315.1. Lineage (NCBI taxonomy): Eukaryota > Metazoa > Arthropoda > Insecta > Lepidoptera > Pieridae > Leptidea > Leptidea sinapis. The sequence goes on along the minus strand of NC_066312.1, from coordinate 6,052,569 downwards.
CATTAATATAAAAATGTTAACGATTGCAGGTAAAAAGCACGTCATACGAACCGAATCAGGATCTTCTTCACAAAATTTGGCTGCGAGAGAGCCAATCTTCACGATGGTATCAGCCATCATCTCCCTCATCTGCATTGCATGAGTTAACGTTATGCGGCGAAGATTGCGTGTCTGAGAATAAAGTATATAAATGTAGAACAGTGTATAGAACAGTATAAATTAATCATCTGTCAGTAGTTTTGTGATAAATCTTAGTGAAACAAAAGACCTACTTATTTTTAATGTTTCATGTTTGTTTATTTGTCCTTGTATAACTCAAGAAACTATAAAATTATACCGGTAAAAATACTGTAAAGTAATACAATATAATATATTCAACTTAAGTAATTGGTATAGTGAAGGTTTTATACTAAGCTCGAATCAGTCACGCAGTCTCTTTTCTGGAAAAGTTGAAGTTTAAGATTGCGTCCTCCATAAGATAGTGCACACGTAATGAATCAGCGAGGTGAAGCTCATTGTTAATTTCAGGTCAAATAGGTCAGATAAGTTCTCCCAAAATATATTTTGGGTTCCTGGAGAAACGCAGCATTGCAGTAAGTGCAAGTTCAAAGTGTAAAGAGGCTTCTCATTAAAAAACAGTGTTTCAGTATCTGCATTTCTGACGTTTGTGTAACACTTAGGTATACAAGCACAGAAAGCTTTTTTGAGCATCTAAGTTCAAACTACAGAATCTTACATCACCCTATCCTAAGATAATTCCTATCACTATCAAACATGTTCTAAAATCCTCGCAAACCAAGTCGCATTTGGAAACGCATAATTATTTATCTATTACCGTTCAAAAATGCAAATAACACACTTTATTATTATGTCAATGAAAATTAGAAAACAATCAAATTATAAAAATCAATTGAGAATAATATAATAATAATAATAATAAACTTTTATTTCAGGCCATTAGACCCATAACTGTGTTAGTATGACAAATAACTTAAAACTATGTTAGTAGGTACTTATTTCTAGCTTAACAACTAATTCTATAACTAAAAACTATAACTAAAAAACCCGAGGGAGCCTCTTGGCGCCTATGTGCGCACCCCCCCAGCACCTCCAGAGAGGACTATCTAGTTTCCTGGCCAATGCGCTGAGAAGAGTGTTGGTACTACTCATTAGCCTGCGCATCATGGACGCGGCACGCTTGCGCATGATCGCGTAGAAATCATCCACGCGAGCATCCGCAAACATTGCCGACGCACTGCAGTGTCGAGGCTTCCTCAACACCGCTCTCAGCACATTGTTATATTGAACACGCAAGGCACTATAGGTCCGCTGCCTGTAGTCCATCCACAGACTGCACGTGTAAAATGACTGGCAGTAAGCCCTGAATAAGGTCAGCTTTACTTGCCCAGTACAGCGCGCAAATCTGCGGGCCAACATATTGCCTCGGACCGACAGAGCCCGGCGCTCTCGTTCCATGTCACTATCATCCCTCAGGCTGTCGGTTACTACATGACCGAGATACTTGAACTCAGTCACTTGCTTCAGGGGATTACCACATAATTGTATCTTTGGTTTAAAGCTGGATAGTTTGTTCTTTCCCCTGAAAATAAGGAACTCGCTTTTTTTGGCGTTGTAACTGAGTCCATTCATCCCGGCATACTCCTCACAGAGTTGCAGCAACCTTTTAAGACCCCCAACTGAGGGGCTCAGTAGAACCATGTCGTCGGCGTAGCTAAGGTTATTCATGCGTATGCCATCTATTGAACACCCGACACCAGCTCCACCGAGCCCCTCAATCAGCTGGTTCACATACAAATTAAACAGCCCAGGGGACGTCAGCCCTCCCTGTCTCACTCCACACTCCATTTTATATGGGTCACTAAGTTCATTACCCCACCTAACCACATTAGTTTGGTTACCATACCAGTATTTAAACAATGAAATCAGTTCGGGTCTCAAAGCTGATTCCTTTTCGAGCTTATGCCACAAGACGTCGTAAGCTACTAGGTCAAAAGCTTTGGATAGATCCAAAAAACAGGCATAAACAGGAGTTTTCCTGTCGGTATAGTACCGCACAGTTTGCTTGAGGCACAGGATTGCGCTTTCCGTAGAGAGTTCAGGCTGAAAGCCGAACTGAGCGTCGTGTATTTTAATTGATTTACTTAGCTGTGCATCCATCAAACTGTCCAGCACCTTAGCCACTATCGTCGCCAGCGATATCGGCCTGTAGTTGGATCCATCCGCCGCATCACCTGTTCTGTTTTTGATAATGGGCACTACTACTGTCTTCATCATGGCTTCTGGCAGGTAACTGTGGTTAATACATAGGTTGTAGAGCAATTTGAGGACTCTGGGAAGGTGCGAACCCGCATACCTTAAGTGCTCGATGCTCAGGCCATCGTGTCCCGGTGACTTTCCATGTTTCATACTCTTTAGTGCTCCCTTGACTTCAGTAAGCGTAAAACGCACCAAGACTTCCCTGTTAACCACGATGTCCTCAGCATCGTTGTTCGTAAAGGGTATTTTAAGAGGCTCCACTTTAAATTGCTCCCTAAACATATTAGCAATCTTTTGAGATCCGCTCACTCCACCTACTTCACTCGGAAGATTCGCCCTTGCATTCAGTCTATTGGTGTGCTGCCAGAACTTGCCGAAGTGCTTAGTCTCGTACGATGTGGCTAACATGTCCATTTTGATTTGCTCCTCGTTGTTCTGGCACCATTTAAGTTTATTTTTAAATACCTTGCGAGATTCCCGCATCTCGTCGTACAAGACCCCACAAGACGGCCTCCCAGCCCACACCCATGACTGAAAACAGAGACGAGCCTTCGCATGAGCCGGTCTCACATGCTTGTTCCACCCAGTGATATATCTTTTTTTATGTCGCTGGGTAGCTCTATGACTATATATTGCCGCATCCTGTAGTATGCTTGTAATATCCTCGTACCATTGTTCTAAGATCCGTTTATGTTCCGGGTCGTTACATAGTTCATTACAGCAATCTACCATCTCTACGGGAAAGTCTACCATCTTCAACCTATTGTTACAAAACTCAGTATACAGACTAATCTGATCAGTGTCCCTACGTCCCCAACTTATTTTATTAAAAGCCGTCGATTGCGCGCTTTCTAGACGAGTGTGAAATAAATTGAGTTTACAATAAACCTCTACAGGATAATGATCAGACCACGACACATTGTTCACTATGTTTATACGATCAACGTATTTTCTAGCCATACTCGTTACAAGGCAGTGGTCTAGCCATCGCGAGCAGCCGTGAATATCACTAGTATATGTAAATACATCGCTTTTATTTGACAACAGTTCGTAGTCGGCACACACCCATGATTGCTCGCCACAAAACTGTATCAATTCATTAAAAAATAATTCCCCAGGGTGTGCGTTAAAGTCGCCTAACATAAAAACCATACTAATAACTTCAAAGGTAACGTTAACATTGTCTGTGATGAAAGTCACAAGGCAAGTTGAATGTAATGAATTGGATATTCATACCTCGATTCTTAGATCGTGACTCTGTTTTTGCAGAATGTTCAACTGAGTGAAGAAGTCTGGCGTCACGGTAACTGTGTACGTCTTTTGCGGCACTAGAGCTAGTGGCTGTCCAACGAGACCAGCTGGCTTCGGTGGAGGAGCGGGCTTCAGACGATCGCGTTCTAAAAATTCACTATTGTTGTATACAACCATCATAACACATAATTTTAGTTCATGGACGATAAAAGTCAATAACTGCACAAATTTACAATTATACTGATCTTGATTATATTTAGAAAAGTGAAAAGAAAATACAAATAAAAAATATGTTACGAGTAATCAAAGATTAATGAGTTAGTTATTAAGACTTTAAAACAATTAACTCCCTTACACGAGTAATATGGGACAAAGTTTTAATTATTTTAGAATTACCTTGTGATGACGTCCTCGGCAATGTAGATGACTTGATTGCCGGTTTTGTCGGCTTTGATTCAGCTTGTAATGGCAAAGAAGGAAGCGGAAAGAAATCAAATACAAGATTATGATTTATGATTATGACATACAATAAGAAATGTAGAGGAAGAGTTAAAAATAATTTAATAATTACAACAATAGTCAATAATCTTGATAATATATTCAAGGAAATGATGTAAAATACATAAATATATTTTCATAATGTTCAAACTACTGCATTCTTTGCAGAAGTTATAACATAAAAATATTTGAAATGACATTTTCTGAGTGAATCTAGTAATATGATGACAAAATAAATGCCAGTAATGAATCAATAAGCAAGTATGTATGCTTTTACGTTGGCAGGTACTATTTTAATAGAAATTACAGTTGTAATATCTTTTACACATGCCTTATCAATTAACCCAACTGTTTCAAGGAATGTTAAATAAATTTGCGTGAGAATTCCATCACCACATTAATGGAAATACTAATTTATACATGCTTTATGTGTGATTGAAATGCCATGCTTACCGGAATGCTGAGGAGAATGTTGTTTGGGAGAGTTCATGTCCGGTGGATCGTCGCTGAATGATACCGATTTCTCAAAGGAGACTGACTTTTCTGTAATCACAAATTCTTTATCAGATAGGGAGCATATTGTTTATATGTTACAGATCGCTGTTACAAGTAGGTGATTTAAATTTTACTTAGTTAAAAAAAAACGAATAATTTTAATGTTTTAAAAATAGTGGGAACAACAGCTGTGCTATAAAAAGGGTGCCCAATTCTATAAATTTATTTGTGAACGCCATTTGGACGAAATTTGTGTGTTCAAAGTTAAATTGTGCCAAGTGTTAGGTACTAAAGACATGTGTTTTTAGAAAAATGATAGAACTCATGTTATGTTAGATGGAAGTTCAGAATTAAATGAAATTCAAATAATCAATATCTTAACAATACCTGGGTAGACGAGTTCCAGAAAGAATTAAAATAATGAGGTTAAATTCGGAGCAATAATTTTGAATAATTGTTTAGTTTAGTTGCTTTCTGTGATGTAGGTATCTGTTTATACAATATGTATATCAAATAAATATCATACATTGACTGTGAAACAAAATAACAATCATATACACATTAATTATAATTAATAACACTATGAAATAATTAATAAGACTTTATTAAAGGCATTCTATAATAACGTTAGAGAAATCCGCGCTTACATCGAGCGCGCCTAATTATTGAGCGGAGCTTAACACAGAGTGGAGCTTAATATGCAACGGAGCTTACCATAAAGTAATATATAATATAAATTATACTGTTTTCAATAAATTTCATTCATTCTACGAAATAATTTATTCATGAAAAATATATTTTGAATAGAACAGCTTTTGTATATTGATGAAAGGGAGCAATTAAAACAAGTTACGTTTGTGCAAATTCTGATTCTGTTAGCTGATTTAAGGAAATATTAAATAAAAATTATTCAGTTATAATAATTATTATGACTTTCTCCAAGGTTAGTCTATTTTATGTAATTATATAAGTGACGTCACCTAAATTACAAAAAGCATTATAAAAAAACCTTAAATGATCATCCCCTTGAATCAGAAGAAGATTTAGAAAACCGTCGCCATCCTACAATGATTGAGAATGCGTTCTCTACCTTTTAATATAACGTGCGCCAACAGATTACCAGACCGTAAAAAAATCATTCCCTGTTCATGTAAATGCTATCAAACGCCACAATCGATACGAATTATTAACCAACCTGCATGCAGTACATGACTTTATACCTTACAAAACAGAAAATAAAATATGAGTAAAATAAAAACTGGATTAAATGTCTATGGATATCATCATACCTCGGAACATTTAAGAACATAACAACTTAATGGTTTTTATCCAACAATCTACAGTTACATACGTAAAAGAATACTTTTACCTTTGATCAATCAACAGACATAACGATTACATTAATTTTAACTACAATGATCCTAACATTTAAATAAGTTAGCAATTATGATTACATCACCAAAGCCTTAATTTAATGTATTTCGCCCGGGAAACCATTACCATAGCTACCAGAGCATCTTTGCAAAGAATACAAATTAAAGAAAAACTTGAATTACTCAATGTGTTACTTAACTACATAATAAAAATGAAAATATGGATGAAATCTGACCCAGTACAACCTTAAACGAGGATGAAGCTGAAATCAAGAAATTATGACGGTTCTGCAAGCAAGCGTTTGGCGAAATGTATGGGATAATAATAATTCACGATGCATTGCGAATATTTATAACAACTAGACATTACAAGCCATTTGCCAAATTATTTGCCAAAGCTTATTTGAAAATATAATCATTGATATTTGTTATGGTTCAATTTAAATTAATTTCTTCAATTTTCAATTTATTTACTTTTGTTCGTTGTCGCGAAAAGTCTTATTTCACCTTCTCATTACTTTCTACGCAATTATTGTCTTAAAAACGAAATTGTTTAATCGTCTTTAAACAGAATTGTATTTTGAGTGTTAGTAAAAAAATAATTTGTCATTTTAATTTTAATATTGAAAATATTAGCAATGCATCAATGTGTTATGCGGCCGCGATCGAACTTACGAAATCTGTCCCTCCCTAATTTAGGAGGTCTCTCGACGCTGGCCGTCGCACCATCTGGGTGTAGAAAACGCAACCCACATTATCCAATTGCAATTTGATACTTAACTTTGAAAATCAAACTATGAAATTAAATACTTATATTAAAGTAATGGCATATAGATATTTATATATTTTGTTGAACAGTATTCGTTTTTATACTTTTGTATGGACCATACCTGAACTTCCAGTACGTGCGGAGGGTTGCGGTGCTTCCGCTCGAGGTGCTATGGCAGGTGGAGTTACAGCAGGAGCCGGTGTCTGAAGGGCTTTTTGGACTAAGCCAGTTAGATTGGCAAGCTGACGCTCCATCTTTTCAACTCTCAGGAGTTGCATATCATCAACAGGTGGTACCAACCTAAAAAAAAAACATGACGTATTTGCAAAATTATGTGTAATAAAATCATTAGAACATTCGCTGAAAAATAGTATTCGCTTCGCCTCTAAGATTGTGGCCACAATATCGCCCAGCATCCTCCAAGATTGATTTACGAGTCTGGATAAATATTGATGAAAATTATCTTAACTGACTTCTTCACGTTGGTTACCTCGCATCAAATGGTGGTCTGGGCATCGGTCGAGGAGCCGTTGTAATTGCATTCACGCCGTAAATCTGATATGAATCGTCTATGATAACAGCGTCCCTGAAAATATTATTTTCTTTTTCTAAAACGGTACCGTAGACTATGCGTAGGTATCAACTTAGTTCCTAAATAATGGTAACTTTCTTCAAAGTCATCAGTGATCAAAAATTTACCCTGACTCCTCATCGATGACTGGATTGATGCCTGGTCGAGCCGCAGCGGCACCCAAGAACTGAGTGTAGTATGGATCTTCATAGGGAACCCTTGGTGTAACACGTTCAGGAGAACACATGTAACCCTCGCTGGAGTGCACTGATAGTAATAAATATAAAAACTTCTTAATTATCAATAAACAATAGTATAGAATTAGTTGAAATTTTGTATTCAAGCTGTGAGAAACTCATGAAATATAAAGAAGACGACGCAATATATCTAATTCGAGTATAAATACATAAGTCATACTGAAAGTTTTGAATACGAACACACTAGTTAATAAATATTTAATAAAACATGAAATATATACTGATTTCAAAATATTATTAGGAAGTTTTAATTATTTATACAACATGAAAACAAAAAATTCATTACTAAAGGTATTTTAAACGTATCTGTAATCTCTTTTGATTACTTAATTTTTAAAAGTACCACAATAAACTTACTTTCATTTGAAAATAAAAATAATTACTTTATTCATTGGAGGCTTTAGGTTTTTCTAGGGATTAAATCCAAATACACCGCCTAAAGAGCTGTGGATTATACTTAATGAAGCGCTTATACTTAATGAAGGGAATAGAGAGTTCATTTCAAAGAGTTAATTTAAGAAACCATTATTTTGAAACCTCGTATATTATGTATGTGCTTCAAGCTTGTTTGACATCTTGCTCTTTGTGCTACAGATTAACGTACATGAGCTCATAAATAAGTATAAAATTAACATTGGATGTTGAATATTAATTTATAAATTAAAATATAAGTCTTAGAAAAAATCTATGTGTTATTTCCTCTAATTGTCTTTTGTTTTACTCATCTTTCTTTTACTATCCGACGAAAGTTCGAGAGTTCTAAAAACTAAATTGGCTCATGCCCAGTTTTAGGGTTCCCAAGCTTCTCAATATACAGTTTACCATTGTTGTCAATGACTCTCCTCAGGATCATTTCCCCATTTATAAAAGATGGGAAATATCACTGTATTAATTTTCAATATATTTTTCGAAAACTACAATTTGCGCCAAAAAAAATGAGTGATTTTTTATACAAAGCAAAACTTTCAGTTTGATCTGTTTTCCACACAACATCTAATTGGAATTTTAAATTAAGTAAAAAACTGCATGCATAAACAGAAACTTATTATAATTAACATCGATAGATATGATGAAATACATAAAACAAGACCTACTATCATGAACGAGGTAGGTTTAGCCACATCTTTGGGAATATATAGATAGGTTTAGCCACAAATTTAGGAATAAATAGAACCTTAATAATGCATAATACTGTGCTATTATTATAAAAAATACGTATATTGCATGGATAGCTTTGTATACAAAGCTATTATTGCCTTTGAAGTATTCTGTTTGATTATTTTAAAAGCGACAAGCAAATAAGATATTCTAAGCTGAAAGAAGGTATCGACAGGGACACATAGGGGTTACCAGGAATTGTGTAAAGTTGATCAGTACCCCTTGGACAATCGCCGGTGGAGAAGGGGAAACATCTCTCAGACCCAGTTCCAGGAACATAAGACCTCACGGGTTTGGCCGGGGGGACACCTACATAAATATTGCTATGTACCCAAAGTAAATGTACAAAAATACACTTACCCTAAAATATGTATAGAAGTTGATTCTTCAAACTTTAATTGTAAAATGTGACATTTAAACGCTCACGTACAAAAGCACAAGATTAACAGGACTAATTAAATGCTCAAAAACGCAGAGTGGGTCGGAAAAGGTTTGCAAATTGCTGTAAATACTTTAATCTTTAGCTCTTGCCATACGCTATTTAACGACTAACTTTAAAAAAGGCGTAGTCAAAGGTTTTCTGGAAATTCCAAAGGTAAGAATTTAAAAATGTGAATGTAATCTGGAAATATTAAAGCGTTTATGTCTTGTAATACGCATTAATAAGTTTTAAGAGGAAATGAATAGCTACAAGCTATTTTCAGCAATATAAATTTCAATTTAAGTACTTTGAGTATTTTTAATCAATACCATACGGCTCTTTTGGATGAGATTTGAATTTGATAACAAATAAATTTACTCGACTCATACCTGGTGGTGGGATTGTTTTTACGCGATCAGCTGGAACTGGTTGTGCAGCTGGGGAGAATGCTCTGAGCACCGAACCGCCTCTTGGTAGTGTGTTGGGTGCGGCGCTCCTCATGTAGTAAGCCGGAGCCTTCACCTGCGGGAAACAAAAGAGTTAGTTATGTGTAACAATATGTAGATAAGCTAAAATGAATAAACGTGTCGTGACAACTGTGTCAGGAAGACAAATTCACTAACTGAACTATCTCGACGGCGCTTGTCAACCTTTTAAGAACACCACGCCAGATTACTGATGTGGATGGTGAGGATGATACTCAAGTATGGCATGTCGTGCGAAGGAAGAATTCAAAGACAAGTAAAATCTCCAACTAGAGAACTGGATTCCTGAACATTTGAGCATCTCTGCGTTGCACGCAGTTTAATAATTTGAGCTGTTACCGGGGTGCACCACCTTCATAATGTGTGCCTAGACCAAATAGAAAGCAAGAATGTTGGGTGGCTTGAGGTGCTCTAATGCCACTCAATATCTTTAAAGCCAAATTGGCTTTTCGTTCCAGTTGACGGAACTTCTTTGAACTGTTACAACAATATCCTTATCATTTCTTATCTCGCTTTATAACCATGGAAAAACGTGGCTTCCATTATGTTTCAGAAACTACATTACAGTCAGTTCTTTGGCTCTTTCATCATCTACACCCCCAAAGAAATTAAAGACAAGTCCTTCAGTCGGAAAGATCATTGGTCCTCTAGTCGTGGAGTGGTCTTGAATATAGGTACAATGAAACTAGTGTTACTTGTTTTTTATTCAGAACAAATAATTGCGTAATGAAATACTTGAGAAACAGAGGTAAAGTAGCAAAAATTGTCTTTGTGTTCCGTTAAGATAATGGTTCCTGGCAGATTAACGGTTGCTATGACTGTAACTCCATATCCACAGAAGAGCACGAGGCTTTTAATTTGAAAACTTAATATATCTATCACAGTGGAATTAATCGATCTTCATATCACAACTTTTTCAGGAGTTTATCTTTTGTTGCAGGCTTTGTTGAATTTTCTGACTCAGTATAGTGTATTATTAGGTTTTCTTTTGAAGCCAATTTAAATTATATTTTTATTGTGTAATTTTGTATTTATTATTGACTCTCATGAAATGGTAAGACCGCTGGAACGTAGGTATTACGAAAGCCCTTCAATTGTAGGTGTATATAACTTCCAGAAGTAAGAGATATCACTTGAAATTAACAACATTATTTAGAATTGAAAGGTCGACATGTCATGTCAACTTTGCAATTATTGGGGTTGATTATGCTACTAACTGTTATATAGATGGCGCCACAAATCGAGAGTTGAACAAATACAACAATATTTGTGGATCATGCGTCATTCGGACTTTCTTTTTAAATGAAAATTTAAAACGAGACGAGCAAACGTTTAGCTCATTGTAATTGATACGCCCTGCCTATTACAATGCTGCTCAGGATTCTTGAAATACTCAAAAATTCTGAACGGCACTACAACTGCGCTCGTCACCTTGAGACATAAGTTGTCAAGTATCATTTGCCCAGTAATTTCACTAGCTACGGCACCCTTCAGACCGAAACACAGTAATGTTTAGACATTATTGCTTCACGATAGTAATAGGCGCCGTTGTGGTACCCATAATCTAGCCGGGGTCCGGTGCAAAGGAGCCGGACTGGACTGGACTTTACATAAGTAGTTTGCGTTAAGGTTACATTTTTATCATAATTCATTTCTACCGAAGTTTCGTGACCTTGGGAGAATCAATCACATTTTCAGGCAGACTGCCTTTTGGCGTAACCCAGTCCGTACTATTGCACATATTATTCTTTGGCTACGTGCATGTATTACACATTTATTCAAATAATATAAAAAGCACAATTTGTTATGTCACAAAGTGATAACCCTCACTTCTGGGGTTGAATTAATTACACAAATAAAATTTGAAAACAAAATTGTTTGAACGATGCGGTATTCGAAACCGCAACCTCTCGCGTTCCGTGCGAGCGCTCTTACCAACTGAGCCAACCGTTTTAGTGACGTATCGTTGATAAAATCTTGTAAACTTTGTTCAACTCTCAGGTTGTGGCTTCATCAATAGGATCTACTTTACAGATACAGATAACCTGCTCAACCCCAATATTTGCATACTAGGAAATTGACTTGATATGTCGCTCTTGCAAACAATTTGTAATGTGTCAAAGTGATAACCCTCACTAATGGGATTAAATTTATTACACGCGAGAGGTCGCGGGTTTGAATCCCGCTTCGTCAATATTTTTTTTTGTGTAATAATATTTAATGATTAAAATTCGTATAATTGACTATGCAAACTCCTGTTAGATCCATCCAATCCATCTTAAGTTTTAGGTCATACTACAATAAGAACTAAATTGCAATGGGAGGAAGTATCGTTTTACTATTAGGTAAACGTATTCCTCATCTTGTCCCTTTTATTATAAAAATATATAAAAAAAATCGCAGTTGTAGAAACTGCCGATAGAACTAACAATTTAAAACTTTTAGTATTAAAATATATAATTTAATAATGTTTAAAAACAATTAAAATTGATTATTAGTTGCAATTTATTTTTGAAATTAATTTTCAAAAATATATTAATCAAACAAAAACACTGTTTCAAGAATACACAGTATAATATCCCAAAAGTGTCTAACTATATATATTTATTTTTTTAATTATTTATTTATCGCGTGCCCCAGTCATGAGCATGTCGGTGCCGCGAACCCATGAGATTTTCACAGTGCCAAACTCGGCAAGTGAAGTGTTTCACTTTAAAAATATAAAAGATATATCGTACTAAAACAATATTTAATAGTACAGTATATTTTGCCAATATTAGAGTTGTTGTGTAAATATTATAAAGATTGGTGTGTATGTGTTAAAAGAATTTATTATTTACAAACTTTCTTTATTATAAACAAATAGCTTACATTGAGCATGATCAGTAGTACACTTCATGGTATCGCGACATGATGAATCGATTATAATTTTAGTGTTTTCATATTATTTTCGGTAAGTAGTATCTAAGTTGTAGTATTAAATGTGTTATTTTTTATTATTAAGCTTTAAATCTAGAATGAAAAGAATTGAATATACGGGTCCATATTTTTAAGAAAATATTAGTTATACAAGTGCTGACCCGGCAAACATTGTTTTACCATACATACCCCGTTCGCGCTTATTGTATGAATTGTCAAATTATGTAATTAAATTTCAAGTGAAAAAACCAGTGGGAGGCTCCTTTGCACAGAACGCCGGCTAGATTATGGGTACTACAACGGCGCCTATTTCTGCCGTGAAGTAGTAATGTGTAAGCATTACTGTGTTTCGATCTGAAGGGTGCCGTAGCTAGTGAAATTACTGGGCAAATGAGACTTAATATCTTATGTCTCAAGGTGAAAATAGTGCAATTGTAGTGCCGCTTAGAATTATTGGGGTTTTTCAAGAATCCTGAGCGGCACTGCATTGTAATGGGCAGGGCGCATCAATTACCATCAGCTGACCGTCCTGTTCGTCTCGTCCCTTATTTTCATAAAAAAAAAAATAGGTTCTGGATAAGTTATCACCAACATATCATAATATATTTAATCATGGCTAGGTTTCGCAGTATAATCGAAGGAAAGGCAAACGGCTTTCCATTTATTAGTATTGATTAATCATATATACTCGTATAATTTTGAATTTATAACATTTCGATTACCCTATCTTTCGTTTACATCAGATCTCGACGTTTTAAGGCCCTAGGAAGCTTCCCTGACTATTCTCGCGATGGTGTTCGTACGTCTGTATGTATGTAAGTGTGTGTGTGTGTGTGGATGTATGTAAATCTCTTATAAAGTTTGCACGGCTCGACCGATTACATCGCGGTTGGCGCCAGTCAAAAGGGCTTGACCAAATATAATTCATATTTTATTAGATTTTGAATATAATTCAGACCGATTCGGACCGTAGATTTTGAGAAATCTCAAAACAACTAAAAAAAATTTTTGAAAAAAAAAAATTTAGCTCGTGAGAAGAATATACAAGAATACATTTCAATCAAATAGAGTATTTTACACTGGCTGCAATATGCATAGCAAATTAGTTTGCCAGGTGCTAAATAAGTTCAGGATTTCGTGTTAATTAAATAAAACAGTATACGAAATAGCAACACAAGTGTAACTTAACAGGTGATTGTGCAATATGGACTCAAAATTCACCTGAGCAACTTGAGGGAGTCATTAGCATAATATATCAAACATTTTTGACATATTATTGCATTATATAAACTCATAGCAACCTGTTTAATCCACGTGTTTGATTTCGGACTACATTCTCAGAATTGTTTTGAAAGGTTCGTCATAAATGTTCGAAGCAACAGTTAAATGCAATTCACCAGTTACATAACGTATAAAACACGCTTAAAACTAGATTGTTAACTGGATCGTATTTCCTAATTGGCCTTTGGTAGTTCTAATTTCACAATTCATTAAACACTGTAATGGGGTGACATTATTTGATATGGATGCTTCAGCTTTTGTTATTGCATACATCGGAAACAATTATAATATCGAGGGATGGGTATTCCGATTTCATTAAGAATAAACAAAGTATTCATTGGTACTTAAAAATAGGATTTACCCCCTTATTCATAATAGTATGCTAACTTAAAGCATTGCTAATTCTCACTCTGTCTTCTTCTATTGACCTAAGTCAGTCACTAAGTTAGCGGACCATTATGAATAAGGGGGTAGGTCTTTATGGATAAATGCAAACCTTATGGATAGTAGAATTTATTTTAATAATTTAATTAACACGTGTGCAGCAATCTTAAATAATTATAATATAATTATCAAAGTCATAGTTATTCTACAACGGATTCTCCAAGAATAGATTATTCTGAGATATCATTTTATCATTCCGGTACAACGAGCAAATTGGAACAAAAGCACATCATTAATGTTATAAGATGGGAGCTGATTATTATCACTTCAGCGCGTAGGGATAAAATGAAAGGAAATTTTAACTAACGTGAAATTATTAAATAAAAATATTATAGCAATAATTATGTTCTAAATAATTACAAAAGTCATAGTTATTCTACTAAAGATTGTCCAACAATAGATTTTTCCAAGATTTCCGATATCATTTTAGCATTCCGGTACAACGAGCAAATTGAAACAAAAGCACTAATGTTATAAGGTGGCCGATGAAGTGAAAATAATGCGTAGGGATCTAATGAAAGAATAACGCGAGATTATTAAATAAAATAATATAGCGATACTGTTCTAATTGGCAATAAGCAAACACTACTTTCACTCTAATATTTTTCAAATTAATGAAGAGTGTGTCGCTTTCTCTTGGAAGTGAGCGTATGTATCAGTAATTATTTTTAATCAAATAACATTCAGCATTCCATAGAAAAAATAAAAAACTTTCGAACATTTCCCTTGCATTCTTCCCTGACTTATATTAATAAATAGTGGTTCAACTGAGTTTTTAAAATGTCACTATATTCTTGATTTACTAGAAATAGTGAAGTATTTTTGTCACTTTTATTTAAGCGAGCGTAAAGTTAATAACGTATCCAAAATGTTTTATTTGAATGTTTGTGATTCCGCGTCACTTTGATCCCGACAGAAGCGTTGCGCTGTCCTCAAACAGTAAACAGAACACATGATTGAGCGCCATTCGTGGAAGCGCATAATTGGAAACAGTGCGAACTGACTCTAAGCCTTCACAGTTGAGTAGATAACTTTACTCATTTAACATTTCGAAAACTAATTCTGCTCACACTGGACTGTTTATATAAGAGTTGTAATAACGATTTCTCAGCAATTGAGTTGGAAATACTAAAGTAAGCTCAGGAATATCAGGATACAACTGAAATAGAATTGTGTTAACTAAAATAAAATAAAAAATTTCGTTAGTTCTCTTGGAAGTAGCGTTAAAGGGATATATTTGTTTAAATTAAATCAATCTGGATATGAAAACTAAACAAAATAATAAATCTACAATGTTTTCTCTTAAAGTTATTAAAAGTACGTACGTAAGTACATACGTGGCCTAATCGCTTAATTTTAACTAAATTGAATAAAGTTAAAGTTATTGTATCCGATATTGACCGGGTAAAATACCAAGTGTGCAAAATCCTTAAAATGCCGAATATTACATTTCAATTTGTTATTGTATAAATTGTAACAAAACAAAAAAGAAATTGTAAATTTTGATTAGGTTATTTTTTACATAAGAAATATAATTATATCGTAATTCGGCTCTTGAAATATTTTTAATGTAGGCTCTTAAATAAATATAAATACAATCTTTTAATGGAACGAAAAAGTTAAAGTTTACGATTGTTTTGAATATTCCGGGAACATAATATATGACAGAGTTATTATAATTATTAAAGATATTTAAATCTTTATCATAGCTGTGAACCTTAGGAGGTTTAGAAATGCACCATTGTCTATCGGTTATAATATTATAAAAGTACAAAATAAAACTCGCGTGTTTTAGCGCACCTCACATAACATAGTGGCCCGCCCTTAATGTACCTTTAAATGGAATTGAAAAATTGTAATTGTGAGCTACGTTCCATTCATTTAATGCCAGCAATTATGAAGTAGATGACCAACAACTAGCCTTTTCCAATGTAACGTTTATCCATTTGACACATTAGTTAAATTGAATAATATTATTGTTTTTACAATGTTTTGTTAGGTTTGGTCAAGTTAATGTTGGTAAGATAATTTATTCTAATAATAATGGATGTCTATTTCCTGATCAGCTTAACCATATTTTGTTTTTGTTGTCTACTAGCATCGCTGTCGTAAATAGTGAACTAAAACTTAATCATCTGTCTGATACTAGTTCGAAAAATAATATGCATAGGCATTTAACTGAATTCCAAAATTCCCTTCCATTGACTGTTGGACAATCTGATTATGACATGATGACAAACACTTGTTTTATGAGAACTTACATGATGGATGAAGTATTACGCCCTGCGTTTTTTATCACCATCATCATTTCTGCCGAGAGGCCTCTCCCAAAGATCTTTACGACGATTAGTCTTGCACTGCTCTCATCCAACTTATTCCAGCGATGTTGACCAGATCATCCTTTCATCTTGTGGAGGCCTACCAACACTACGGTATCAACCAACGGCTTGCTCGCTTCAAGCTATGTGCCTGCCCTGTCCACTGCCATTTCAGTTTCGCAATCTTCCAGGCAATTTCGATGACCTTGGTTCTTCAAAGAATCTCCTCATTTCTGATTCGATCTCGCAGGAAAGTCTGGCCACAGCCCCCTCCATTGTCCTCCAAACGACCATGATATTTCTCATAAGGCTCACAGTTAGCACCCGATTACAATCGGTTGCCACTCAGAATTT
This sequence comes from Leptidea sinapis, assembly GCF_905404315.1. Classification (NCBI taxonomy): domain Eukaryota; kingdom Metazoa; phylum Arthropoda; class Insecta; order Lepidoptera; family Pieridae; genus Leptidea; species Leptidea sinapis. The sequence goes on along the minus strand of NC_066312.1, from coordinate 6,035,698 downwards.
TTATGAGCGAATTTATTAAACTCATTTGCGATCGTCCCTCAAATAAGATGTTAAGTTACGTTACCCCAATAACTTCATTAGCGACTTTGACTTGGTGGTAGAAATAACGCTGTTGTGGTTGCCACCTAGCGGGCCTCTTGTGCATCTTCCAAGCTGTGCAAGCCTACCTGGTAGTACTAAGTATTGCGACTTTTTAGGTCAACAATATAGTTACATTTTATTTTAGGGCAATATTTGTTGATGACCAAGTAAAAGACGCATTTGCATGAATTATTAGCGCAGTCGTGAGTATTTAATCCACATATAATGATGCTACTCAGATTGTGCTTCAATTAGTAAGGATTAGTTTTTTGCATGGATTATGTAGAGATTAATTAGTGAAGATGACAGTTCTGTAACAGCATTATGAATAATGATCTGTGAAAACCTTCTTAGTTGAATGATAACAAAATACTTACCTAGTTTTACACTATATTTAGAAAATGTTTCAGCTATCACGATGTGCAAGTGGCTTAAGGTATTTACTCTTTTCACCATGTTTTTAATTGGTAAGAGTATTAACAGACGTGTTTACAAGATAATTTTGACACAAAAAGGATTCACTCAAGTAAGTACAACTTGAAGTCTTCTTAAGAGAAAATTAAATGTTGGTATCATAACTAAATTCAATGTAAGAGTTTGAATGGAATTTGTTGGACATGCTTTAAGACTTTTGAAGATATCACGCTCCGGGTAAACTCGTTCCTTTCCTTTCATTTCTTTCTAAAATTCTCTTAATCTTTTCCTTTTAAATTAATTTCATTTGAATGTTTTCTCCATTTTCCAATCTACTCGCTTGAACTAAAAGCCGATTACCTAGTAAAATGTTAAAATCATAAATTTATTTAGATTTCAAGAAATCTAATTTCATCGTTGAACTCATTCAAAGTAAATTATTTCTCTTAGACTAAATTCCCACGTTGATCAAAGTTTATTATATTTCTATTTCATTTCAGTTTATTCAATATGACCTTGAAACACCAGATCTGAGGGAATTCACATTCTGCACTTGGATAAAATTCAGTGAACTTAACCACGAACAAAGTTTGTTTTCATACGTCAGTAAGTAACAAGATGTATTATTATTTAGAAGTATTCAATAAATCATAATCTATTCTATACACTAGAGACTTGGAGTAGATAAGTACGTTATCGGTAAATATCTTAGTTATTACTATTTTACTCTTTCATCTTTCTTTCTGTAACAGGTCTCTGTTTTCATTTCCGTTTTCTCAATATTAGTAAGCATTATCATTGCATATTATGTAACAATATCTATTTAATATTATGAAAAGAAAACTGGTCGTACAAATAACGCATGAAATCGGAACTTTGTCAAACTATATACAATGAAGAAAGACTAATGAAAATAATATTATTGACAGATTTATATAAACAGTGATTCATTTGCACCGTCACCCTTGTCTTTGTATGCTTAATGATATCTAGTTGTAACGAACCAATGAAATTCCTTGTAATTGCAACACATGATTGTGCTGCACAAAATCTTATAGAAAAATATATAAGCGCTTAATTGACGAAAGAAAGGAGTCGTTTCACATTTGATGCAATGATCTTGTTATTCCTCTAGTGTAATATTTGCTGTCCCGTATGCTCGTTTAAAAAAAAGTATTATTGGTCGTACTTTATTAAAAGACATCTGCAATACTAGAGCTCGTGAGATGCATTGCTGCGCCCTTTGACACGAGAGTATGCACTTAACTTGAAAGTCGTATCTTAGGTGTTCGGTAATATTTCAGCTGGAAGATGATTTCATAAAGTGGCTGTGCGGGGCAAAAGTTTCCGAAATGCGCGGTTTTCGAATACCAGACATTAAAGTTCTACGGATGGTATTTAGCATTTCGTAAAGTTTCCTAAGAAGCGCACTTTAACTGCGGTTGTAGGACACATAATAATTCAGTTATGTTGAAATAGTTTTTCGAGAGGATTTAATTAAATGATGATTAATCCTGTGCCAATAATTAAGCTCCGATTACTGAAATGTTGGGCTACATTGTACTACATGGTAGGTGCTAACTTGTAATCAGAAATGCTGTTAGCTTTAGATATCGTGTTCCCGGATATTAGTGTCTTTGTTCTACTGGACACTCTCTTGATTGAGAGGTTAATTAATGTTAATAATTACTAGCCTAAACCAGATACAAGGTTTGTATAATTATGTTTGCTTGTGGCAGGACATACGTGAATCGAAAGACTTTAACACTATTTCTTTCAAATTTATCTCAGAAATGGTCATAAATTTGTGTTATTGTAAATTTATTCACAACACACTTAATGCTAATTAAATTACCAACTAATTATGAATTATTTATCATACTAATTACTTATTTACAATACCTACGGAATGTAAAGTCCCATGTGCCAACAGGTAACATGGAAAACATTGTAATCATGTCACATTTTATATAAATTTATTTCAAAATAATAAACAGGAAATGTAATTTCAGAGGAATAGATTTACAAGTAAAAGCTCTTAAAATCTTAAGTAACTCTTGCATAGGTATATATATAACTGGATAAAGTGTAATATTAATGTGACTAATGTATATTATGTAACATCGTGTCAATATTGCATTATTTATAAGCGTGGTGACTTAACGCTCTAATTAACACTATCATTCATTGCATTATCACATTTTTTTTACAGTCCGTGGCAACAACCGTGTCGTAAGAGTATGGTTGGATTCTGGAGGGCATCACATGAAAGTTGCCGTGAACAATAAGGTGTCCAGTAGCCGAGTTAATATCACGAAGGACGTATGGCGACACACATGCCTCTCGTACCAGTCTGATTTTGGAGCGTGGGCGCTTTACATTGATGGGCGTCTTATATCTTGCGAGGCAGCACAAAGTGTATGTTCAATATTTATGCACCCCTGTTGACATGATACAGCCATGATATGTGACACAGCATACATTCTCAACATTGAGAAACACAAATATGCTTACAGTTTACAACGAAAGGGAATCAACCTCTACGTCGGTTTGCATTATGCATGCGTATATGACTTTATTAGATCATCGATTGCTGACATGCATTTCCATTTCCATTGCTATTGGATTCAAATATGATGGGCTTAATTCTGTATGTTGATAGATTTATGACGTAATTATATACTAAAGTCAATAATTACTGGTTTAAACTAGTGAACGTTCACATTACAATTTTTAACCTCAAGATGTTTTTAAGTGAAATGGAATAATGCCTATTTGTAAATTATGAATATATATAATCATAGTAAGCTTTGGATTTGAAAGTTTTCCTGGAGAATTGCAGAAAATTATAGAAATAATATTATTACAATATATTCTACATATTAATAAATACCACATTTTTTTTTTATAAATGTAGATGTTCTTTTAAACAATGTCAAACTAAAATTTCAGATAAACTGTAGATTGAAAAATTCAAAACAAAGATTAAATTCTCAAACATAATTTGGTCCATTTTTAAAAAATAAATGGTTAAATATCTTGATTTTATATAAACTTTCAAGCTTTGCCACTTGATAAATATTTAAACAACACAGGCACTTACAAGTCAATTATTATAAGTAGATGAATGTCACGAAATGGGCCCAAAGCATTAAATTGAGTTCAACACTATAACTTCGAGGCAACAGTTGCAAAAATTATCAAGGTTCAATCTGTATTTGACCGGCGGCAAATCAAACTAATTAGATATATTATTACCTTAGACGGAGCGTTTGATTTCTGACAAAATTGAAAGCTTTCTTTGCTTAATCTTGAAATACCGTCATAAAATAAATATGCATTTGTCTATTGATAATATACAAAATAATGTTAATACAATTTGAATCAAATATTATTTTATTTTATTGGGAACAACAAACAAGTATATAATACATCTTACTTAAATTACAATTCTTATAATATAAATACATGTATAATCAACTACGTTATCCACAGATTACTTATTTGTGTTGGAGAAACAAATTCACTAAAATCAATTTAAGGTTTTAAAATACATACATGTACATATTTTTATATATATACATAGTATCATACACATATACATATTAATGCTCATTAACATTATATAACAATATTAGTCAAAGATTACGTAATTATTTTATGCAATTTGTTAAATATCAGTTTCTTAAAGGTACCCACTCTTGTTTCTAGTATGACAATGTCAAGGAAGTTTTGGTTATAAGATGAGAACATCCTATGAATTGGAGTGCGCATAAAATTAAATCAAAGATCTTAACCAAGCATACTCAGGTGAAGAATAAAGTCAATAAAGTTATACGTCCTGTTCTTAATTCTTATTCTCGTTTTATAATAGAAATTATATTTTCAATACTCCGTCTATTTATATAAAGTTGTAGATATTGGTGTGCCAGAGTACATACATAATTTATGCTGTTATGAAATGTAAGTTTCTATCAAAGAAATTGCTGACTTATAATACTTGTTTGAAAGGGACATTGGTCACAAATGTATTTGAAATTAAATTTCAATATGTATTCTCAATATTGAGAACGTAAGTAACACCTGTACTTGGTTGGCTTAAACAGAAAAGGGCTATTCACGCTATTTTTAACCTAAGTGCTATAGAATCATGGAGATAAAAATTTAAGGAAATATACATTTTAACTGTTGCTTCTCAATGTATTCTTGATAACGTTATTTATGTACATAGGCACATAAGTGAATTTGCTAGCAACTGTCATAACTGTTAGTTACTGAGTTAGTTAATGGACCTTTCTTCCATGCACTACAAATTTGTCAAGTTGAAAATATTCTAATTTAAATGAAACATGAAACAAGTTCTATTTTGTGATAGGCTTTGATGGACATTGAGGGCTCTTGGCTGCACAATCCATTACGTGATTGAGGTAACGTCGCTCGCAGCCGCTCGAATTTCAAATATGATTATGCACTATGTACTGCGTGCAAACTAAAATGTGAAACCAAAATACGCAATCGATTTTGGTCACCCATGCGTGGAACTCTGTTTTGTTTTAAATATAATTCGTAATAACAGGAGACTAGCAATTATCATATGGCAGTAATATGAAAAAAGTGTGTGAGTATGCACGCAAGAAGTAATACTTCCTTGGCCTACAAAGCAAAAATCCTTTAAATTATTTATTCCTCGTGCAATTCTACGTTTGTAGAAAGAACAATATTGTAAAAATCTTGCCACGATGACTTTGACAATTAAATTTTATAAATATAACGATTACGGTTGTACGGGCTTGAACCCTTTGCCTATCCTAATAATGGACGAAGAAACCAAAAAAAAAAATAACGAATGTCGCAAACGTGTAATAAACACCTTGAACATTAAAACGAGTTATGTATGTATCTATTTTGTAAAGACGCCTTTTATGAGCTACTTTACGAGTACTTTTTGGTAACAGAGTAATATTTTCAAAGTTCGGTGATCTACTCCAAAGTAAGTTGGCCGAAGACATTATAGAGTAAAACAAAAAAAATATTGTACTAAACGAGCAGTGTACACATTCATTAGTTGTTGTTTCATTTCCTAGTCGCGAAACAGGGAAAACTAAACTTTCTATTTCATAGTTTTTTTTAATGGCCAATGATGTGAACTGGTCAGCATACTTTTTCATATATTTATCTAAAATCAATTAAGCCTCAGTGAGAGATGACGTTAAAGTCATCATATAGCTTTGTCCTCCTATTCCATAACAAGAAACACAACTTATTGCTAGTATTTTATAGAATTATTGATATTTCATCCTATTTTTATTGTTGAAGGTATTAATTTTAAATTTATATTCATCGCCTAGAAAATCAACAAGATTTTATAAGGACTATCTATATCATAAGCCACTTACCAACAATGTAGAAATTTCCAGCTTGAATATTATTATAAAGAGCTCCCGAAGAGCACTTGTAATTATTAATTAGTAAGCTTAATAAGTATGTTCTTTAAGTTAATACTTCGTAATAAGCCGCGTAGGGTAGTCTGTGATTTATCTAAAATAAGCGTCAAAACCACCATATAAATATATTATAATACAGATATATTTATGTATTAAGGCAATTCAAAATTATACTCCTAAAATGTACAATTTATTATAATGAGTATTATTATTAGTTGAACTGTATGCCTGCCTGAATGCTGCCGGTGTGAGCAAACAAATTATAGATATTGATTCCGTTTGTAACGAATGAGTATTGGTGTATATTTGAGAAGGTTATGGCATTGCAGTTATTTTTTTTTTATTTTTAATGAATGTAAATAATTATTTCAGGTCCCTACAATATTTCGATTTAGTAAACGCATTACGTTTTAATCGAACAACCTTTCGAATTGATTGTCAAATTATACCTAGGGTGGCCAATTTTTTTGTGTATTATATTTTGTGTTAGGTAGACCTATTAACCTCTTTGAAGTGAAAACTTCTTTATCCGAGTTGGTTATTTTTTGGTAGGGGAAAATCTTATGGTTTCGCGTCACCATGTGGTAATGACTGGCGCGATAAATAAAATAAATACTATTAATATTATAAATGTGAAAGTTTGTATGTATGTTTGTACTTCTTTAACGCAAAAACTACTGAATTGATTTTGATGGAACTTTACAATAATATAGCTTACACACCACAATAAAACATAGGCTATTATTTATAAAATTATCGCATGATTTATTTTTTATATGGCAAAACAACGTTTGCCGGGTCAGCTAGTCCCTAACAAATGCATAATATTAGGAAATTAACTTGAGATGTCGCTCTTTCTAAACAGTTTGTTAATTTTTAAGTGAAATCTCTCACTTCTGGGATTAAATCGACAAATTTAAACTGTACCAAGATTCATGAACGATGCGGGACTCTAATCCGCGCCTCTCGGGTTCCGTCAGAGCGATCTTACTAGCTGAGCCAACCTTCCAAGTGAAGCATCGACAGTAAAATCTTGGAATGTGAAGCAGTAATGTGCAAACATTACTGTGTTTCGGTCTGAAAGGTGCCGTAGCTAGTGAAATTACTGGGTAAAAGACTTAACATCTTATGTCTCAAGGTGACGAGCGCAATAGTAGTGCCACTCAGAATTTTTGTGTTTTTCAAGAATCCTGAGCGGCACTGCACTGTAATGCGGGGCGTATCAAGTACCATCAGCTGAAAGTCCTGCTCGTATATAATATAGTTAGATATATTTTGGACAGGTGGAATCTCGTGAGTTCGCGTCACCGAAATGCTTATTTAGATTATGTAGTTATAGAGCTGACGTATTGTGCTACATTAGTGCTGTGTATCTTATAAGTAAAATTGAATGGATTTAGTGAGCACTTCAATGTGCAGTGTTGAAATATTGTTTTTGTTAAATTAATATATTATTGTAAACAAGTTATAAAAGATAAATTGAAATTTATATATTATATTTTAATACTGAAGCTCTAAGTTTTCACTTCTATCGGAAGTCTCTACAACTGCCATTTTTTATGCAACGAACTTATACGTATGCATGTATGCATGCTAGCAATCCCAACGAGTAGAGATGAATACTTATGTACTGTCACAATCTTGAAAGATATATTCCCAATTTATTTCATCCAAGAAAGATTCAATTTTTTCATAGTCAGTGGCGAAGAAGTGTCATTAAGAAAATTTGGTGCTAAAATGTCGTTTATTGAAAGTTACAGACGAAATTAAGGTTTAGCATGATGGGGTTCTACTGTACTTAAGTGAATTTTATCTTAATTTGACATTAATTAGAAATATATTATTATTGAGAATTAATTCGGAATTTAGAAATCTTTATTAAAAATATAATTATACTTTTACGGTTACAGTTTTTATCTTTTCTGCGAATTTGGGGAATAGGGTACGAGATATTATCGACAGTGTTTTATGCAATCATATTGAAGTCACCTACTATTATCGCGGTCACTCCGTTAATAATCACAGCGCTGGGCAAAATGTTCTTAATCTGATAGACAAAATGTTTCAATGCTTAATCCATTACAGATTGATGATAAAAAGATGCATAAAAAGCAATGTGGGTTTCAAATTGTAAACTGGATATTTGAGTCACAAATTCAATAGAGAGACATACGTCAATGTTTGGCTCTTTTCATTTCAATGAGTATTTAAAAATGTTGGTCAAATATTCTGTTTTTCATAAAACATGAATGTCTTTAGAAATAATTATATTTCAGGCTCTTTGCTATATAAAAGTTATAAAGCGATCGTTACATGAAGTTCATTTCATTTTCAATGCCTCTTCTGAATAATGAACGAATCTGCACACTGATGAAACTAGTTCATATTTACTTATTAAAATAACTACTTACAAACTTTACCGTAAAAACTCTCTCATTTTGTATATTTTTAAACTGAAAGCTACTTTAGGCACTTTATGCACTTTATTCTGTGGCTATTTAATGAGACTTACCTGACACTTTGTGATGTTCTTTTGGGTAAAGTGGGCTCCACTCAAATTATTACAATGTAATGAAAATGTTGTTTTTCTATTTTTCTTTACTTGCTACTATTTGGAGTGGAAGATCTATATTTGGTCACACGTGACACTTTATTTAGTATTTTCTTTTATGGAATAAGTCACCTGTTGTTAAGTGATCACCGCCGCCCACAATCTCTTGCAACACCAGAGGAATCACAGGAGCGTTGCCGGCCTTTAAGGAAATTGTACGCGCTTTTTTTGAAGGTACCCATGTCGTATAGTCCCAGAAACGCCGCAAAAGAAAGTTCATTCCAAAGCTTTGTAGTACATGGAAGAAAGCTCCTTGTAAACCGCACTGTGGAGGACCGCCACACATCCAGATGGTGGGGATGATATCCTAACTTGTGGCGTGTCGTGCGAAGGTGGAATTCGGCGGCAGGAATCAGGTTAAACAGCTCTTCGGAACACTCCCCGTGATAAATGCGGTAGAAGACACACAATGAAGCGACGTCTCTACGCATTTTCATTCAATTTTCTCTTGTTTTAGTTTTAATAGTTATTTTGAACAGGTTAACATAATATTAAACAACTGAATATACAGATTTAATGGATTCTATTTGAAACGCAGCCCTAAGTATTGTGGATACATATGGTTTGGTAAAATATTAATTGATAGTAAAATGCAAGTAAAATATTAAAATTATATTGTAAGTAACGAAGCTTCAAACTATAAATTTTCAAACAAATAAGGGCGCACAGATGTAAAGTTCCTGCGAAGTTGAAGAGGCAATACAATCTCCATTCGAGATATTTTATAAAAATCTGATGGAAATTAATTTGAAAAGTTTGCGAGGATAGCAAACTCGCAAACTTTTCTATGGTATCTACTTCAAATGAATTCTAGATTATTTGAAAAATCGTACGCGAACATTTTCCATCTATATTTTTTTTTCATGGAAAAGGAGGACGAACGCGCATACGGGTCACCTGATTTGAAGTGATCACCTCCGCTCACATTCACTTCCAACACCAGAGGGATCACAGGAGCGTTGCGCGCCTTTTAGAAAAGTGAACGCGCTTCTTTTGAAGGTAGCCAGGTCGTATTGTCCTGGAAACACATCACAAGGAAGGTCATTCCACAGCATGTTTATAGTGGAAGAAAGATCCTTGAAAACCGCTTTGTATCAGGTACACCTAGAAATATTACTAGAACCTTTATGCGAAATCTCGTTGTGACCAATATTTAGTTGATACATTTTTTTTATATAAAATACAATCTTAATCTCAACGCCTATTTGTTTGTATAAATTGATCTCATTTTAGCCGCATTTTATAATGATATTGATGGTATGCATGCCTGCTTCCAGCATGCTTTAAATAACAAGGTATAAAGCTACTGAGGGTTGGAGAATACGCACTGCTTTTATAAAAAGATACCTCAGTTTTGGTTACTACTTCAGTTAGATAACACCAGATGTTTATTATAAGATCAAAGTAAGCCGATATCACACATAAATCTAAAAATAGATAAATCACTTTGAAAACCAAGTCATATTAAATTTAACGCATCTCATGACACATAAGTTGAAACTAATCATTTGTTTCTGTTTAAGTCGACCCTCAAACACAGTATGGATGAATTAATTTTATTTTTGTTCAACAGCTAAATGGAATGATTATACCCGGAGATGGCAGCATTATTATTGGCTACGGAATAGGAGAAAATGGTAAATATTTTTTTCATGGAAAAGGAGGACAAACGAGGGTACGGTTCATTTGGCGAACATTCTCTTGCAACACCAGAGGTATGACAGGAGCGTTACTAGCCTCTAAGGAAGGTGTCCTAGTTTTTATTGAAGGTACCCTTGTCGTATCTTCTCGGAAACACCGCATCATTCCACAGCTTTGTAGTACGTGGAAGAAAGTTTCTGAAAAACCGCACTGTGGAGGACCTCCACACATCCAGATAGTGGGCATGAAATCCTTATTTGCGGCGTGTTGTGCAAGGGTGAAGGAAGGAATCAGGTGAAACAGCTCCTTGGAACTCTCCCCGTAATAAATGCTTTAGAAGACACACAATGAAGTGACGTCTCTACGCAGAGCCAAGTGATCCAGCCGTTCACAGACACTGGGTCCCCGACAATTTGAGCTGCTCTGCATTGCACGCGGTCAAATTAATCGAGCTGAAACTGGAGTGCGCCAGATCAGAGATGAGAGCAATACTCCATATGTGGCCGGACCTGCGCTTTGTAGAGCGCTAGAATGTGGGCCGACTTGAAGTATTGCCGTGCTCTATTTATGATGCCCAGTTTCTTCGAAGTCAATTTGGCTTTGCCCTCCTGATGATTGCAGAATTTGCAATCGCTCGAGATTTCGAAACCTAGTATTCTTGCAGCCTTGCGTAATTGAAGTGTTATCGAAGAGCGGTGATACGATAAATGCTGTTTTTTAGTGGTAAAACATGTGCTGAACTTAATTTTTTCAGCTTAGGTACTATGCAAAATATTAAAAAAACTATAACACCAAAATATTCTATGTTTATTAAAAAAGGAATGAACATATTTAAATTAGTTTAGATTAAATGTTGGTAAATTATATATCTTTTAAGTATCAAAACGATATGCATAATTACCTGGGATAAGTACGTTGCCTTGATGGAAATGTTTCTAATATTAAAACTTAAACATCAAATTACCTTTTAATGAAGAAGTTATAATGACACGGCACGATGAGCAACTTAGTAAGCAGCATCATCTGCCCATACCAGTGATAAAATTATCTCAGTTGTAACGCATTATAAATACGCTAATGGATAGCCTAATGACATGCAACTCTTATCGTAATGCTCTGTAATTAAACGGGCATACAATTATATCGGAAGACGTAGTGTTGGTAGGCAATAATACAGTTGGACAGATATTTTTTTTTATGGAATAGGAGGACAAATGAGCGTATCGGTCCCCTGTTGCTAAGTGATCACCGCCGCCCACAATCTTTTGCAACACCAGAGGAATCACAGGAGCGTTGCCGGCCTTTAAGGAAGGTGTACGCGCTTTTTTTGAAGGTACCCATGTCGTATCGTCCCGGAAACACCGCACAAGGAAGTTCATTCCACATCTTTGTAGTACATGGAAGAAAGCTACTTGAATACCGCACTGTGGATGACCGCAACACATCCAGATGGTGAGGATGATAACCTAACTTATGGCGGTTCGTGCGAAGGTGGAATTCGGGGGCAGGAATTAGGTTAAACAGCTCTTCGGAACACTCCCCGTGATATATGCGGTAGAAGACACACAATGAAGCGACGTCTCTACGCAACGCCAAGTGATCACAGAGCACTGGGTCCGACAATTCCAGCTCCTCTGCGTTGCACGCGGTCAAATGGATCGAGCTGATACTGGGGTGCGCCAGGCCAGAGATGACAGCAATACTCCATGTGTGGCCGGACCTGCGCCTTGTAGAGCGCTAGTATGTGGGCCGGCTTGAAGTATTGCCGTGCTCTATTAATTTTACGAATGAATAATGATTATTTTATTACTGAAATATTTTTCAACCATAGGTCGACCAAGTGGTTTAGAAGGGGAAGTATTTGGTGCAAATATGCTGCTAGCTTCGACAATCGAAAGAAATTATACATTGAAAAGGGACCCCGCACTGCGTCAAACTCTGGTAAATAGAAATAAAGTCAAGGGAAAAGACTGCAACAGATATATTGTTCTTGGGAATTTGCTCTCCGAAAAAATACCGCTTGACCTTATGGATACAAGAACATTTTCACAAAATTCTGATGATGTTTTTAATGAAAAGAAATCTATCGATGTTCGATATGATGATCCTAACTCACAAGAAGTAAGAGGGACCGAAAACTCAAGTGAAGATAATATATTAGATTCCACGGAACAAATTCCACAACAGTTTACAAGTGTTTACGATAAAATATCGAGGTTAACGGATGAATATTATGGTAATCCTAGAATGTTCAAAAGTTCTCCAAGTTTGGTATCAAATACAGAAAACAGCTATAGTTCAGAATATAATTTAAGAAGACGTAAATTTGATACAACGACAATATCATACGATAAGTTATTCTCATCTTATGACTCTCCCTTGAGTACAACAAGCATAAATCAGTTGAATAGTAATCAGGATAATCATAAAAATATCATAAAAAATTCAAACCTTTCTCAAAAAATATCAACACTGAATGTATACGAGAAAATCAACCAAGAACTATTAGGTAAAGGCCGGAATACACATGTTTGGGAAAATATAAAATTTGGAAGTGTATTAGACAACATTAAACTCAAATTGAAAACAACATTTGACAATAAGAAAAGACAACCAGCCTCACTTCCTGTAAAAATTGCAGACATTTATTCATTTACAACTGATTTTAAAACTCCGAAAGTAATAGTACCCCTAAAATTGAAAGAGAACAAATTTGCAAGATATTACAATGCAAAAAGAGGTATTTCTTTCCCAAAATCTAATGCGGCGTTTATTGAAGAAATAGTAAATAATAGAAGAAACCGTAGATTTTCTCGAGAAATAAATGAACAACATTTATATGATAGTATCGATGAGCAATTCACGTCACACTCTTTTAAACAGCACCTAAGGAATAAAGTTCACGTTCCAATTGAATTTCAAAGGATTCATTTACAGCAAAGAAAATCCCATGAAAGAACTGAACCCAATTCAGATCCCGATGATAAAACAGGCATTCATAATAATATAACGAACAAGAAAACCACATCAAATAAATGGCGTAATGTTAAGTCTTACAGCAATGATTATACACCTAGACGATGGAATCTATATTCGGATGAATATAAAACTAATAATCGTGAAAATGATTTAAATTTAAATGATAAAATCAACAGTAAACTGCCATCAGTTAGACTTAAGTATATTCCAAGTAATGATAAAATTGTAAAAACTGAGGAAGACTCATTTATTTTACTAGGGCGAGCCCTAGCCAAAGATATATCAAATTATTCCAATCCCTCAACCGTCTCTGATACTATATCTATCCTAAAATATAATCATGGATATCTGCCTGGGCATGAAGACAATAGAAAGATACAATACTCAGGCAAAAAATCAAATTTCGAAAGAAAATCTTTTACAGTTACCGAGCAGTATGATAGTAAAAAATCTTCTATTAATTCTCTGAAAACTGGTGAAAAAGGAGAAAATAAATATGAATTCAGCAACGAGAGTATACGGCCGTCGTCTAAAGGTAATGTTCCTTTATCAAATGAACAAAAAGTCTGCAGAAACGTTGAACTCTTTAGTCGATTACTTTACATACAACCAGATGATAGCGTTGACGTTACTAATATCCTATCACCAGTGAAAGACAAAAATATAGCCATCGATTTTGTTGTGATAAATTATAAAAAATGTTCACTAGAAGAGTCAACACTTGAAAATGACCTTTTACTATTTATTGATTGGAATAAAACACCTGTACGACTTTTTGGTGGTGCACAAGCAAAGAAAACTACTGATCTTTGTGGTTTCTTTTAATTCGTTAAGTTAATATTGCATATTAATTACTACACCTCTTGTAGTTGAATTATATAATTCAGTTCATCTAACTTAGTTATCAATTAGGATGAGTAGAAGAAATACTATGATAAGTAAAATTTTATGTATAATACTAAAAAAATATCAAGCCCTTTTAAGTACCAGCGATGAGAAATGTAATGCACTAGATAATTTATTCAGAATATAAACTATCAAAATGTAAAGGTATTTCATTGTTGCTAACTACATCATTGTAGCTAACTTACTTATATAGCCCAAGGCAATCACAAATATAAGCAGTGATTATGTAAATATATAATTTTGTATTTCAATTCAATAAGAAGATCAAAATTAAAAATAGTTTATTCAATTAGGCTTAAACTAAGCGCTTGTGATTCGTTACTAAACATAGTCACAAATATTTCTTTTAAATTACTGAAGAACTTTTTACGAACATGTACCTATGTTTCTTCAACGGCCACTCTTTTTAATCAAACAGAGTATTTTACAATGGCTGTAATATACACAACTAATTAGTTTGTAAGGTGCTGCATCGGAATAAGGAACGGTATAAATATAAACTTTCATATATTGGAGGCATCAACTTTTAGAGCTTGAACTCATTGTTTGTGTAAGGATGCTTCGTGAACATCATCGTCGTAATTATTGTCACAATTAGTAATTGGATCCGACAAATACAATGATTTATTAACTATAACAGGTTGACCTGGCACCGCAAGCAGCACTCGTTCATGAAGTTCAGGAGGACAAACGAGCGTTCGGGTCACCTGGTATTAGTGATCACCGCCGCCCACTTTCTCTTGCCACACCAGAGGAATCACAAACATTGCCGGCTTTTAAAGAAGGTATACGCGCGTTTTTGAAGGTACCCACATCATATCGTGCCATCACCGCACAAGGAAACTCATTCCACAGCTTTGTAGTACGTGGAAGAAAGTTCCTTGAAAACTGCATTGTGGAGGACCGCCACACATCGATAGATGGGGATAATATCCTAATTTTTGGCGTGTCGTATGAAGGTGGAATTTGGCGGCAGAAATCAGTTGAAGAAGGTTTTCGGAACACTCCCCATGATAAATGCCATAGAAGACACACAACGAAGCGACGTCTCTACGCAACGCCAAGTGATCCAGCTGTTTACAGAGCACTGGGTCCCTGACATGTAACGCTCGATCGACTAGCGGCTGGCGTCAAAGAAGAAGAATAAAAAGAAACCAAAGAAGTAGTTATAGTTGTTTTAATATATTTCGTACTTATAACATATTTCTTAAGCATATACCGTCTTTTATAAGATCTTTAATATTACGTTTTTGAAGGGACAAATAATTTGGACGCACTTTATTTTGTGACGAAGCGGTCAGTGCTCTTATATGTAAAACTAGTTCAGGTAAACGTTTACAGCGTTTCACATGCAAAATATTTCAGAAAAACTATTAAAATATAAATATTATACATCATATAGGGACAGGATCAACCAATAATTATTATCTTTTACCTTCTTGTGTGAATAAATGATTTATAATTATTATAATACGACGACCACGACCAATATAGTCGAATGGTTAGTGACCCTGACTATTAAGCTAGAGGTCCCGGGTTCGAATTTCGGTAGGTGCAATCATTTATATGATGAATATGGATGTTTGTTTCTGAGTCATGGATGTTTATATGTATTTATGTATGTTTAAGTAAGTATATAGTATTAAATATATCGTTGTCTTGTACCCATAGTACAGGCTATGCCTAGATTGCCGATGGGCAAAATAATTTGTGTAAAAGTGTGTCAATATTAAAAAAAAATAATAATAAGGTTGACGTCATGAAAGCGGAACCAGAAGGCAGCAAACTTTAATCCACTACCAGATAAATAAGTCTTTATATAATTTCATACAGCGAATGATTATATCGTGAACAATGAATATCTCTCTCTCTCAATTTCATTATGCCTCATAAACCAATTTAATTTTCATTCGAGTGTTCGAATTTATTCAAAGAAATAAATAATTTAAAAAATATATAATCAACGTCTTACAATATATATTCATTACATTTGTTCGTACAAAAAATCGATTATCGTACTACTATAAATAAATACTGTTATATGATTATTTATCGAGAGTAATAAATAAATAAACATAAACATACTTTGCTTGTTATCTTTTGTCATAATAGATACCTGCAAGGCATTATTTAAGTTAGGATATTAATATTCATAATAATATGTTGATATAACCTCGTTTCTCTCAACTTTATGTTAGTAGTCGGTTTAACATAGATATAACATAAACACGCTTTCATACTTAATCATAAACACGGGCCAAGGTGGACTTTAGTCAAACATAATATTCAATTAGCCTTATACCATCATTTATAATAATGAAAGTTTGTTTATACGTTTGTTCTTGTCTATTTGTATGGATTTAATTAGAACACAGTTTATATGTTATTTATCTTCCACTATTAATATCTCGATTATTTTATGGGACTAGGATTACCAATGAGTTAAGAATTACGTGATCATGACTGGCAATATTCTCTTAAAATACAAGAGAAATCTCGCTTTTTTCAAGGAATGCCTATATCTGATGACCTGGCAATATTGTGTAAGGAAATAAATCATAAATCCAAAAACAAAATACTTACGGTGCTATTACAAAAAATATTACAAACATCGCTTAGACACCTAAATATAACAACGTCAGTGACCTAACAATAATGACGTCTAAAATGGAGTCTATTTTTTCTATTACACAACAGTGTTGAGCTTGTATTTAACTAAAACGTCGAAGCACAACATAAACTGAAGTGTAGATACAGGAACAATTATTAAAGGAACGTAATTTTTGTCAGCTGTCATCTATCTGTCAACAAAATAATCTAAATCTTCCTTAAGAATATCTATCTGTTAGACACACCTTAGACAAAGTAATAATAACAGAAAGACACAGATTTGTAATAGAACTTTTTTAATACTAGTATTCAACACTAGTATTCTTTCCCAAGTATGCACATAAATCAATATTCATGATTGCTGCCTCTTTTCAAGCGCTATAGTTCTTGTGTTAGAAAACTCCGCTCTTCCATAGCTTATTAATATTACATTATTGACATCATAAGCATATTTTAAGTAAAAGGAAGTAAGAAATAAGATGTATGTATGAGATTAGCGTTGGGTGTGTGTTAAATAAATTGTGGGAGGTATAATGAGGTGTTTGTGTGAGTCTGTGTGTATTTGTGATCAAATGAATAAATTCCATAGTTTTGTTACAAGTGAAAGAAAAATTCCTAAAAACCATACATCCTGACTGCAAAGAGTATATTTGAATTTGTAGCATGTGATGCGTAATTCGGCGGCAGGCATCAGCTTAACCACCTCTTTGGAACACTCCCTGTGATTGAATATGGTAGAAGACAGAGACACATGAAGTGACATTCTTCATGCAACTCCAAGTTATTATTTTTGAAGAGATTACACTCTCTTTTTCATTTAATAACTCTAAAATTCGCTTATTGTTGTCGGATTTGCTACTAGAGCTCTGTTTGCAGCCTTATGACGAAACAGTTTTAAGCACTTTTAGAAGTTCTCCAAGCAACTCTACAAAATCAAGTATATGATAAAAGCAATAGAGAGTGACACAGTTAATGATGGTATTGGTTTCATCTAAAAATAATTCTGATTTATGGTTAAAAACCAAGTGATGAAATTTAAAAAGTCAATTTTATTCAACTAATAGCAAAAATAAAAATAACAAAAGTTTTCTCTTTATTAATAGGTTTGGCTCGGATTTAATATAACATTCCAAGTTGCATTCCATCTGCAATTTCTTTTCACAATATTTATTTATTTTCTATCATATAACATAGCGTTTCTCATCTTCGTTAGTTATTCTTGATGACGTCGATTATTCGATCTGGCCGTTGAGGAGGCTACACGGCTAGAAACTGATAGACACGCAAAAAAAAATATGAGAGATGTGAGACTCGAGCCCACAATCTCTCGGTTTCCGCCGATATAAAATCGGATTATATTAATCGGCAATGAAATTTCGGTAAACTGAATAACTTCATTGCATATATTAATATTCGAGTGCATTGTCAATGACGTTTCACAGATGAAATGATCGTTCAAGTGGCAGTTACATGCATCAGACAGTAATATCGTTATGCTCAAAATATGTCAGAAATGATACGCGTATTTCGATTTCGTAGCCGTTCTGTTATATCACTGGGAATGTGTAGGGTCTATAACTGTTGAAACGTTCTAACTGTGGCATTGCAATAAAGTCTTCATAATGTTATTTATGTACATAGGCATAAGTGAATTTTCTAGAAACTGTTATAACCATGATGTTAACACCAGGAACAAACAAACTTATTATGCTTACTACTCGGCTAAGTCAAGTTAGGTTTTTTAAGGGCGATGTATGTATAAATGTTCAAAACAAATAAATTACTCAAATGAATTGTTAAAAAACGTTTGTGTGGTAAATGTTACTATAAAGTAAATGATTTTCTTAATGATATGATAGATTGGGAATAGAGCGACTATCCCGGGGCTATTAAATAATAAATTTTATTGTACGATATTATATTGTAAGGATATTTTTATAAAAAAAAAGGAAGCCCGCCGAGTTTCTTGCGCCCGTTCTTCTCAGGTCTAATGTAAACTTTTAGAATGGATGGTAGTTTTTGACTTTCAATAAGTGATTTCATATGCTATTTTGAATGAAAATATATTAATTTGAAAAAATACTCCATAAACTTACAATATACTATCGTATAGACAAACATATAAATACAAAATTGTGGGAGAGAGAAGAATATCTCTAACGGAGATACAGCTAAAGAAAAGCAAATAGAAAAGGTAAGCCAATCTATTGTTTCTGAAAACGATACGACAGGTCGACAAGCAGTCAGCAACACCGAGTATGGGGCTTTACCGTGGGAGGCTCCTTTGCACCGGATGGGTATCACAACGGCGCCTTTTTCTGCCGTGAAGCAGTAATGTGTATGCATTACTGCCTTCGGTATGAACCGCGCCGTAGCTAGTGAAATTACTGGGCAAATGAGACTTAACATCTTATTTCTCAAGGTGACGAGCGCAATTGTAGTGCCGCGCAGAATTTTTAGGGTTTTCAATAATCCTGAGCGGCACTGCATTGTATTGAGCGTGGCATATCAATTACCATCTCAGCTGAACGTCCTGCTTCTCTAGTCCCTTAATTTTATTAAAAAAACGTAAAAATTAAAAGTATTTTGAATATATAAACCGTTACCGTTAGATCAATAACGTTCTATAAATACATGACGTCATTGAAAAAGATGCAATTAAAACGCCGTGATCACATACGAGAGTTTGCATCAAATAAATTACGGTTGGCCGCTCTTAACGTAGTTATTTAACTAACGTCAAAACGTATTGCGTAGGTATCGATAGAGAAAATAAGTGACCTTTTTGACACACTTTCACTGTTGGTCACTATTAGAATCATTTTTATCCAAACCCTTTAATAATAGTATTATAACATCAAGTTATTAGGAGTTATTATTATTATTATAAGTGTGTGGGTAAAAACAAGTACAGTGCCGTCGTCAAATAGCTATGATGTCTTCTTATCAGATATGTTACCACTCATCGAACATTTAAACTTGTTATGGTACAACTAAGCTTAAGATTCAGTACCTCATACCCTAAAAATAGTAATATTTTGTTCAGATAATCTATTTTTATGCATAAGGAGGACAAACGAGCGTTCGGGTCTCCTGGTTTTAAGTGACCACCACCACATTCTCTTGCAACACCAGAGGAGTTTTGTAAATTGTGTACGCGCATTTTTTGAAGGTACCCATGTCGTATCGTCCCGGAAAGACCGCACAATTAAGCTTATTCAACAGCTTTGTTGCATGTGAAAGAAAGTTCCTTGTAAACTGCAGTGTGGAGGAACACCACACATCCAGACGACACAACACAACCACACAGACAGACACATGAATTATATTTTGCGGCATGTCGTGCGAAGGTGGAATTCAGCGGCAGGATTAAGGTGAAACAGCTCTTCAGAACACGCCTCGTGATAAATGCAATAAACGACACACAAAGAAGCGACGTCTCTGCGATGGTGGTCAAGCCGTTCACAGAGCACGGGGTAACAACAATTCGAGCAGCTCTGCGTTGCACTCCATCCAATGGATCGAGCTGTTACTGGGGTACGCCAGACCAGAGATGGCAGCAATATTTATAATAATACACTTATATTACAATACAATCTTCGTGCAAGTTGAAATGCTTTCATTTTACAAATCACAAGAAACGTACGTACCATACAAGAGTGTTAAGTTTCATTATTGTTGAGTCAAAATTGCTTCCAAGACTTCGTGCATTGTGTTGATAAGGTTATAGTATTGATAAAACATTAGTTATTCCGCATGCAAAGATAGTAAGATGAAGAAAAGTGAATATGTTTGCTAAGGTCATCTCAACACTTCCTATTATCTAGCGGTACTTGCGCCTTTGTCTCAGTTTTGCCTACAAAGAATCCTGAAATATTTCGAGCACATTGCGCGCAGAAGCCAAGATAATCTTGAAAGACTGCTGGGAAGCTATAGGGGAAAAAACGGAGAGGCCGGATGCCGTTTTATTTTATTATGATACAGCATTAAAAAATACATACAACCCTGAATTTTCAACCCTCTACGATCAACCCCTATTTTTGTATCGTGATTTTTATATTATTCTCTTCTATCCACAAATCTGCTATAGGGTTGCAAGATGGCAATGGATCAATACTTACAATCATTGTAGTACGATCAATTTCGTAGGTCTGAGAGTCGGTTGCATCTACTTTTTACACCCCAAAAATTTTTTTATTACTTTATATGGCAATGCAACGTATATAACGTTAAACTATAAAATTAACACAACATTATAATATAAGTATTGTTCAGAGGCAGAACTAGGTTCGCCGGGTTAACTACTCATTTAAATAAATGATGTATTATAAATTAAGGTTTTATAAACATTATAAAATAATTAAGTAATACGAGTAAGTTTCATTTGGAATTATTTGTTTCAGAGGAAAAATAACATTGAATTTTAAAATTAATTAAATGTGAAATGTGTTCCTTTGATACAAAATATTGAAATGGATTTGTACAAACGTAATAACATATCTACTAGATTAATTAATGTGTAAGCTTTGAAGCTGTTAGTACATTTATTAAATTCCTTTTCCAGAATTTGTTTGGGATAATCTTATTGCATGTAAATAAATCCCATCAATCCTTTTATACGTATCGAAGCAAAGAGTATTTTCAACTACAAATAACTCTGTATTCTGGTTTTCAATTACTGCTGAATTTAAGCTGGGGAGATATTATATCATAAAACAAATCCTATTCACTATTTCAGAGAAATTTTAACTTTAATGTTGCTTTTAAGCAACTTTTTTGTTAAACTGACGTATGTAACTGATTGATATATAAACATATTATATTATGTAATTTGACCAAGAAAAATACAAATTAGGATCCACAATAGTTACGTGAATTGATAATGCAACTTTTGTTTATAAAATAAGAGAGAGTAAAACAAAATAACTTTGCTCAATCGAATCCCGATCAAAAGGCAATTATAGTGGCGAAAAGACTTACACCGGGCACTACTCCAGACTTTAGTCTATCAAAGAAAGGTTCCTGGCATTAAAAACTTTAGCATAGAATTTACTATAATTATTATAATAAGCTAATAACTTCTGGCATTTCACAACCACGTGTTTTGTCAGAAATTTCAGCCACTTTGTGGAATCAATTACCGGCTGCTGTTTTCCCGATCACCGTAACTCAACTCGTGACACCTTTTGTTGCGGATGTCCATGTGTGGTTGTCTTAACCATCCCATGAGCCTCATGCCTGTTTGCCCACCCTTATATAAATAAATGACAAAAAAATTAGCTTTTTGTAGATAAAAATTTAAATAGAAATGGATAGGACGCGGGATGGTTGGCGGATGTGGCTTCGCACGGATAATCATCAGTGGCGGAACAGCATATGCATGTTGAATTGAGCATGTAGAGCGGGCTTAAATGAAACACTGATGAACTAATCACACCCGAAATGAAACTTTTTAAAAATATTTTTTTCCTATCGCTCAGTATACTTTGTAAGATCTCACAATTAATATGTTAACGAACATCCTTCTCTTCATTATTTTCGTTTTTTGACTCAAATGAACTCTTTCGTTCAAAGCTCCTGTATTTGATGCTGGCCTGGTGGGCAAAGGCTGGTAAGGGCATGATTTAATAATAAGGTGTACTTAAAAAAGTTATTCAACCTAATGAAAAGATAATTATAAGGCAAAGAATTCAAAGATAACAAACACGCCAAAATAAAATTAAATATTTCACATGAAAAAGATAGGCCGCTTTCCGAGGAAGAAGGTTGTTAGAATAAAAGTACCAAAAAACGTAATATAACTATATAACAAGATCACAACAAAATTAAAAAAAAATGCAATTGATATGTTTGAGACATAAGACAAAAAGTATATGGTTATTTAGAAATAGGTAAGTTATAATAATTTAAATTAAACAGATTATGGTAACAAGTGGTTCAAATCAAAATCACTTTATTCATGTAGGTTACAGAAATGATACTGATTAATGTCAAAAGAACTAATTTATTTTCTTATTGAATTGCTACATCTTAAAGGGTTGAGCTAATGAGAAGAAGTAGCAATAAACTCATTGCCACTCTTGTAAATCAAGCACGTTAAATATAATACACACGTGGTAACAGCTAAACTAACAGAGACCCGTGTATACTATTTAAATGGCGTATATATATTACTAAATAATATATATAAAGTATTATATATACTATTGATAGAGTAATTAAGTAGTACAATGGCACGTGAAGATTACGCTGCGGAGAGAGTTTCCGGCTCCTGTCCACTTCGTACGCGAAATTTCAAATCAAATCTGCGGCGTGAGTGCGGACTGTTAATGACAATATTGAACTTAATTGGATTTCAATTTCAGAAATCAATTACCAATATTGCACTTGTAAAATAATTTGTCAAATTGTCACTCTACAAAAATTTACAAGCGGTTTATTAGATTTGCACACGTTGTTTTGCCATATAAATTAAGTACCCCATGCCCGCTCATTGTATGAATTGTCATAGATATTGTTTTGTCAATGACCGAATTATTTGTGTTGGTATTTTTTAGTTAAAAAAAGTGTGTGTGTACTTATGCACGCAAGAATATAAGTTATACTTCTATGTCCTAGCGAAGCAAAATACATTTAAATGATTTATTCGTGTTATTCTACGTTTTTAGAAAGAACAATTTTGTAAAAATCTTGCAAAGATGGCTCTGACAATTAATTATTAAGCTCTTTGCCTGTCCTAATAATGGTCGAAGAAATCAAAAAAAAAACGAATGACGCAAACGTCAGAAAATTTTAGGAACCAACTACAACCTGTTAGTTGTGTAACACACAACGACAGTGATGCGCGCACATTTAAAATTTCACTCTCATAATTTTTTCATAACGCCCATTAACAAGTATAACTTCAAAAATATAAGTTAGGGATAAATTATATACTAAAACCATCTACGAAACATCTTATGACACAAGAATTATTCCGATCAGTTCAATAGTTATCGCAGTACAAACGAAGAAAATAAAAACGGCTTTCCATTTATTAGTATAGATGCTTAGAAGTAAACGATTGTACAGTAATAGTAACAACACTAACTGACAAATAAGGTCAGTATGATGTAAGCAATTGTTAATAACATCTATGTTACTCAAGCAAAATATTATTATGTGGCATATTCGAAGATTTCTGATGTGGAAGTTGGTTAATATTATTATTGTCCTAAAGCAAAAGTTTGTAATTGATTTAACCGCTATAATATTTCTTCTTTCTAGTGCTCCCAAACTGCTGGTATAAAATGTTGACAAACATTTTTAAACACTAATACTTGCTAACAAATATTAAGTAGCGTTAGATGTTTTAAGTGCTCTTACACTGATCGAAAATGTTAAAAACAATTATCACATTTGAAACCATGACATCATGGCACCGTACGGCGGTGCACGATTGAACAGTACTCACACTCTCCGCAAACCCTGCTGTCTCCTGGATACAATATGTAGAGAAAGAAATTATATCAAATATAAAATTACAATTGATTAACAAAATTAAATTTGTAACCAAAATTCGAATCGACGATCTCGAATCCGCAACCTCTTCCGCAAAGTTCCTATATCTTAATATGTCTAGTTCAAGTCTCTGGTTGTGGCTCCATCTACACTCAACAGGATCTACCCTACAGTTGCTAACCTGCTCAACCCCAATAATTGCATATTAGGAAATTAGCTTGAGATGCCGCTCTTTCAAATCTAAACAATTTGTTATTTTTAAAGTGATATGATCCCTCACTTTTGGGATTAATTAAACGATGATCAAAGGTAAGATAGTAATATTATATAAACATAATATATCACGAAAATAAATACTAATTTAATTTAAAAAAAAAGCTTGCAACATAGTTTTTATTCCAGTAATCGTATGTACATACGGTTAGAAAATCACTCACGATCTCGCTTCGAACCAGTACTTTGTCAATCCTTAGCATTCAGAAAATAATTTATTTTCAGTTCCTAAAGGTTCAGTTTCATGAAGAATCTATAAGGGTTCCTTTTTTTGCCAGTTGGCTACGGTACCCTAAAAAGAATGAAGGAATACAATAACAAAGTAAAAGAAGAATTATATTGTTTGATTGTGCAAAGATCCACTCACGCGACAGTGCTAAATATTAAGATCACCGTCACAATTTGGAATTAACCAAATAGAAAATGTGCTATACTATCCCAACTATGAACCTTCCTCACTGTGTAAGTTAACACCTCATTAAAATAGGTAAAGCTAACAGCATTCGCGAGAACTCGTTAATGGAAGTGTTGTAAGTTCAGATTAATTTTGATGTAAAACAGTATTATGTTCAAATTAATAACATAGTTCAAAGATATATTCAATTTCATGACACATAATTATGGAAATAATAACAACAACACTGTAACATGATAATTATCAAAACTGTATTCCGCGATATTCCTAATTATTCCGTCGCATTTTCTCGATAATACAAAGTCCCGAAAAAAAGATACACTTGTTAAATAGTCAACATAGATACTCTGTAGAAATACAAGATGCATGTTGCTTAGATCATTTATACATCTAGATAGACACCTGTGAAAACGCGAGGGTAAAACGTACCTAGCTTATTACGCACACTAAAGTAATAAACCTGGCCTATTTTCATCGATTATCCAGCAGCAATAGGCTCTATCTAAATGTATAAATTATCTAAAGCATAAAATTTGAAACTGCATTTTTGTTAATAATTGTATAAAAACAAACAAGTAATAAATACTTGTTACTTCTATTACAGCCCCGTTTGTACGTTCCAATACCTATTGTAATTGCTATGTAGAAATTGCAGTTAACTAAAGACCTGCTTAAAAAATATGGTCCAACAACTTCATTGTGACAAATGAACTTATTTTCAACTTGTTCAAGTCTGAACGAGTACTTTGTGATTCACATTAAAATCAACAATAGCGTTTTCCCGAAGAGAGGTCGGACAAAGAGCGTATATTTAAAATTGAATAAAAATTTATTTGTTGCATTGAACTATATAGCAAGAAAAAGAAATGTTTGAATAAATATTGTCGATTGAACATCACTGCACCTTGCAATCAACTATTAAAATCATAAACTCTCAAAGTGAATATTTTTTTATCTAGTTTACATTTACTTTATCTATTCATCACAGCCAATACACATGTAAATAAAATTAAAGGAATATGGTATTGCATCAAATGTCGATACTATATCTGAAGCACTAGAGAATTTATGAATTATTGTAACAAGCTACAGGACAAAAAGATCTAACGACACTAGTAAGTTTCTCCCATCAATCCAATCAATCCATGCACAACAACATATTCAGTTCAGCAACAATCATATTGAATCAATCAAATGTATGATCACTATAAATTAAGACTAGGACGGAATTAATGACCACAATTGTTGTACCTTTGTGTATCGATAGATAATTTAATCTATTCGCAATAATATTTAACTTGCTCGGGACATAATTCTCAACTTGTTAACAATTTACATGATTAGACCTCATACAGTGGCACAGTTTGATATTGCAGAAATATTATTTAATTTTTCTATGAAAATAAGGGAGGAGACGAGCAGGACGTTCAGCTCATGGTAATTGATGCACCCTACTCATTATAATGCAGTGCCGCTCAGGATTCTTGAAAAACCCAAAAATTCTTAGGGGCACTACAATTGCGCTCGTCACCTTGAGACATATGATGTTAAGTCTCATTTGCCCAGTAACATAGTAGCCACGGCGCCCTTCAGACCGAAACACAGTAATGTTTGCACATTACTGCTTCACGGCAGAAATAGGTGCCGTTGTGGTACCTAGTAATATACATAATCTAGCCGCCTACCTGTGCAAAGGAGCCTCCCACTGTTAATTTCTAAGTCTATTTTGAATGGGTATCTATAAGCTATTTTTGATTATCAACTGTAGAAATTGAAATTGTTCATTTGTGTTAATTATATTTTTTCGTAAAAAACAATGTATATAACTACGCTTACAATATTTAATATGATAACATGAAGTAAAAACGATCAGTACAAGGAAGTGTACGAAATAAAAAAAGCAATCCCACGTTCAAAAGCTAGTCTGATCCATAAGCCGAAATATTTGCCTGTGTATGTGTTTTCAGTAGCTGTGTTGCGATCTGTAAATAGTACTTTGTACCAGAACCAAACAGGGCAAATACGACCAACATATTTGCATCGATTATCGGTAGTCAAAGCAGTAGCCACAGCACCAACTGCAGTAGCTTTGATATGAGAAGGAGCCTTTATGTTAATTCAACTCAAACCTCAATGTAAAATATAAACCAGCTGAAATAATGTAAACAGAAAAACAATAGAGGTTCATCAAGGTTTCAATATTACATTTGAATACATTATAATACTATGAAGGGCAAACGTTATTATTATAGAATAAATTTTAAAGTTCAGTTCTTCATTAACCGGGATGCTGTGATAATATTCAGATGTAAATTTACAATAATTATCATATTTAAAGAAAATTAAACTTAATTTTTAATCTTTGGTAAACCTTTAAACTGCACTGATAAAGTAAGCTTAATGCATTGAATATAAGTTAAACGTTTACCGTAAAGAAATGGTTTATTAAATCTCTTTGAATGTTAAAGCAAAGGTTGAATGAAGCTGGAAAATTTCTTTGTGTACCTTTTAAGACTAAAACCTATCAAGATGTCTACTGCCTCAAAGGGAGCAAAAACCGATGTTGCTTTTCCTTAGATCCTTCCAGATGAAGTAGGAAAGGAATTATGGTCTATGAATAGCATCATGAAAGTCTTAAGATATTACATTATTTTAATAAACACTTGGTAAATGTTTTACATAAAATATTGACGACCCATATATACTGGTTAGTGACCATGCCTAGTGGTTTGAATAGGTTCGGTAATTCGTTCGGTAGGTGCAAAAATTTACATGATGAATAGGGATAACTGTTTCCGAGCTATGGATGTGTATGTGTATTCATTTATGTTTAAGTTTAGGTATATTTTATTAAAAAATAGGAGCTAATGCATGAAATATCCATTTTATTGTAATAGGTACTTCGAAATGGCATAGAACCTTCATGGTTTCAGATCTTTGATTGAAACTTTCTTTTAAAAAATGTGCAATATTCAATGTGATTGGTGGTTACAGGTCTGATAGTCCCTGGGGTACTCCACAGGGGGTAATTTAGGCCCTTTGTTTTACAATGCTTTATCTCTATCTCTATAATGCTAATCTATGATATCGGTTCCTGCTTAGCTAACTCTGAATAACTTATGTATGCTGATGATAAGAACATATATCATAGTATAAAATCTATAAATTTGATTGTTAGCTGATGCAAAAGGATCTAAAGAAGGACTAACTTTTTGAATATTGTAAAAAAAACAAATTCCAAACAACATACTCAAATGCATTCAAATCTGTTATATGCGTAAACCAAAGCCCTTACAATACACCTTCAATGGTACACTTTTACATAGATCCAAACTTATTCACGACTTCAGGGTGTATTTTGATCACAAAATGTTACTTTGTGGCCATATTGACTATATAGCAAATAAAAGCATAAAAAATCTGGGCTTTATTTTGCACACGTGCAAACCATTTTCTGATATAGAACCTATTATGCGTATGTCACGAGTATTCTGTAATATGATTGTCCAAGTTGGCCCTCACACAATCCACATTATATCATTAACAATGAACGCTTGGAACGTATAAGGAAAAAATTCTTAAACCATCTAAACTACCCCATAATTTACACCCCGGTTCTAATAATGACAGTTGCAAGGCGCATAAACTTTTAACTTTGGGGCAGAGACGCTTACTTGACGTGAGCCTACTATTGGTATTGTATAGCTTAAGGGTATCTAAAATATCATACTGTACATCGTCAACCCGCACGAAGAATACGAATCTGCTATGTGAACAACTAACAAACTATTAACTATCTAGATTATACAAACAATTCAAAAAACACTTTCATATAACGGGCAATGCAAACTTACAACACAATAATCAGCCACGTAGACCTTTTCACCATAAATAAATCTAAATTCAAATCAGAACTCATAGCTACTTTCAATGAAACATCTAAACACTTGATACTCACACATATTTACATGTTTATATATTTTATCATATCTATGTTTAATCAAATAGTATAGATATATTTTGTGTAGATAGTTACGTAGATATTTAATTACAATTTAATGAAACTATCTATAATCACAAAATAAACCTCATTTTGGTTTATCGTACCATGTTGAATTTTTGGGAAACCATGGTATTTTATAAGGAAACCTGTTATTGGCATTATTATTGTAAAACATTATTAGTTATTTATCTAATCTGTAATATGCTGTTGATTTTTTTTAATAAAAACAAAAAATACATATCGTACTTTTATAATGAAAATAAGGGACGAGACGAGCAGGACGTTCAGCTGATGGTAATTAATACGCCCTGCCCATTACAATGCAGTGCCGTTCAAGATTATTGAAAAACCCAAAAATTCAGAGTGGCACTACAAATGCGCTCGTCACCTTGAGAAATAAGATGTCAAGTCTCATTGCCCAGTAATTTCACTAGCATCGGCGCCCTTCAGACCGAAACACAGTAATGCTTACACATCACTACTTCACGGCAAAAATAGGCGCCGTTGTGTTATCCATAGTCTAACTTGCATCCGGTGCAAAGGAACCTCCCACTTCTTCATTACTTAGCTTAGATATCTATTTCAAACTCAATTCATATCAACTAAAACGCACTGTCTTAAAAAAATTTCAAATAAAATAAATTGTAAGGCGAGAAGCAAGGCGTGAAAACAGGATGTAGATCTTTTTGAGATAAATTATTGCGATACCGCGTATTGTTCGGAGTCATGTATCGTAATATGATGAAGAAATGTCGCATTTCTTATGTACTCAATAGTGAGTGGGGTGGCCACTGGTTTGATATCACAGTGGAGTGACCAGTGTTTCTTTAAGTGGTGAATGTGCGCGCGCGCTTCTCTACCTACCGTAAGTACACACGCTTAATATTAGCCAAGCGACTTTCCTGTGGCATTGCGATGTTTATATTCTCAGCTGTCAATAATAACTTTCTAAATAATGTTTATTTGATTCATAAAACTATTACTTGTATATATCATATGATGTGTGGGTGATGTTATTTTATGTTCAATTTTGTTTAATAAAAGTAAAAGTAATCTTGTTTCTATTCCTTCAAAGTGAACTCATTGCCTCTCTTTTATTTCAATATTACATTTTACAATTTTACATTATATGTATATAATATTCCTAAAAAAAAAAAAAAAAAACAAATTTCGTTTAAAAAAAAAATAAGTCATAAAAAAAAATACGTCAAAAAAGTACGAGTACAGTATATTCATAAATTCGCATATACTGTAATAAGATAAACACATACAATATACAGAATTTATCCTTTATTTTAGGTTATTGATCGCGGATCTGGTCTCATCATTTGTAAATTGAGAACGTCAAAGGATCCCCACTGGCTCCCAGAATATCATAAATTTGTGTCCCTTGTTCAACTATAGTCACAGAAATTTTGAAATAACTTTAAAATTTAAAACGCGGAAATGCTGCTAGTATTCTTGGTACACTTCCTAGTTCCTCGTCATGATAGTGTTGATTTCAAGATTCAATTTTATATAGTCGATATAGCTTAAAAGCATTGCTTTTTAAATAATATACTTTGTTTGAATGTACCTTAAATGTTTTATTAATTCAGAATGCACTATAAAGATGACACTTTATATGCGTTCGTTAGTGGAATAATAAAGGGCGAGAAAATACGCAGTACACAACATATTATATTATGACAAATAGATTGTCATAATAGATGTGGAAATAGTCTTTTCGCACATCATAGTGTGTGTAAACTTCAAATAAAATCTTTGACTGTAGTATTTGTAGTTGGCTGGTTTTGGTGACAGTAAAAAGGTTTTATTTAAAAAAATAAAATTTAGTAAAACCAACTGATGATCAATTTACAATTCTATACATTTAAAATAAATACAAATAAATGGACGGCATTTTTTTAAAAGTGGATCAAGATCGGCAAATGAGTAGTGACGATACATATATACTTACAAATACGTGCTATAAGAATACTCTGTTGTGAATGTTTGTTTTTTTAAAAGTTAATATACTGTGATAATTAATATGCTTTTTCTTTAATATTCTTAAAGTTATCTGGATAAAGTAGTACTTTATATTATCTTTTCTTAAAATTGAACTTAGTCATCAGCTGACATATAAAAACCCCGCAACGGTCTATATTACTTATCCATTCGTAGATTAATGATTGGTCTCCGCTTCGCTCCAGCTAGATAGCGCAGGGATAGTCGTAAAGGGCGGCAACTAATACTACTCGAGATAGTCTCGTGTGGTCTCGTTGACGTGTCACAATGTCATATGTTCTCAAACTTTTAATTAATTTTAATGTAGAATAACACGAAGCGTATGTTACAAAATTTGAAAGATGCCATTGAGTGTCAAGATGCCACGCACACAAGCATCTAATAGATGCCGTAATAAAAAACCTGGTAGCTCAGGTATGCGGTATCTAGGTGTAGCCTAGGTCTAGTTGTAAAAGTACAATAATCGTAATTTTCTTATATACCTTACATTACTATTAACTGCCATTGGCAATATTATTATACATTAAATATATATAATTCAGGACACTCCAATCGTGACATTTAGCTATGCACTCTATTAATATTTGTCATGAAATTTCATAACTGAATCAAGTTGTGTGCAATGGACGGCGAATCAGGAAAATTTTAAAGTGGAACGCAACTGAAGTGGATAATAACAGCTTATTAAGTAAATGTTTACAATGTAAATGTGTTCAAAATAATATTTATGATACCAGAACAAATTTACTTTCTACGCTTTGAGCTGTCCATTACCCGATTACAACGTAATATCCGTATATTATTGTACTTCAACACACTACCATATTACATAATATCTTCTAGGGTATTATATTTAAATATACTATAAAAGATAATGCTATAGAAATGTCTGAGAATACATATTTGATATCCATACCCCACAGAACAGAAAAGCAATACCCCAGTAAATCAATATTATTATTAGATGACACTACAGTTATTATGTCATCGATTAACTTGTCACTGTTATTTTTTGTAGTATTAAAAATAACGTAGTTAATTTTATTTCATTTTCGTTAATTGATTTCACAAATGACACTTTAAACTAACTTTACTCAAACTGAGGTTTGTGGCTCGGTTAAGTACAGTTCAGTAATTTTTTTTGAACGCGTACATTAAAACCGAGTTTACAAGTCTTATAGTTGAAAATAATAGGGGTTCAAGTATATAATATCTGGGTTGGCTACTCTCGATTCAAATAACACTTTGATGCGAGATGACAGCTAGAACATTAAAATCCAATGTTGTAGACATTGGATTGTTTTGACTTTCATTAATCACATTTCATTTCGCGAGTACCAACAGCAAGAGGCTCCATCTGGACGTATTTATTATCAAAGCTTTAGTTTTATTTTATTTATTTTTTAAAGATATATTTTCAATAGACATATAGAAAATTTATTAACACAAAACTTTCTTAGAAATATTTATAACATTATTAATAAAAATATTTAATTATTGATAATATTGTAAACTAAAATGAAATAACATCTTTAAATTGTTCTTTCCGTGTATAGTTAAATATATCATCGAATCCTATCTAGGATTCGATGATATATTTAACTTACATCTGTAAGCCACAAATAAATAAATAAATTAACAGCGTTTTTCTTCAGAATATTATGAAAAGCAAATATCATATTTATTCACAAATAATATATATATCGCATATTCAGTGGTCAATAGTAATTGCGAATATATAGATATTAGAAATCTTATCGCATTAGAAGTAAGAACACCCATCAATATCTACACTATTCGAAGCGTAAGCTGAGATTTATAGACCGTACTTAGACTTTGCTCAGACTTTACTTAGCTGAGTTAAAGCAAAGCTTAAGTTAAGACAGCCCAATGCAAAAGCCCAGTTTGCATTTTATCACACTCAGCTAAGTTTCATGTGAGTAAAGGTTAATCTATGAAAAACAGTTATTTATAACAGTTAGAAAGCTGTAGGTTTAAGATTCTAAGCAAAATAATATCATGAATATTCAACGACAACAGTCTCAATGACAACTGTAAAGTAAAATACAAATACTCCATCGTGCCTTACTCCGAAGATTTGGTATTACAACTGAGTATCGGAGTGTTAATGAAATATGCAATCTAAATATCAGACAGTTATCAGCTGTTGCTTATTCACATTTATAAATGGCATAAGGCATTTATTTTCTCAAAATTAATTCCTTTAGAATTCTTTTTGATGTCATTTCTAATATACTTGATACTACTACTACCACTTCGGAAACAAATGGCGCTTTGGGAGAGAAGAGGCGGCGCAAGAAAATTTCCCAGCATTCTTTTTTTTGCGCACTTTTCAATAAAAATATACTATATTGTACAGTCATGTCTATCGCTATAAAACAATCATAATCTAGTTTCATGCTGTCCGATCACTTAAATATTCAGCTGTGGAGTAGTAGTATTTACGACGTAGCCATTTTTTAATAAAACATTTAAATTTGTTTATAGATAATGCCTGAACAGTGGCTGGGACTTTATTATAAAAATGTATTCATTATAAGCTATTATGTATATTATGAAGCGTACTAGAATTAGTTACAAGCAATCGTTTATTTCTGATAGTGTTATAATAATGAAAATCACTATTAAGAGCAAATAGGTGACGATTTTTGTGAACGTATTTTAAATATTCATAAATGTACTGACAATGAACAGTCATAATATTTATTTCTTTAAATTTTTCTTTGAGAGACTGTCTATAATATTATCTAAATGTACTAGTTAAACCCGACCTCCCTTCGCTGTCGGTTGATGTTTTAGATAAAATGTAAACTAATGGCAATGAATTCTAAAAAATATTAGTAGTATATACGGAATATATCGGAAAATTCTACATGGAATAGTCTCGTTACTTCCACCAGTTTTTACTTAATTGAAAGTGGATTAGATTTTATTATATATAAGTATGCATACTAGGAAGTTACATCAATAAGTAAATAAATTCATAGGTTATTTTATAAAGTTTATAAAGTTAAAATAAAGTGGTATTAGTATATAAAATTGAAAAAATATTCGTTAATGCGAGCAAGCATTGTAATCCAAAACAGCAAGACGATATAGCGAAACTTTTATGAAAGAAAATTTGAAAAAAATGATTTGTTATCTGTAAGGGTTTACGGTAAGTTTACGTGATAAAGTCTTGTTATACGATCGTTTGTATGAGTCATATATTTTCAGTCAAAATTGTAACTTATACTATAATTACTGCTCTCGCCATTACTTTTTTAATAATCAAAGAACAAGATGCGTCATAAGCCGAACGCTTAGGTCGATGTTGCCTCTCTATCGCTTGTTCCTCGCTCTCGACTCATGCGGAACGCGACACCTTTTCGTGCAGCCGGCTTACATCAATATATAATATTATGTTATCACGTCAAAAAAAAAATATTTTTCCATTGAGGTTGAATTTAAACTTTTACCAAAAAGGATAAACGAACATGTAATTAGAAAAATTTTCAACATTTTGAAGTCACTGCCAAGTCAAATAAAATAAATAGGCAAATTCATACCTTAGTCCAGGCGTTGTCGCAAAATTGCGTAGTAAAACTTTGTAAAAATAATACTAAAAGAAATAAGAAAGACACTGGGATCACATTCAGTGTATAGCTGAAGCATAGAAAAACATTTTCATTGTAAGATTGGGCAGTAGGTTATTACAAATAATATAAAAAATAAGTTTCTATTAATTGTATGGCCACAAAATAACGGTCGTAATAAATAGTTTCAATTATAGAGATCGGTCAAGATAATATTATTTCAGGTAAATATGAAATACAGAAGGCTTCTCAATCATTTTTTAGGAAAAACTTTTGAATATTATTATAATTCGTTGTGGTAAAGGATGTATGACACAGGGCAATTTTTTCCAGCAAATATTGAAGTCAAAGTTCAAATTTGTTTTATTCAATACCGTCTGCAGGAAACCATCCGGACAAAATCATTTACTTAAATAAATATTTGCTTCACTATGTTTTCCCCATATTAATATTCCAAATGAAATTCTGGAGTGAGCATAATATGCAAATTGAAAACGCTGATTGGAAGTGGTACTCGTTTAAGTTGGTAGAGAGCAAAAATGAACGAATAAAAACATTTAGGAATTTTAATTTCTTATTCTAGAATATGCATATATTTTTAGATAACTTAAACGTCTAGTTTAAGGCCAGCTAAGTCTTATGCTCGCGATTTTTATGACACTTTGTGTTAGTTGCGTGCATTGCTCAAAATAGAGGTTAATTCTAAATTAAATTTTGTTCGACATTTTCACAGCTATCACAGTCTATCTAGACCACTGACCTCTACTATATACCACTGGACGGGTGGCTGTCTAGGTGCTTTTGTGCCTGTTTGATATTCACCATTTTGGCGCTGTTGGCCATGAAGCGAGAGTCTGCGGTACTAAAACCAGTGATGACAACCTCAGGAAACATCGATGATTGGTGGAAAACTATTTCCAAAAAAAATTGTGTACTTTATTACGTTGATATAATAGTATAAATAACGCGGAAAACGGATGAAATTAATTCAAAATGCAAAAATACTTCAGAGTATTTTACGTTCCTTCGCAGCGATTTGTATTATACGTTAAAATTAGTTCTATGGACGCTCGGGAGTAGCGCTTCAAATAGGCACAAAAAATTTGATATCAAACATATGGAACAGCCGGTTCAGTGGTATTTATACAGGTCACTGATCTAGACGTATTAATGTTCTAAGCATATATTGATGAAAATATTACTTATAAATTCATGCGACTTTATACGTTGCCTGATCGATGTGTATATTTTAACGGACGTTCTTGATGACACTAACAATCTAGTTATCGTCGTCCTGCTATTAGGTCCGCCTAACTGTAATCATATTACGAACCTCAAAGGCACTGCAAACTACAGACAAGATGATTAAAGGGAACATCCTTTATGAATAAATTAATGTAGTAAAACAAGATAATCTAAGTATGCCTTTTAAACAACTATAAGGGGGAATATAGCACAATCTACTAAATTATGTTCGCATAAAGATAATTTAAATACTGTATTCTACCATGTTATATTAGTCTCTAAAGTGATGCATTCCAGTATATTTCACATTAACAAGCATCACTCAATAATATGTATATATAATAATATAAATAAATAAACTACGATTTATTTTTTCTGTAGATATTTTAGTATTTCGATATTTAGTATTCTGTAGATATATAGATTGATCTCACAACACTGTGATGCTGATAAATATTATTATTATAATTATGAAAAAATCAATGAAAGCATCTTGGTTGAGTACAAAGAGTACTTATTTTTCTGACAGAACTATTATAGATACACAGAACAACAGAAAATACAGAACTATTAACAACAAAAGTAAAAACCTAAGAATGAAAACTATTTCAAAAACAAATCAGTGATATCACGAAAATATCACGAAATGTACATAACGGTAAATAAACTGTAAACCGTACTGACGCAACAGAACGAAGCGGAGCAGGGAGAGACGGGACGTGCAGTAGAGCTGCTAAAATTGTCTAGAAACCACTTAACTTATTCGTCGACGACCTTTGTATTTTCAAAAACAGATATTAAAGATTTAAATAATAATAATTTTGATTTATATGTTTATTTAATATATTGAATTTAATTTTCGAATTGTATGAATATGATGGTCCATTTGATCAGATTTTCTAGTGCAGTTCATAGATCCTCACACTACACGCTATGTCTTCAAATAACAATAGTTTTTGTGTGAGTGGTTCATAATGCAGTTCAAGGAAACTAGCATCATACCACTTCTGGAGATTTTCCTTATTAACGAGAGGAAACTTGAAAGTACTTGTTGTATGAAAGCATGTATTAACAACATTCAATAACCATAAGGAAGTAAAAGGAGGGGGTAGATATTTAAAAGAAATACTTTGTTCACCATGATGATGACAACTGACTACTGAATCTAAAATTAAAATCATATTGACTCATTAACAATTTTTAGCACATAGCGAAGTGCACATGTTCAATAATTATAATTTGAATTAACTTATTTTCCAAGTATTGAAAATCATTTATATTCCTATATCACATTCAGAATAATAAAATGTATACCAAAAATATCGGTGAATAAAGAGAGGGTTTTGTTTTACGATAACAAAGGCAGGGATTTCAGATAAACAATAGTGTGATGTGTTGGGGAGGTTCGGACTTAAAACAAAGTAAATCGTATTATTTGCGTTTTCCAGTAAAATTCATCAATACGAAAAATTCCTTTCATTCCCTGATATTTTCCTATGCCTGGAATTTTGCAAGGACTTTGCACATAATGAAATTTACGGAAACCGTGAGATGAAATTCGTTTTTCAATTTTCCATTGTTCAATACCTGGAAAACAAATAAATAATATAAATAAAAAGATACCATTCGTTTTTGCTTCGGCGAAATTGAATGTATATCTCGATTTATACCGAAAATTTTCATAAAACTGTGAGTATCGCGTGAGTGCCTTGACTTACGCGCCTCCAGAATTGCGTGTGTTTTCAAATCTCTGTGATTTGATGTCTATGTTTTAAGCACTTTCGAAAACGGAATCTCTGAAGATTAGTTCCACCCACTTTAAAATCACCGTTATAATTAACCAAAAAAAAAGTCAACGCAAATATTAAAAACTAAGAAAACAAAGAGTACCTATATCACCGATGCGATCGGTCAATGGTTATTTAACAGGTTCTGTATTAAATATAATAAACCTGTGCCTCTTGTGATTATGGAACGGATTCGTATAAAAACTATTTTCTTCTTTTTAATAGTGTTTTCTTATTAAGAGGCATATCATACTACGGACGAAATAATTGACACATCGAAAAACATCACTTTAAATGATTTATCAGTACTAAGATTTTATTATTATAAATTCATATTTTCTTCAGTCACCAGCCCAAATAAGATAATGGCATAAAAGGTGTTTATTTATTCAATGTATTCCTCTCATATATTTTCACTGTCATTTAAATAACTACCTACTACCGCCTCAAAACAAATGGCAATGTGAGAGAGAAGAAACGGCGTGGGAAACAGTTCCAAAAACATAAGATATTACATCCCGACTTACCCACTATACCTGCTGTTGTATTATAAATAAACCTTCTTAGTTACTAAGCAACAATCACGAAATACAACTTTTTTCTAATTTAATTATCGAGTAGAAGAAGAATGATGTGGTGTACCTCTAATTATATCGCAATAGAAACCTTACACATTCTTAAAAGCAATAAGAGTTTTATTATTTTAGGGGTTAAAGTAAAGAAATTGCTGATTTGTATAAATTGAAATTGGAACAAAAATATTTAATTAAATTAATTACCATTATTACCTGCACATTGCTGCCATCTAAAAGAAAGGTCATTCATGTATTTGCGATAGAACTGTGGTGATCTAGATTCGACAAACTTTGTGAAAGCATTTTGTACCTCCTTCTGAGAATTCATCTTTTAGTAGATTTAGTAGATATTTTTATAGTCCGTCTGGAGCAAGGTCTGGCGAATACCAAGGGTGACAAATGGTTTCTAATTGCAATTCCTGTAGATTTATAAAGGTTTCTCGTCCTGTATTAGGTCTCGCGTTATCATGGAGCTACAATGGTGAAGATCGATTCATGAGTCGGGGCTGTTTCACTGCTATATGCTTTGTTTTGCTTACGGTTATCGTAAAGAATCCACTTTTCATTGCATGTCACAATTCGATCGAATATGCCTTCATTTCTGTATCGAATCAACAACGTAACACACGTTTCTTTCTGCAGATCAGTCAAATTATGAGCCACCCATTTTTCATATTTTTTTATTTTATGTATTTGACGTAAATGAGTCAATATTACTGGTAAGGTAACGTTCAATAATGCTAATTCCTGGCTAATTTGGCTCGGATTGGGTTCCACCATCTCTTTCAATTCATTGTTATTCATCGCTGTGTGGGCGCTCTTCCACGTGGTTCGTCGTGGTTGTTTCGTTCAAATGAAAGCGTCCATTACGAAAGCGTTTAAACCAAAATTGCACGGTGCCTTCATTAGTAGTCCCCTCTCTAAACGCAATATTGATATTGCGAGCTGTTACTAAAACCAAACGCTAAAACTCGTATTCAAAAATCACTCGAATTTTCGAGTATCCATCCTTCTTGTCTAAGCTGAATAAAAAAATCAACTAAAAGTCGATAGTCGAATGTTGCCCAATTTTTTTAAAGAGAACTACATACCATGTGAAAAAAGTTTCTCTCAATTCTCAACCATGAAGGTTCTATGTCAATTCGAAGTACCTTTTATAATAAAATGGCAATTTCATACTTTAACCCCTATTATTACAATTATATATACATTCTCAACAAACACTTCAATGCCGAAGTGAACCTAGAAATAAATTATAAAATAATTCTTTACTATCGCGGTCATGTTAAATCCCACGGACACAACAAAATAGAATAATAATTTCTAGAAAATTAAAACTCAAAAGCATGAATTTTCTTCTGTGCGTAGGACTTCTCTATTATAACATTAGCTTTGAGCTCTCTACTTTGTGCTTACTACGTTAATATTGCAGGTAACGGTCTTATGATTATCTCGTTCCTTTGAGTGCGCTAAATTAAAAATAAAATATTGCTTCGACCAGGCTTAAGTCACTTACAGATCTTTTCTGTAACAAAGCTATATCATAATATTATTATGACCATAGATTTGGAATATACTAGCGGAAAAATGACCTAACAGTCCAATAATGGGTGTCAGATTTTAGATATGTTAATATGTGCGTTGTCCAGTGGTTTAAAGTTCAAAATAGGAGCTGATGCCAAGCGTGGCTGACTGTGCACGAGTTGTCAATTAAAATCGGTTACAGTAACAATAGCTTCATTTACCTTTTCTATTTTGCTGTAGTTCCGTTCCATTCTTCTCCCTCGCATGCGTTGCTCGTCTATACTATAATTTCATAATTTAAAAAAAAGTCATTCGTGGGATTGCAAGTTAGATGTAAAACTTTTGCAAACTTGTAATCATCAATTTTGTGTTGTTAAGAATTGTTTCAGGAAGGGTTTTGTTTTGCAAGTAATTTAATTTATCAGCTTATTAATATGATTTGTTAAGGATTTTATAATTTGACATGAACAAACAATGATTATTACCGATATAAAACAAACAAATTCATTATAACTAATCAATTTATAAAATTATACAATTAAATGTACATTCATGATTACAAAAATTGTCTCATTTCATTATATTCAAATACAGTTAGGCTTATTTAAAGAAAAATTTTGATTCCACTCTCAAATTTCTGTCATATACAATTGAGTGACGGCACAAAGGTTTAAGTATAATATACAGAAATTTATCTTACGAAAATATAATCATAATTTTATCGTTTAATTATATTATCTTAAGTATGTATCGTTTTAATTTACTGCGGCGAGTTCTATACTGTTTTTCATCCCAACGAGCCTAAATTTATTATTACAATAAAACATCCACGCTATAAAAAAATAACAAATATTTTTATATGTGGAACAAGATTTCGTTCTCAAACGATATAGTTTTAAAGTGTTGTTTTAGTTCTTTTTTCAAACACATATCTGTTTGTATTCTTTTTCAAATGGTTGTTACTATATGTGTCGTTTTTTTTTTAATCTCGCGGTAATTCTGGATAGGATGCAAGACAAGAAAGTAATGAATATAATGTATATCCATTAGTCCTTAAAACAAAAGTAATTTTTGAATAAACTGTACCTCTGAATGTTGAATAGATATAAATAATACATGGAAATCTTAATAGTTTCGAAGCTTCAGAAGTAGAAACTAGGATTACATTGAATAGTTGAATTCGGTTTGCCATTTCAATATTTGAGCAACAGCTGAGAGCACGTCTGTTTGATCCTATTACCTCACCTTCCAGCATTTGTCCAAATCTGCTTATTCGATTAATTCTGTGTTCGCTCACTCATTGAATTCACTCAGTTGTCTATAAAACATTTCCAACGTAGTGCAGCAGCGTATATAAATATTTTATTAGCCAAAAAAAGAATCCTTTCAAACTACTGTAGAGATTTTCGCCTACTGAGCATTAACAAGCTTCCTTTGGATTGAAGTAACTTTTGCGATCAGATTTTCCGCTTTCACAGTCTGCCTGCTTTAATCTCGTAATCGCATAAAAGCAACTAAACTGCCGGCGACAAAACTTTTGCTATTCCGTTTCATTCCTGTTTCGTGACAGCGTTTAGTGGCTGTGTTTTTTTTATTTTTTTTTTCAGTTTCACCAACTTCATGTTTCAAGGG
The DNA here is from genome assembly GCF_905404315.1 of Leptidea sinapis. NCBI lineage: Eukaryota > Metazoa > Arthropoda > Insecta > Lepidoptera > Pieridae > Leptidea > Leptidea sinapis. The sequence goes on along the minus strand of NC_066312.1, from coordinate 5,994,452 downwards.
AGATTTAACTCAAATACGTTTCTCGTAAACAATTTTTGCCAACAGAGTGACTTTATAAAATATTTTACTGTGTAAACTATAACGTCGGTACATATTTGATGGATAAATTAAAAAACGGAGCGTTTATTTTACTTTTTGGTATACGATTCCTGCTGTTAGTTGAATCATGGATTTGCCGAGGATAGTAACTTAGATGATGATTGATGTATGTTTATTTAAGTTTAATTAAATCTATCGATATTGTCATAAATCGACCTTCTTGTATTTTCTCTAGTTATTATCATATTTGGTTTTTAAGATATTTAAAAAAAACAAGAAGTTCATTAATACTGAGTTTTAATTTTTTAAATTTTATCTTCGACCACTGAGGAGATTCGGAAATATATAACCACACTTTATATCTAGCTCATTTGTAAAATATTGGACTTTATTGTTCGTATTTTTTTATAAGAGGAGGAAAAAATGAGTATACGTTTACATACAAGTCATCTGATATGTGATCACTGGGGCCAAAGAGCGTTTTTGGCCTTATAATGTGTTGAATTAACGACATATGAAATTAAAAAACGAAAACAGATTGATACATGGAGAGGCTCAAACCTTAAAATTTTGATTTTATTTGTGATTACAAATTGTTAGACACATAGTTTTTTATTGAATTAGGCGTTACTTTGCGGAAATCCATAATTATACAAATGATTTAAGTTTTTTTTAGTGGTAATTCCGCTAATATTTGTTTTTCTCTCTGTGTCGAGACTCAGACTCGTTCCAGATTTTGGCGAGACAGCATGTCCTGAGGATGCCTCGTGTAGAGGAGAAACACGTGTCGAATTGTTTTTTAAAAACTAATATTAGCGGTATTAACACTAAAGAAAACTTAAATCATTTGTATAGACACATAGTGTCAATCGTATCGTATCAATAAATTAATTTTTCAAAGTGAAAACTTCTTTGCGAAATATATGTACCGTACCCACAGATTTACAGAACGAGATTGAGTTGACTCGACTAATTTACCATAATTGGAAAATATTAACATGACCGTATTTATCTTTGATAAATAAAATATTGAAATGAAACTCTTTTATGAGTTGAGTTCATACGAAATATGAGAGAAATTTTATAGCAGTATCGTCACGATTTTCGGTAACGCACCATGTTGTTTTTTTAACGTGATGAAAAGAAAAATAAATTAGTTTGAAAGTGATAAAATTATAGGCCCTATTTTGTATGCACGTCAATAATTATAAAATAGCTTTAAGTTGATATGGAATTTTCTTTTTTAAAATCTTATCTACCCAATTTCTGTGTAAGTAAATGGTAGAATAATGATATGTATGAATAATAATGTGATGTCAAAGAATTTTCAATTCTTACCTGTGTCTTACCTATACATATTTTTTTTTAAACCAAATTTTTATTAATTACTTACTTATACTAAACAAACTCCTAAAAAATATTTCTAAGAGAAAATTCCTAAAAGTAACGAACTTATAAAACTAATTTCTGATGGCTTTTTCGTGTTGTCAAACACAACGTAGATATCCGATATCTAGTGATTTGCTTTAGTCAAAGCTCGTTAAAAAGAGATAGATGTAGATTTATAAATGGTTTATTTCTCTTTGTTTCATTCGTTAACGCTTCCTTGTCTTTGTTTTCACCTATTTGACCGAGTTTAGATATTTAATATCTACTGAATTCTGCATCCATTCTGTAAGAGATCCACTCTGCCCCACTATAATGAAGACCTGATTAGGATTCTTGAATACCTAATATTGTGTAAGTAATTACATTGGATACCTTGAGACATAAGATGTTATGTTCAAGCCTCCCTTCGAACCTAATTGTGAACAGTATGTCTATTGGCAGACAAAACAGAAGGCGGTACCGTCCAATGTTTTACCAATTCAGTGATTATGATGTAAAATGTAATTATACAACTAAATTGACAAACAATACAAATTTACATTTTTATACAGAATACAATACATTTCAAATGAATGGAACGCGCGCAATTGTTTATTTGCATAACCCGAAGTTTTATTGGATTTACAATACAACGTGTTCACGGGTGACCGGACATTCTTTTGTATCGGCTCGCGTTCATAAAATACTGTATTTATATTATGTTCTTTACGTTTTATATATTTTGACATGAAACACATATAATCAATCCGTGATGGTCACACCTACTTATAAAAACTAGCCTAACCGGACGTCTCTTTGCTGTGGTTAAATGTTAAAGTGTAAAGAAAATTATATGCATAAGTATAGAGATTCTTTTTCCCGTGTTTCCAGGACACCACGACATGAGTAACATCAAAAAAGAATTTACACTTTTATAATACCGCCGGCAACGCTCCTGTGACCCATCTGATGTTATGCTCCCACTCGTATGCTCGTTTGTCCTCCTATTCCATAATAAAACCAAATAGAATGGAATAAAAATGACACAGGATCAATAATTGTTTATTTTATCATGATTAGTTTATAAGTTTTTAGTGATTACACTTCAAAAAATATATATGTGTGAACTTGAGATATATATTTATTTTGACAAATTGGCGATTCGATTTTGAATGTTTTTTCCCTCCTGAAAATGATCAGGAGTTTAAAACTTTATACGCAGAATCTAACTTGTCGTTATTACGCTTATATTTTAAGATTTATTATATTAATTAGTTAATAAGGACACAAATCCCATACTCTTTCTAAAAAAATTGTATGAAACGCAGCTTGCATTGAATAATACACTATCGACTAATATCTAGGATATCATCCCCACCATCTAGATGTGTGGCGGTCCTCCGGAGTGCGGTTTTCAAGGAGCTTTCGTCCACGTACTACAAAGCTGTGGAACGAGCTACCTTGTGCGGTGTTTCCGGAACGATACGACATGGGTACCTTCAAACAAAGCGCGTACAACTTCCTTAAAGGCCAGCAACGCTCCTGTGATGCCTCTGGTGTTGCAAGATATTGTGGGCGGCGGTGATCACTTAACAACAGGTGACCCGACCCGTATGCTGGTTTGTCCTCCTATTCCATAAAAAAAAAATCTACGATACTACCTACCGTTGGTTCTTAGCGCAAAGAAACCTTACTGAGTGGGTTATCTTTAAAAGTTTGGGTATAGAATAATGGAACTAAATTTAATTTAATAGGGCTAGACATATTCATTTAGATTGTTAATAATGTAGGCAGTGCATAATTGCTTATATGTTATGCACGCCCCTGCGCCGAATATGATTTACAGTTACAATTCAAGGCCGGTGAAAATAATTCACTTCATTACTGGGACAATTTAATTTTAGATCTAGTTTCATGACTTTAAATGCACTGGTGGAACCTCATTGCATATTCTGGTCGGCTCAGATTTCAATTACGACAGCACTGACACCTTGTTAGCAATTTTGCATTGAGAATTGGAGCATTCATCTGAAATTCATGCAAATATACTTACCTTACTTACCTTTGAATGTTTAAAAAATCAGTATGGAATATTGTTGCGATTGTTCAAAGTTTAGTTACTGTCAGAAGTCTAGACTGTAGTTTAAATGGCTTTTTATTCACTGTTATAAGGGAAGTGACGGGAAAAATACCATTGCTGGCGGCGTGTTCGCCCCAGGCAAATAAACACCATTTGCATAGTGTTTACTTTGTGAAACAACAAACGCCGGTTAGTCCACCTTTAAGAATTTTTATGATTGCAACGCTCTAAATATTTGTTGAGGATAAGCCCAGGATTAACTTTAAAGACTTATTTGTAAGCATAACTGTATAGCCGAGTGGTTAGCGATCCTACCTACTAAGCTAGAGGTCACGGGTCCGAATCCCGGTAGGTGCAAGCATTTATATGATGAATATGGATGTTTTTTTCCGAATCATGGATGTTTATATGTATTTAATGAATTGTATGTTAAAGTAAGTATATTGTATCAAATATATCGTTATCTTGCAACCCATAATACAGGCTGTATGGATAATTTGGGGCAAGATAATTTGTGTGCAAGTGTGTCAATATTATTATTATTATAACTTAATCATGATACTACGGCTAAAGGTCAAACTATAGCTGGACTGTAGGCGGCCCTTTAATTAATTATGGTAAAATCACATTTTTACCACATTTTTTTATGAAAATAAGGGACTAGACGAGCAGGACGTTCAGCTGAGATGGTAATTGAGATGCCACGCCCAATACAATGCAGTGCTGCTCAGGATTCTTGAAAACCCAAAAATTCTGAGCGGCACTACAATTTCGCTCGTCACCTTGAGACATAAAAAAATGATAAGTCTTTTTTGCCCAGTAATTTCACTAGCTACGGCGCCCTTCGAACCGAAACACAGTAAGTAATGTTTACACGTTTCTGTTTCGCGGCAGAAGTTTTCGTATTCATAATTTAGCCGGAATCCCTTCCAACACTTTTACGTAATTTAATTATAATTCTATTTAATCAATAAATCATCATTTAACATTCTTTTGTTTTTATTTGTAATTTCTTATTTAGTGTGACGTGGAATAATTCTAGGCGTTCTCCAATATGTTACAAGTTTCAATATATCTCAATAATGCGCGGCGCTTTTCAGGCAGCATTGTTAATTGAACCTTACGTTAGCGAGTTAAGGTTAATTTTGTATTAAATTCTGTTTATTATGTGGATGCGGACACTTTCAATTGTAAGTACCTTTTATATGGAAACTTGTATTGATGATAGCAGATGAGAGTATAAAACGTATTTGTATATAAAAAGCATTTCGGCCGTTAAACATGTGCAGGCATTATTAGTGAAATTACTGGGCTAATAAGACAAATCTTATGTCTTTGAGTGAGGAGCACAGTTGCAATGCCGTTCAGAATTTTGGGTTAAGTTAAACATACTGAGCAGTGCCATTGTAACGGTCAGGGCGTATCTCGTCTCCACACTTTTTCTCAAGTAAAAATTACCACTAGCTGTCTTTTTTTTTATGGAAAAGGAGGACAATCGAGCGTACGGGTCACCTGATGTTAAGCGATCACTACCGCGATCTTGCAACACCAGAGGAATCACAGGAGCGGTGCCGGCATTTGATACATTTTTTTTAAGTAGCTTCAGTGTGCATGTTTTGTCTATCACTAGCTGATCCGACAGACGATGTTCTGGTCATAGTAAAAAAACACTTTCGGGTGAAATTTCGTAAAATCCGTCCTTAGTTGGCCTCTACTCGGTGAATGGAATATTCCTACCAAATTCCGCCAAAGATATCTTGATGAGTCAATATATAGGTGGAAATCTCTTATATATGTAATATATACAGACAGATGATCATGATGGATGCGAGCACGAAAAGTTGTTTTTTATGAAAATAAGGGACGAGACGAGCAGTACGTTCAGCTGATGGTAATTGATACGCCCTTCCCATTACAATGCACTGCCGCTCATGATTCTTGAAAAACCCAAAATTTCTGAGCGGCTCTACAATAGCGCTCGTCACCTTGAGACATAAGATGTTAAGTCTCATTTGCCCAGTAATTTCACTAGCAACGGCGCCCTGCAGACCGAAACACAGTTATCTTTATACATTACTGCTTCACGGCAGAAATAGGCGTTGTGGTACCCATAATCTAGCCGGCTTCCTGTGCAATGGAGCCTTCCACTGGTCGTCAATGCAGTCAAGGTGAAGACAAGTCATTATTTGATATCCATTCAATAGTTTCCAAAACATCTTTAAAGTTTGATATCTGGGCGGAATGGTAGCGAAAGTAAACTCGTTCATTGAATGGTATTCAAATGATTGTTGAGTAACGAATTTGTTAGAAGTGGTATTCAATTCATTATATAATGCCTGATAATTGTAGATTACGTAGATTAGTAGTCTAATATGGGATTAATTTTCGATGACAGATGAATCTGAGAAGCCAGTGAGATTACTGGGCAAATGAGACTGGACACCTTATGTCTCAACTGACGAGCGCAACTGTAGTGGCGCTCAGAATTTTTGGATTTTTCAAAAATCCTGAGCGGCACTGCATTGTAATGGGTATGGCGTATCAATTACCATCAGCTGAACGCCCTGCTCGGCTCGTCCCTTATTTTCATAAAAAATCTATTAAAAGACGTATCATTATATAGATTTAAAAATTCACGCACATAAACAAACTGGGTCTTGACTTTCATAATATAATGTAGATTATTTTAGAATTCTTTTTTTTTAATGGATGTGTAACATTATTCCAACAATATCAACCATCAAAGGGTTTCATCAGATTAGGAAGATGCAAAAGATCTCGCATTCATCTATTTAAATGCAGCTGTAATTTTTATTAATAATTCCGTAATGAGAAAATCCGATGCTAAGATTATTTTAATTAAGTTTCGATGAAAATTAAAAGCTCTTTTATGAAAAGAAATCTTAATTAAGAGTACCGAGGCATGTTAATTAAAACAGTCAAAGAGTTACCGTTGATCGTATAGAGAGCGTCTATCGCACACTAGCTGTATATGTAATAAAGTGAAATTATACCGCTACTTACGTAAGGCTACCGGATATTCGGCGGACAAGTCATGTAATATGGGTGCCTCAGGGCTGTCACTTATGCAAAAAAATAAGTTCAACGAATATATATAAATGATGAAAGTTGAAACTTTTTGAAGTGAAAACTTCTTTTGTTGCACACATTTTTTCGTATGTAATAGGTAATAAGTGATCTATCACGCTGATGTGAATGGCCCGATCGGGTGAACACGGAACCGCCGAGTATAACGGAGCCAGAAAGATACAGTCGCTGTTGTGTGGCTGTGTTTAGTATATTCAAATAATACGTAATAATACACATATCAAGTTTGTTTTATAAAATACCTTGCACCCAATAATAACAAGATTGTAAATAATCTATTAAATTTAAGCACTATGCTTGGTATCAGATATTTTACCTGTCACAGATTAAATATCTCAACCAACCAATGAACAATGACGTAAGTAATACTACGTAAGCACAAAAAACGGAAGAAAACGAGTAATAGTATAAAATTCTTATCTGGTGGTTTGAATGTTTGTGCGCGAATCACGTAGTAGCCACTCACTATAACCAAAACCCCCTTAATGCGAAACTCCTCTTTCACTCACAATAAGTACCCATTTGAATCAAATTGGTAAAATAAAATAAAAAATTTGAAAAATGGTCGCCACGTTATTTAATTTACCTACAGATTGAAGCACGTGTTAGTTGCTTTAACATGTTACAACGGCGCAGAATTGAAGGGACTTTGGGGCGAAGTGTGATGAAAAGTGGATTTCGTAAATGCAAACATAGCAATGACTGAATCTAGATCAAATGATGCAACAATGCCCTTAAGCGTGGCGTACCCGAGGACCGTCAATTCATAGCATTCATGCAATACAGCTTCCTCTGCTCCGATCATGCAACATGTCTAATAAACTGAATTTCAAACATGGTGAAACTCACAGTGTGACAGCCCTGACTCGTTAACCGATGTTCACCATTATTTCTCAATCATAACGCAAGACAACATACGGCTCGAGAAAGCATTTCAACTCTACCTATATTAGAATCGCTCCGAAACATAAATTGGCGATTATTGCAATTTTTACATGATAAAAAGTTTTCTTCTAACCAATACAAAAAGGTAAACGACAACAAGTGCAAAATGGTACCTGGTATATACCGACCCACATAATGTAAATATATTATTTATTACTTTTGGTGATTACCGCCACTTTGAACGTCAGCATTACATTTATAAAACATATTATCCTATGTACTATCCAGCGAATAGCCTATGCGTGTGTATTTAATTGAGACCCATTCAGCTGCTTTGGAAAGATTGAGTAACAGAATTACAAACTTTCACATTTATAATATTAGTATGTATTGGTTTAAAACACACTCCCAAAACGTCGAGTTTCATGTCACGTCGGCTGTGGTGCGATTGCACAATTACGCAGATACGTTTCGTGGACGGCGGCGACAAAGGGTTCAGCTAGTTTATTTTAAACATGTGAAAATATGTACTTTTATTTACAATAACCAACATTCTGATCCACATATAAAATATTAATCTTTCTTTACCATCAACCCTAGCGCTTTTCCATTGTACTCTAATTTAGATAGAAAAGGTTATGTTATATAATTTATACCAGTGTATATAAAATTGCTAAACACTGCCATATATTAACAACAGTAACAGACTGAAACTAGATTAGAATTAAAAAAATAACGAGTATGCTTAAATTTAGACGATAGAATAAATTATTAAATTCATAATTTAAATTTAAAAGTTTATATAGGTTGTTTATGTACATTATCATAGATATTTCTAAGATTATTTTTCAATATATTTATACCTTCAACACATCACGTACACTCAAACTTAAGTAGGAATGGGCGAGACATGTTGCAAGACGCCGTGGTGTAGATCGGCCCAAAAGAAGTGTACTTACTTGAAAGTACTAACAGGCAAACGCACATAAAATTGGTTGGGAGGACGAGATAGTGCCTATTGATGGACCATTCTCTTGAGGAGGCCTTCACCTCTCTCTCTTAATTAAATATACCTCTGATGTTGAAAATAAACATTACTAATGTCTATATTGGATAATTTCAAAGAACTCGATAGAAAATATTTTTGTATTACTGCAAACAGTGATTGAAAAGGAATTATTTACTTCAATAACTCGCTTTTATGAGATATTGAAGCTTCGCTATAAATTCAATATAATCCCTATCTCTCTTCTAGATTTAATAAAAGACCGAAATATTCACGATATTGCGTTTTTTCTGAAGTTCTCCCGGGTTTTGCACGTGAAACGAATTCCTAGAATGAAATTCCACTCGTAAATTAATATTGAAGGTGAGTTCAAATTTAATCAGATTAGTATTGCTTCAAAGATCAAATTACTCGGAATCTGGATTGATAGAGATTGCCTTTAACTTAATAAAATCCAGTCTATCGTTGTTTCAATAAAGTATGGAAACATGCATAAATCGATTAACACTTCAATTTGTAAGTAACGGAATAAAGTTGTTAATGTATTTATATTGACAGGTCAACTATAAGACTTTTCATTAAGATATATACTTCTGTGTGTTGATACGAATGTAAATAGGTAAGTATAATTATCATTTATAAAAATTCTTTCAATACAACATTTATGTATTACAAATATAGTATATTTTTGTATCATCTGAGGAAACAACAAAAGTTTTGAACCACGTGAACTAATCAAAATTCGCAAACATTTCAGGAATCATACAAAGGACCTGTAGGAATTATATCAAACAGATTTTTGTCAATCCGTTGCTTATATTTTTCTAAATAGTGGATAACTACTCACCGCGGTATATAGCGAATGACGTCATTGTATAGTATTGTTTAAGTATATTTTTATTTTGCAAGCAATGACGTTTCTCTTGAAATAGATTGCTAGCTTGGGGTATAAGAAAGGATTTATTTTGACACTGATGAATGGTGGTCTATTGAGTTTAGAACACCAGACGTGCAAAATTTATGTCGAACCTAAATTAAGAGTGTCGAGACATCGTCAATACACATAAATTACATTGGGGTAGGTTCAAAATTAACTTTACCGGGACATCACAAATCACCAATAACGGCAATAGCGGGGTGACTAATTTAATTTAAGATACATATTTAATTATCAGAATAAAAGTTATGTAATAAGATGTAGAGAATTCTCAAACGCGTGATACTTATAAATATTTTAATTAATAAGTACTGAACGTCGCATTTCGCGAGCTCTCAGTTGAAACCCTCATTACCTGAGCGATAAGCCAGATATTCTACGGTTCGTTGCGTGCAAATATAATTACTTTTTTGCAAAATCCTTTACAGCAACTAATTTTTAAATGCCAAAACTTCCAATGGGATTACATCACTAAGCGGCGAGTGAATATTAAGTGTGTCCTTTTGGACATTTTTTTGGTGTCGACACACTTGGCCCTTGGGACCCAGAGGCGCGGAGAATGTACAAAGTACTATCTACGCAACTCCGTAGGGCTACTGGTAACTCAAGCGCTGGCAGCTATTTCGGTCAACAAATCGGCCTAGCTTTTTTTAGGTACACTTATTATTATTGGTAAATTTTATACAATCCATAAATATATTAATAATTATTAAAGATTTACGCTTTTATGGAGAAGTAATTAAAAAAAATGTTTTGCATTAATGTAAAACTGGAGCCGTTGTAGTGTAACAAATATAGTTGTAAGTTATATTTCTAATCAACAATAAGTTCGTTGTTCTGAAAAACACCAATTATTTTTAGTCAAGTTTACTTGTATCGTGATTTTGTGAATAAAGGTACTTTTAATCCAAACCTTCTTTAAGCACATTCAAATAAAACCTCTCTCGAAGTTGTTTAGTTATACGGCCACTCATGTTGAAATGAATTTATCATTCAAATAATGCACTTTACCATTTTCCATAACATTATAATTTCACCCAATCGTCGCGAGACAAATTCTAGACAATTGACCCAAAACCTACCCTTTCTTCATGAATAATGAATAAAGTTTATGACGTAATACCATAGAAATTTAAGCATATTTCGCGTTCATTGTAAATTTTTCATAAAATAATTTCATCCGAAGCAAAAGTAGCGGTAATCATATTATTTTAAGAATATATTTAAGCTAACGAACGGTAGAGAACATACTATACTATACATTGCACTACTGTGAACTGAACAATTTTTCATCAAAATTCTCTCACCTAATTGATACAAGAGTGTAATAGCAGTAGAAGGCTCCATTCCACTGGATACCGGCTAAATAATGGGTACCACAACGGCGCCTATTTCTGCCGCGAAGCAGTCATGTGTAAGCATTAGTGTGTTTGGGTCTGAAGGGCGCTGTAGCTAGTAAAATTACTGGGAAAATGAGACTTGACATATTATGTCTCAAGGTGACGAGTGCAATTATAGTGCCGCTGAGAATTTTTGGGTTTTTCAATCATCTTGAGCGGCGCTGCATTGTAATGGGGAGGGCGTATCAATTACCATCAGTTGAACGTACTGCTCGTCTTGTCCCTTATTAACATTAAAAAAAAAACACACTCTGGACCTCGCTGGAACTTGAATCCCCCTCCCGTTCCCCTTCAACCCCTCGCTCTCATCCTGTTGCGTCAGTACGGTTAGCAGTTTCATTACCGTTAGCCACATGTGATATATTCGTGTTTTTAAGGTTTTCATTGTTACGGTTTGACTTGTGTATTAATAGTTATCTAGATTTTGTGTTATTGAGTTAGCTATAATAGTACTGCCAGCAAAATAAACACTTCTTTTAATTAATTCAAATTTTTCATCATTATAATAAAAATAATTGGCTTCACAACACAACAGCTTAACAACAATTTATAATACTGAAAAAATTAATTGTTTTGCACACCGTACATAAGCGACGATGTGATGTCGTCGTGAGTATAAAGGTAGAGTATGCCCTTACCTTTATACTTTTACGTAATGCATAAGAATCGATATTGATATAAAATTATTAAACACTTGAGCTAAAACATAATTATATTACGTGGAAACTAGATTCAAACTGAATAGTTTCACTGAAGTGCTGCTATTGGATAATATTTACGTTTCAATTACATTCAGCTTAATTTACTTTAAACAATCCAATAACTTATTTCACTCGGCAATAATATGGGATGATTACTGGATTCAAATTGAATAATTTCGTGAAGGTTCTATTGAAAAATAGTGACGCTTCAATAACGACTTAATTTATTTCAAATATTCCAATAACTTATTTCACTCGGCAATAATAAGGGAAAATTTCTTGTTATTAATCATAGTATTGAGAGCACTTCTTAAAGCTTTCTCATAATTAAATTATTTGTATGACTCACCGTTTAAAATACCTATCAATTGGACGTAGATCCTGAAAAACGTTCCAAGCCACGAAACCGTATTTAAAATTTTATAATAAATATTTGTGTATTCCATACATGTGGGTTGGTCATGATGTCATTTAAAGAGTGACAGTAGGGCTGCCATTTTTTGTCAGGCCGTTAATATGAATCACGTGACCAGTTTTGTGTTCTTAACTCAATTTGAACATGATTGTGGTTTGGAACGTTTTTCTGGAATTAAGTCTTTATTAATTACTTAAAAAAAAATTAGACTATTCCAAGTCAAGCGTTTGATGGTTAGAACATTTCACAATATCTTACAATGAAATTATTATTGTTTTATTTTCAACAGATTTCAACCATTTATATTTAAAAAAAAAGTACAGATTTATACAATAACATGGTTTGGAATTTTAATGTTTCAGTAAGTTAAACACAGTTACCGTAGAACCTCTTTAGTCAAAATTAAAAAGAGGCTTTCAAAATCGAGCTCTACAGATTTCGACCTACGAAGGATTACAACCAAGATGAATTTTGTAAGAAAATAATGATGAGTAATTGAGTTTATTTGTATATTATACAGCTGTGTTCCAGAAAAATATTTCTATAAACAATCATTTTCTTGAGTAGTATGGTAATGAGTAATAAAATCTGCTGTGATAATATTTGTAAGCGATTGTTGTTCAAAAATGCTTAGGTATTACATGTTGAAAGTATCCTGTGTAATTAAATAAAAAAGGGGATAGCTAAATAAATATTAATAATACGACAAACCACATGAAAATGTCAACTCAAAGATTTTTGAATCCATAGTCTGGCTATCGTGTTAGTTTTGGCTTAGAATCCCGAGCCCAAAAGAACATTTTTATTTTATTTATGACTATAACGGACGAGACGAATAGGACGTGCAGCTGATGGTAATTAATACGCCCTGACCATTACAATGTAGTGCCGCTCAGGATTCTTGAAAAACACAAAAATTCTGAGCGGCACTACAACTGCGCTCGTCACCTTGAGACATAATATGTTAAGTCTCATTAATCTTATTCTAGTTACGATTATTGTAATTTTGGAGTCGGTTTCATCTAAGATAGGTTTGTAACTACATACATAGATAACTATAAAGGTGAGATGTGCTTGAGTCGTGAGTAGGCGAGAGGCGAGAGCGGGTCGCGGCCGAAGGACACCGATTCCAAAAATGACAATAATCGTAACTAGAATTAGATTAATTAATTAGATTGTATAAAAATTACCAATTATTTTATACTTTTTAGTGCATATTATATCTATTGTTTTGGAATAGTGTTTTTGAAGTCGGTTGTTTTTCTTTTATTATTTTTTTTTATTTTTTATTTTGAAATATGCTGTTATTTGGACAGTTTTTCACTGAGCACTTTGTCATTTAGCAGAGTTTTGCTTCAGATAATTTCTGAGCGTGAATGTGAGTCTACTTCTTTATTGTACATCAATTTTAAATATAATCCTCGGCTATTTCATCAATCTGTCACAATGTTAGTTACCTTACTCCTCCGAATCGGCTTTATTGATTTTTACCAAATTTTAAATGCATATTCAGTAGGTCTGAGAATAGGCTACTATCTATTTTTCATCCCCCTAAATGTTAAAGGTTGTTTCAGCCCAATTTCTTTTTTAATTTTTTGACAATTTTTTTTATTTTTCTTTTATTATGATTTAGCATTGAAAAATACATACAAATTAAATTTTTCTTCCTTTTACGATTTACAACTATTTTTGTATCACTATTTTTATATTATTCTGTTCCATCCACCAAACCGATATAGGGTTGTAAGATGGCAATCGATTACAATAATTATTGTAGTACGATGTATTTGGTCAGAGAATCGGTTGCATCAAAATTTTTATAATTGATTTTTTTTAATCTGTTATATGGCAATACGACGTTTGCTGGGTCAGATAGTTTTATATAGTATCCTTATAAATTAGACTTTGATAAAAATTATTGTAAATGATAATTTTTATAAGGCTGTTGTCGAACACTTGTTATGTGATGTCGCGCTAAAATTATAAAACAATTATATATCAGTATTTATAAAGGCACATGATAGATAAAGTGGAGCAAAATACTTACAGAATGGTACCCAAGAGATGGTAAAAGAAAACGAGGAAAGCAGCACACAAGGTAGGAAGATGAAATAAAATTGAGAGCAGGACCTAACTGGAGAAGAGTTGCCCAAAACAGAAAAGAGTGAAAATTGTTGGAGGATGCCTTTCTTTGCGAATCGTCACGTCGAACTAAGAGACATTTTATAGTTTATACTTTATAGCTTAAGATTATTGGTTATTCATATGTTTATAGTTCGGAATAAAATGGCTTTATTATTATAATAATAATATAATTTTAGAATATTTTTTTAATTGAGTCTACTCGCACAAATTCAAATTGTAGAGAATGATATTTATTATAACTTTATTAAAGTCACAGACGCAATATGTATGTAATATTATATGTATGAAACATAATATGTTTGTAACACAATATGAGAAGTACAGCAAACAAAATAATGAATATAATAATTAGTTCCTCAAGTTATTGATACACTACCTTTACATTGTTTTAAATCATTGAAGTATACTGCCGGCGAGTATTTTAATTTAGTAACTTGTTCTTCTTCGAGCTATAGAGGTAATTAGTTTCAAACTCATCGAGTGATAAAGTTTTAAAATTAAACATTGCTTTTGTTCGAGGTACAAAGATACAATACTTTGTTTTTTTTTTTTTTATGGAAAAGGAGTGAGCGTTCGGGTCACCTGGTGTTAAGTGATCACTGCCGCCACATTTTGTCAGAGTAATAGAGCTTTAGAGATCCACAGGCTATTTTGAAAGAAGAAAGAAGTTTAAAATTTCAGGTTTTTGAGTTTGAAAAAAAGAGCTTTCAAGCATTGGAGGTTTTAGAATGGAATAATAATCATAAGTAAGTCTTCACTAACTCTAACGGCCTTACAAATAAATTTGGTATAAAGTTATAACTGATGATAAACAAAAAAATGCAAAATGTTTACAATATCGTTGACAACACTGTCAATACAATGATAATTCTGAAGTTTTCCGAATGACAAATAAACGCGTGAGTTATACGTCCGATCAAACCATTCGTAAGCAGAATGTCTATTTGTAAACATTTTACATATTCTTGGTTGTGGTGGCTAAGCATACTTAGTTATAACTTTATGCCAATTTTATTTGTAAGGCCGTTAGTATTTAAAATGTCAATATGTATTAGAAAGCATAACAGCTACATAAGTGACTCATGTTTATTTGTAAGGTCGTATATGTATTTGGTAAGTCTGCTGAGAACTGCTTATCCGTAAAGTAATTGGGTTCGAATCTACTATAATTTTTGATGAAAAAAAAATGCCGAGGATTTAGCGCCCATTTTTCTCAGGTCTGAGGCATTCTCTTTGAAATGGGTGGCAGCTTTTGACTTTCAATGAGTGATATCACATCCTATTTTAAATAAAACATATTTGAATTTGAATTGAATACGACGAAATGGTTCTAGTAAAGTGGTAAAAGCTAATAATTTCTTTGCAAGTGAACGAAGACAGCACTTCCGCGCCCCCAGATAATATTATGAGAGTAGTTTGTGATATAATGAACATTTAAAGAACTCATATTTTTAATGTAACCACAAATCCAATGTAGCCAATGAAATGGAAGATTTCATTAATACTGATGGGATTTTTTTCTTTCCCAAATATTAGCTAGCTTAATTCTGCGTATGGAATACAAGTACCCATCAGTGTTATGTAATCACTCTCACACCAGATGAATTACGAAAGCGTCGCTGACCTCATAAAGAGTCAAATCAGCGAGATACATCCATTTGATGTGAAAGAAATTCATTTAATTTTACACACGACAAAAGCTTCAGACAGACAAGACACTTTCATTCATCTTTATTAATTTATTATTCCGTAATATCATAAGTATTGCATTGAAATACTAATAACTACCAGTGAAGCTTATATCGATCGAAATAAATACGTTTCGACTTGATTAGGTTGTTGGAATATTGCTACATTCAATTAGTGCATTTCACTTTACAGGTTGCTCATTACATTGAAAATGATTTCTGTTTGCAGTTCTCATCTTGTGCTATTACAAATTCACTCCGAACTTGAAAGGTAGAGTTCCGTAGCTTATTAATATGCATATGTAATATTACAGTTAGAATATGACTGGGTACTCTTATTGTAGTTTAGTAGTATTAAGTCTTTAATGCAGTGTTATATCTTTAATGTAGGTATATGATAATACAGTACAAATAATGTTTAATTAGGTCACGAACACATAGAAGGAACACGCCATGTCTTAAATTTAGTTTGAATATTAATCAGCGAAGATCATGTAGGGCCTTGGCGTAGAAAGAGTTCTTTTGTTTGCCCTCTTAATATAGAAAATGTTTTATGTTTTTGATCCCTTACAAATTTGAAATTTTATTCAAATTGAAGTATAAATTTTGTGTATCAAAAGAATATAACAGATTTAAATACCTAATTACTTAACACGAAATGTGTTTGTTTCGAAACACGAAGTAAGCAAGCTCGAGTTGCCTTTTCTGCACTCTGTAGAAAGAAGTAAGCGAGGCAAACAAAATTGGAACATCAAAAGTCTCTTACGTTTATTGCATAATATATTATTTGAAACCTTTATGGACTTTCTTTATTTAAGTATACAACATATAATTTAATTGAGCTTGACTTTCCTCTACAACAAACAGAAACTGAATAGTTTCAATTATAAAATAGATTTCGTGGCTCTCAATTCGATTGATTTACTCAAAACTTAATTTAATTTGTATTGTGATTTTTTAAAGCATGGCCGATTATTTTTTCAGATTATCAGACGTTTAGTTGGAAAATAACAAAAGCCTTGTTTTCTAGATGATGAAATAACATGCTCGCTATGCATTATGATGCTGAACAGTTCGAGTATCACGTTTCGAGAACTTAATTGTTTATAATAATTCAAATTCAAATATTATTATTCAAAATAGGAATTAAAATCACTTAGTAAAAGTAACTGAAGAGAATAACGGGGGCAAGAAACTCAGCGGGCTTTTTTTTCTTAATTTAGTTACAATCATGTATATTAAAATTTATAATTCAATAGTCTGAGGGCGTTCGTTCCATTCATAGTCTGTGGTATCATTAAGAAAATCATTTATGTTATAGTCACCTTTACCTAACAAACGTTTTTTTCACAATTCTTTTGAATTTAGTGACACATTAGTGAGAGTATCAAGTAGTGAGGACATCAATAAAATTTAAAGACATACCTGATGAAAAGTAATACACAACCCCCTTTAAAATATCGCTCAGCATTTATAAATACAAATATCTGAGACTCGTCACCTTCTGACATAATAATATATTAATTCTCAGTAACCCTAACCTCACAGGCTACGGCCTATTCGATTGTCTCCATTCATCAAAATCTTAGTTAATTTAGATTTGTTAATAAATATCGTTGAACCTACCGGGATTCGAACGCAGGGACACTAGTTTAGTAGGCAGGTTCACTAACTATTCGGCTATTTAAGTCGTCATCGACAAAAATCTTTCATTAAAAATTTCTAAAGCACCTTATTTTAGGTTGTTATAGCTTGTGGTAATGAGATATATATCAAGACTGGTCAGTAACTAATAAATATTAAATTTCACCGTGACCAACGTTTTGTGGCCGGAGTATGATTTTCGCGATCGAAATGCATTTTAGTGTGAGTTAATAAATGTATGCAAAACATTATGGAGCAATTTACACAACAAAGGTCTGTGGATAAACACATCTTTTTATCATTTTACATATAAATCGTCTGGAAAATAGCGCTTTGCTTGGTGTTACTAGATTCTCCAACCATATTATAGAGAAATGAGATATTAGATAGGATGAAACATAGTTGCATACTGATGTCTTATACATGTATTAAATCAAAAATTTATTGTGACATCAATATATTAATTGTGTTGATCATTTGAAAAAGAAAGGAATATAGATGGTTCATTACGCGACTTTCACAATGATAACTACGCATTTTGAGCCATCTGTAAATTAAAGTTCGTTTTTGTATACAGTCCTACAATACGAATAGCCATTATTTCTGATAATACCATATTCTATTACTATAATTATTCTCAGTTTTTTTTTTATCTTAATATAGCTTATTTCTTATTTTTGTGGATTTTATAATTTATTGGAGGAAAAAAACTTCTAAAAGTCAATTCCTTCCCCTTCTTATATACAGGATGTTAAAAAATCCTACTATGTACATGTACTATTTCTAAAGGCGTATATTAGTATCAAGTAGTGATAACAACTAAATATTACAAAATAAGCACAGTAAAAAGTAAAACTAAAGATTATTAATGTTTGGACACCTCTGCCTGCGGCTATTTTAATTATTTCCGCCCACACACCCATTTCATTCATGTACCGTGCGAAGGGAGTGCTGCTGCGCCGCGCAGTTGAAACTAGCCATATCTTTTATCGTAGCATTAAATCTTAGGGGTTTTGATTTTTTATTTTATTAGTGTTAATTTTATTAGTGTTATTTTAGTGATGTCTCCATTTTGAACTTCAAATCCGTGTCAATTATCGTACAGGGTTTTTTTAACATTACACAATACCTACCAATTAATATATTTAGTATCAATTTCCTTCTGCATTTCGTTTCATGTGGGAATATCATTCCTAAATATTAGTATGTGTGTTCTATTTGGCCGACATTTAAGAGTTTCAACATTTTGTTGGTCATTATTTTTTTTTTGTCTTGGTTCTAATTATTCATTATTTGCTATTTGTTATGGTTTTTATTAATCAATACCAGATCCTCTGCAAATCTTTAGTGATTAAGCTTTACACTATTTATATTCCCGAAATTTATCTTTTTATTTTTCAACATAGCTGAAAACAATTTAGGTGAGAGCACGCTAATCCCACCCTTTCAGACAGGATTTCACTTTTCTATATGATTTTTTATCATTCTATCAGTTCATAACATAATTATTTCATAGTATGCAAACGGATAGTATTGACCTATCAATCAAATTAACTTTACAGACACACAGACTTATTTCTACAGCGAACACTCTGACGAGTTCCGGCTTATAAATAACAACCCTATTCCTGGTTTTGTCGTTGATATCATAGTTTTAGGTCAACTATCAAGTGCAGTATAGTAAAACCGGTATACTTGTTCCACGGCATGAAAACTATTAAAAGCATGAGGATGTCAAGGATAGAGTAACTTTTACCCTTCACTTCATGATTCATTTTGATGTTACGTAAAGAAAATGTAGTAACAATTGATTTAACATTTGAGATGGTTATTTGAAAAGTATATTATACCAAATTCGAAGTCAAATAAACTGTCACTACAAATATTTCTTTTAAATTACTGAATTTACCATAAGTTCGTGATAAGCTCGTGAGAAATGCACACAAGAAACTCAACGGCCACTCTTTTCAATCAAATAGAGTATTTTACAATGGCTGTAATATACAGACCAAATTAGTTTGTAAGGTGTTGCATATGAGTCGTGTTTATATATTATGAATAATTTCATTTAAAGTAATAAAGAATTAAAAGTATAAATATAAATTATCATATATTGGATGCATCAATCTTTAGAGCTTGAACTCATTGTTTTTTTAATGATGCTTCGTGAACATGATGGTCATGATTACTATATTATAATTTTTATTTCATATCGTTGTTGTTCTGAGCGTTATATTTATTTGCAGTTTCTTTGAGTACATTCCTGAATTATTAATTAATTACAAATATGTC
Source organism: Leptidea sinapis (assembly GCF_905404315.1). Classification (NCBI taxonomy): domain Eukaryota; kingdom Metazoa; phylum Arthropoda; class Insecta; order Lepidoptera; family Pieridae; genus Leptidea; species Leptidea sinapis. Next base: position 5,974,744 of record NC_066312.1, on the reverse strand, counting down.
ATTTTAGCTAATAAGTAAATACCGATATAACCGTTTGAAATTGCTTTAAATATTAAACAATCATTGCATTATTTAAAATCGTTGTGTACTTTTACATTAATTTCAATTTAGTTATATTACTAGTCTCAGATTAAAAATCTCACCAATTTACTTCTAAACAACAAATTTAGGCAAATAACTAATGATGTAAGAGAGTGACAAGCAGTAGAGTTTCTTGCATTGCTCCTCTCTCGAGAAAATAAACGCTTTGATCAAAATCATTCATGAAAAAAGATTATTAGTGTTTGATTTTGATATTGAATACATCTGTATTCCTGTTAGCGTCTTTACTTCCTTACGTCCAATCAATGACTCGCAATAAACTACATCACTTATTTTTAATATCATCAAAAATAATTTCTATCTAGAAATCCATTGTTCAGTCAATATCCAAGTCATGTACAAATAATATCAGATTTTACACGTGTAATTAAAATATCAAAGTAAACTGTATTTTCAAACATGGCTTCGATTTCCAACTATTTTAATAATTGGCTTCAGCCAGAAATTATTAATACGGCGAATGTTTACACCGGGCAATTAAGGGAAACCAATAAACCGCATACTACCAATCATGCATCTCGAATATAATTGCAAACTGAAATTAAATGCTGCCCACAAATTTTTACATTAGTATTTTTTGAAAGGCTTCAAAAATTGTTGAGGTAATAAATTGAAATACGAGGAATTCATATTAAATAATCTACGTCCTTACCAAAGAGAATTTAACCTGGCCTTACAAATAAAATTGGCGAATAGTTATACTTGCCAGTGACCCAAGAATAAGCAAAATGTTTACAATCAATAAACATTTTGCTTACGATTAGTTTATTAGGCAACATAAGCCTTTTTACACGTTTTTTAGTAGCTTCATGTGTATGTTTGTTTGTAACCTTCTCATTTGGTGGCGATTTTGTCCCACTTTAAATGGCCGAATTTGTTCAAACTTAATGATTTTGATCTAATCGTAGATTTATCGAGGACCGATGACTATACATTAATTTGATAAAATTATTCCATTTTTCAATTTGCAAAATATATTTTTTGTTAATTTATATAATTTCTACCTATCGTCGATAAGACAGGAATTGATGTCAATTTTAAATTTCTTTTCTATTTCGTTTTCTATTCTATTCTATTTAGTTCGGTTTTCTATAAAAAACGTGGTTTTAGTTTTTTTTAAACTGCTATTTATTATTTTTAAGTTAATGAATATCTCCCATGAAAAATTATCAGTGATATTACATTATAAAATAATAAAAAAAATATTGTTAGAAATAACGTGAATTACTGATGCACATCTAATATAATATACATTTACGGCCGTTTTCAATAAGGTATCCCTAGTTACGGTTATATTGCTGTCACCGTTGAATGACTAGATCTTATCTATCCATAGTTATGTCAAATATAGTTATAATCCAATGCTATCTGTCAATATGTTATTGAAATGTAAGTAAGCGTAAGAGGATAGATTTGACTACCTCTAGAAAGTTAAACTAAGGATAGATAGGTTATTGAAAACGACCATAAATGTTATATTATCACAGCAATCATAAGCTGCATAATTCTTTCTTACTTAATAGTTATCAAACACGAAAATTTGATTGTTATATATAGATATACGTGATTATCTCTCTTGTCTATTTCATATGTAGCTAATGTAGTTGGTTTCACAATTAATTAATGTTTATATTAATTAAAAGTTAGTTATAGTAAAATGTTATGGTGTTACTGTTTGTTGGTCCTAATAAAGTAAATTAATAAAGAAGTGTGTGTGTGCACGCAAAAAGTTATACTTCTTTAAAGTAACAAAGCAAAAATCCTTAAAATTATTTATTCTTCCTGCTATTCTACATTTGTAGAAAGAACAATTTTGTAAAAAAACAAGCTGGCTTTGACAATTAATTATTAAATAACAAATACGGCTCTATGGGCTTGAACCCTTGAAAAATGGACGAAGATACCAAAAAAAAAACCGAATGTTGCACACGTCAGAAAATTTAAGAAACCAACTTCACCCAGTTACCTTTGTGTTACAGTGATGCGCGCGTATATCAAAATTACACTCTCATCATTTTTTAATTACGCGCCTAAAGAAGTATAACTTCAAAAAAATATAAGCCTTTGAATACAGTTCGTTAAACATAATATAAGAAGTGAGTGAATGGTGAGATCTGACTAAAAGTCACAATGGAACAAGCTTCAGTGTCCTGCAAGACGTGGGACGGTCGAGATAAGGTTAAGCTCGCTTAGTTCCGACAGAATTCTATTCAGTTTGAATTATATTTGAACTCTCATCACTACTGCCTGCTTCAATAATATCCTTCTGAATGTACTTATAATGGTATCTACATTTAAATCCCTTCAAGTTATTAGATTATGTTATAAATTATTAATTATATCACTAAATACATGAAGAAGAAGCTATGAATAGCTATATCAATTTGAATATATCACCGGCACTAAGCTAAATTAGAGAGTCTATCTAATGTTTCTCTGGTCGAAAGCCATACAAAGGCATTCAATGGGCTTTGCGAAATTCAACGAAAACCACTCGTGATCAATATTTACATCGACGTATTGCGGTTTAATCCACAAACAAGGGGAAAACACAAAGGGGAGAAATATTCGATTCAGCGAATTCGCTTTCATCGCAGGTACACATTGAGTGAGTATAGTTCTAGTTTTCACAAGAATAAAACAATAACAATTTTGTATTCCAAATTGTAACCAGGCATTGTCATATGAATACTCTAGGTATTTTTTGAAGTGAACCTTACAATATGTAAGTGGATGAACACTGTTTGAATAGCATTTGATTTTATCAGAATACAGAAAAAAATATGATACACAGGGAAAGGCAATTTTTTTTTTCTGAAATGAGAGGATATGCATACGATCTATTGCTGTACCACTGCACCAATTGGTCTTACCAACCTTTGTGGTGTACAAACTCTGCAGAAATCATGTCCAAGAACAGAAAATTTTGTCTTGAGAAATTGATTTCATTGATTTTATAAATTCTTTATTCATAAATATAGGGAAAACACTTATGTACATTTTCTTAAATGCTTAATTAACTTACAGGCTAAGTAGTTACAGGCGCCTATTAAAATTTACATTCAGAACCATACCGTTACATTTTAAACATAAATACTTTATTTATTGTAATCGTAATATTACAATACGACATACTAGGTTGGTGTATTCGTTTGTTGGAGGGTAGTTGTGAAAAAATATAACTGGCTAACTGCTAGGCATTAAGACGGTGCACGCGTGTCGTAGGTATTGGTAACGCTTGCAGTTACGTCATCGTCTCGCGGGAAAAATAGGAAGTGATGGAGCAATTTGTACGTTCCTTATCTATCGATATATGGTACATCAATGATTTTTGTTTTACAAATATTTGCTATCAAGGGATTTTTATGATTTTTGTTTGACGTATAGAATTTATGTGTAAGTTTATATATGAAATCAAATAAAAGAGGAAATTTAATTTCGTATTGTAATTGAATTAGATTAGATTTAAACGGAGTATCGTAAGCAATTTTTAATGATTTATTTTGTATCGTTTGTAAACATTTATAATTTGTCAAACAGGACACGCATATAATAAGGTCGGTCTTACGAGTGCACTATAAATGTTCAGTTTTTTTTAAGGCTAATTTTATGCTTACGATTTAAGATTGGGCTAAGAGCACCAAGAGCTTGAGCGCCCTTGACACGAAGATAAGCAACGTGCTTAGACCAATTTAATTTAGTGTCCATAGTAACACCAAGATAGCGAACGGAGCGCCTCCAGCGTGTCCTGCGATCTCAAGTGTTCTTTGCGGAGGTTGGCGATGCCGTGTGAATAAGATGGCTTCAGTCTTATCCTCATTCAGCTTCAGATTCCACTTAGTGAAGAAATTGTGAAGTAAATCAATGTCATCAGATGATGTGAAAGACGTGGTATCGTCTGCAAAGCAGACTAAACTTGTTCTAGGTTGTATTGGTATGTCGTTTAGGTATAACAAAAACAGGTATGGGCCCAAAATAGATCCCTGTGGTACACCAGCTGGCACTGTCTGGCACGAAGACTTAATTTTACCAATGTGAACTATGAACTTACGATTCTCAAGATATGACTTGATGAGTTGAATAATTGCCAAGGGGATACACATTGTAATCAGTTTATGAAGTAGGCCCTGATGCCAGACACTGTCGAATGCCTTTTCTACATCTAATAGGAACATTCCAGTAGATTGGTGAAGATTCAGATTGTGGGTGACATGTTCGCAAACTCTAGTCTTGGTTGGTAGTTCTCTACTCTAGGTTGGTATAGAACCATCCTTGCCTGGTTTTTTAGTACAATTACCAAGGCAGTTTTCCAAGCAGAAGGAAAATATCCCAAGTACAAGCAACCAGTAAAGATTATTGTCACTAAAACAATGTATGTGAAAAATATGACTTAAGACTCTAAGCTTACAAGAGATGCACTATCTATTACTTACATGTTAATTGAAAAATTAATAGGGTAATAAATCCTAATTTATTAGGTGATACGCAACGGGAGGTCGTGGCATAATTTTATATACTCCCCATCAATTTTTATAAACGGTATGTCCGTGTTTATACTGCTAGCGCTAGAGGTACTTCTCCAAGTCAGTAAGGTAATATGTGAGATTATCTGGCTTCACTGTTGTTTAGTGAAGTACCAACTAGGATGTATATTGTTTAGACAATACTATCAAAATATAGGTTTTTCAAGTTAAGATTCCAGTGAATATTATATACACAATAATTGTTCTTTAGACATAAATTCACACGGAGACAGTTCGATTTACAAAAGGAGGGGCGGAATGATTCTGGACGTCATTTCATTTCTTTACTGATCAGATTGTTCTTATAACTTTTGGCCTAAAGTGCATAGTTTCGGAGATATCAGCCTTTAAGTTTAAGGCTTAAACTTTTTTTCACGAGCTCCACCTGGCTCTGTCGGCATCTTGTGATTTTATGCTTACAAAAAAAAAATTATTGAAAATTTTGTACGAAGTTAAATTCTATTTGAACTGGCCTACTTGACTTAATCCGCTTTTATTGGTTTTTTTCTTGCTGACTGTACTTCAATAAGGTTGTCAATTGAGCCAAGTTCCGAATTTGGTTGAACAGGTTATAACCATTAAACGCATATGAACATAATCAGCGCTATTTTAGGGTCAGCTACTGTCATCTATGTGCACAGTCTATTGTGAACAGAAATACGCTTTACGCGGCAATTTCAATTTCAAAGTCAAATATATATAAAAAACACTAGTAATAATACCGACCCGCACGTCCCTAGTTTTTACTTTTACTCCGTTATTTTATTTTGTACAATTTAACTGATTGTTAGAGTAGGTTACCTTCAATAGAAGTTTAATATTATATAGAGTTTTAATCACTTTTAAAATATTCTGTATTATTCAAAATCGATAACTTCAAATACAATTTTTATTAAATGAACTTATTTCCTTAAAGTGTTTTAATGCTCTGCTTAAGCTCATATCTACTATAAATGTTAATTTTATTTATAATACTTTGTTTCAGAAAATGCGATTAATAATATTATTAACGGTACTGACATCGACATGGTGTCGAGAACAGGACTGGCAGCCCATTGTTTCATCCGACTCTACGGTTGTATTTTCAAGCTACAATCAACCTTCAGACAGACAAATTGGTTCGAGGTAATTTAAATTATTAGCACTCATTATATGAAACTAATATAAATAAGCTTTGAATATAATACAAAAACGTATATTTCTCCCAATATGTTAGTATAGCTAAGATACTACAGCAATAATAATTATTTTTAAAATGTTAAACTACAGTTGGGAGACAGGAGCTCAAACTAGGTAGAACCTGTGCTATGAGTCTCCTGGCCCCCCCACTCTTAAGTTTTTTTTTATGAAAATAAGGGAAGAGACGAGCAGGACGTAAAGCTGATGGTAATGGAGACGCCCTGCCCATTACACTGCAGTTCTGCTCAGGATTCTTGAAAAACCCCAAAAATTCTGAATGGCGCTACAACTGCGCTCGTCACCTTGAGACATAAGATCAGGTCTCATCTGCCCAGTAATTTCACTAGCTTCGGCACCCTTCAGACCAAAACACAGTAATGTTAACACATTACTGCTTCACGGCAGAAATAGGCGCCGTTGTGGTATCCATAATCTAGCTGGCATCCTGTGCATAGGAGCCTCCCACTGGTAAGTAATTATTTAATTGCATTTTAATGTCCATAATTATTATTAAGATAATATAAAATATGTTTGTGTGTTACAAACACGTTTGTGTATGATCATGAATTCTTCTAAGGGGGTGTCAATTTCTTTTCAGTTTGTGTGTGTGTGTGTGTGTGTGCAGTATTAAAATTGGATACACTTGTACACAAATAAATTAGATAGATATCATATATAAAGGTATCAATCACATAATTCTTTTACTTGTATCGTGCTATCGTCATTACAATGAGCGCAATCTTTCCCGCACCCACATTTATTTTTCAGACCAACAGATATCATAAACGTAACTGTTGAAGCGTCAAATGGAACACAAAAATAATTATTATTGTTACAGAACCATAGAATATTAATTAAATACATTGCAAAAAGTAATGATTTTATTCATTATTAATTTGATGACGTAATTCGTACATAGTATAAAGAAAACGCAACGTTTTGTTTTGACTTTCTACGGAAATATTGCGATTGAAAAAAGTGTAATCTTTTTTATAAACATAATTTCTGATACGAAAAATAAATTCCTGGAGTGAAATGTTTATTAAAAACGAGAAAATAATTTCTATATTATTTTCATTATACTATATGAAAGATTGCTAGACCACTTTAAGTTAATCTCCTTTCAGGAAATTTATCTAGAAACTCAATGGTTTTCGCTGTGCATTGGTTGAAACATTTATTCACACTCTTGTCTACTGTATTTTATTACGTGATTATACTAATACGGTGATTAATCTTCAACATTTACAATGTAGGCTAGTTCAGCTAGAAATGTACTGTAACCTTTAAAGCCGATTATCGTATTATTTGATCATTAGCCATGACAAAGTGGAAATGCTTAACCTAATGCTTATCAAATTACTCGTGAAATTCAGACTGCATCTGTTCGATTCCAATTCTCAAATCGTGCGTTAATAACAAGTTACAGAATGCTTTTGCCGTAGTAAATGGCTAAATTGATTTGCGCCTGATTAGATACATACAGGCTTTAAACAATTCCGAAGTAAATCTGACAGATCAATTTGCTAAGGTCATGGTTGTGTGTACTGAACTAACAATCATGGTGCATTCATATACTTACACTATAATAACGTATAGACCAACAGCGTACGAGAGAGAAAAACATCTCTAACGGGGATAGAGCAAGATAGAAACGGTGAGTTCATTTTTATTTTCCTGTAACCGATTATGATTGACATGGCGTAAGAAGTCAGCCACGCTTTACCTCCTTGCGTACCGAGTAAGTCGATCGGCCTCATGACGAAATCCACACGCTTCAATCAATTTCTGGTTTTAGGAAGTGCTATTTCCCTTTGAACTCATAATAAAATGAAGGCGAATAATGAAGATATAGCTTAGAACAGATAGATTCAAACAATCTTTACAAAGGTTTACAATAAAGTGCGCGGGAACGTAACAGTTCAGTTCTTACCGTACGTCATATTGTGTGGTTATATTACCTCCTTCGTATTTTGAATATAAAAACACTAGCTAACGCACACATTGACATATCATAATTGGTCTCTATAATTACGCACAAATTATTAGACTTTAGTATATGCTTAGTGTATGCGCGTATTCAAGACATTTTCAATACTTTTAATGTATACGATACGAGTGGAAGCATACGTGAAGCACAAGTGAATATTTTTAGAGTATTTCAATATAGGTTTATTGTATCAAAATACCTTTAATATTCAAACAGATTTTCAATACCCGAATTTATATATTATATTCTCTCTATATGTCATTTTCTCAAAAATAATTAATGTTATTCTTTAATATTTCAATCCCTTAAAAGTGTTTTATTTAAATATACAATATTTTATAAATTATAATTTATCTTCATGTTAAATTATAATTAATCCATATAACATAGTTTTGAAGTTTCACAGATCTGCCAACTGTCCTATTACGACTTACCGCCGTAAGTCGCTCAACGATAGCTTAACTTTAAGCATCGTCGTACCTATACTTAAATGGTTAAGGAATGGTTTTGACGTGTACATTTTAAGATTAACGTATATATTTCTGTAATAATAAATGCAATGTTGTAATATATTACTAGATTTTAATTAAAATATTTAATTATTGACAGGTTACAATAAAAACATTTCAGTTTTATAAAATTATTGATAGTGCACTCATTTTCTATATGATGAGGCTGTATGGTAGATACGTCTTCAGCTAAAATGAGAAAGGTTCCATCGCTATCTGTGGAGGTACAGAAAAAGGTCCACCTCCTGTTTTAAACAGGCTGACACGTTCATTCATTTGCTCAAGGTTTATAAGAGGAACTTATATATCATTATAACAATCACAGTCGATGACACTAGCATGACACTAACTGAATGAACTTTGTATATTGTTACAGAAAAAATAACCAGTCAGTTTATTTTAATCGTTGTTTTCAGACAATTAGGGAGTTTCCTGCTATTTAACATTTGAAATTTAAATATTAAAAATAAAATTAACCAAAAGTGAATAATTTCTGTGTTAAAAAATTAATTTGTCTCATTATTTATTTTACTGGTATCACAAATAATTTATTGATATCCTGCCGATATTGAAAGTTCAGCTAAATGCTTACTGAAAGGTTTCCTAAGGAAACCAAAAGTGACATCTCTGGGATAGAACTCTACTTGGCAGATTAATGGATACCTAGCTAAGTATTCCTTAGCATTCAGCTAAGAAACAACTTGAGTGCGGCGGTTAGTTTATTTACATTTAATTTTCAATAAGAAAAAAGGAACCCCGTTGAGTTTCTTGCACTCGTTCTTCTCAGGTCTGAGGCATACTTTTTATATATGAGTGGTAGTTTTTGACCTTCAATGAGTGATTGTCAATCCCACTTTGAAAGAAATTTTATTTAAAATCTTCGTTTTTTCCTTTTATTTAATTTATTGATTCATCAATATTAATCTACTGTACCTACTCAATAAAGTTTGAGGTTGTTTTTGTTACTTAAATTTGTAAATAAAATGTGTGTAAAAAAAATGTGAGTATTTAAACCCTTGTTCTCAATAAAGCTCAACCTTTCGGAGTTGGTAAAATGACTAACTATAACAATAAGAAACATAACATTTTTACATTAAATATGCATCAATAACTTCTGAGTTTGGTAGATAATACCCATGAACCTGCATCAATTGAAAATGAAACTAAACATTCTAAAATCATTTAAAATTGGCTACGTAAAATAAAGATATACCGATGCTATTTAAGATCTGAGTCATAATACTACCTACGTCTTGAGAAAATTTACGTCGTCTGCGTCATTCACGTTGAAATGCTAAATATATTCGAAAAAAGGATTCACGTGGAATCTCTTAAACCTTTTATCGATATTATAACGTCATCTTCATTTTACGTACTAGTATTATTTTTCATAAGAATTTCTCTATTGGTGTGTTAGGTTGAAGCAGTAATGTGTGAGCAATACTTTATTTCGGCTTGAAGGGCGCTGTAGTTACTACATGGCCCCATTATTTTGGTGGAACGTGAAGCCCCCTCCCGATCACCTTTCACCCCCTCGCGCACGTCCTGTTGCGTCAGTACGATTGGCAGTTTCATTACCGTTAGGTACACGTTGTGATATATTCGTACTATCACTGCTTTGTTTTTAAGCGTTTCTTTGTTACCTTTTGACTTTTGTTGTTAATAGTTCTGTAGTTTCTGTTGTTCCATCAAAAAAAAATACTTATTGTACTTAACCCAGAATATTTCGTTGATGTTTCATCGTTATAATAGAAATGATCAGCACCACGACACCACACCATTATTTCAATATATAATACAGAAAAATAAATCGTTGTTTATTTATTGATAATAATAATATAGTCAACGACGTCGGGTCCAGATATAATATAACCGGGAACCAGAGTGAATTTACTGGACTAATAAGACTTAAGGAGTCTCAAAGTGACGAGGGCAATTGCAATGCCGCTTAGAATTTTGGGTTCTTTCATAATTCACTTACTTAAGTGAACGTCTCCTTAACAATTTTTAATATTAGGAAGGCCATAGAGGGTAGTAGAATATTCGAAAGAGACATGGTTCATAAATTTTATGTCTCGTGCAACTCTCAGGTTATGTCACACTCAAACGGTTGGCTCAGTTGGTAAGAGCGCTCGGACGGAACCCGAGAGGCCGTGGGTTCGAGCCCCGCGTCGCTCTTAAATTTTGGTTACAAAATTAATTTGTGTAATTAATCCCAGAAGTGAGAGATATAACTTAAATAATAACAAATTGGGTAGTATATCGCCTGCGTGTGATGATGGCTTACTGGCTAGATCCACGAGTTTGTAATTCCATAATCCATAGTGTCAATAATTACACATATGCAAGACCATGCGGTTTAGTACATGGGATTTGTCAATATGACATGGGCTCATTTATCCAGTCTAACTCCTGAAATATTTTCCCCATAGCAATATGCATAAATAGATTTAAGCTAACAAAATCACTTAAGAAACAGTTAACATGGAGTAGTTTTTGCACTGAAAAATAACAGAATAAATATAAATATCGAGCCTAAAATATTAACATAATACTTGTTAATGAAAGGCAATTAATCAGAGCGATTTATAAATCCAATCGTGAATTGAACAAGTTTGTCAACGAATTACTATTTTCGTTTTTTAATGTTTTTGTAGTTATTATTTTCTATGTATGAATATCAGTAATCCTATGTGATAAACTCAAATTTAAAATAAGTGTCCTCCACAGTGCGGTTTTCAAGGAGCTTTCTTCCACGTGCACAAAGCTGTGGAATGAGCTTCCTTGTGCGGTGTTTCCGGGACCATATGACATGGGTACCTTCAAAAAAAGCGCGTACACCTTCCTTAAAGGCCGGCAACGCTCCTGTGATTCCTCTGGTGTTGCAAGAGATTGTGGGCGGCGGTGATCACTTAACAACAGGTGACCCGTACGCTCGTTTGTCCAGGAATTCCATAAAAAAAAGTGTATATAATATCGGGTTCGAATCCCGGTAGGTGCAAGCATTTATATGATGAATATGGATGTTTGTTTCCGAGTCATGGATATTTAAATGTATTTATGTATGTTTAAGTAAGTATATTGTATTAAATATATCATTTTCTTGTAACCCATAAAGGGGCAAGATAATTTGTGTAAAAAGTGTGTCAATATAATATACTTTATTTATCTACTCACTTCTAGTACAAGCCTATCTCGGATTATCAGAAATAAAATTGCTTAATAAGGTAACGGAATGCTTTCAAATACCTAGATGGTGAAGTTTTATTATTTACATACGAGCTGCTCGCCAATTTGAAACCAGTATTAATACATTATCACTGTGTTATTTGGGTCAGTCTGTGTAATTTCGCCTAGCCACCTATGATGAAATTGAATGCTAATATCAACATTTTAAATAGTTTTAATGCTTGTAGCAGACAGAGTATATTTGCTTGAGATAAGTGCATTAATAATGTATGAGATACTTGTATGTATATAATAAGCGTGTCTGAATAGTACAGTAGAAATACATGAATATTTCAAAAATAATAGATGGAGATATTAGTAATAGTGTTACTATATTGAAATGAAATAAATGTATAATCCCTACAAATATCTAAAACTATCAACATTAATGACATTAACGTTACAATGATCATATAGTAAACTAGCTGACCCAACTGACGTTGTTCTGTTCATAATAAAAAAAAAAATCTTGCGGATGGAATTTTGGAAAAGCCGTTCTTAGCTGACCTCTACTCGGTGAAAAGAATATTCCAACCAAATTTCATGTCTTTAGCTTTAATGGTTCCAGAGATATCGTGATGAGTGACTATATACGTGGAAATCTCTTATATATAGATTAACAGCCGTTTTCAATAACGTATCTCTAGTTACGGATACATTGCTGTCACCGTTTAATGACAAGATCTTAGCTATACATAGTAATATCCAATATAGTTATAGTCCAATATTTTATGTCTATAGGCAATTGAAATGTAGGTAAGCGTAAAAGTATAGGTTTGTCTATCTCTAGTAAGTTAAACTAAGGATAGATACGTTATTGAAAACGGCCGTTAGTTTTCCAATCACTGACGTCAGTCGTTCCATTTTTTTTGTAAGAATTATTTCGTATATTTTTTTTATGACAATTAAGGACGAGACGAGGACATTAAGCTGATAGTAATTGAAACGCTCTGCCTGTTAGAATCGTCATCTTGAGACATAAGATGTTAAGTCTCATTTGCCCAGTGATTTCACAAGCTAGCGCACCCTACAGAACACAATAATGCTTACACATAACTGCTTCACGGCAGAAATAGGGGTCAATTTATCAATTTATTAACGATGAATCATTTTTTACAGTTCTCAACTGAAGATATTAAACAGGCGGCCCACACATTCGCGTCCTACGTTTCAAAGCAACAAGTACAGCAACCTTTATTACACTGCTCCACCTTCGGAGGCTGACTCATGCAGCTTATACAAAGTCTCAATGAATCAGGAACTATTCTACCAGTATCTGGAATACGATACAAGAATACCAGATCTTAAGGAGTTTACCCTTTGTCTGTGGGCCAAGTATCACAATCATACTGAGGACAACCCTTTATTTTCTTATGCAGGTAAGTTTAGCTTTAACTGAAATTTAATGCCAAAATCTTAATGGCAAAATGTTTCTGGAAATCTTATATAATCGAAAAATAATAACTTAATTTATACCACATAGTAATGAAAATATTATTTTTTATGAATATATGGGACGAGAAGAGCCGGATGTTTAGCTGATGGTAATTGATACGCCCTGATCAATACAATGCAGTGCCACTCAGGATTCTTGAAGGACCCAAAAATTACGAGCGGCACTACAACTGTGCTCCTCACATTGAGACAAAAGATGTCAAGTCTCATTTGCCCAGTAATTTCACTAGCTACGGCGGCCTTCAGACCTAAACACAGTAATACTTACTCATTATTGGTTCACCGTTTGTATAATAAATCTCAGAAGCGAGGGATATCTTTACAAATAACAAATTGTTTAAATAATCACGCGCGATTAGAAAAGGATGCGTCATCCAAGTTATGGAAATCCAAATCTATATTTTCTTTTCGGTAACATAATATGTGGCTGGATACGATACAACGTGAACGATTTATTATATCATTATCAGTTTCTGACAGTCCATGTTTTTATTAAGGTTATACTTCTTTTGACCCGTTAGGGAAAAGTTATCAGGCTGAAATTTTACTATGCGGGTGCACACTGTCACGCAAATTCGACACCCTGACGTTAGCTGGTCAACTAGACCATTCATATCATACTTCTGCTACTAAGCCTCTTGTAACTCATAAGTATACTAAACCACAGCCAATGGACGAGAATTAAAGAAAATTTCAATTCATATATAAGTTTTAAAATAAAAAAAAACCCTTTAATTGAATAAAAGTAATTTAATGATATTTAATTACGCGTTATTTTACTACATTATACGGTATTTTAATTGGTTATATTTACTACCTACTTTACTGTAATATTGCTTTTCTTTTTCAAAAATATATACACACTATATTTTTTTATTTTTAAACTGAAACTTTTAATAGGTGTAGGGATAAAGTGAAAGTTGCTCAGCAGAGAATCGAAGGCCAATATGGCGGCGCCCATGGCTCATATCAGCTAACCGTGTAACATTTATATTCTCAATCAATATTCATCTATTTTATTTCATTTATTTATTATAAACAATAAAAACATATACAATATTATAATAATTTATGTACAAATATAAACTCGTTCGAGTTTTGCCACTTCCAAAAGGTCGTAAAAATACACAATATTATTTAAATCTTAAATAATCTATATGTCTAGATAGAGTTTCTTGCTGTTAGACAACCGATGAAAACAGGCCAGGAATATAAGTTTAGTGTACGTGACAAGCTATATATTACACTCGCGATTTGTATCATACTTTGTGTTAGTGTGCGTAAATTGTTCAAAATAGAGGTTAGTTCTACAAAAACTGAAATTGAAATTAAAAGTTTACACTTTTATCAAAGAAAAAGAAAACAACTTAAAACTTTATACTAATATAAATTCTGTAAGAAACAAAAGAAAAGCATAAGTATTTAAGAGCTAAGACATACGAACAACATTACAAACTAAAGAATTTACGAATACCCTCAATGTTAACAATAAAAATATGATACTGCATATAATACGTCCGCGGCTTATTATTATTTGCCGTTATGTATCTTTGGGTCCTTGTTGACAGCATAATTGAATCATTGAAAGAATAACTGAAGTTGAAAATAATTCGATGATCTAAATAAATATTGTCTATCACCGGAATGAATCTACCTATTACATACTCTGCGTTCTATTATGCAGATTAAAGTTTAAATGCATAGTTGGATATCGTGTCTACTATTTCCCAAAATTATTAAGTTCGAATTAAGAAAGCGAATTAAATAGTACAAATCGAATAACTTTCCTAAAATTTTCAGTTACTTGCCTACGATACGAAAAAAAGTTTCAATAGCATCATGATTGCATAAACCACTCAATTTTATTGTGTGTGTGGATAATAAATTTAAATCGACCTTTACAAAATAAGTATCAGGAAAATAAACTTCGAAAGTTATTGGAGCCGAGAAGCAAAAATATGCCAGCCTTTCTAAGCTATATTTGAAGTTCAAATTTCTTGAAAATATACTTCGCAAAATTTTGATCCGTGATTCATCTGGATTATATTTTGAAGGTGAAGTGCAAGCGGTATATGAGGCGTGTATAGAAGGCGTCTCATAACGTAATCTATATATTATAATTTAATAATAACATTAAGCGTGCCATATCGTTTCTCTGGAGTCATTTAAATTTTAAAAAGCGTTCGGAGGTTTAAATTAGCTTCGAGCTAAGCTAGCTTCATATTTCAACCATTTTACAAGTAACATCGAAAGGTTTACTGGTTAATTAGTTAGGATTTTAACTTTAAAGCTGATTTACAAAGGATAAGCTTGTGGCTCCAAATTTGATGTAATTCAGTGCTGACCCTACTATGCTGACACACTTTACACGCAGTCGGTAGTCACTGTAATTTAATTTCCGCTGTTCACGTTATAGAGGCCATGCGGAGAAAAATAAATTGTGAAAACAGCAGCAACATTTGCTGAGGTAAACTAATATGCTGTTGAACGAGTTGACGGAAATTGTAGAAAAATTGATATTGAATAAGAAAGTGGATTGATGATAGAAACAAACAAGAACTTCTGATTTGTTATTCTAGCAATTGAGCTTTGCGGAATACAAACTGGCTTTGGAAGAACCGAAGAATTTTAATGAGTTGCCTTCATTGATAACAAGCTCTATTCAACGTCAAGATAAACTCATGACAGATATTTTCTTCTATGTTAATTTAATGAGTAATATTTTACAATGCACTGTATATTTCTTTGATAAATTTATTATTTTACATAGCCTGGATAGTTACTTTGACAACTTAAGTCGACCCATTTTTATTAGGACTATACAAATGTAAAATTACCGGGCGCGGGTATTTTTATTAATCTCTATACTGATGATCGAATACGGAATACGTTGGATGATAGCAGCGTAGGATCTATCGTCGTGGAAATCTTTGGGGGAGGTCTTTGTCCAGCAGTGGACGTGTTCTTGCTAATGATGATAGTTATGATCGGGTGACAAGTGCCTACCGTTTGCAGCTATTTATGTGCATGTAAGCGCATATTTAGAAGGCAATCATCTCGTTAAAATAATAGTCAACCATCACATGGACTTTACATTTCAGCATCAAACATCCATAATTCCTACATATTTTGCTATTAGCTTTTTGGATAACTGATTTACAGGTTAACAACTGCATATGTTCTAAATTGTTATTTTGTTAGGTGACTTCTAGATAGTGCAAATATAAAACAGGAAAGATACCAAGAAAACGTTTATGAATTCTAAGGACTTCAGTAAATATTTTCCTCTTTTATTGATTCAGTATTTTTTTATTTATCTTATTTATCTTTCTTTTAACAAAAACCAGTCTTTACCAATTTAGAAAAGCCAGTCCTTTTCAATTTCCATATAGATGGCAAGAATAAATTGGATGAAGGCTGAGCAGGACCAATCGTCGTGAAGATCTTTGGGGTGGGCCATAGTCCAACAGTGAAAGTCTTGCAACCGATGATGAAGATATAAATGGCATGGCTAAATTAAACGACAAGATTTGTCTAGTTCATTGTTCGTTGAACATAATATTATGACTTCATGAAAATGTTAAATATTCGAATTCGTACTAAAATTCGCATTACTGTTTTAATAAAACATTTCATTGAGCCGAGGAACGCTGTTTACACGAGTCAGCATCGCAAATATTTAATAATACATTCTCTTTCAACCATTAAATTTATATTGTATTAATTCAAATCAGCAATTGCTGTAATTGCTATTGTGTTCCCAAATAGCTGAGTTAGGAATTTCATATATCAATAAAAAATTAACAAATTCTGCATTGTGTTTCGGTTATTTAATGTACTATAGATTATAATTCATTATATTTTGCTAACAATAGAAAATTTGTAATCTCGCGTTTTTTAGTAAAGAGAGTGTGAGTCACCAGAGCTGCTCCAGCAACAGCTCCTAAGTACGTTTTCGTTTAAAACCGCTTGATGCTTTGAGATCGAATGAACTTCAGAAATGAAGAGATCCGTAGGAGAACCAAAGTCACCGACATAGCCGTAACGATTGCGAAACTGAAGTGGCTGTGAATAACACATAGATAGATGGGCAGATGGCCGTTTGAGCAAAAAATTCCACGAAAGGCGACCACGTACTGAAGGACGTTGTGTTGGTAGGCCCCACACAAAATGGACCGATGATCTGGTCAAGATTGCTGGAATACATTCGATGAGGTTAGCGCTGGACCGATAATACTGGAGATATTTGGGGGGGAGAGGGCTTTGACCAGCAGTGGACGTCTTCCAGCTAATATGATGAGTGTTTTGTAATATCGCTTTAAGCATCACATCATAATGATCAAGATGTGTATTGTGGTGACTGCCATAAAGAAGATAAGAATAGTTTGACTGTGGAGCACTTAATATTGTAACATTATAATAATGACTGATCCATAACTTATTGAGCTGTGGAGTGAAGAACATCACTTAACAATTTGTATGTGGCTTAATATAATTTTCTCAAATACTCTCAAGTTAACGTAGCCTTCAACTGAGATTTAAATTAGAAACTGATTTTAAATATTTTAAAATTACTATATCAAAGTTAAACCTTTATGAATCATCGGTAGCGATAGAAATGTAATGGATAGTTCAAAAGTTTTAAGTAAAGGTATTTGGTTAATTATTTAGTTCCCTTCAACGAGTGATCCAATCTGTTCAGTAGATTGCAGTAGAAGATTCTATAAAATAAATATTCTTGCGAGATTCAAACACGCCCACGTCATAAATTACCATATTGGTTTATCTTCCGCATAATTCCTGTTCATTTACAGCTCCAAGATCAATAAGTATGATGCATATGTTATGTTATAAATACTCTCGATACGAAATTGATTATCTGATAATATAATCTTTGCTGAAAATCCTTCATATTATGTGATGACTTGTTTCATCCAACTTAAATTTGGATTAATTAAATGGAATTTCGAATTCAAAATATTGCGTTTAGGTTTTGATTTGTCTATAAATTTTTCGATAATTTGTAACAGGAATGAGTAGGTATCCAAGATGTTACTCGAGAATGCTGGCTTTATATAATACACACATCAAAAAAGTCTAAGCAACATGCATGATATTACAAATTTACCATTTATATTAACTAATATCTTAGTATTTATTCACTCAAAGTGCATAGGTATGTAAACTTTTTGTTATTGATGACATACTGGCTGGTTGTAAAAAAAAATTATGAGATTATGTTTTGTTGGCCTGGCCTGCACAATCGCCAGACCTCAACCCCATCGAGCACGCATGGGACATGCTCCAGAGACGTATTTTGAAGGACTTGGACGGAGTGACAACAACCCAACAGCTGAAGGATTTGCTACAATTCCATTGGGAGCGAATACCGCAAGATGACATAAACAGTCTCATTAATTCAATGATTAATCGTTGCCGTTAAGTTTTGAATAGCAGAGGAGGCCATACTTTGTATTGAATGATCCTATTCTTTCAAAATAAATTCTTTTCCTTTAGAAATTTCATTTCGTTAAAAAATGTTTAGTTGCTTATATTCCTTAGTTTCTGCAGTATATTTTAATATTGTTAATTTCTGTTATTAAAAGAACTTATAAAGACAACAGCTGTTATTTTTACACCATAAGACCCTAAAAATATCATTTTAAAAATAAAATACAACGTTATAATGTGAAAAACTATCCTAAAATTTAAATTAGTACATGTTGCTTAGACTTTTTTGATGTGTGTATTAAAATAATCTCTAAAGTATCAAAAATAAGTAACATAAAAATTGCAGTGATTATATGCATGAAAACCTGTATAATATTAAGTATTTTAATAATATAAGTTTTTTTAATATTATAATACTCAAAATGTGGCAGATTACATCAGGAGCGAATGTTTTTCTACGATTTAGTAGTTCTAAATAAATATTTCTTACGTTTTTACGCAGACGAGAATAAATTCATTACGATAAGGGCAACTGTAGTTCCAAATAATAATCTCGATTTCATAAATGGACGTATCTTTATTGATTATTCCTCCTAAAATTAATTAAAGGTTATGAATTATTAATAACTGAATGGGAAGAAAATATTCTATACCGGACTGCATAAACTTTTCCTCATATTGTTACTGAATTTTTATATTAGGCTTGTATTAGTATTGATTAATTAGCTTATTTAATTAAGCCGTTTGCAGTAAAAGTATCAAACTAGCAAATGATACAGACACAAATAATAAAGATATTGGTCTTATTTAAAACTATTGATCTAGGGTTAAAACCAACAAGAAAAGAGATTCTACAGGAACTAATGTTTCATCTTAATAGTTACACGAGTGAGCGTCATCGATTCAACAATCGTGAAGGAACACCTTCGATTACTTTTTTGAATAAAAGCGTAGTACACCGTTTGTTTTATTTTATAAAAGATAAAATGAATATAATTGTAATTTTTAGCTTTCTTATTAAAGACACCCAAAACCCTACTTATTTTGAATCAACTAAATAACTATGAAACATAATTAATTGACGAGAACATCGTTTCCACGGTAAATAGAAAAAGTTTTAGTACAGTTAATTTCAGTTCAGTTTCAGTAACTTTAGTTTCCTTTCATGAAATTTCATTCAAATTTTCGACATGATGTTGAAAGCAACTCAGTTGCTACCTACAATTAGCAAACTATTTGAGTTTTTCACATTTTTTATTTTGCCATTGAAGTTTCAGTTTTCTATTGTTAAAATTAAATGATAAATGTCAATTTAAAAATTAAATGGAACAAAATAAAAAAAGCATCGTACACAATCACTTTTCATACCTACCTACCTTCGTAAAAGAAGTAGATATGAACCCCCTTATTCATAATTGTCCGCTAACTTTAAACAGCCGCTTAGGAGTGTTTTTTCTCAGTCTGACTTAGGTCAATAGAAGAAGACAGAGTGAGAATTAGCAATGCTTTAAGTTAGCAGACTATTATGAATAAGGGAGTAAGTATTTAAGGAGTAGAAGAATTAAGAGGAAATTTTAAATAAATAAACATTCTGACAATATATTCTTGATGTTCATAGGCACAATTTTTAATTTATATTTGGTAGATCGTGCGACAATCATAATGTTAACACGAGGAACAAACATAAACTTTTTATGCCTATTGGGCAATGTATATGCTTTTACAAGATGATCCGAAAAAGGGCCAAAACAAATGTGTTACCAGATTATTCATCATAAACCAACGCACTGTCTTTGAGAGTGCATTGTTTACCTCGTCAACAATATCTGCACGTCGCTTTAAAAATAAGTGAAGTATCATCAGCAAAAAATACAATCTCATGGCTATCATCTACCACAAAAGGTAAATCGTTAATATATGAGATACAAGCAAGGACCGAGAATAGAACCCTGCGGAAAACCTATTCCATCACGCGACCAGAAGAGAATTTGCCGTTTACGTCAACTATCTGAACTGGCTGTATTATTTACTCTGTAATGCTTTAATTTTAGGAGTAAAGATTAATGGTGGATGCAGTCAAATGCGTAAATTTGGACAAATCACAAAAAATGTCTAATGCATCCTGTGACTCTATCCAGGCGTCAAAGATGTGTTCAATGAGCCTTAGACCTAGATTAACTGTTGATAAGTACCTAGTGAAACCAAATTGACCATTGTTCAAAAATATACAAAAATGTATTTGTAGCTACTGAAGCATGATTTTTTTCAAAAATGTTACTATAAACAGGCAGCACTGAAATAGGCTTAAAATTAGCAGGGTCCAAAGAACAGCCCGATTTAAACAAAGGTATAACTTTGGGGTATGTCATGATAATGTTCAGCAGAATATTTTATTCGTAGAGTGGGCAATCGGACATGTAGCAAATCTGATGGAAAGTAAACAAACCAGCCACTCATCGACATCAGCAATACGATAGGTCAAGAGATACGTTGCAAGCCTTTGAGATGAGAGTATGCTCTATATTTGAGGGTCCTTACTTGATATTGGTTCGGGAATATAACAATTGGTAGAAATTTCCACAAAGTACCTGTGTGAGCTCAAACGTTTCTAGGGAAACGCGCGATTGAAGAATTAACACATTATTAAGTACAGACAATTATAAGTTATAATATGCACTGCACAATCTCACAGCGCGATAATTATTGTGGTTCATAATATGCGTACCGACTTTTAGAATTCCTGGCGATTTAGTCGGCTCTTACTCAATTAAAATATGGACTTTATGATTTTTTTAAGCACGGAATTTTCTGCGAATGCTGCACGCATTACAGAATTGTCAAAATTTTTCGACAGTAACTGCACAAAAAATATTAAATTTGTATTAATTTTTCAGTTGGCGACAACCCTAAAGAAATATCGTTATCGATATCAAATACGGCGGAGGCGAGCTATTTTACAATGGCTGTACATGGGCAGAACTTCTTCAGGTTAAACTACCCCTTGAAATTGAACACGTAAGTACTTTCCAGTTGCTACTTGGTCAATGGTAAAGGTAAGGTAGTGATGCTGAATTATTCACTGCAATAAATTTTAAAAGTAGAATCAATTGTATCAGGATACAAGATAAATCATATTTAATTTAACGTTTACATTGTATCTATATATCTGATACATTAATACCTCGTCAAGAACACATTGAAAATTGTGATAGTTTCACAACTTTGAGCATAATAAATATTATTGAAACCTTTCGATCTGCAATAGTAATTTATGCCGCTGCTAACTATAAATAGCTTATTACGTACAGTTGCAATAGATTTTTACACCCACGAAAAATAATAATATATTTATTTAGGTGCGGATAAAAGTTGAAAGCAACGCGCGAATGGTGGACGCTGTCTATCGCGCATGCGCGATGTCAGCCTTGAAAAAATTATATGGCTTTTATCTTGCACCTCGTTATTTGTAAATTTTGTTATAGTCAACTTTACTGCAATGAACACCATTTAAAAGTTACACTTACTTAAAGTGTGTAAGTTCTCACTGAAGTAAGTTGCCTGACCTGAAATGACCCGCAGGAAAGAAAAGTTTTGTATAATGGTTTGAAGCTTATTATAAAGTGAATTACAATCAAGTTAAAATATATAAAACTTCTAACGACTCAATTTATGTAAGGAATTAAAATAAGCTAGTAAAGTAAGAGCCAACAAAATTTGTTGACTACTAATAGTTAAATAAAGGAAGTTACTAACAAAACTCTAAATCCTAAAGATATTGTTAATTAATAGAATGATAAAGAGTTCTACGAGATATAATTATATCTTATATTAAGCGTGTATTTTATATTACATACATACATATTACATTTGGAATATTGGGAATAAATATTGCTGATAAATATATGAAGGGCCCTCACTTAATGCCTACAGTTCAATCAAGTGATGCACATATGAAAATTCCTTAAAATCGAACAGACATTGGTTTCCAAATTAGTGTAATTTCAATACCATTGTTGCATTACACAGAGAATTCTAGACATGGACTAATAACACCCTGTACTTGCATTCAAATATCTCGTTCAAATAGGAGCAGATAGTGTCAAGAATTTGTAATGTAATAGCCAACAGGCTCTAAAGGCCAATTAAATTTCAGAAAAAATTAAAATTAACTGTGACATGGTTATATAGCCTATATAGAGAAGCAGAGTCTAAAATATTAATAAATTCAGCTTATTTCTAGAGCTCTTACCAATTATTATGCTTTATAAATTACTTCTTCTCCTTAGATGACGGAAAGATGATGTGCATGTTATTTCTTTAAATTTCAGACTGAAATATTATTCAACTTATCTATTTATAATATAATGTTTTCTAATATTTATTAATATCTTTTTATCACAGATACGTTTCAGCGTGTCAGTTATAATAATTCAAGTAAGTAGATTAATAATGGATTGTATCAATTTGAGATCATCTGTCAATCTTACTTATCTACATGATAAGGGTGCCTTTACCACAGAATAGAAGGTACTAGTGAATTATATACCTAATTCTAACTCAAACTAATAAACCCTTTGTACTTTATTGTAAGTGGGTGTACGTACCTATTAAAATATTGCAAAGAAAGGTTTATAAATTTCAAAGTAATGTGTAAGTACACACATTGTATCTATTCGATACAATGTAGGTATACTTCACGACAATGGTAATTCATATAATATTTTTCCCTTGGTATAGGAGTGATGTGCAGGCAAGTTATAATATAATTATACGCCGTGGGCACAAATTAATATAGATAGGCCGTTTTCAATCTGGAAACCAAAACCAAGGAATTTCATTCCACAGTGTAGTTGAAAGATATGACGACAAAAAGTTCTCTGAGGTGTGGTGCGGCATATCGTACTGCTTATGCAATCATTACAAAACCTATAGTCGAAATACTTAGGTACCTAGTACCTTCCTACTTTGTGCTTTTCGACATATTTTACGAAAACAAAAATAACGTTAAATGTTTTTCATCCCATCTAGTCGAAAATAACTACTTGGTTCGACTTTAAGTGCACCCAAGCTGGTGTTTTATATAAGAAGCTTTTAGAGGACACTATTGAGTTTTTAATCCTCTATAAGTGCAAAATAATGAACCATAAATACAATAAAAATTACTAATTCTCACATCTGGTATTTAAAGTAGATAATCTTTGTCTATTATACTACATTATTCGAACAAATATTTGAATAGTTATGACGATGGCGATAAACAAACGAGTGCGTGATATTATGGTGCGGTCCGGTGGCGGGCCGTGGGCGATCGGATGACTACAGTTCTAATTAAAAGTTGCATTTACAATGACTACCAACAAATCGCAGGGAACAAAACCTTAAAAGAACCTCTCGGCCAACTCTATGTGGTTTGCTCACGTGTTTCTAAATCGCAAAATCTGCATATTTATGCTGCCTGAAATAAATCGTTTTACACAGTTTATACCTAGTAGTATATTGCAGTAGCTACCTATAACTTTAGCATTACCATCAATCGTCATATACACTCGTACCTATCCATCTTTACAAACTATAGCGTTTTTAATACCTATTAGTGAGATCATCAAATACTTAGTTCAAATTTACATACATTACACATTATAGTTGTTCAAACACTTATATCTGGAGAACGGCTGGATCAATTCTTATGATTTTTAATTTGTTGGATTTGTCTTCGTCCCGAATTAATAAAAACTCATTTAAGTATAAGCGAGGTCCAGAGATAATGTGGCCCTGTAGTGATTTATAACATTTTGTAACAACAATCCTCATTAAAACATAATTAGAAATTTCAAATATTGATGTGGCTGTGTATAGAGTTCCAACATGGCTCTATAGAAACAACAATGTCTTAGTAAATTTATTCACTTAAATTACTTACGCCGTCTTTGATAGAAATGACGGAATAATTACGGACGGACTTTTATTAGAATGCTGAAGCAATTTGTTCTTGGAACTAAATTTCTCATTTTAATTAAGTATACGCTTTATAGACTGCATATTTTCATTTTCGGAAGAGAAATGTTCATCTTTGAGAATATAATACCCATTATTATTAAAATCCTTGTTTAGTTCCAGGACAGCTATTTTGTCGTTTATTTCAGTTTCTCAGAATTCACTGCAATAAACTTGTAATCTCTATAGCTTGCCAAAAACGTCAAAGGAATATTTCACAGTAATATTAAGGAACCGGGTAACAGACACGAAAGAACAATGACGTATCTCAAACAATAAAATATTTGAAACTTGATGAACGCGTCAAAATTTACTGGAATATATAACGAAATGGCACATGTATACTCTAATTAAATAAAAAAAAACTTAAAAAAAGCAGCATGGAATGAAAGCACTAACAGCATAACTCATTCGCTGTCCGTCAGACATATTAACTGATAGCCTTCCCTGACGACACATGAAAACGATGACATTTTGTGTTATATCACAGCGGGTATCACTGCGTATGTACGATATGTTATGTGAAAAATAATTATTTATTTTCCCGGTTCCTTGCGCTTTACAATTTTGACTACAAAGTCAATTTAATTACGAAGTATATTTATGGAACCACTATAATCACATGCGGTTTTTATCCTATATTCAGGTAAACCTTAGTGCAGGAAAGATATTTTAATATCGTCATTTTTCTCTGTAATGTAATATTGTATCATCTTGTGTTTAACATTATTAAAATCTAAGTAATTTTCTGTATTACAAGAACAGCATGGAGAAGCAAATATGAAATGTTGAACACTACGTAAGAAAGGGCTCTTCTCTTTGAGCTCATAATAATTGCCTTCTCGTATCCATATTAAATGAAATTAGTAGTATGTTTATGATTTTGTATCTTAGTTACAAGTTACCAATAGAAGTGGAAATCAACGAAAGTGTTCCTGGAGCATGGAATAAAAAGAAACATCATGATTAATCATGAATTTATAAATTAAAACGATATATTATTGTCTGGTTTATCAAAAACAAATCTCCAACTGACTGAAGGACTTCAGTTTTCAATAGATTTCGCGAGATATTAATATGTACCTAGAAACCTTGGAGACTAGATAATGTCATTGAGGCTTACACTGTTTTCGTTAGCAGGTTCTAAGATTCAATAATGTTGCTTAATAGGATCAACAGATTCAATAAGTTTTGTAACATCAAATTGCTACTTATTAAGCATAATCGGAAGGTTATATAATATAAGTATTTATAATACATAAACAAATTTAGATAATACTCATTTATTAATATTTTTAGAGGTTATTATAACACTATGTCGAGGTACCTACAGACCTGGATCGAATTTGACATAAAGTTTTAATTCGATTTATATTTTAATGAAGAAAACAGAAAACCTACAATCGATCCGAATACTAACTAAGCACTAATAAAATCCAAACAAAATAATGGTGTATCAAAGAACGACTAGGAATAGTTTTTGACAATACCGGACGAAAATTGGTCGCACAACAATCTTACTCTTGTAAATAAGTGAAGTTATAACTACAACAACTTTACAGAATAAATTAAAAACTTTAATCTTAGAAGTAGAAAAGGATAAAAACGCTTCGAAAGTAGGCAGACGGTCGACTGTCATCATCTTGTCGATTAACTTATCACTAAGGCCGCTTCTACTTGAATGAAGCGTTGCTTTCAAATAAAATTCAATCGGATGCGAATCTATGGAAGTTGTGCTGGAGTGGCTTTCTTATTTTAAATAAGGTTTAAATTAAACTTTTTTATTTGCGCTTCAAAGTTTATGAACTAGGGCGTTCTTCCAAGAGTTATAAAACTTTTTTCCTCTCGATAGTTAAATTTAATATATACGCCAAGAAAATAAATAATGTATAAACTACATGAAATCACACTGACTTCCAAAAAAGGGTGTTGTTAAGTTTGGCATGTAGGTATGTAACATAATGAATATTTATCCCATTATTATTTTATCTTTTCAATCGAGTCACAAAGTTTCTTCATCTGAATAAATAGAATAATCACCGTATTTTCCGCTCAATTTACGATTACCTAGGTGTTTACTACAAAATCCAATTGCAAATCAAATATTGTTTCAAATATGTACTAAGATTTCAATTTAAATTTCGGGTTGATTTAATTGCATTGATTATATGATTGTAGATATGATTCATAGATAATGATATAAATTGATATTTTGAGCTTGGGTTCTGAGGAGTCCAATGTTACTTACAGCTTTAATAATATTTCGTTTAGTAGTATTTGCGTTCGGAGGTTTATCTAATAATACTTTAGTATGGTATAGTGTATTATATGTTCCTAAAAGACTGTTCTCTGTTAGATTGGGTATCAAATGATTTGATTGTCAAGTTTTGTTAAATTCAACATTAATATCTGCATCTGGAACTAAAACCTCATCATAACCAGCGTGATGATGAGGATTCTTTTAGAAAGTGGCTTCTTTAAATTTTTTATTTTTATCTGTCCACCTTTTGTGTGCGACGCATGCACAAATGATTTATCATGACGACAATAATCTCATACATTGAATAACTTTCTTAATACTACTAGCTTTTTAGTTAGTATTTGTCTGTTGCTTTCAGTTTTTTTTTATCGAAAACCCATTTCTTCCAAAATCTAAAAATATGCTCCAAGCAATTTTGAAAGTCAATTGAGAGTTTCCGGCCTCCGATTGTCGATTGAGAACTCCATTTGACAAAAAACGAAGCCTACTTACATTAAGAAAATATACGT
This sequence comes from Leptidea sinapis, assembly GCF_905404315.1. Classification (NCBI taxonomy): domain Eukaryota; kingdom Metazoa; phylum Arthropoda; class Insecta; order Lepidoptera; family Pieridae; genus Leptidea; species Leptidea sinapis. The sequence goes on along the minus strand of NC_066312.1, from coordinate 5,947,544 downwards.
ACACTAAATAAATATTTTTCAAGCGACTACAAAATTAAAATAATAAACGGAATTGAATTATAATTATTTCATTTGACAGAGTTAGATTCCGTTTTTAAAAAGCGGAAATTGTGTCAACGGACTATAGAGCATTATTAACTCCCAAAAATCTTATATTAATAGTTTTTTACGAAAAGTTGCGAAATGAGTGTTAATCTTCATAGAATCGTAACCAAAATTACATTACTTCTAACATGTATTTGAATCGGTATATAAAGTGAATGATAGATGCCTCATATACCATGTTCTCGAAACAAATCTAGTGATTTGATCAAATACCAGAGTTGATTCCGCGAAATGACAATAAGTCACTAGAAGAACTTAGGATGTAAAAGCGGGCGAAGCTAGGTGAAAGGGGGTGGCGGGCCATTTTTTTCAAATAATAAGGGCCCTTACCTGGCTCTTTAAGCAATTTTCATCTGTTTTGAGATAAGGTTACATTAAATTGATTTTTAAGAGAATGATGCGTTATCGTTTCATGGAAGTGGTGTCAGGGGACAGAAGTCATCTCCCTATTCCCCTCTCACCCCTCTCCACCTTCGACAGGATACTAAATTTTTACCAAATTTTGTCTAAGTCTCACCAAACAAACCCTTTGTTACGAGAAATGACAAGACCTTCTTGTTATTTTTACATCCTCCGTGATATGACCAAATCACTGTTTTTATCATATCTCTGCGAGATAAATATATACTACCTCTATGTCTAAGCAATATTGATTCCTAAATTGTCCATTACTGTCCATTTGTTCCACCTCGGGTGGTTCAAGCCTACAATCTCTCGTAGCATTAGTTTATTGTTAAGCCTATTTCAGTTCTCCGAATCTATAACTTACTAGCACTAACGTTTGTTACTCTAAATGTGTGAATATTTGATATATTATTTCCCCGTTGTTGTCTGTTTCAAGTGATTAACTGTACAGAAAGTAAATAATTGATTTTATTGTTAAGATAAGAGTGAAAAGGTTCTATTGTAACAGCAAACACGGTCCAAGAAACCTTCTCTACTATTAGCTTAGTACACGTGCTTGTCAGTCGAATGCTCTTCGTTCGGTCGAGGTCGATAGTGGATTATATTAAGATTATATGCTTAGGTTAAGACTATGAGAAGATATTACTAGGTATAGATATTTATTTATCAAAGCCGAATAAAAATTTGAGCTATAATTATTAGTATTTTCTTTGGTTATAATTTACATCGAGAGCACCCAATCCCCTGAAAACGTGCTCTGAAAGGTGAAAGGTCAGGAAACGTCGAGTTAACTAAAATAATAATAAAATTTTTACTTTTACGCAAAATCTAATGTAAAATCATACCTACATATACCTTAAAGATAGTCTCATTTATTTTTTTAATTTTTAAAATTTATTTAATTAGGTAATAAGTAAATATTAAGATTTAATTTTAATTTATTAATTTTTTCATTATTTAACTGAGTGCAAAATAAATAATTGGCAAACTTAAAGCATTGTTTAAATTTATCGACACAGTCATGATTATGGTCATCTATTATAATTAGGTTTCAACACTATTATTATTATTACCAGTGGAAGGCTCCTTTGTACAGTATGCCAGCTAGATTTTGGGTACCAAAAACGGCGCCTATTTCTGCCATGAAGCAGTAATGTGTAAACTTTACCGTGTTTCGGTCTAGGGCGACGTAGCTAGTGAAATTACTGGGCAAATGATACTTAACATCTTGTGTCTCAAGTTGAGGAGCGCAATTAGTAGTGCTGCTCAGAATTTTTGGGCTTTTCTAGAATTCTTGGCTGAGCGGCTCTGCATTGATATGAGCGGGACGTATAAATTACCATCAGCTGAACGTCCTGCTCCTATCGTCCCGTATTTTCATAAATATCGCATTCCTGAACCCTGCATTCAACTCGTGCGATATCTGTACCGTTAGTTGAACTGATTCATGCCTATGATTTTAATGATAGCTGGGAGTGTAAGCTGTATTTCCCTAGTGTTGCAACATAAGGACTAAACATACAATGATACGTTGTGTGGCATAATGTACGGCTTTGTCGTGGATCAAGATGAAGGACCGTTAAATTCCACAATAGGGCAATGCATGTTGTTAGAAATACCAACTTGATATTTTCTCTTAAATATAGACTTTTTACGCATTATGCCGAAAAAAATATTTTATCTTTTAGCCATACTGGATGTGTGGCGGTCGTTCACTGTGCGGTTTTCAAGGAGGTTTCTTCCTCGTACTACAACGCTGTGGAATGAGCTTCCTTGTGCCGTGTTTCCGGGACGATACGACATGGGTCCTTTCAAATAAAGCGCGTACACCTTCCTTAAAGGCCGGCAACGCTCTTGTGATTCCTCTGGTGTTGCAAGAGAATGTGGGCGGCGGTGATCACTTAACACGAGGTGACCCGTACGCTCGTTTGTCCTCCTATTCCATAAAAAAAAGACTTTAATCACTATTTATTACTCGAAACAAAAAATAACGTCATTTGCCATATACTGCACTATAATACACTGTGCTAGTAGTGTTTGAAAGAAAAATAGTTTTTATTAGTATTCTTGCAGGTTCCCATTAATGATTCCAATATGTTTTATAGAGTGTTTTTTTTTCTAAGCGTTACAACACTTTGGTACAAAGCAATCTATTTCGTTTTAGCCATCGTGTGAGATGTTGTTTAAACTGAAAATCTGTATAAATATTACTGTAGCGTTTATAAAACAATATTAAACTGTCTGAAACAGATCAGATTATTTCGACATTTGTAACGCTATTTTATAATTCAATTTGACCGTTGCCATGTTGCCGAGTATTTTTGGAGTATTTATATTTATCATTATGTTATAAAGATATAAAAGCGTATTGTTGAAGTTATACTTATTTTGGCGCATTTGAGAAAAATTATCAGTGGGACATAGGCACACTGACACCGACATCTAAATTCGACACCGTGACCTTAGTTGGTCAACTAGACCATTTGTATCATACTTCAGACTAAATTAACTAAATTATTATTACTTTCATCGGTTTATATATAACAATATTGAAATAAATAAGGTCTTAAAACTTTATTTATTCAAATATTGTTGGAGTTATACTTCTTTTGGCGCGATGGAGAAAAATGAGATTGAATTTTTACGATGCGCGCGCACACCGACACCTGAATTCTACATCGTGAAGTTAGTTCTAGGTGGCATGAAAATCGATAACTATGTTCAAGTTGTATATTCTAGTATTTTTATATTTAGAAAACGTGTTTCGTAACAGTACAATTAAACAGTGTGAATAAATAAATATTATTTTGGTTTTTTTATTAAATCAATTTCATATACGACGGTGATAGTATTTACTAATAATTTATAAGTATATCTATATATATTGAATATTAGTGATAAAACTGATTTGAATAAACTGTTTCGAGTGCATTTATAGATTTGAGGTTAATTGTCGGTATGTATAATTTATTTACATCGTTAATTAAAAATTATTACATTATTATCTAAAAAATATTTTTTTTTTTCGTTTTGATTTATTTCTGGTATATTAACAAATTTCATGTATAAATAAAAAAATTATAATTAATTTTCTATACTTGTTTATTAACCTTAAATGCCGAGTGTTTATACTATCTTTCATCTAACTATTTGTTAAAATTTGATTTATTTTTCCATACGCCAAAGAAGTATAACTTCCAACGCGTGTACATAAGTACTCACACTCTTTTTTCTTTATATAAACGTAATATAGCACGATAAATATTTATCTAAAGATTATTATTTTGTAACGAAAAAGAAGGACGTTGTACGTTGGATGAGGACAGCGCAGTACCAATCACCGCTGAGATATTTTGTGGAGGCCTTCCGGCTGATGATGATGATACCTAAGAAGTATAGCTCCTCGCGTGCATGCATATTCCCTCTTGTCCTTCCTCTCATTAAGCCTTACGTTCTAATGTAATACAATTTAAATGACTAATAAGACAATGTTGTATACTTATAACAACGGCTCTCCTTCGATGCTGAGGAATCCGTCTAGATGAGTCCCGTTGCGTCAGCTTTCCTACCGCAAATCAGATTGCCTGGTATAAAGTGCGCTGTAGTTTAAATTAATTGGCTATTGAGATTGCTAATATCTTATGTCTTGAAAACGGAGACAGGGCTTACAACTCTCAATAGTTGATATAAATAATAGTTAATAATATTGTGATATATATTTTGTAAAGTCGACTTTTTAACTGTCCCCTAGTTATTTGTACCTAGTAAAACATATCTACATAAAAAGCATTAGTATGCTGTTATTTTAATATTACATTATTAATTGAAAGATAAAAAGCTAATAGGTTCTGTATTATAAACGAAGATATTATTATCAATATTATTTTTATATTTTTTATTTACTAGCATGTTTTTATGAGACATAAGATTACGTACATAAGAAATTACGAGTTCAACTGTTTAGCGATAGTTATTTGAAATAAATTGTAACGGTATAGATAAACTGCTTCTCAACGTTCACCTCAATGCAAAGTAGAAGAGAAGAGGATAATTGTACAAAACCAGTTGACGTAAGTATCATACGACATGTATTAAGTGTGTGGTGATTTAAATCAATTAAGTTACAAATATTTTAGTCACAGTGAGTCATACATTTTTTTGCCATTTGGTGTCGAGACACTTGGCCGGTGGTTACAAGGTACTTACGCCTCAATACTACTACTGATAACCCAAGCGCTGGTAGCTATTTCGGTCAACGGATCAGCCTAGCCATCCATCGCGGAAATGCTGCCAGTATTCTTGATACACTTCCCCGTAATTATAGTTTTTATTTAATGTAATCATTGATTATTAACTATCATTAATTGACGACCCATAAAGCCGAATGGTTAGTGACCCTGACTACAAAGCCAGAGGTCCTGGGGCCGAATCCCGGTAGGTGCAATCATTTATATGATGATATGGATGTTCGTTTCCAAGTCATATGTTAGTTTATATGTATTTATGTATGTTTAAGTAAGTATTTTGTATTAAATATATCGTTGTCTTGTACCCATAGTACAGGCTATGCCTAGTTTGGGGCAAGATAATTTGCATAAAAGTCTGCCAATATTATTATTATTATTGTATATATAGGTATAAGATTTGTTTCGTTTGAATAAAATTAAATACATTACGAAACATATTTCTATTAAAGTTTTAGTAATTTAAGAACAAGTCTATGCAACTTAATTTATAAGCAATGCTGCCCAAATTGTCAGCGATTCAGTTGTCGCGTCGCTTCATTGTTTCTTGTTTACCTCATTTTATCTCGAGCATTGTTGTCAAGTTAACCCGTTCATTCTCTGTACCAGGCTGTTGGGACGTTTATCTACAGTGGAGTTTTCATGTAACTTTCCTCCACTAACTTTCCTACAGCTAGGTGTTTTCAGGTATTCACGAAATGAGTGTCTTAAAAAAATACAACAAATACGTGCACGTACACAAGTGCCAGTTCTGATTCACTAATTTCTCTGGTATTGGAGACAGAGAGCGGAATAGCAATTTAAGTTTTAATATGCCTGATAGTTGTTCTAACATTTCTGATTTTTTTTATATAATTTTTATGAGAAAACGTATTCAGTACGAGGGGTTGCATTTTTTTATAAATGTCTTGTGAGTTTCGATTGAATAATAACTGTGTATAACAATAACGATGCAATAACCTAATATTATGTTTCTAAGCTAACACAGTGGTACTATTATTCTTGCTAATCAACACATGCTATAGACCGGATATAACCGGATACATTCTGCCCATTGAGCTCTGAATTTCACTTGTACGTTTGATGATCACGTGATTCCACGTATTCAGTCACTGTTTACTGAAGATGTATGTACACAGTAGTTATACTCTCGTTGATGCGAAATTGTAATTTCGAATGCAATATCAGTGATGTTCAATTTAGGTGTAAGCGTGAATTATTCGGAATACGAAAATCGATGCAAGGCAGCCGAGCAAATGTACAGGGTGTAAATGAAATGCCTCCTAAAAATGATTAGTAAGATGACGCTGTAAATACTGACAATTGTAGTTGTAAGAAGATATTTATAGTATTGGATGTCGTATTAGTTCTTCAGTATTTTCAGGGCTAATATATTCAGAATGATGGTCTGATTGTAACCTGTTATATTTAACCTGTCAAATAAGGGACGAAACCAACATGAGATTCAGCTGATGGTAGTGAATACGACCTGTACATTACAATGGAATGTCGCTCAGGATTCTTGAAATCCACAAAATTCTGAGTATTACAATAAATGCGCTCGCTACCTTGAGGCATCGTTAAGTCTCATTTGCCCAGTAATTTCACTAGCTACTAAACTAAACGAGTAAGGCATTACTAGATTATGCTTGATCCCGATGTTTTTTTATAAGTTGAAATTTTTCAAGTTTATTAAATTTAAATAAAGCTTAACTTTACTGAAATATGTATATCGAATTAAACGAAAAAACGAGACGATAGAAACAGACACAAACAGGTAAATGTATATGATTCAGCCGTTACAATTATCCTCTTCACAAAATTTTACATGCGTCTCATTAGCTTGACTAGCACTTATGTTTTTTTTTTTATTATTAACGATGACATATCACATATCAATATCATTTTAAGCCTATATATATTTATGAAAACCTGCTCTTAGATTCTGTAAGTTATTTAAGTAATTTAATTAGAGTCATACTTTACGAAGCCACATCAAGTATCATAATCATCACTATCAGATTTTAGGTCCCTTCCAACACCATATTATTTATAAGAGTGCTTTTTTTCATTGTCTATAGAGCTTCAGGGGAGTAAAACCCAAAAATTTAAATAATTGACTTAACTATATACCTACGCAACAAACTAATTCGCGGCTCCACGGCGTTAAGGGAGAGAGGAGATCTTTGTGTTTCTGGCGCAAGCATAGACTACGAGTCTCGCGACTGCTACTTACAAACGTCGCTATAAGTGATTCAGGTATATCTCTGTATTCCAGGATACGTTTAACGGAAGTTTTCTATAGACGGTATTGTAAGAAAAATGTATAAAATAGCTTTTCAGGTATTAACAGCTAACTGGTTCTGGAAATTCTTATCATCATCATATAAACAAAGATCTTTACTACGATCGGTCCTGCACTGCCGTTATCCAACCAATTCCGGCGATCTTGACCAGATCATTGGTCCACTTTGTAGGAGCCTTCCAAAACTGGTCTTTGGTACTGGACTTACTGGTATGTGGACGCCATTCGACGTTGCTGCTCCGACGGCCATCTGTCCGGCGAGATATATCCCCTGCGCACTGCTAATTCGGTTTCGCAATATTTTTTTTTATTAAAAGTCTTATGCTGTTGTTTGTAATTTTATTAAAATTCTTCCATTATTGCTACCGCTAAAAGTTTCGGTTATGAAGCTGAAATTCAACGGTTTTCTGGCAGTAACTGTCCTAATTACTTACCGTTTTTATAGCTTACTATCTGAGCCAGAGTAAATAACTGTCCTATATCTGTTTTAGTAGTCGTCCTAATACGTAATCCGTGATCAAGTGTGTTTTGTCACTGTCTAAATAACTGTGCATGAAAAAGCCCTCTAGAATACGCACCTTAGATCACTAAAGTTTCGTTAAAGAAGACACTATGTATGTTGATATTTTATATTAGTTGTGACATTCATGTCTTAAGATTAATCCGCCATTGAAACCTTTATACTGTTTTATGGAATACTTACCTAACGCTATCTGGAGTTATTCATAAATATTGTTTATAGATAATGTGATTGCTAAAACGGCTTAAAATAATGGAGATTTAAAGAACTTTGACACGTATAACTTCCCATTTAGTATTACAGATACGATACAGAAACAATATGAATAGGGATCATACCTAAAAATATTAAAATGCAGAGAGGACGAGAGATAATAAATATGCTAAGAAGGGCACTTATTTTCACTAGCGACGTTAAAGTAGAACGTCATACATGTGCACATTCTTACTCTCGTACTCGTATATAGACCGATGGCCAACAGAGGTTAGCCATTGTCCGACTTTCACTCACCTCGCCAGACATGCGAGATGTTTCTAGTTCATTATAAGAAGACCCGGCTTAATATTATCTTTATAAATATAATTTATATATATCAATGTATTATTATAGTTTTATGGCTCGCCTACACCAAAATTGATTATCTCGAACGATGGCGGACAGAACGAATAACTCGGACGTGTATGTGCGTGGTCATATTATACAAAGCCTCTCAGGATTCTTGAAAAACCTAAAAATTCTGAGCGGCACTACAATTGCTCTCGTCACCTTGAGACGTAAGATGTTAAGTCTCATTTGCCCAGTAATTTCACTAACTACGGCGCCCTTCAGACCGAAACACAGTAATGTTTACGCATTACTGCTTCACGGCAGAAATAGGCGCCGTTGTGGTACCCATAATCTATCCGGCTTCCTAATATTTACTATAATAGGGTCATTAGTAGGTAAATGGTATAGTAGATTATAAAAACTTTAAGATAAGATTCACAATAACTTAATACTATCCCAATCTGGAAAAATATACATAGATTACTTCAATGCTCAACGAAGTACTCTCGTAGATACGATGTCTCCATACAAAAATGTACTTACTTTCTCCGGGGTCCTAGCGAGTAGATTTTATAAGTATCCTCGAGATAACGAACAGTACTCTTTGTGTTCAATTTGAAATATCAGACCAACAAAGAATCATTCATAATTGGACGTAGTTCCTGAAAAACGTTCCAAGCCACGAATTCGTGTTTAAAGTTTAATAAATATTAGTGTATTCCATACATGTGGGTTGGGCTGCTAAGTCATGATGTCATTTAAAGAATGACAGTAAGGCTGCCATTTTTTGTCAGTCCGTTAATATGAATCACGTGACCACGTTCTTAACTCAATCTGGACATGATTGTGGTTCTGAATGTTTTTCTGGAATTACTTCCAATTGTAAACACAGGTAAGTTTTGCTGCGTATTTTTTCCTTATGAAAACCATTAAGTAATCCCTATATTAAAAGGCGGTTTGGTCTCAGGAGTTCAGCTTGAAGCCTTACTGAATTTCTAAATCTTATACAATACTCTGTGTTAGTTTCGATCCTTTGGCGTTATGTTAAGACGTTGAGTCGTATGATTATGCGTCTTGCCGAAAGTATGTAAGTTAAGTTTCGTTTCAGATAAGTAATCCAAGAGCTATTATACCTAATTCCTGTCATCCTAGTTACCTGGATGTCATTTGTTTGCTCTCCTATTTCGTAAAAAAGAAATTTTCACCAATATTTTGTCCTGATGTTAAGTGGTCGCCGCCACTCAGGTTACGATGCAACTCTTCAGACAAATATTCACAATTTTATAAGTATAAGACCTACTTTCAAATTCACCTAAAATCCATTATTATGTAGTGAAAAAAAGATCTCCCTGAAAAGATGATGTCTTAACAAAAATAAACTAATTTCTTTATAAAGTTTGTGTTCATTTTTAGCAAAGGTTTCTTTTGTTTAATATATTCAATTGTAAATGTTTAAATGGTAGAAATGTCTTATACTTATTAAATTGTTTTGCTATACTGAGATATGGGTTATATGCACAGTTATATGACTTCTTCTTATTTTCATTCAAATAAACATATTTATATTTAACTTTCTGTTTTGTTTCCTAATGTTTTCATTTACGTGTGTGATAATATTCGACAGTGGTATGAGTTATAGAATTTCTTTTAATTGAATATTTCAATATTACTAATAAGTACTTTAACTTTGTTGGTCGTTTTCACTATATTGGTGTTTTTACTAAATTCATGATAGTTGAATTGAGGATTAAATGAAAAAAAAAACAATCTTCTACAATAGTTTAATGATTTCTAATGCTTCATCAAACATGCTACATTTCTACTTAAACTTTCACCTCTACATAACTTAAATAGACTATATCTATAATAAACATGAATAGCTTCAGCTATTATATAATTTATTCAAGTTAATAATCAATAATATTTTGTATAGGGAATGAAAATAACATTGAATATTCTTTCTACTGATTGGTAACGGGTGATTTTTTGCTGGTATCTTTTTGGCAACACTGTTTTTGACAGATCACGCGTGAATCGTGTCTTGTGTCATTGTCAAACTTGTTCAGTTTGGCATCTGTTACTCCACTACGTGGAAAATTTTGCGAAAGGATTTGGGTGTAAAACCTTACAAGATACAGCTGGTGTAAGAATTGAAGCCACACGACCTCCCACAACGTCTAACATTTGGTGAATGGGCATTCGCAAAGTTGGAGGAAGATCCACTTTTTTATCGAAAAATTGTGTTCAGCGACGAAGCTCATTTCTGGTTGAATGGATATGTCAATAAGCACAATTGCCGCATCTGGAGTGAAGACCAGCCCGAAGCATTGCAAGAGCTACCACTGCATCCCGAAAAATGTACTGTTTGGTGTGGATTATGGGCCGGTGGCAACATCGGGCCGTACTTTTTCCAAGACGACAATGGCCGAAACGTTACTGTGAATGGCGAGCGCTACCGTGTGATGATTGGCGATTTTTTTTTGCCCAAAATGGAAGAATTGGACATGCCTGACATGTGGTTTCAACAAGACGGTGCCACATGCCACACGGCACGCGAAACAATGGCCCAATTGAGAGCCGCCTTCGGTGAACAGTTTATCTCACGTTTTGGGCCCGTCAATTGGCCGCCTAGATCGTGTGATCCTTAGATAGACGCCTTTGGACTATTTCATGTGGGGCCATGTTAAGGCTCATGTCTACAGGGATAAACCAGCAACGATTGACGCACTGGGAGCCAATATTGAAGCATTTATTCGTGATATACCGGCTGATATGTTGGAGAGAGTGTGCCGAAATTGGGCCTTGCGAATGGGCCATCTAAACCGGAGCCGCGGCCAGCATTTGCATAAAATCATCTTCAAACATTAAATTGTATTGATCGTTCTATCGATTCCGATAAGGATTAATCCCTCCTTAAAGATAAATCCTCTTAAAAAATCACCCGTTATAATACATTGCCAATATATAGATTTATCAATACTAAATTTTCTATAGATGAATTTCAAATTGCAACAGAGCTACATACTACGGTATACAACAACTGTAAATAATTTATATACTTTACATATTTTCTTGACTACATAATAAGTATTTCAATTAATAATATAACGCCCATTCAAAAACTAATAATGCCTCAGGCCTGAGCGGAACGGGCGCAATGACTCAGCGGGCTTCTACTATCTACGAGTAATACTATATAATAAAACTCTTATTACTACCATATAGTGGAAAGTGAGAGGAAGAAAAATTATAAAAATATAACATAAACTTTATAAATTTATAACATATACTATATATGTATAGACTATATAATACATCGGGTCGATATATTATTATTTTGTAATAATAATTTATCGGTTCGATTAACAACATTTTTATAGTTAACTGATAGATAGTAAATTAGAAAAAAAAATTGCTAGTAAATTTAATGAAGTAAATGTTGAATATTATTAAAATATAATTAAACATTGACAAAATATTGTTGTTAATGAATAGTAAAATAAAATGTACAGATCCGCATTCAAAATGAGCATTCTCATTTAGTTATTTAAAGTAATTTTAAATAATTTAGAAGGGGCGACCTCCTTAGGGAATCTAAAAAAAATATAAATATAAGAGTTATAAAAAACATCATATTATTTTTCTTAAAATATGGAAACTACTGTATAAACCTATTTCTTCATTTCAAAAGTGCCGATAAAAATATAGTAAGTGTTTTAGACAGTTTTAGTCCTTATGATGTTTCAAATATCCTCGTAAGACCGAAGGTTATTCGAGAGCAGTGTATAATAACTAGGTACCGACGAGCACTTCAACTATAGATTTTTAAATGTAATAGGTGACATTGCTTAAGATGTTTTGAAGAGATTTTCAAAAAAAAAAGTAGAAAAAAATTTAGTTCTTTTAAAAGTACCTCCGGTTTTAACCACTACTTTAAGCAAACAAATTAAAAACTATACCATTCAAAACTCTTACAACATTTAACTTCAATGCATACTGCTATAATGATACAGTTTATATATTTTAATGCATTTCATAGAACGAGCTTAAATAATTGTATGAATATGTCAACATTCATAATTAGTACCTATGGAAGTACTGTAGGTTTTTATGGCTATAAAAATTATCCAGTTAGCGTTTTTCGTACGAAAATATTAACTACTAGGCTATTTTCAAAAACAATGTTTGATATACAATAATAACAATAAATACTGAATGAAAACTTGAAAGAATACTAAGACCATACCCTTGAAGGTCCCTTGCAAGAGACTATAAATGTTTCTTTTGAACTCCTGGTTGGAATTCACACAGAATCCAGTAAATAATTGTATAGGAGTGTTCATTGATAATTTAAGTCTAATTATCATGCATAATTAAAGTGATAAACCTAACATTACTAAAATTATTTGAGATTTTTTTTTACCTCGATCTCGTGTGTAAGTTGGATGACGTCGGCATTAATTGCAACTCGTTATTTCAAATCTCTCGGCCTTAATGACTATGATTATTTAGTCCTTTTTAAGGGACCGCAGGTCTTACGAGGGTATAGCAACAAGTTATTAATGTTTTGATCATAGACTTACAAAATATTAGCGTATAGACATACAAAGCGAGAGAGAGAGAGAAGAACATTTCTAACGGAGATACAGCAAGATAGAAAGGCAAATCTTTTGTGACTGTACCCGATTGATAGGTCGTAAACAGTCAGCCACGCTTTCAATATTAAACCACAACATACTATCGGGTTGTCAGGTGTTCTATACGCTAGTATAATATTAATTTCATATTCATTAAGTTTATGGTTTTGATTGATGTATTCCACAAAAAAGGCCACACTATAATTAAAATGCAATTTCCAAATGGGGAACATCCCGAATTTTACGCAAAGTTATATTTAATTTAACATAATTACATAGACCATTATCGGAGGATATAGATGGAGATCTATTTTTGTCGAAAATTTCTCGGAATTCTACGAAATGTGCCCTTTTTCGAATTTTATGAAAAATAACACTGGCTGAATTATGCACATATCCTGGCACGAGGGATAATTTTCTATAACTCACAATTAAACAACAAATCTCTTAAAATGATTAATTTACTAAGACAATATGGATTAAACTTTGTAACTGATCTTAATCGTTTCTGAGAATTTTTAAAATGATTCGATTTTAATTTAATTATTTTTTAATGATTGTAAAAGAAGATACCTATTCTTTAATCGTAATGTTAGAATTCCCGTAATAATAAAATTTTGAAAAAGAAGGAACAGAAATTATAATAACCATGCAAACTTTAAAACTTTACCAGTGAGTTATGGGAAATGCCTACTTATTTATTATGGAGTTATCAGAAAAATGAGTGAAATAATCGCAAATGACTGCAAATATTTTCACAGATCTCACGCATATCTGTCTCTTTCAAAGTAAAAGGCATTTGCAATAATTACCACTCCAGTTTTATCATGGTTGTAATTGCAGAGGACCTCTAAATATTGCAGCCAACAGAAGTTACTGACTATTTATTTAATTTTAGAAGTTATTGACATACTAGTTTAGATAATTACGTAAGGTAATTATATAAACTGCTTTGATTAACCACTAACTATGAAGGTTACTTATAATTTAATTACTCACTTTTTGGGTTGGTTCTTGTTTTTCTTGCGGCGTATAGCGTTCGTCCGCTTTAGTTTAAAGCACTCGGTCGGTTTCTTAAATTTACGAATTGATGATATGAATATAAATAATTATTAGCGTCTACAGCAAGTACTTATCTATAAGTCGCAGTTAGATGATCAAAGATGTGTATAGTATATTTATATATATACATACCAGCTATATTATATAGACAGAGGGTCTTTATTATGTAGAATATTTCTATATTATACTTTCATTCGTTGATTCTATACTTGACTTATTGTAAAAAGTAGTTATTTTACTAGATCATGTTAATAGCATAGCAGGAGGCTGGTATAAACTGCTTATATATATTAGCTCCTTACATATGAAATTGGCGTTTTGTATGGGAGGAACAAAAAGTCGAATATTTTTAAATATAATATATTTAATTAATCAAAGTATGAACCATTGTTTTCTATGCACTTTTGCCATCTCATAGGTAGTTCACTAATCCCTTTACTAAAAAAATCAATAAAATCTGAGAAGGCGATTTGGACTGCCCCATCAGAGTTAAAATTTTTCCCTTGCAAGAAGTTGTCCAAATTTCGAAAAAAATGGTAATCTGTTGGAGCAAGGTCCGGGGACTACGGAGGATGCCTTAGACATTCCAATTGAAGCTCTTCTAATTTGGTAGCCGTCTTGGGTTGTGCAGTGTGTGGTCTAGCGTTGTCGTGAAGTAGTAGTGGCGTGGAGCGATTGACCAGTCTAGATTGTTTAGCCCTTAGCTTTTCCATCATGGTTTGCAATTGCTGACAATAGACATCAGCCGTAATAGTCTGGCCAGATTTGAGAAAATTGCAATGAACAATACCGGCACTAGTCCACCAAACGCTTACAAGTAACTTTTTCGGGGTTAATTTTCGCTTGGGGCAGGATTTGGCTAGCTGGCCAGGATCCAACCATTGCGCTGAGCGATTCCGATTATCGTAAAGAATCCATTAATGTAACGCAGCAGTCGACGCGCGTTTGCCGGTTTGCTTCAGTCAATGCGTGAGGTACCTTTCAAGCTTTTTAATCTTCCCAATTTGCTTCAAGTGAATTAAAACAGTTTAATCACTAACACCGCAGCCTGCAGCTAACTCGGACGTGGTTTCCGATGGATCCGCTTCCACAATAGCCTTCAAGACTTCAATATCATCTTGGGTCTCAGGCCGTCCACGGGGCTTGTTCTGCAGGTCGAAATTTCCAAAACGAAAACGTTGGAACCAAAAACGAACTGTGTTTTCTTTTGCAACATGATCGCCATACACATCATTCACACTTCGAATCATTTCCGCAGCACTAGTGCCACGGCGGAACTCGTACTCGTAAATAATGCGATACCTTAAGTTTTCCATTTTGTAAAATGAGTGACGGAAACAGAAACAAACAGAAGAAAAAAACAAACGAATGACGGTCATCGAAGCACAAATACATGAGTAAATAGCTGTACAAATTGGAATTTGGAATTCCTTACCAAAGGGGAGAACATCGTGATTAAAGTGGCCAGTACGAAATACGCCAATTTCATATGTAAGGACCTAATATATATGTCACGGATTGAACGATCTCACTGCGACGTATACATAACATAAAATAGTTAGCATGCACAATTTTTGTACTAATTTGTTGAAAATTAGCAATTTAAACATTGTCTGTTAATGGGTGTTAATCTCATAAATGGCTAAGCCTGTATTTATTGTGTAAAACTCCTGTTTGTTTCACTTAAATTGTTTAACAAAAAAAAAGTTATAGTGTAGGTGCCAGGTCGATCTGTTATAGTTAATAAATAATTGTACCCATTTATTGGATGCGCGATGACAGTAATCATCATGTTCACGAAGAATCCTTACACAAACATTGAATTCAAGCTCTAAAGGTTTTTGCATCCAATATAATATCATTTATATGTATACAGTTTATTGTTTATTACTTTTTATGTAATAATTTATATTATTAAAACATGATTCATATATTGGGTACCTTACAAACTTATTTATTATGTATATTACAGCCATTGTAATATACTCTAATTGATTGAAAAGAGTGGCCGTTGTGTTTCTTGTACGTTCTTCTCACGAGCTCAACATATGGTGAATTCAGTAATTTATAAGAAATATTTATAGTGACTATCCTAAAGCGCTTAGTTTAAGAGTCTCCACCCCGAGGGACAGCCGCGCACGAGTTTGTCGGACTATAGCTATAACCCAGTAAACTTCTTATATCAATTATCGCAAAGCAAACAATTCATGCCACCTAGTGAGGTGATCGGGCGCAGAGTCTTGACTGCTCATTGGTCACAGCATATCGTAAATAATTGCTAATAGTTCCTGTTTATTTATCTGTGTTTGCCCGTTATTAAGCGTCTATAAGTTAGAAGTGTGAACTCTCAAATCTACCCAGATAAAGTCACATCTGCATGATGAAAATAAAATAAAGAACAGTTATTTTAATGAAGTATTATTTCTTTGCAGTTGGTACCACAGCTGTCAATCATGGAATGGAAAAACTGGTGAATGGCAAATATGGGTCAATGCTGAAAGAGTTGGAAGAGGATTTAACAATAGGGTAATAATAGTACAATTAGAAATTTTGACATATACATTTCCATTTATAAAAAAGTATTAATATAATCTTTTATAGCTTGTAGGCCACGTAATAAAAGGTGGAGGTATTGCTGTGAGTGGCCAAGAACAATCATTACTTTATAAAGATGATGGTATTGAAGGACCTGTTAAAAGTTAGTATATTTCAATTTCTAATGATCTTGTTAGATTTCAATAAATTTTAATATAAACCTTTAAATGTTGTTTTAGAGCAATCGGGCTTAAAAGGAGAAATTACAATGTTACAATTATATCACGTTGCATTAACGGCTGGAAAGGCGCATAGAGATCATAAACACCACCACGCTCACCACTTTAAGCATGATGGCTCAGCAATTGAAATAAATACAGAAGCTATCACTGAACCCCCACCTCCAGAGCCAACCCCAATTGGTAATGGACATTTTCTCGTCAGTGGTCAGTTGCAGAAGCCTCCAAAAATTAATCTGGCACAACCACCTCAACAGATGGTATCGATACAGCTACCTAATGGTCTTCAGCTCACACAAGACTTTATTAATGGTCAACTTGGAAATAGATATGTCTCTGAACAGCTTTACAATGGCGTACATCAAATTCCTTCAAACCATATTTCTCAAACACCAACACATTTGGCTGGGCTTGGAATATCACAAGTTAAAAGCAGCCAACTATACGCAAACACACCACTTGGACCGAGTAAAGATACATCTAGTGTTATTTTGTCTAGTTCCTTACTAAACCCAGCTAACGTGCAATATATAGACGAATTAAAACCACATAAAATATATAAAAGATACTTAAAAGAACGCAGAACTAAGAGAGATAATCCAGAGAAAGAATTATTTGAGGAACGAAGCTTAGGTAGGTTTGAACATCACAATATAGAATCATAATCAATAATAAAGTTGAAGATATAAACTTTCTTTATATCTTTCTATTTTTTAGGAAAGAAAGATAAGCGTGGGCTTGTGGCACTATCTGATGGATCGATAGTTGATGAAGCTTTGATTAGTGCAGATCTTATTGACGATAATAAAGAAGATGAGATCATGTTTCAACAATCTCTCTTAAATGGATTAGCAGGAGTCGTAGGGAATTTACCAGTTCAGAACTTACAGAAAATGACGGTATGTATGAGTTTCTATGTAGTTTAAGGAGTTGAATGTTTTTAATATTCGTGAGATTTTGCAAATGAAATAAAATAATCAATGAAATACATTAGACTATGCACTCATCTAGCATAGTTTCAAAATCATGGAATATATCTTTAATGCAACCTATCACGGAGGTGCTTACCTCCAATATTTCGGATCACGCAATAACTACCCCATTCCCACTGCCTCACATTTTTCCAAATATAAGGAGTCAATCAACAGCTACCTTCCGAAAATGGGTCACAATCTTGTTGGCTTATAAGACCGTTGAAAATTAAGGTTGTAATTAACGGTGCTCCAATCCAATAATGCCAGTTTATCGCAAAGCTGAATGCTCTCATCTATTTTTTTAGCGAAAATAAGAGACGAGGCGAGCAGGACGTTCAGGTAATTAATACGCCCTGTCCATTACAATACACTGCCACTCTTAAAACCCTGAAAAATTCTGAGCGGTACTACAATTGCGCTCGTCACCTTGACACATAAGATGTTAAGTCTCGATTGGGCTAATGCCCAGTAATTTGTTATTCATTTTTTTCTTTTGTATTTCAATGATATCTTCAAATAAGTGTATTTCATTGCTATCTATACGATATCAAGGGGTATCTAAAAACACCAGTAATACCAACATCTATAGGGATAGCGTGGACGAATACCAAATCAAACTTATATCTGGAATCAAGACCATGATACTCAAATTTCGTCCAGTTCAAGTCTAAGTAGACGCAGACTTGCGCGTTGTCTGCTAGAAAGTGTGCCTTTATCGATCTCCATTATTTATCGGCAAATCATTTGTCAATAACATATCAAGTGACATTCGATTCCGTCGTCACATAGAAAATAAATCCATATTGGCTCTAAAAAAAAACTTTTGTGGCGAGACAGTACATCACCTCAAGACACCGCCTCTATTGGATTGAATATATTGGTTCTCTATGAAAGGGTGTCATGCCATGTGTTCGCGATGCATAAAGTTTTGGCGTCTCTCTACATCTTCTTCCGCAATTATTACAGGGAGTGTTCGGAGAAGATATTTTCTATAACTTCTGCTAGCCACTTTGCGGAATCTTTTGCCAGCTGCAGTATTCCCAAACCGATAAGATTAAGGGAGCTACCTGAGAGATAGGCCAGCTTCTCATCGCTTTATCTCTGGTATTGCGGATGCCCATAAGTAGTGAGCCACTTGTGCTTTTGCCTCTCTGATACAAAAATCAGATCAGTTCCAACGTCATCAGACGAAATAATTATCCTTAATTCCTTCCCTGCCACCCGAGAAACTTGGAAACTATATTTTTGCAATGATAATATACTGCGATGGCCATCTTGGATTACAAAAATCATTCCCAATTTGTTTTCTACCACCCTGACAACTTGGGAAACGATATCCATATTAGGTCCATCTTGGAATTAAAAAAGGTGCCATGTTCGTTCACTGCTACACTGACAACCTTGGAAACGATAAATATTTTCTTGCAATGATACTTAAATGAAAATATCACGTGTAATGTAAAGTTCAGGTAAGATTTCAAAAATGATTCTAAATTCATTCTCTGCCTCCTCAAATACCTGGAATACGATATCCATATTGTTGCAATGACAAATTTACTCGGTGGCCATCTTGGATTGCAAAAATGATGCTAAATTTGTTCCCTGTCACCATTTCGAGTATCTTAAAACAATATACATGTTGCTCCAACGATCATTTTTCAGCTACAGTTTCAAACATTTGTAATAGACTCCAACTGGCAATTAAAGTAACTTGTCACTTTTGGACAACGCTTGATCTTAATTGTTTAATTTCATTTCCAAAGCGGAGTCAATTACTTAAAATTGGTCCTTGTGGATGAAACTACAAACAATTATTTGTTAAGCTCGATCTAATACGTGAATTTTACAGGGTGACGAAAGGGAACCCGCGGAAGCAGAAGTTAAGGCTGTTATGCAAGTATGTAGCGGCTGCACCCCCGAACCATTCAAAAAGGTTCAAGTCCTTTCATGGAGACATACTCCAAAGAAACTTTATAGCGGAGCTCATTATTATAAAGGACTACCAATTTGTAGGGCTTTTTAGAATATTTGTTGTGTGTACAAAATTTAGATTCTAGAGTACCACTTCCAATATTAAATAACATATTGAATGTGTTACTAAGTTTGAGGTTAGTTGCAAAGTTAGTAGTACTTTTATACGATATAAGACGTTTTGGTACCCACAGTTTAAATTTTATTATTTACTTGCCATTAACGATCATTTCTTATTTATTTTAGAATAATGATACTAGTATTAGGTTTTCTAAGCAAGAACTAAACTTGTTAAGGTTGGTTGTTTTGTATAACTTGTTATGTTTCGTAACTGTGTTCGTTAAGTATATAATAAATATAAAAATGTTGCATATATTGTTTTATTTGTTTAAGCATTATGCTTATCTTATTATTATACTCTTTCTTATAGTTTATTGTTTGCTTGATTAAAAATCTAATTTCATTTACAATCTATGGATTAAACTAGAGACTTACCTTGGCCTTATGAACATGTTGGATATGTTCATCTATTTCAGGCTCACTGAAATATGTACTTTGATCCTGTAACAATAATATATTCATAGAAAATAATACATATAGTCCCAAAAATTAAAACTCATGTGACAACGAAGGGAAGCTAAATAACCTTGAACAATGTTGAATAGCAGAATTCAACTGTTGTATGAATTTAATTGTTACATCATATTAGAAACTAATCTCACATTTTATTTATTTATTAGAGATATTAAACATTTTTAAACACAATTTATCTGATTCTAATGTTCAGACATAACTAATGTCTGAAATCAAATGGATTTTTTAAGATGTTTAATAAAAAATAGTGAAATGGTTAACCGTTTCTTACATTCAATCCAATATTATATAAAAAAAAAAGTAGTATACCTCCAAGTTGGCAGACGCCGAGCTGTTCGCTGCAGCCGGCAGACGAACAGAACCCACACCAAGTGCGCCAGGGAAGACCCCGCCGCTGAGATCTTTGGCCTCGAACAAACGTAGGACCGACCGATCACGGATATCACGAAGATGGGGCCTGAATATAATCTCTCATTAAGATACAACTCTCTCCTCTAAACAACATTTAACAAAAATTACTAGATTTAGTAGAGCTCAGTATTAATTTTCTCTGTAGTATCATATCTCTTTGCAAACTTCGTTGTTCAATAGACTTGAAAGTATATTATAGAGTTGTTAACTCACGATTAAACTTATTAATATGTAATTTAATTTTAAAATGAGAGAAAAGGTGCTTAAGTGAAGTAAAGAACAATTTTGTTAATTTCAAAAGTCAAAAATGGGATTTTGATGCCTGTGATATTTCAGTTGTTACTATAGCAAATTATAAAAGAAAAAAGATAACTCCTCCCTGGCTTCCCTTTACCAAAAGGAGTAAAAAAGAACACAATTCTATTTCGATCGGGGCTATTGTATAACTATTAAAAAGTAATTTAGGCTATTAATTTAGATTTAGTAACAGGAATTACGATTTTCATTTACACTGTTGTTACCTTGTTTGAGTTTGTTTGTTAAGCAATGATAGTTGAGTCTATTTTATATAGCAGCTGTCTAGAGATATTAAAAAAAGTTTGAATGAAATGGCTTAGCGATATAAAAAACACTGAAAGCGACAGAGGGGTACTAATTGAAAAGCATGATAATTGCCTTCAAAGGCTTAAGTATCTCCAAGTTTCTCAAAGGATGAAGGCCGACTTGTCTTCATAGATTAATTAATTATTTATATGCATGCCTCGCACACAAAGGGGAAATCGAATAGAAACGAAAATGATGCAATGGACGTGACAACAATTAAATAAATTTTGTTGGAAAACATCGAAATGATGCAAAATATCTGATCATTCAATGATAAAGTGAAAGAGAATATCGGAAATGTGAAGTAATGTTTAATTTTACGATAACAGCAGTGAAAATAGTAATCATTCGATCACTAGTAAAGATACGGACACAGATGACGCAATTTTCTTACCCAATTAACAAGATAACGGAAAAATATAAACGATTCAACACTTGTTTAAAAAAAGTTCTATTACAAATGAGTGTCTTTCTGTTATTAAGCGTCAATCTTTAGACGTCTTTTTAATAGTTAGACATTGTTTAACAAAACACGTGTCTAAGCCATGTTTAGTTTATTTTTTGTAATCACACGGTTGTAATCATGATGTGAAACAATTTATATAAATGTTGGATATAAAATCCTCAAATATTTGGAAAGCGATAGAAGAAGTATTTTGTTTGGTTTTTATTTTATTAATTTCGTTAAACTAGTATTGAAAATGAGTAAGTAAATCTTATTATACAAAGGAAAATAATTTTACAGCTCTATTAAGTTCAAATGGAAATAAAAGCCACACAACGATAAAGTACTTTGTTCTAAATCCAAATTATTTATACATGAAAAATGTAATAATTGACGAACATGAAAATTAGCATTCCTTTGTATTGAGAAAAGCGATGGTTGTGAAGAAAATAGAAGCATTGTAAGTGTTAGGACTAATAATAAGTGAGTGAACGAAAATCAAATACGCCCTTCTAACGACATTACCAATCCAATTCAATTCTGTAATAATGGAATATTGTATTGAAATTATCAACTTAATTTTGAATAAGTACAAGAATGTAAATATTTTATAATTTTGAATTAATTTAGTAATTCAAACAATTGTTAAACCCGTCTCTCGGTTGAATCAAGGTTATAAGTGTTTGTATAGGTTACAAGAAAATGTACAATAATATATTAAGTACTAGTGGACCCGGCAGACTTCATACTACCTTAATCGATAAATAAAAGACCTAAACTTTTGTATAAAATAAACTTAAAACAAACAAAAGGACTGCTTTTTTAAGTGTTACCCGTGTTTTAAGTTAGTTTATTTTTTACCTCTTTAGAAAGTTAGAAAAATATAAAAATTCTAATTAGTTATTCAATTTAAACTATTATTTTCATTTGATTACTGAACGACGGGGGACACGTCAAAAAAAATCAAAATTGTTGTTTTTATTTAAATCCGAGGATTTTCGTGTTTATTCAAACCTTTTAAACCTTCCCTGGACTTCCACAAATAATTCAAGACCAAAATTAGCCAAATCGGTCCTGCCGTTCTCAAGTTGTAGCGAGACTAACGAACAGCAATTCATTTTTATATATATAGATTAATATCACATATATTAAGCGTTTAAAACTGTTGAAGTACTCGTATATGAGAAATATTAGTTTTTTATTTATTTACTGTCCAGTTAGCACAGTAGTGCTAAGTGGCACTGATTAGACAAAACACAAAAAATTACAAACAAAAAAAGGAATATTCAAGAATAATTGAATGAATTATACAATTTCAATGCTTTCCGACCTTAGTAGTTCAGAAACTAGGAAAGTCCACCCATCTTTGAATGGTTCGTATTGAGCATTTTTGTCCAAGAGCGATATATTGTTTTAAAATATTATGTCGATCGATGACACTTGAATGAAGAATCGTGTTGTTAATTTTTTAGTTCGTTTCTTCATCAATATATCAATCAATACAGTATTCGCAAAAATATTTTGATTTAAGCTCCTTTACAGAACAGTTCGGAACAAGTTATGTCCGAACAGGAGCCCCATTACCAAAATCGAAATACGATGTTTCGGTTGACGGATCGTACATATATCCCTATGACGAAAGTGTTTCGGATCCGAAGATCGATACAAAGTTCGCGATTAGACATTTTGTCTTTCGTTTACCTTATTCCCAAATTCAATTGACATTTACTTTTTATGGTTATGCCTATGGTTCCGAAACGAAATCCATCCGCACTATTCGGATCCGAAATACTTTGGTAATAGGATTTAATTCGAAGTTCGACTATCTTTCGTTTCGGACCGAAACTACGGCTTTCGATTTTGGTAATAGACCTCCAGCACAGATATATTTGTGCCGTCCAAATTGCCGTGTAGCATTTAAATCGCCTTACTAAATTGCATTTCAAGTTAACCCGGGATTTTGCAAAGGAAATTACCTTTTTGTTATTTATATAAATGACGATGACTTTATGATTTATATCATTTGCGAAATTTATTGACAGAAATAATTTGTAATAAAGGTAGAATAATTTTATTCGACAAAACGTTGGAATTTTGATTTTTAGCCCTGGTAAAACGCTCGCTCTTACGACATGCAATAGAGATTTTAAGTTTTAAATTATAATCATAAGTATCAAATTACTCAAATATTTTAATGTGTCAATTAAGAATTAGGAATATATCTGATTTATAATTAAATGTATAATATGTTCATTGCGAAAATAAGGTTTGGTAAGTCTAAGATGTTCATTATTTTTACAGTCCTATGTTATATTACAATTAAGTCACCGAAGAGTCTCTTGTATTTATAAAAAAACCTGCCTGATACACTATCAGTAATAATTTAATCAAGAAAGAGAGAAAAAGGAACGAAGAACAATGTGTTTTCTACAATCATTACATATACTATGTATTTTATTGGGGCCATGGATGAACCTTCTACAAATAATATTAATTCAATTATTTTTTTGTTTCATTATTCCTGTAGAAACATCTTTCTACCTGAGCCAATACAATCTCTGTATTGAGTAGAGTTCAAATCTGTGAATTTAGGCTATAAATTGAAATCGGCCATTCGAATTGAGGTTTGCAATTTATACGTTAACACAGATTGTCAATATACATCATAATTAATCTACAACTCAATACGGTGAGGGTTTTCAGTGAAAGCAATTCAGATGTCCGATATTTTGTAGAGCTCAAGTTTATGTCGACGATATGATATTACAGAGAAACTTATACGAGTAACTTACGTCAATGAACGTCTTCATCTTCACCGTTGGATTGCGTTTAGCAACAATTATATCAATTATGAATAAGCTGTTATTTAATAATAATAATAATAATAATAATAATAATAATAATAATAATAATAATAATAATAATAATAAATAACTACAGTTCAATATAGTAGAATATTTGGAATTTCACAATAAGTAATAATTTACTGTAATGGTTGTAATATACGGGCTGAGAGTAATAGGTACATATAGTAAATCCAAAAATTTAGTTTGCCTGTCTGTTTGTATATTTGTCCGGTTAAAACGCAGTACAACTGAAAATATTTAATTCATATATTGCATATAATATTATATTATAGATGGAGGCATAGTCTTTTTGCTGCTTTATAGCAAAATATATATTAAATACATTTATAAAATTAAAAATATTAAAACATGAAATACAAATATCACATTTTATAAGGAATATAACGCTGAGAGACTAAGCCGTGATAATGAATAGAATAGTTATAAGTAAAATATCGGAATACTGTAGAAGTCCAGTTGGCTACAGAGAAACTGAGTGTTACGAACAGTGGAAGATACTATCAGATGAGTCAGTTCTATATCTCAGTTCACATAACCATCAGGAGTGAGAGTTACGAAGATTGTGTCTTTATTTTTGTGAGTAAAACATGTTCGGTCGTTAGTATACAATGTAAATACGTAAAGGACTGCTTAGATTGGAAGCAATTAGCCTTAATTATGCCGCGGCATGCGTCGACCAAGATCCATTCGATTATTTTTACATTTTACGAGTGGAAATTTCCATTCTAATTCAGGCATGGCGACCGTCTCAAAATTTTTCCACTTTTTCCCCATTTGCATAAAAAATAAGATATTATTATTCTTTCAAAGAGAATTTCCTTATAATGCAATGTTATTTCAACATTATATAAAGAACCATAACTGTTTAATTGAGTTGGAAGAAATAAGATTTAATTACTGTATACAAACGATCGCTCGAAATGTTAAAATATTGCTTTGAACTTAATATTTCAGTTTCATCAGGTTATTCGGTCAGCGGCTGATGAAGTTATCGGCGATAACGATATTATACCCGTCGGTCCATCATTAGATTACGAGGTTATAACTTTTTCAGGACTTTGCGATATAGACAGAGCAATCTGTTTTTATTTGAATAACTATTTGTTACTCTTTTAAGTCTTATCATGCATTAAATAATTCGTCTATAGAGTAAATATATTAAACTTCTGTTTATCATGTGAAAAAAATTGAATAGTATGTATATTTATTTCAATAACACATAATATCAGAGAAAAACAATGATGATTTTTTTTATCTCTCTGTCTGTATGTTTCTGTTAATCTCCATTTTTAGAAAATGAAAATTTCTTCAAAATTTGATACAATATTCAAATAAGGACGTAAACGAAAACGCGGGCAATGTAATTACATTTTTTCAGTCAGAGAAAACTGAGTATTAGTTTGTTATTAAGCCGCCCATATCAAGTTTACATAATTATGGTTAGCTTAACCCGGCCACGCTTCACAGTGCATCTATATTAAGCTTCTTGTTCATGACGTAGGAGCCGCAGCGGCGCCGCGCCGGAACCGCAATCTCGTCACATTTAAATAGAGTTATATTAAACTCTTTATTATTGTAAACCAAGAATCTTATTGGAGTCAGGCTTTGACACCTTTGTATTTTGTTATTTCGTTGAGTTCTTGTGAGAGGCTTCGTCATGCCCACTTTAATGCAATTGGTGTAGTGTCGTGGGGTGGGTCGTTCCATTCCCTAAAATATGATCGAAATAGTCGTTGACTGTTCTATGCATCATGGTGATTGTATTTATGTATTATAGGAATCTCTGCTTCATGTTTTTAAAATCAGAAAATTACAATTTTATTGTTTTATATGTATTTTATAATCGCTAGTAAAATGTTCGCATAATAGGTACTTTCATTTACAGTGTGGATTGATTCATCTACTGTTCTCAATAACTCTTGTGTTCTGATTTAATATTTCTTTTATATATTTGTTATTTGTCTACATACCGCTCAACAGTGTAACGGTGCAATCGTGTTTTACTAAGTTTAGGAAGCCCGCGATAAAAATTGATCTAGTGTGGGGTCCATTGTAATCTATTTTGTAATTTATATTTTTATTTTCGCCTTTCTCATGTAAGGCATTGGGTATTTGACGTTTGAGAATGAGTTTCTTTCTACTTCTTTTCATTAAATCATTACTAATTACTTATGAACATTAGATCAATCAATCGGTGCAGCCCCGCTGCTGCGATATTTCGATGTCATACATGAAGCCTATCATATACATATATATACATTCATTTATACGTATATATATACGTATATATATATACATATATTGTTTTTTGTTAAGACGCATTTTATGAGAAAAATGCCGGATTTCGAGCGCCGCCGGTGCGGCTAGCTATAGAGTCATGTACAAGGAACCTATATATAGAAGAATTTATTTTTCACGTAGCTTGATTGAATATCATAAAAGATGATAATATATATATATATATATATATATATATATATTTTCTTTTTTGTTCAGACGCATTTTATGAGAAAAATGCCGGATTTCGATTAATAATATGACTGCGTAACATTTCTTTTTGTGAAATTCGACATAAGTATATGAATATTTAGATTAAATTCTGACGTGTTAATCAGTGCGCTTTTGGTACGTCAGCGCCGCCGGTGCGGCTAGCTATAGAGTCATGTACAAGAAACCTATATATAGAAGAATTTATTTTTCACGTAGCTTGATTGAATGTCATAAAAGATGATATATATATATATATATATATATATATATATATGCGTGTTTAAGCGTTACTGACAATGATTTACCGCTTAATCGGTGCGGTTATGGTACGTCAGCGCCGCTGCTTATAGTGTTATGTACAAGGAACCTTATAGAAGAATTTATTTTTCACGTAGCTTGATTGAATGACATAAAAGATGATATATATATATACGTTATGTATATATACGTTATAAATATATATATATATACGTTAAATGCCGACGTGTTTAAGCGTTATTGACAATGCTTTACCGCTTAATCGGTGCGGTTATGGTACGTCAGCGCCGCCGGTGCGGCTATAGTGTTATGTACAAGGAACCTTATAGAAGAATTTATTTTTCACGTAGCTTGATTGAATCTCATAAAAGATGATAATGGCGGCAAGTTACATCCTTGATACCTGTATAAAAACAGATTGTGGTAGAGAATGAGTGTACATGCCTAAAATATATAAAATTAAAGTCTGTACACGTGATAGGTGTTTTTATAGGATAAATCATAATTATGCAACATACAAAGACAACATAAAAAATCAATAAAACACATTATGTAACTAAAACAGCACATCGAGATATAACAAAGAATGCCGCATAAGAATTCTATTCAACATCTATTTACCATTAACAGCAACTAAAAAAATTACATAAGATATAAGTATTATGAAAACTTACCGGCATCGATAGTCATGCTCGTGAATGATATTTCTTCTCATTGTCAAATGTAAACAATTACTTGTTGCGCGAACTTTCCGCGGCCTCGCTTTATTCGTATGAAGAGGGCTGCGTCACAGTTTACACTGATTTTATATCGTGTCGAGGAAGACACTCGTACCGCGCAAGGTCAGTCCCGCCCATTTCAGACTCATTATTTGTATCCTTATCATACTGGAGTAGCTTCGATAATCATTGGAACGTGGTGAACAATAAATTGTTCTATAAGAGGTGTGCTTAGTTGATTTCGCAATGAGATTATTTTAGGGGTAACTCGGAACGAAGCGGCCGGGCCGTCGCTGAAAGACTTAGGGTCGACTGTTTCATAAATTTATATTTTTATGCAAATTGTGATATTTCTCTTTTAACCCTTGAATGTTCGTGTCGTTAGCGTATTGTTATTGAAATAGTTATTACTGGAATTGATTTCTTTGTGTGCCTTTTTGTGCATTTATGAATTTGATTTTTTTTTGTATCTTTTACATCCCTATCCATAGAGAAAGACTGCATAAACAGGATGGTGAAAAATGCCATAACTGGTGACAAATTAGCCGTTTTTAAAGAAAATCTAAATGTAAATTAATTTAATACCAAATAAAAGAAAGACGAACACATATATTGAGGATTTACAGTCTACACAAATAGATTACATATTATTAAATATATTATATATTACACGGACTTACACGGAAACCGATGAATCCATTTTTGTTAGCTCGTGATATAAGCCTAATTTTAAATATGCCATCTGTACAAAAACAGTCAGAATCCACCAATTAATATTCAACGGATACCGATTAATTGCCATGTAAACAATATAATAAATATAATATTATATAAAAATATTATAAAAAGCTTCTGTACACTTTGTGTTTATTGTTTCATTAAAGTTTTTTGCAACGTAAGTGTTGAAACACGCTAATAATATCTTTTTGGTTAACTTGGTTTGAGCGTGCATGCATCACATGAAACTTGATGAAAAATTGAATTACTGATGGCTATGAAACTTTGTTGTGCGTAATTATTAAGAGTTGATGGTTCAGTAAGAGATAACTTTAATAAAGAATAGCCACACTATACAGTTAGAGCGCTTTTGCAATAAGTCCGATCCGAATCCGATCCGTACCAGATATACACACGGACACGGTCTGAAGTAATCGTAGCAGTTTACGCACTAGATCCGGCTTCCGTCGTCCGATTTCTTTCCGTCAACCGTTAGAAGTAGTTCTAAGTATTTTAGTCGTCTGTATTTTCACAGGTACGGATCGGATTCGGATCGGACTTAATGCGAAAGTGCTCTTAGTGTTATATTAACCTTTAGAGCACGCCCCGAGGTGTACGCTTAGTTCTATGCAAACTGAAAGTCAGCCGGCGGTCAAACAGTTTGTCTCTTAGTTATGGATCTCAATGAATTATATAAAATTTTACTCTAAATACTTTTTTAATGTTTAACATATAATTTTTTAATGTTTTGTTACAAGCATCTTCACAAAAACAGACTAAAACAGAATTTAGACCAAGCTGACAAAGTAGCGGACGCAGCTACTAAAATAAATTATCTCCAGATATTCATAATCAGGTCTCAGTTAGTGCAAATCATTGAAATTCTCATCGTTGAATATCAATTAATATTTTTGAAGTGAAAACTTCTATAGCATTGAGCACTTTTATTGAGATGGGCATAAAATGTTAAACTCGCGTCAGGACACGTGACCTGATCGAAAATTCGTCAGAAATTGAAATTATGGATGAAAGTTGATTATTCTGAGAGATAAACTTTTTAATGAAAAATAATTGTAATAGTTCTGAAGTGTTTTATTTTTTATTTAATATACATTGTCATTCTTATAAATTAATATTGTATTTAACAACATAAATGCTTGTACTTTTATACCGCTAAATCTCGTGCCAGATTTTGGCGAGACAACAAGTCCTGAGGATGCCTCGTGTAGAGGCAAAACACGTGTCGAATTGGTTTGAAAACCGCTAAATAAAGCAATTCATGCGAGATTATTCTCTAACGAAAATATTCAAAAATGCACAACGTTAATGTTCAAGTTTTCACTTCTACCCGCACTCCCGGTGTACAACCCATTATTTTTTTAGTGCGTTCTGTTACTCTGTCGAATATTGCTGATTTAGGTTTCTACCGACTAATATTTCAGAGTCAGCGATGGCTATATATAATGCCTTGTTTCCTTTAGTCTGGAGCTTCTCTCCAAATGTTCGCCTAAGCTCAAAGGAAAGGATTAGATCTTCCGGCTTAGCTTGAGAGAACTACATCAATAATACGTGGCGTATAGTGGCCAAATCTCTGTTCTAGTTGAGTTTGAATTGTAATTTACAGTAACACGAAAGCGCAACTTAACAGTGCGTATTATATTTACGTGTTTTCCTACTCTTATCCTATTTAATTACAACTCTCCTTGAGAAAATCGCTTTAAAGCCAGGATATTGATCAGGTCCTCTGATATGCAACGCAATTTACGAGATGACAGCCTCCTGTCATCTACGAGAAAGCTTGCCTGTTTATGATAGATTTATTAGCACAGCATTTATGCCTCGAGCAAGTTATTTTCGTTGTCTTTAATGAAAGCAAGATGTGGAGACGCAAGAGGTTGTTCAGTAATCTTAGTGGACGTCAAACATTTTGCAATGTGTAAGTTAATTCGCAATAAAAAAAACCCTATTTTAAAAACTTTGAGATTTTCCTGTCCAATTTTCTGTTGTCTACATCGAATGGGTCAAAATGTGACCAATGTGTCAATATTTTATGTTGTGCTATATTGTTGTTTACATTACAGATGTGTTATAAATGCTTGTTGAATAATGTAAATGTTGTTAAAAATATGTTGTTTGTGATGCGTTAAGAATAAATACGAGGAAGATGTTTTACCACGGTCGAACAACCATTATATGCCTATCTACTAAATCGGCATCCAATCATACTTATACAGTCAATCTTAGATTAAGGATTGGTCTCCGCTGCGCTCCAACTAGATACCGCACTACATAAGAGCAATAGCTCAATTATGACAGCAACTATTAAACAACTATATTTGTGTGCGTGGCATCTTGACAATCAATGGCATCTTTAAAATTTTGTTACAAAGCTTCGTTTTATTTTACATTGAAATTAATAAAATACTATCTGATGATAATGTGTGATCCCAGTGTCTTTCTTACTTCTTGTAGTATTATTTATACAAGATTTTACTACGCCACCCTCCTTTTTAGTTTTAATAAGATATTATAATGATAAGACGCATATTTATTGAGACTGGCTCGAGTACGCCCACTTCGGCATAGTATTAGTTGCCATACTTTGCGACTATGTCTGCGGTATCTAGTTGGAGCTTTAACCCGAACTAGCGTTACATAACTGATCGTGACGGCTTAGTCTCATTCAAACCCCACAAAATAAAGAGGTCAGCGCGCTATAAGATTTTTAAATACAAAATAAAGAGTAAAATATTTATAACATACAAGACTGAACTAGAAGCGTGCTTAATCGTTGAGAAATAATAGAGAAAATCTTAAAGAGCTTTTGTTGCAAGTATTCGGAAAAACCACTTAAATATTGTCGCGATCTTTCAGTTTTCATCGAGTGCACGTCCAACATACATCACAAACTGGTATTGAATGAATAAAATACACTGTTTATACTCTACATTGACGTTCAGATGTTGCGCAAACTCGTTGCCAACCGAACTTAGTCAGTGTCGTCTACAACGTGAAAGTGACCGCACGTCTCTTCTTGCAATAAACTTTCTCAAGTTTCGTCTTTAAGACAGGCACCATTATTAATTTTCAATATTTTTTTTAATTCTGTACACGTTTCGTCAATTACAAATGTAACTTCAACAATAATACACGATTTTCCTTGTAATTAACCTTATGTGCAAATTTCAGCGAGGTGAAAAAACACTTGAGTCAACAATAAATAAAAAAAAAAAAACATTTAAATAAGGATGAATATAAATGACTTACCGCATATCCTCCAATTCATAAAACATGTCCTTTGAGGAATCATGTATATAAATTTTTACCATGGGACTATCTAAATAGTCCATGGTAAGTTGTTTGGGGAAGCTTCGTACGAATAATGCCTTAACTGTGTCCAGTGCCGTGATTTCATTGGGGAGGAGTGCTCTCTTGGTTTCACTCCTATATTGTAGAAATACCAGACCTAGGAAGAAAAACGTAGTGCTCGTATACATACCTAAAAACGTTTAATCCTACAAAAAAAAACAATATTTGTTAGTCATACTACAAATACTATACATATTATATACTATTTATAAATAAATAAATAAATAAATAAATACATACTATGTTAGTTATAATACACAGGCAGACACAAACTGCATCATTTTCCTGCATTTATTGGTATTGAAAGAAACGTTCGTTTAAAAAATGTCATAGAAAAGAATATTCTAGAAAATAAAATATGACAATTTACTAAATATTTACTCGTGTAACGTTAGTGTTTAACAAAAGTTTTGTTTAAGAAATGATTGTTAATGGTTATAGCTATAAGGGCAAGGGGTGGACCCTATTAAAAACAGAAAAATTTTGTTAAACAACATTTTCAGTAATTGTTCCATTTATTGTTTCATTACAAAAAGGAGCTAATATTCCCTGGATTATTTTAGTGAGCAAAGCTAAGTGATGGTTTGGGTAGTATGCATCTTAATGCAGATTTTGTGTCCGCCAGTTTATTATTAATATTATTGTATACATATATACATATATAAAATACTTATTTGTACAACAAACCGTAAATTGTAAAATTAAATATGAATGTCTCTTTGTGTAGCGCGGAGTGGAATTTGTTATAACACCACCAAAAATTATACTTTCCCGGACTAATGCAACCTTTGACTTCAGCAAGAGCGAGTAATATATTAAATTAATTAATTCTAGCAAATACGTGTTCTGTATTTAGTTAACGACCATGTACTTTCAGTTTTACGCTTGATCTCTAACATTTTTTCATCTCATCAATTTGATAGAAATTTAACATCATATTTATTCATCAGTTTTAAATCAAACAAAGTTACAATCACGATAGACTTGGTACTTTGCTTAATTGCGCGTTTTGTTGTCTTCTATCAAATACTGGTGCTTTAATAAATAATAGGTGCGTTATCTGTGCACTTTTAGGTTAACTCATACTAGCGGAGATTTGAAACGCATCGAAGCATCAATCGAAACGCATCAATCTGAAACTTCTGATATATTAAAGATGCATGAGTTCGCGTACAACTTCGCGTTATAGAATTCGACGCTTCGATGTGCTTTAACTTAGATGCGTAGGAGTATATGCAGTAGCGGTTGACAGCGACCGCCGTTTATCCGTTTTCACCCCAATTTCACCATTGAAGTAGACCACTATGCTCAGGCCTTAGACGAGCTTACAGATGCAAATCGGATTTCACCAAAACAAGCTAAACACAGTTAAAGCCTAAAAGCGTTTAAATGCTGACCACCGAATTTTGAACATTGAACACATATAATCGCATTCAAGAACTGTCACTGTCGTTATCGTAACAGAAACATTGATATTTAACAATTTTGATTTCTTCATATATATCGATGACAGTTTTGACAGGTATTTGATAAATTCTATTGTTTATGACATGTAAGCTCAGTTTACGTCCACACGATCAAAAGTTATTGGTGAAATCGCTTTTTGTTTAATAGAGACTGGCATTTGAAGTCGTTTACGTAAAACTGAGTTTTATTGAACTCGGTTTTGAATGTCATTGGTGAAATCGAAGCTATATGCCTATCAATTATCTTACGCACAAAGATTATACCACGGCAGTTGAATTACCCGCAGCCAGCCGGTACACGGCCAATACACGGTATATTAAAAAAATATTAGTAAATATGCAATACACCTACGTTTTAAGGGATTTCCTAGAGGTATGAGGTTAAATAATTTATTATCAATGAGAATTTTATATTTTGTAAACTCAATAAATAAGTTATACTAGCGGTATGATAACCGTTTTGATTTATTGAATCAACAATACTTACCTGACATCTTGTCAATTTACAACCGAAAAAAAACGCTTAGTGAACCTCTATAGAAATTTGTAAAACCTAAACAAAGTTCAAAACGGCGATCATAGAGCCGTCAGATTTTAGGGGCGTACTTTCAAATAATTTGCTTAATTTTTCTCTATTTCTCATTTTTGGTTCTCTGGCCTGATTTTTTCATTTTCAATCATTGATTTTTAACTTTATTTTTCAAACCATTACTAAAGTTGTGGAGTGGAGCGTTTATTTACATTACCATTTCATTACTAAGCAACCCCATATTTGAAGCAACAATTAAGATGATAGTTACAAAAAAAATCAATACTATATCACTTACACAAATAAAATTTGAAAAACAAAATTTTATGAACGATGCGGGATACGAACCCACGATCTCCGGCGTTCCGTGCCGGTGCTCTAACCAACTGAGTTAACCGTTCGAGTTCCGCCTCGTTATAAAATTCTGTTTGCTTTGCTCAACTATCAGGTTGTGGCTTCATCTACAGGATCCACTTTACAGTTGATAACCTGCTCAACCCCAATATTTGCATATTAGGAAATTGACTTGAAATGTCGCTCTTGTAAATCTAAACAATATGTTAGATGCGGGATACCGCATCGTTCATAAAATTTTGTTTTTCAAATTTTATTTGTGTTTTAATCCTAGAAGTGAGGGTTATCACTTTAAAAACATAACATAATGACTATATCACTCATTTTCATGTTCGATTTATTTGTTTATTTATTCTACTGATATTCACGAAAACATTTTTAAATTATCACTTATTTTCATTTTAGAAATTTAAAAATATGCTATCATTTTTATTGTTAATTAATTCAATATTTAACAGCTATAAGGGTAAAACAGGATTATCACCACGCGTTAAGTACGGATCAATGTATTTTGAATGTATGCCCTTAACTGCTAGTCTAAATAAAATATATATGATAGACAAATTAAGCAGGTACTTACCAAGAGGGCGTTCAAGGGTTTTGCTTGGGGTACGAACCACAGGCAAAGAGGATCGTTGTTTTCCTCCACGGCGGAATCCAGTCGAAGAAGTTTCGACCTCAGACATTACGCCAGGGTCTTCGTCGTAATACAATGCGTTACCAGGTGGTAAATAAGCCCTTTGCATCGGTGGCTGTAAACAAACACGTGTGTCACCAAAGCTTCTTCTGGACTCTAAATTGTTCCATATTGTTAGCACAAGAAGGAAGGCCTCATTGATGTAAGTAATGGTTAACTGATCGGTCTACTGAATGCATGTGAAAGAATTTCACATATTTCACAGCTACATTATGTCTGGACCTCGCTGGAATGTAAAGTTCCCGGTTCCCTCTACCCACTCGCGCTCGTCAGTACAGTTTGCATATTAAATTACTTTCGAATGTAATATTTTCATGCTATCGCTGCTTTGTTTTTGAAGATTTCCCATTTTGACTGTTGCTGTTAATAGTTTCGTAGTTGCTGTGTCGCTATAATAGTGCTGTCAGTAAAATAAATAAACTTACTTTTTGTACTTAGCTCAGATTCTTTCATTGATTTTTCATAATTATAATAATATTGAGCATCACAACACCTCATCAATCAATAATACTGATAAAATAAATCATTTTTTATTTATTATTAGTAATATTCTTGTTTTGCACACCGTAACAAAGCAACGATGTGACGTCATCGAGAGGTCGTAATAATTCTGAAGTTTTCCGAATGTACAGCAGCCTTACAAATAAACGTGTAAACCATAAGCGAAATGGCTATTTTTTTTTATGGAATAGGAGGACAAACGAGCGTACGGGTCACCTGGTGTTAAGTGATCACCGCCGCCTACAATCTCTTGCAACACCAGAGGAATCACGGGAGCGTTGCCGGCCTTTAAGGAAAGAGTACGCGCTTTCTTTGAAGATACCCATGTTGTATCGTCCCGGAATCACCGCATAAGGAAGCTCATTCCACAGCTTTGTAGTACGTGGAAGAAACCTCCTTGAAAACCGCACTATGGAGGACTGCCACACATCCAGATGTTGGGGATGATATCCTAACTTGTAGCGTGTCGTGCGAAGGAGGAATTCGGCGGCAAGAATCAGGTTAAACAGCTCTTCGGAACACTCCCCGTGATAAATGCGGTAGAAGACACACAATGAAGCGACATTTCTACGCAACGCCAAGTGATCCAGCCGTTCACAGAGCACTGGGTACCCGACGATTCGAGCTGCTCTACGTTGCACGTGGTGAAATGGGTCGAACTGATACTGGGGTGCGCCAGACCATAGATGACAGCAGTACTCCATTTGTGGCCGAACCTGCGCTTTGTAGAGTGCTAGAATGGAGGCCGGCTTAAAGTATTGCCGTGTTCTATTAATGACGCCCAGCTTCTTCGAAGCCAATTTGGCTTTGCCAATTGTTGAAGAGCGGTGATACGACAAATGGGGTTTTTTAGTGGTAAATGCGCAAACTTGAGTCTTCTGGGTGTCAAATTGGACAAGGTTCAATTTAACCCGTTCCGCGACCTTCTCAAGAGAGGACTCGATAGAAGACACAAGTTTCTCCCGGCACTGGTCAACGGTTTCCCGAGAGAGACTTGCATGGCCCGTGTATACGGCATCACCAGTGCTATCGTCTGCATAACAATGTATGTTGGAGGTGTCCAACATATCATTGATATGCAGAAGAAACAGCGTGGGAGATAGCACACAACCTTGAGGCACTTCAGCGTTCACGGGCTTCGGGTTCGAGCAATAACCGCCTGTATGCTGCGCCCAGTGCCACAATATTTGTAAACATTTTGCATATCCGTGGTTTATTCTCAAGTATGTGTATATATACCGTGTTTATTTTTAAGGCCGGATAACATTAAAATACATGTAAATAATTGCAATAAGGCAATAAATTGAAGGGATCCGAACGTAGGCCATTCTTAGAGTGTACTAAATTTAACGTTTTTATTTTTTTGGGACTACGCTTGTTGAGCAGCACAAATTCAATATATACATGTCTAAGGTAAACCGCCTTAAGTATGGCAGACTGCCACAAATTTAGGAAAAGCGCTGGTATAGCACCTTGGTCATCCAGAGTCAAGTTGGACGCGAAAAAAGATCAAGATTCTCTTTCACGTCATGGGCCAAGGACTAATTGTCCTTGTGGAGTGAACAAACGGCCGGCTGTCAGAAATTTCCATGAACAGCTTAAGCGAGTAGCCAGAATTAACGACTTCGCAAGACAAGGTGCCCAAATCTTTAGCCAATTCAGCCAAATTGTTCCAACTACACTTCTAATGGATTTCTAGTACCCAACCAAATGATGTTTCTTCAGCATTTCTCAGGTTAATCGCTTCTATGAAGCCGATAGTATAATTAGGAGAAGGTTTTTAATCTATAAATTATATGATGATGATTATTAAATTATATAATTGCATGTAATGACACCTGTTGTGGGAGATTAGGTAAGAACAGGTCCTGGCTCCTTTAAAAGGGATGCGTGCAATTCATTCAGAGAAAATTTGCTATGAAAAACAGACAGGCGTTAAAATAATAAGTTTTGACAAAAATTTCTTGTTTTAGTCGGAGTTCCCTGGATAGAATTTATAAAGTCTTTTGGTTGGGTACTACAATTCCTTTAGTGTTGTAAAGCAAGGGAAATCACTTACTGTCAGTTGACCCGTACGCTTGTTTGTCCTCCTAATCCATTAAAAACACAGAAACAAAATATAGAAAAGCAAAGTAAATTATGAAAAAAAAACAAAGTCACCTTTCTAAATCGAGGTTCTATCTTATGATACGCCATATCCCTGGATTTAGTAACAGTCGCGTATTCGGGGATTGTACCAGCCGCCACAGGCAGATCTTGTTGCTGAGTAAATATTTGGAGAAAATAAAAAATAATAAATAAAAACAAAACAATAACATAAAGTTTTTCAAATGTAGGTACATTTTATAGTTTCACGCAAGTTAGCACCAATTACTGCAACGTATTAAAAAAAAAATTGAAATAAAAGAGTTATAATGAACCATTACTCCCGTTGGTGTAAAAAAAAAACAAAATCTTACGAACAAAGATCAAGAGGTAACATTAAATAAGCATTCACGACTCGTTGTCATACCAGTTTGTCACACCAGTGTGACTACGAGTAATTTTTATTCCTCGTGGTCACACCAAGGGTTTTACTACACCCTGTTGGTAATGGATATAAGTGATGTGTCAATTTTAATTCTCATGATATCGACATTCTCGATAGTTTAGATAACGAATGTTTAAAAATAGAAATTGTTTTTTCCTCGTCTTCACACCACGGGTTTAACTACACTATTTTATTAAGATATAAAATTAGTTAAAACGTTAGTGGTGTAATAAGTACTCTTAAGGCAGTTAATAATTTATTAACTGTCACATAATTTTTGTTAATTATT
This sequence comes from Leptidea sinapis, assembly GCF_905404315.1. NCBI lineage: Eukaryota > Metazoa > Arthropoda > Insecta > Lepidoptera > Pieridae > Leptidea > Leptidea sinapis. The sequence goes on along the minus strand of NC_066312.1, from coordinate 5,909,162 downwards.
TTGTTAAGTGAAGAGTGCCAACTTTTGCAAACATTATTTGTTCGGTGTCGTTCTCCGTAAACGTTCCATTCTGCAATGAAACGTTCATGTTTGAGCCAGTATTTCTTCATGTACTCTAAAAAATCTTTTACTTTGCCAACTGAGGCACCCAGTCTTTGGCTTCATTTTTTATATAATCCCATTCTTCAGTGATAAAATCTGGAGGCACGAGAGGTAACACTGTGCATAAACAAACAATTCGTCTGTGTAACTTTCCATTTATACCAATCGATTTTGCTTTGCGCCTCAAACTGTTGCAGAAATGAAAGTAGCATTTTTTTATAACTACATCAGAGAAAATACTTTTTATAGCATTGGTGACGCTAATCTCAAAATCTGCGTGGAATTTTTTAGGACCCCAAGTAGGAAAAATGCTTTTGATGATGTCGAACAACGTTATATAAGACTCTTCATTTTTATTACTCTTATGAGTAATAAAAATTAATCAACGGCAACACACTGGTGTGACAAACTGGTGTGACCACGAGTCGTGAATGTAAATAAGGCCTTTCTCAGATTTAAGAATTCCAAAATAAAGTTACATTGCCAGCTCAGGTAGACAATAATCAATGCATTATCGCCTCTGGCTAAAAATCCTGAGTAAAATACTCCAAAATCAGATTCATTCGAGATATTTTCCTACTCCAAAAGATAACTAAGTGTAATATAATTTTAGAAACTCAATGGATAATAAATATTCTGTGTGTCGGACTGTTTCAATTGTTCCGCTTATGTTGTCGGATTTCAATACTAGGCTTCTGTTTGCGGCATATATATTGAAGCCGTTTTAAGCATTGTTTGAAGTGCTCAAGCGCATACAAACATAAGAATACAAAAAATCAAATCATCGTCAGTAAAAATACGCAACAAAGAGATACAGAAAATAAATTGATCTAGGGTAAAAAAACAAGAGAAAAGAGTCGAGAATGTTGGTGTTTATTTAAATTAATTATTTGTAATTAATTCTACTGGTTTTACCTTTTATTGGAGTAAAAGGGTTACTACGTGTAGAAATCACAATTAAGCTACCAGCGACCGTTGCAATCAATTACACATTTTTCAACACAAAAAAAATATTTAAGTAGCTTACCTGATAGTAATAAAACCAGACGCCTATGAACATCTACAATACTGGAGGTCCCGAGAAGCATTGCCGTTTATTGAGATGAAAGTATGCTATCGACATGAGGCGGTCCTAAGTCTATCTCTATCGTGAAAAGCTAACTCTTACACTTGCGATTTGTATGTCATTTTGTGTTAGTGTGCGTGCATTGCTTAAAATATGGGTAAACTGTCAACCTAAATTTTTTTCACAGCTGTCACAGTCTATCTAGACATATAAATGATCTAAGGTTCGAATATACAGCTGCCCGTATATGATTCCTTAAAGTGGCTGTTCGTGGTAAAATATTTCTAGGGAAACATGCGGTTTTGGAATGCCGAATATCAACATCCGATGGTGAAAATCGGCAGCCGGTATTAAACCTGAACGATTTCTCTGAGCACTCCACAGTAGAAGATGCAGAGAGAACCATCTCTATGCAATGCCAAATAATCAAGCCAATAGGATATGATTCAAGCCACTCTTTGCTATATCGAACAAATAGAAGGTGCTGGTACTGGGGAATTTCTGCTTTACGCATGGACAGATAAAAGTGGAATGGACAAGACTAGACATAGATTACTGTATTTACGAAGAGTAATACATGTAAAGCCGGATTACTGAGCACATTGTTATTTAATTACGTTGAGGCATGGAGAAAAGACCAGAATTGGTGTAAAGGAGTGCTTAACTTTATACCGAGGGTAGGAGAGGTACGGCGTATCAGCCAGAAAGCATATCTGTGTCTCAGTCAAAAGGCGCATGGCCGGTTTCGTGGTTGATGGAAGTAATTAAGATTGATGATGAAAATATTAAATTCCAGCGCAAACGTGTAGGGGTTGATTTGAGCCTCCAGCCCTCTTTGCCTCATCCAAAAGTATGTAGCCCGGGCAGCCATCACCTGGTGTCGATCTCATTTGTGGACGCCGAGAGATGGTTTCTTCACAACTATGAAAACTAGTACCGTCCTGGAATACTTTATTTGTAAGCGATGCTACCTGAGAAGTTAGATCTGAGTCGTTTAGACCTGAGGATAGCTTACAGACTGGATGAAACACACCGGCTAAGCCATTTCTATCGATTTTATGTTGATGATGATGAGACAATGATGCCCCAAAGGTCATCTGGTATTACTCAATAATTAATCACAATTCAACAAGTCAAGTTTTTTTTATTTATGATAATAAGGGAAAAGACGAGCAAGACGTTCTGCTGATGGTAATTGACACGCCCTGCTCATTACAATGCAGTGTCGCCCAGGATTCTTGAAAATCCCAAAATCCGCTTATTTTCACATTTCACTAGCTACAGCGCCCTTCTGAGCGAAACACAATAATGCTTACACATTACTGCTTCCTGGCAGAAATAGGCACCACACCCATAATCTAGCTGGCATCCTGTGCAAAGGAGCCTCCCACTGGTTATACAATAAACAAAGAAAAAACTTGGTGACTTACCTCCATGTCGACCTGCCCAGGGTGATGCAGGTACAAATGGTTTCCAGCCAAAGTATGGCGCCGAGGATCATCCCGGCGGGAGGACCGGCTCCTGGGAGCTCTTGTGCCCTCCCCATCGGAAAAGCCCGCTAAAAACAAACATTATGTTTATTTATCACATATTTTTAAATGTAATATAAATGAATCAAACAGAGTTATTATAAAGTTTAATTATAGGTAATAAAACAAATGTAAGTATAATAACATCTTTATTAAAATGATCATGTAAGCATATGTACCAAACAAAATCAATGTCTAATATAAAATTTACGAAACACTACGCTCGAAAATTAGGTCACTTTGAGTTTATCTAGGCCAACTGTAAGTTTATTTTGTATCAAAGGAAATTTTAATTTGACTTAATTCAGCGGATTTACCAATGTAAACCAGCATCGTGAAAATTGTAAAGTGAACTAATTCGAGTTTATAAATTACTTTCCTTCTTATAAACTTCCACTTGTGATAATTACCACACCGTAGTTTACCTGAGAATAATTTACGGTAAAATCATTTTGTAGTCATCCTAAAGCTGTTCATGGCAAAAGTTCTGGCACTGTTCTTAATTTTTTTTAATCTATTATTGGAATAAATGGCTCATCACATGAACAGTCCCCTTGTTGTGATAAGAGTGTGACGGTAGTAGGTATGGATGCATCGTTCTCCTGAACAAACACTGCACATAAAGTTAGTTTAATTCATCCTTTTGTAATAGCGTCATATAAAATCTCATTAGACCCACCTGCCACCCGACATGCACCACATTGTTCAGGATCCAGAAGTGCCCCGAAGATTTGTCCACGCGGGAATGACTAGTGGTCCCAACTTACCAAAACTTTGGCAGCGCAATACAAGCACCCCAGCTGCAGATTATTACTAAGTAGTCCACTCGCCCGGAGAAATCCTAGTGACACTAATCAAGGTTATGTTCAGCACATACACACAACGTTACAGTATTAGCCGTACGAAGCAAGGAGTTGCGGGTCGCATGCTGGGCTACTCTAATCAGCAAAGTCCTTAATCCTATCTTAAGCTATATGCATCCAGGGGCGTGCATTGGATTTCTAGCAAGATAACTATGACTAGCCAGTGCTAGTGCCTACTATCTGACTAGTCATAGTTGCGCTTTATTCTGACAGTACGACATAAGTCGTATGAGACGCTGCTTGCTTCGTATATGCAATCTGTAAACTACCTGCTGTAGGTAGTATATTAAGTTTAACACAAGTGCTATTTATTTAGGTTTATAAAGAGGTAGGCACTGCCTTATTGCCTATATGATATGCACGCCCCTGCATGCATCCTATCTTAGGCTTCCTTTCTTGCAACGTGTTAAACCCATTGCCACTTTAGATTTGCAGTACATTTGATGGCCATCTGTGAACTTTTATCTACTTATACTAAAATATTGTTCAAAATGCTAACTAGTTTAAACATTTTTACTATTGAAAATCTTGACAAAATAATTAGTGCCTCAATCGCTGTGATGTGTAGTATTTTCCTAATATATAGAGCAAAGATCCTAAAATTTCATATTTCAATTGGCCTAAGGAATTTTCTTTCTTGTTTTTTTGCACACAGCACAGCCGTATGTGTATCTTCATTAAGTATATATCATTTAAGGACTCTTGAGCAGTAGATTCATGAAGTTAGTTCCGGAGAGACCTGACTCTTCTTCTTAAGCACTTATGCTTTATCTTTAATAATCTTCAGCTTTAATATTTATTGATGATTATAATTCAATAAATAAAACCAATTAATGAGAGAAAAACTTTAATGTGCTGTGTCGCAATAGTACACGCAACAATGGATTAAATATGAATAAAATTCAACACTACTTGCAACATGACTACACACTACACACTACACACTACACAAATCTTTTAATTTTATATAATTATGCCATTTGTACAATGGTACATTTACAATACTTGATGCCTTATGTGTTTCATTTCATTCACATTAACGTATGACATTGATGATCAAATTTGCCTTTATCATCAGTTTGCAAAGTAATTTTGTACGTGAATGTACCAATGCACTGACAAAGCTAATACAATAAAACATTTATATTATACGAATAATCCACAGAGAATATTTATTTAAACGATATTTTAAACAATGTATCAACAATGTTATGTATTTCTTATATTTTAAATGGCAATACGAGTTGTATTCAGAAATTCAAATAGATTAACATCATTTATTGGAAATGTCATTATTTACTTGTATCATTATACTTTGTTAATAAAATGTTAAATATTATATTATTATGTGAAAGGGAATAAACATTTTCTGTGGTCTAACATTTATTAAACATTTAAGTTATAGCTTACATTCTATAAATGTTAAACGGCTCTCCAAGAAATTAGGAAGTCAGTATTAGTAAGTTGCATGGGCTAAGTATAGGAGATATATTATATTATATTATTATACTTTGTTTTGGATTACTTTCGGATAATCTTTTCTGGCCGATTTGAAAACATATAATTTAACATGAAACTTAACATTCAATAAACAATTTCTGTGATATCTAACAATTATAAATATATATTTAATATAATGCAACATTTAATAAAATTTACTATATATTCATATTTATGGGTTCTATAAGATTAAGATAAACTTTTAAAGTGTTCAAAGACTCTACTACTCTCTCCAAAATATTCTTATGGTTTCCGTTGCGTTCAAGATACTACTTTACACAAGTAAATCTAATAATGATAGTTATCTTTTAAATATCATTAAAATATATTCACAGTAAATATATTCACAATAAACAAGGAAACGATTTTGTATTTGAATGAACTTATGTTGTATGTAATAATTAGAGAATTTTCTTTTGACGATAATCTAGTATTAAAATCAATACTGACTTTTTATGTTTATTTTAATGTTATTTTTTCTCTGTATTTGCTATTAATATTTCAATCGTAATACTGAAATGAATATTTCATTGCATATCTCATTTCTTCGTATCATGTTTCCAGATAATGAACGATTGTTAATTTTAATTTGACTTAATTATTGCGATGTACTTGTGGTAACTAGTCAAAAGTGCCACTTAGAGAGCCGGGTCTTATAGTAAAATAGGTAATTAATAAGTAAAATTTAATCCATCGTGAAACTCCCCAAAGCGGTTCTTGATATTCTTTAGATGCTTCGCCGGTATATTTTAGATTCACCTGATAATAAAAGAAAATGTATTTTTAGTTTGGTTGTACAAAAGTAATGCATCTTTAAAGATCTTTTAAAAGGCAGAAACCACACCACTAATAGACAACTATATCAGGTTATTTACAGGTTCCATACGCCAAGGGTAATAAACTCTCTCTCTCTCTCTCTCGGGATCTCATTTACTAAGCATTTCGCATATTCTTGTTTTATTATCAGGTATAACTTTATACCAAGTTTATTTGTAAGGCCGATGAATGCTTTATTTCTGAGCTCTCTATATTTCTGTAAATTAGTATATTTTTTAATTTTCTATCAACTTGAGAACGAACGAGACAAGGTTCTTCATTAAAATGTTAGTTTTTTCTTGTTTGTTACCGAATTGTTATCATACCGAAATGTAATCTTTCAAACAAAAATAATTCATGTTATCATGAACATTAATTATTTTTGTTTGAAAGATTTTTAAACCTTTTCCTAGATTGGCCCCATTGTATTATAATTATTTTAGTTAACCAATCAAGGGAATGATTTATTTTTCGATTACAAATCAAGCTTTTATATATTACTCATTATTTGTTATTTATTTATTGATTATTATTACGTAAAAATATATGTATATTTATCATTTATTCATTGATTTATTTATTTATTTGTTTGTTTCTTCGTTTGTTTATTTATTGAAAGTATCAATTGATGAACTAATGAAGAAGACCACAAAAATGGGCACTGGAACTTTATAAAGGTGAATATGAAATTCAAAGGGATGAAAATAGTGCCATCAGACCGATGTGGTGATTTTTTTATAGAAAAGGAGGACAAACGAGCATAAGGGTCACCTGATGTTAAGTGATCACCGCCCCCCACATTCTCTTGTCACACCAGAGGAATCGCAGGAGCGTTGCTGACTTTATAAACAGTTGAATAAGCGCAAGAATCGAACCGGGGGCTCTGTGGTAAGACTCAACGGCTCAACCTTTTACATAGTACATTGTATTTGTATTGTCCCGAATTATAGTTATTATTTTAATATGTGTGGAAATATTCATCAAAATTACAAAAAAATATGAATTTATACAAACATTCCTGTACTTTAATGCAGGGTAACTAAAAATTAATAAATAATCTATCTGTACCATATTCAAGTATATTATGCATTTTTAAAGTTATCTATTTTTGTTATAAGTTTTTTTTTATACAAAGCAATCCTCGTAAATTATGGTACATATTAAACTTGTATACTTAATTTCCAGATGCAAAGGCGCACACTTGAAATATAACATATTGTCCCAGTCACATATCTTTTTGTGCCGTTTGGTGGCGAGAAACTTGGCCCGTGGGGCCCAGGGGCGCGGAGAATGTACAAAGTACTATCTACGCGCCACAAAAAGGCTACTGATAACCCAAGCGCTGGCAGCTATTTCGGTCAACGGATCAGCCTTGTTATCCAACGCGGAAATGCTGGCAGTAGATTTGGTACACTTCCACGTAATAATAGTTTTAATTTAATGTAATCATAGTATTGTAAATAAAGTTACAACATATTGTTAAGTATATTTACTAAAGTTTGAGTGATATTTGTGGGTTTAAGCCGATTAATCTAACAATTCAATATTTTTATCTTTCATCGCAGAGCGCGCGTAGCTAAGCTGGCTATTGCTTTATTACAAAAAGATGCTGGCTAGCACAATAACACTACAACAAATAAATATTTCGCATAGATGTATAATTTATTTAGCAGGCAAAGCATCGGGTTTTAATATTAAAATAATAATTATTAATTTTGCGGAAATCCGTAGATATCTAAATTAAAACTCTGGAAAGAGAGTTCGGCGAGGCAACATCACCCGAGGATGCGTCGTGTAAAGACGAACCAAGTGTCTAAATTATTAAACAAATCTTATCAGAATTAACACTGACGACATCTAATAACATTTGGATAATAGTCTATAGCTACCTATAACACGATGGTTACCCGGCACTATAAGATGGTCGATTTAATGGTGTGAATCGCTGACGAGTAAAAGTACGCAGCCCAGTTTTATTGCCACATATAAAACAATGGCAGCAAACGCATAACAAACACTGCTAGTTATGATTTTGCCACCTTTGTCGGCACAAAAATAAGCGACAATATATAAAATAGCATTCACAATTTAAAACAAAATGTAGTTTCTTAACTTGGACTACAAAAGTTGTATTGTATGTCCTTCCATCAGTTTTACTATTAAAAAGCATTAAAATATGGATAAAATGAACTCACAAACACATCCCTGCGATATAAAAAATTTACATTTAAGATACGGGGGACAGTGAACATAAAAATATTAAAGAAAAAATTAAAACATTTATCACCGAAATCTAGGTTCAGAAAAGAAAAATTGCACTGCAAGTAAAAGTATATATAACTAAAACAAAACTTACTTACCTTCTGGTGTGACGATCGTCAAACTGGAGTATAATTCAGATATGCTTATAGTAAATGCACGGCGAAGTGCTACCAGCATATGTGCGGGGCTGCCATCTTCAGATGACACAGGGCTGGGTGTTGTCTCGAACTCTCGCAAGTCTGCGTCCGAAATGTATGGGCTGCTATTTGTATCGGGTTCGGATAAATTGTCGTCCGTATTACCTTCCAACTCACTCATGGCCCAAATCGCTCTCGCTCGGTGGGAGCTTGAGAACAATTCAACATCGTTTTCTTCTTCGTTGTCAGTTGTAATTTTAGCAGGATGGCTTGCAGTATTACCTTCCAGCTCACTCATCGCTGAACACGACCGCGTCCTAGCTCGGTGGGAGCTTGAGAATAATTCAACGTCATTTTCTTCTTCGTTGTCAGTTGTATTTTTAGCAAGACAGCTTGCAGTATTACCTTCCAACTCACTCATCGCCGAACACGACCGCGACCTAGCTCGGTGGGAGCTTGAAAACAATTCATCGTCATCGTCTTCGTTTTCTATAACGGGCGTTGTAATTTCAGAAAGAAGGCTTGCATTCAGCGGTTGATAAAGCAGAATATTCGGTCGACGTCCGCTCCTTCTATCATCCAGCCAGCATCTCTCGTCGTCATTTTCATTTCTTCTAATACAATTGGTAGACACATTCTTAAAATAATAAAAAAAAATCTTTTAGAAATATTTAATTCATCAAATGCCAAATTCCGAACTTTTAAAAGAGTGTAATACTTACCGCAATCGCGTTACAAAAGCCCACAGCACGGGTAGACCAATGGAATAAAGCATCCATTTCGTTCACACAAGTAATTCACACAAAATTTAAGTTACTTTTAAGTTTGCTCTACAACTATGGTAGTGAGTTCCTCGGCTGCCGAAGTTGTAATGCACCACGGAACACGCTCTTGTATACAAACAGAGGATGCTACAGGGTCAAAGTTAAGTTCCTTATACACACCTAGCACACAAGCACAGAAACCTCACACATACAAACTCTACAGTTGGTGGGCCCACCCACTAAGGGGTGAGGCATAAGCATACAGCAGAAATCGAACAATTTTTTTTAAATAATAAGCCTATATGGTCAAAGACATTTTTAATCATAACTAGACATTTTTAGCGTTAAAATAATGTAAATTTTATTTTTTTTTGATTATTCTGTTTAAAATCAGCGTCCAATCAAAAATCAACCTTAAACCAGTGTAACACGATCTAAAGTTAAGTAGCTTGTTATTAAAAAAAATATACATCGATTACGTATTCGTTGAAAAATGTAACGGACATCCCCAAAAATATCCAACAATATTTCCAGTAACCAAAAAACCCACATTTAACTGTGGTGACATTTAAAATTTTACTACGCATGGTGGCAAAGACCTTGAAAATGCTAGAGAGAGAGTGTGCAAAGTTGAGGGAGAAGTAAACACGCATGCGCAGTAACAGCCACCCACCAGATGCATTTCTGCCGCCTGCTTGAGAGGAGGGCGCAACAAGTGTGAATGAAGTGGATATTATTGATGTAACCATAGGTATGACGAAGACCGTTATGTTTTTAATGCTCCGTCTTTAGAGCTTTACATGGGGGCCGGAAACTTTTTTAAAACTTTTAAATCCCTACTGGAGAGTAGAATAATTTTGATTAAATTATTCTAACTTCAAAAATATATCTAAATAATGCTTGGGTTTGGTTTACAGCAGCTTAGCCGTGTTATTGAAATCATATTAATTATGTTAAGTAGTTTATATATTATATATCTTGAAAAATTCTTCTAGTAATAAGTTTTCAAATATGTATATCAAGATCTAGTTAGTTACTTTTTAGTACTTTTGTTGGGCGATGAGTATGCTTTTGTAACATGATCCCAGAAAATGTACAAATGTGTCGCGTGATTCAAATTAATTTTTAAAAAACGTTTGTGTAGTAAATGTTGCTAAAACGTAAATGACTTTCTCATTCCACAGATTGGGAATGTAGCGACCGCTTACAGGCTATTTAATAATAAATGTTATCGTATGATATTACATTGTAACGAAAATTAATAAAAAAAAACAAATGCCCGCTGTATTTCGTGCGCCGGTTTGTCTCAGGTCTGAGGTATACTTTTACGAATGAATGTTAGTTTTTGAGGTTCAATAAAGTGATTTTAAATCCTATTTTGAATAAAAATATTTGACACTAACTCCAGCTCGTAAAGATAAAGTAATAATTTTTGTTTCAATTTCATTTATTGTGACTTTTTGTTAAAGACTTTTTATCTTAACGTAATATAATGTATGTTGTATCTAAACACCACACGATTTTCAATTTATACACTTAATATTACGCCATAAGGTACAATAAAATATTCTTTAATTAGAGCCAGTAGGAGGCTCCTTTGCACAGGATGCCGGCTAGATCATGAGTACCACAATGGCGCCTATTTCTGCCGTGAGGCAGACATGTGTAAGCATTACTGTGTTTCGGTCTGAAGGGCGCCGTAGCTAGTGAAATTACTGGGTAAATGAGACTTAACATCTTATGTCTCAAGGTGACGAGCGGAGTTATAGCGCCGCTCAGAATTTTTGGGGTTTTTCAAGAATCCTGAACGGCGAGGCGTCAAATTAAATATGGTTAATCTCAAATATATTTAACTATTTCAAATTGTAAATTGATAAATAAATTTACAGCTAGCTACATGGTAGTGATTTTTTTATATATATTTTTTTTTCGGGTCACTTCGTGTTAAGTGTTCCTTAAATGCCGGCAACGCTCTTGTGATTCCTCTGGTGTTGCAAGAGATAAGGCGGCGGTGATCACTTAACACCAAGTGACCCGTACGCTCGTTTGTCCTCCTATTTTTACAAAAAATCACAACCATGTAGCTAGCCTTAAATTTATTTATTTAGTTATTATAGTCTCCGAAAACAGCGTCTGTGTATGTATGTAATTGTTAAGAAACTTAATTATAAAATACATTTCCGAAAAATATTTCTCTCTTGCATTTTTCCAGAGGATGATATTGTCATATTATTATAATGCTTTCATATTATATCGTTCACGGAATGTTGTAGGTAAAAGACTTTGTATTACATTTTTAACGTTGAACACAATTTTCTCTGGAGTTAAATTAAATTTTTTAGTAAAGACACATGCATTTTTTAAAACTCAGTCAATTTCAAATTTCTGTAAACAATAGTAAACGAGGACGGAATGCCTTTCCGTTTTTCAATTTATCACAAACTTTTAAATTTGATTCGTGCTCTGTTCAGTATTTCAAACAGCCAGTTACTGTTTCTATTAGAGAAAAAACTGCCGTTTTATACTGAAAAATTTAAATACATTTTGTTTCTCAATGCAGATCCTATATGGTTAAAACAGTTTATCGAGTTATGCTAGGTTTTCATGGAGCAATAATGATAAAGTTCGATTTAAAGAGTCTGGGCTATGTGGCTGCGAATTTCGGAATCATTGTTCGCAGTTCAGTTAGTTAAACATCTGCTGTTATTGCTTGATCGGGGCTGAGAAAGCTGTAGTTAAGTACACTATGTATTGGCCACTATACAGCTACCATATATGCTTCGCTTAAGGGCAGTGTTACATTGTTTGACATGGAGTTAGCCATTGGGATTGATGCAATACTTCTACCAAAGCATGCAATTCATCATTAGTCCTTATAATTAGTAAAAGTTTCGTCTACGGAAGCGATTATACCAAAATGCAGTATGATTTCATTAGTCGCATACTCTCCAAACATACCAGTTTTAAATCTAGAGATATCAAATTTCTCTAAATTTCAATTTATCGATCTTTTACTTTTAGTATGTACATACAAAGAAACTTCAAACAATCCAATTTGTACATATTTTAAGCTACACTGGACCGCAAATAAACCGGGCAAGCGAATACCCGAAAAGTATACAACAACTATCAATACCTACAAAAAGTGCGTTTCATGATGATTAAAATGAATTCATTGGAAATAATCAACACACATACTCTCTCGCCTACTTCCCGTCGGGGTCCTATCTATCCTAACAAACCTCACACGCTTCCCCTACATTCATTTTCAGTTTATTTATTTATATTTGAAATTATCAACTTATTAAATAATAGGGGTTAAAGTATAAAATTGCCGTTTTATCGTAATAGGTACTTCGAATTGACATAGAACCTTTATGGATTGAAATTTCTGAGTAAAACTTTTTTCACGTGTTACCTATGTAGTTCTTCTTTTAAAAAATATGCAATATTCGATTATCGAATTTCATTTGTTTTTTTTATTCAGCTTAGAAAAGAAAGATGGATACTTCGAAAATTCCAGTGATTTTTGAATAAGAGTTCCGACGCGGAACTAACGCGGCAGAAACAGCTCGCAATATCAATGTTGCGTCTGGAGAGGGTGATTTGAAGAACGAACCACATGGAAGACCGCCTATACAGGTGAATAACAATGGATTGAAAGATATGCTGGAAGCCGATCCGAGCCAAACTACCCAGGAATTAGCGGCATGGTTTAATGTTACTTTACCAACAACATATTGTCACTTATCACTTGCGTCGAATCAATAAAATAAAAAAATATGAAAAAGAGGCAGCCAGCCTCGTGATCTGTCTGATCTGCAGAAAGAAACGCGTGTTGCAACTCGTGTTGCCTTGTTGAATCGATACAGAAATACAATCGTATCATCAGCGAACAATACAATCTTATGGCTATCATCTACCACAAACGGAAAATCGCTAATATATATAAGAAACTATATGCACCAAGAATAAAACCCTGCTGAATCTGTTCCTTCAGGTTTACCCGAAGACCGTTTGCCTTTTTAGATCGACTATAGAGAGTCTTTCGCTTAAATATGATTTTAACAGATTTTTGGTTGTATTTTTACACCATAATGTCTAATACCCACATTGTTTGTTGATAAGCCCCTAGTGAAACCGAATTGATAAATAATTTACAAAAATGCATTTGTAGCTGCTGAAGCAAAAGTTTTTAATTTTTTTTACTAAAAACAGGAAGCAGTGTAATAGGCCTGTATGTAGCAGGCTCAAAAGAACTGCCCTATTTAAACACATAGGCTAGAATTTATAAAAATATAGTGTGATTATCCAAAATAATACGATAAGTGTTAGTAAGAAGAATAAAAATATACAAAAAGCGAGCTATTAATGAGTTACAAATATTATGTCAATATTATAAATATATAACTAATATAACAAACGCGAAAGTTTCTTAGAATATCTGGATGTATGTTTGTTATTCTTTCACGCAAAAACAACTGAAGAGATTTTAATGAAACTGTATAATATTATAGCTTATACATTAGACTAACACACAGGCTAGAATTTATAAAGATATAATGTGAATTGACGTGTCAGCAAGAAAAAATAATCTACAATCTGCGAGCTATTCATGCACTCTCCGAAAAACTGTAGGAGTTACAAATATAATAAGGTACAATATAATTGGTTATCACACTAATATTATAAGCGTCAAAGTTTGTGAGTGTGTATGTATGTTTGTTACTTTTTCGCGCGCAAACAACAGGACCAATTTTAATAAAATTTGATATTCAGGAAGTTATATATTGTTTTGAGAAATGGAGAGGTCCGAAGCACCCGCAACCGGCGAGCATGTATGAAAGAGTAATGAATGTAGAGGAAGCGCGTGAGGTTTGTAAGGATAGAAGCAAATGGCATTCTATTGTCTCTGCCTACCCCGACGTGAACAAGGCGTGAGTATGTGTGTGTGTGTGTGTGTGTGTGATATTCAAGAAGCTGACAATCTGGATCAACACATAGAATTACTTTTTATTGATTTATATACGCTTTTCTTATAAAAAAAAATAAGAAAGAGTTTTCCTGGTTAACGCTACGAAAACAGTGCAGATAGAACAATAAAATGTTCTAATGAATTATACATACATTACATACATACATATAATCACGTCTCTTTCCCGTAGGGGCAGGCAGAGACCACTTCTTTCCACTTACTACGATCCTAATATACTCCGCTGCGTCCACTTTCATTATGCCTTTCATACATGCTCTTCGGTTTAGGGTACTCTTGACCTGGCCTTTTTTCAAAAAGTCCCTGATTTGATCTTGAAACGACCGCCTAGGTCCCTTCTAACACTTTCATTCACACTGGCCTTATACGCTTTCTTCGTCAATCGTTCTCTTATCATTCTCTCGACATGTCCAAACCATCTCAGCATGCCTTTCTCAATTTTTGTCACATCTTCTTTCAGACCACAACGTTTCCTTATCTCACTATTTCTTATCCTGTCACTAATTTTAACGAATTATAATGAATTGAATTGAATTTTAATGAATTAAAGAACTTTAAAATATCTACAGATAAATACACGCGACACATGTTATATCTACATATTACGGTTTAGCCACAGAAACTGCTTTTATGTTATTTAAAAAATAAAAAAATTCTAGAGTGTTTTTAGGTGGTTTTATAGACAATGTCATAAATTTTTATCAAATTGAATAACTTTGCCATAAAAAACACTCCATGTAGATAATATTTGTCCCTTAAATTAGTAAAATCTGACCATTTGTTTAGGATAAATCATACCAAAGTTGCGTGAAACAGGCTGCTGATTAGTCGACGTACGCGGTAAGGTCCAAGTGTTTCTCAATACAGTACCAACTCCTGCAAATTCGAACACATAAATTCTACTTCCCCTAATTTGAATTCTCGGAATTCTCAGTCCCATCCCCTCGAATTTATAGGAGTTCTACCGTAGATGGCACGGTGAAAATCACGTCATTTTCAAATCGCGGTGCTAGAATTCTCCGCTGATTGATGACTCTTGACTTATTTCTTAATTTACTTTTTTCTACGTTGAAAGTGATCTTTACCAAGTAATTTCTAAGTTTACTTATTATTATTTTTGCCTGCAGAATTTTAGATTTTATTGTTAAATATTTTTGTCATATAGAGTAAATATTTTATATTGTAAGTTCTTTAGTTATTTTTTTTTGTGATAATAAGCGACGAGACGAGCAGGACGTTCAGATGTTGGTAATTGATACGCCATGCCCATTACAACGCAGTGCCGCTCAGAATTCTCAAAACACCCAAAAATTCTGAGTGGCACTACAATTGCGCTCGTCACCTTGAGACATAAGATGTTAAGCCTCATTTGCCCAGTAATTTCACTATCTAGGGCGCCCTTCAGACCGAAACACAGTAATGCTTACAAATTACTGCTTCACGGCAGAAATAGGCGCCGTTGTGGTACCCATAATCTAGGCGGCTTCCTGTGCAAAGGAGCCTCCCACTGGTAAAAGCTAGTTAGATAGTATAAAGCTATTTAGATAGCTCTAGATAGATTTATTAGTTTGAGTGTAATAATGACTCCAATAGCAAATCAATCATTTCAATAGCAAGAATCGACTGTTCATATTGAACAGCGTAGACGTGAGCAAGCAGCACGTCAGGCAGAAGTCATAAATGAAGAAAGTCCAGCGTCAAGTGGAGCGCCGGCAAATAACAAACAAAAAAATAAAAAAAACACACATTAGAATACCAAAAAAGTTCACTGATTCGCTAATAACTTGGGCAAACGATGTAACAAAAGACACATTCTTCTTTCATTATTTAGTAGCGGGGCGTTCAATCATTCAGCCGATTATTTATTTGTTGAATAAGGTATGTACAGATGGATAATAAATAATAAAAATGCCATTATTAACAAGACTTAATTCAAATTTTGTATGAATATTCACAAAAGGTCGAGAAAATATTTAGGCTAGATGCGGGCATAGTATTTTTGCTGTTTCGTAGCGTCCACGTGTACTTGACGTCGCGGGCATCAGCTAGTGTGCTAAAAAGAATTAGTATATTTTTCGTAAACAGGGACTAAAATAGCAATCTAATCAACAAAGAGATCAATTACGAACGATAGGGGCTTAAGAATTGCCTTCTCGGCGCACTGGCTACTTTAGATCAAAATTAAACCTCCTTCGTATGAAATTACAGCAACTTCAACATATTCTACACGGGACAGCATATTAACCGGACCACCTTGGACACAGTGTACATATGTTGTGCCGTGGATGTCTAATTTGATATTCTCAAAAAGTATAAGACTAACAACTGTCAAAATTAAACTTGCAGAAAATAGGTTTCGTGATGATTTAAAATGAATGTAAATTTGTTCTAAAGTACCGTCAACTTACATTGCAATCAAGCATCAAACACGATGCGATTTTCTTTGTTTTGAATGTGGATCGTCGGATATTTCTTATATTTTTTTAGTTTTAATCAATCGTTTGATCAGACGCGTGTATTTTTCGTAGTAAGAAAGTAGTTTTTCGTTCAATAATAGATACGAGATCTATGGAAGCAGCTCAAGCTGTAGCAACTACTTCAATCAGGCCTTACGCAACGTGAGGTCGCTCGAAGACTTCGAATCATCCGATTTCCAATGCAACTAGTTTACAGTTATTCTTTCTTTTTCACACAACTCTAGAACCTTCGCTCTGAGCTGCCTATAACGTCCAATCGCTTCAGCAAATTCAAGGCGTGCTCGTCATCGGCAACCGTTAATGCTGAGCCTCTTGCAGCACTTTTTGGATTCAGGTTCCGTTCAGCAAGTCTCATTCTGATGGTATCTGAACTAATGACCACTTGGCATTCGTCACGCAGACTTTGTTGGACTTGAAGTGCGTTGAGGCGGCGATCGCAGAACAGTAAGTTGGATATAACGATCATCTGCTACTGATGTAGCCCTAGGTCTGTCCGTACATGGACTGCGATCGAATGCGTCTCTAGGTATTGCCTGTAAGCTCTTTGCATTGTAAATCTGATGATTTGAAGTCTTCGAGCGGCCTCACGTTGCATAAGGCCTGCTTGAAGTAGTTGCTACTGCTTGATCTGCTTCCATAGATCTCGTATCTATTATTGAACGAACAACTACTTTCTTACTACGAAAAATACACGCGTCTGATCAAACGATTGACTAAAACTAAAAAAATTATAAGAAATATCCGAAGGCCATCCGTTCCCCCCCCCCCCCCAACAAATCCTCTGGTGTTGCAAGAGTATGTGGGCGGCGGTGATCACTTAACACCAGGTGACCCGTACGCTCGTTAGTCCTCCTATTCCATAAAAAAAAAAGATCCACATTCAAAACAAAGAAAATTGCATCCTGTTTGATGCTTGATTGCAATGTTAGTTGACGGTACTTTACAACAAATTTACATTCATTTTAAATCATAACGAAACCTACTTTCTGCAAGTTTAATTTGTAAGTTGACAGTTGTAAGCCTTATTCTGTTTGAGAATATCAAATTAGACAGCCAAGGCACAACATATGTACACTGTGTCCAAGGTGGCCCGGTTAATTTGCTGTCCAGTGTAGAATATTCTAGTTGTAATTTGAAAAAGTTGCTGTAATTTCGTACGAAGGAGGTTTAATTTTGATCTAAAGTAGCCAGTGCGCCAAGACGGCAATCCTTAAGCCACTATCGTTCGTGATTGATCTCTTTGTTGATTAGATTGCTATTTTAGTCCCTGTTTATGATGAATATACTAACTCTTTTCAAATATATGACACACTAGCTTATGCCCGCGATGTTGTACACGTGGACGCTACGAAGCAGCAAAAATACTATGCCCGCATCTAGCCTAAATATTTTCTCGACCTTTTGTGAATATTAATACAAAATTTGAATTAAGTCTTGTTAATAATGGCATTTTTATTATTTATTATCCATCTGTACATACCTTATTCAACAAATAAATAATCGGCTGAATGATTGAACGCCCCGCTACTAAATAATGAAAGAAGAATGTGTCTTTTGTTACATCGTTTGCCCAAGTTATTAGCGAATCAGTGAACTTTTTTGGTATTCTAATTCTATTTTCTCGACCTTTTGTGAATATTCATACAAAATTTGAATTAAGTCTTGTTAATAATAGAATTTTTATTATGTATTATCCATCTATACATACATTTTTCAACAAATAAATAATCGATTGAATTGAACTGATTGGACGCCCCGCTAGTAAAAAATGAAAGAAGAATGTGTCTTCTGTTACATCGTCTAGAAAGAGATGGAATATGAGAAACTTTCTAGAAACTAAGTTGAGCGATTATTCTAGAATTATGCGACACGGACGGAATTATGCCTAGAAAGAGATGGAAGATGAGAAACTTAGTTTAGCGAATATTCTATATTCGTGATACCATCTGAGGAGACCTTTATATGGCAGACTTAGGTAAACTAGTGCCCAAGAAGACCACTATACAGGGTGGCCCACCCAAACCGTTCAGTATGGGGATTTCAGAATATATAAGAGATAGAAGAATATATTCTAAGGAACCACGATATAGGTTTTAGAGAAAACAAAAACTGCATTCATAGAATTTCAAAAAAATCATACACAACTCGGAAATCGAACCCGGTCATTTTGAAAAAAAAAAACTATTTTGTTTTATTGCCACATTGATTGTGTAGGTTGTAAGGAGTGAGTGATGCTATGAAACCTTGTGTCTAAATTTAAAAGAAAATGATTTTTTAAACATTGTTTACTTATTTTAGTAAATGTTTAAAATGGCAACCATTTTCTTGAATACAATATTCAACTCGCTCAGTTAACGATTTTTTATGGCGTATTGTACTTTGAAGTTGTGAATTTGGGTTTAAATAGTCTCTGTAGCTATTTTTAGATCTTCAGTGGTGTCGTAGCTAGTTTTGTAGACTTCCACTTACCACGTAACCCCATAAGAAATATTCTAGTGGGGTTAAATCGGGTGACCTCGCGGGCTATTTGATAGGTCCGGTTGTGCCAATTCATCTTTGTTGGAAATGATTATTTAAAAAGTCTATGGCGATCCACTTCTTGTATGCTGGTGCTACATCCTGTTGGAAAAACACTCGTTCTATTTCTTTTACCGACATTTCTCTCGTGACTTGTAAAACATCTTCTAATATTTCGATGTACTTGAATCTGTCCAAACGTCCATCATAGATTTTAAAGAACATAACTTTATTGTGAAGAAGTCCAACCCAGCAGTTAAATAAAAATCTAACTTGACGTAATCCTTCATGCACTCGTAAGGGGTTTTGACGAGACCAATCGTGATGATTTTTGCGGTTGTACATCCCGTTGTTGGAAAATTGTGTCTCAACAGAAAATATTACGTTCTTTAAAAATTACTATCTAAATCTATCTGCTCTTTTAACCAGTGACATAATTCAAGTCGTCTGCCGTCATCACCTGCATGTAAGGCCTCAACCAAACGTCCATTTCGATAGCACATGAATTTGTGTTTTTTTTAGGATTCGTTGAATAGTGGTACGTGAAACGCCGGGGATATCACGTTCTTCATCACGAGTTTAGGCATCTGGTGAAGCTTCGAAATACGTTAAAACATTTATTTCCATGTCAGTGTCATAACTTAGTGGACTTCTCTGTTTCTTGAAGCTTCCATAATTATTTAAATTGTTAACTATTTTCGGAAATCTTGCGAGTTGGCAAAATCCGTGAGGGATATTTCATACGATACCAATCTA
Organism: Leptidea sinapis; assembly: GCF_905404315.1. Taxonomy (NCBI): domain Eukaryota; kingdom Metazoa; phylum Arthropoda; class Insecta; order Lepidoptera; family Pieridae; genus Leptidea; species Leptidea sinapis. Next base: position 5,889,380 of record NC_066312.1, on the reverse strand, counting down.
ATGCACGGGTGCAGTTTCTGTCATTTATAAGGTAAGCTTCTAATAAATCTTAATTCTCATCGTTTGTCAATAGCTTATTTAGAAATTACAAACAAACAAACAACACAGCACAAAGGAAAAAACTTCTGTAAAATAACAAATGAGAGTTAAATTTCCCGTCATTCGTTTTCTTTTTAATTGAAATTTGGTAATCCAGTAGTTCACGTTCCATTTTCAAATAACAGCCAAAAACATTATTTAACTGGTACGCAGACATGAAGCATTCATTTTTTTAAACTGTAACTCGGCAATCTTAGAAGTTCACATTCCATTTTCAAATAACAGCCAAATAAAATCTTTTTACTGGTATACGCAGACAACATGACGATTGGTTATTGCCTACATTTTTTAACCAGTACCTAATACCGACAAATTACATGAAATAATATCAAATAAAGCAATTTCTTTTAATTTTAGACACAAGGTTTCATAGCAACAATCACTCCTTACAACCTACACAATCAATGTGGCAATAAAACAAAAATGTCTTTTTTTTTTCAAAATGACCGGGTTCGATTCCCGAGTCGTGTATTATTTTTTTTGAAAATCTATGAATGCAGTTTTTGTTTTCTCTAAAATCGATATTGTGGTTCCTTATAAGATCTTCTTCTATCTCTTATTTATTCTGAAATCCCCATACTGACCGGTGGTCATGTAGTGGGCCACCCTCTATTGTTTCCAATGTATTGAGTAATCGCCACTTAATGAAGTTGAAGCAACAGCTGCTTTAGATCTGAAGGGACTATACTACGGACAGTACAGAGAGAAGAAGACTTGCTGGTGCAAGTCTGAAACCCCAAAGCCCAAAAACTGGAGAGAGAGTAACGAGACTGTGATAAGCTCGTGAACAGATACAGCTGCAGAGGGATGATGAAGAATGGTTAAGAATTTTGTTCACAGATGTGTCTCGATTCTCACTTTAAACTTCTAATGGAAGGCGATGTGTCTACGATACCATTAAGTCTGCTTCTCAGAAAGAGTCAAGTACGGTGGAGGCAGCATACTACATTGATGAGCTGGGATATCTTCAAAAGATCGCACGGCGATTGAAAATGGCACGCTGACTTGGGAAGGATATGCCCAAGCGATTCTTAATGAGTATGCAGAGTCGTATTTAGCAAATATGGGTGTTGGATCGATGCTGATACATGATAAGCCCGGCTACATACGTCTCAGATCGTGCGAGAATATATTCAGGAGGTTAATAACAGTGTAATGGCAAGGCCATTGAGAAGTCCTAATCTCAACCCAATTAAGCACGCCTGGAATAATTTAGGAAGAGTAGTCAGAAGCCGCAGACCACCACCATCCATCCTTAGGGCACTACAACAGACCCTGATAAAATAATGGGAGAATATACCAGTAGGAAGCTCCTTTGCACAGGAAGTGGGCTAGATTATGGGTACCACAACGGTGCCTATTTCTGCCATGAAGCAGTGTATGTGTAAACAGTAATGTGTTTAGGTCTAAAGGGCGCCGTAGCTAGTGAAATTACTGAGCAAATGAGACTTAACATCTTATGTCTCAAGGTGACGAGTGCAATTGAAGTGCCGCTCAGAATTTTTGGGTTTTTCAAGAATCCTGAGTGGCACTGTATTGTAATGGGTAGGGCTTATCAATATATTAATAACCATCAGGTGAACGTCCTGCTCATATTTCCCAAGATCAACTCCAAAAGCTCGTGTTCAGAATGCCAAACCAGTTCGAAGCTGTAGTCGGAGTCGGACGCGGCAATACCAGATATTAAACATTAAATAACATGTTATAAATATGAATTGAGTATTCTAGTACTAAGATAAAAATGGCTATTTCATTGTTTCATTTTTTAAGTTAAAAATGTAACAGATATATAGTTTACTTCTATTTTTTTCGTTTTTTGTGGTCTTACTCGTGTAAGTCGTTTGAGTATTTTATTTGCATCACTTTATATATTTTGTAAAAGAAAAATTTTGTAAAAAAACTGAAGCTGTAAATGATTTAAAAGAGTGGTAATGAGTTTCTTGCCACTTCTTCTCATTAAAGTTGCCCTTTCTCGGGCGGCGTGGCGGTAAATATAAAAAGAAAAGAAATAAAGTGATTTTTATTTGATTTGATTTACTAGTCTCAAAGGAACTTGATAAAATTTGCTAAAATTAGTTTTTTTTTTATTTAAACCTCTAACTTCTATCGTTTAGAAGAAATTTTAAAAGTGTAATACTTAGTCGTGCAGGCCAGTTTATTAATCAAAACCATTGTACGATACGATTTCTAATAAAATTATTTATATTGATAGAATCTAGACATTTGTGCAAGGATTTTTATCGTTTTAAAGTAAATTTGGTAGACTCATACTGTATTGTAACAAACATAAATAAAAACTCTTCCATTTACAAGGTATTGTAGTAAGCTTAGCTAAAACCAATGTTTAACTACGTGGTTGCTAGCACGTTTGAGCACTGATACAGGAGGTATATCCAAAATCGAAAGCCGAAGATTCGGTTCTAAATGAAATAACGACGTACTTCGAATTAACTCCTTTTACCAAAGTACTTCAGATGCGAATAGTGCGGACGGATTTCGGACCATAGACTTAAACAAAATACACGGAATATAGATGGAGCAATATAAATGAAAATGTAAAAGCAAGGATTTTAAATTGTTTTCAAGAATTATAATGATATTGTCATTATACATAATACTAGCTGACCCGGCAAACGTTGTTTTGCCATATAAAGTATAATTCACGCGATAGTTTTATAAGTAATAAAATATTGCCTATATTATAGCCTGTACATCATTTTGTTCTATTGTCAATAGTATTTGCAGCGCACGCAAAAATAGGTTTTCGATTTTACACCTTGTATTACAAAATAGCAATTTTATTACGGATCCCTAATTTTGAAAAAAAAACATAGCCTATAGCCTTCCTCGATAAATGGACTACCCAACACTGAAATAATCATTTAAATCGGACCAGTAGTACCAGAGATTAGCGCGTTCAAACAAACAAACAAACACTGCAGCTTTATAATATTATAGTATAGATTATGTTCTATACTTTTATATAAAAATGAATGTGAAACTTTAAATAAGTAAGTAAATGTTTAAATCGGCCTTAGAAATGGAGACGAAATTAATCATGGGATCCTGAAGAAATTATTTAAGAGAGTTGAACAAAGCATACAAGATTTATGACGATACGTCACTCGAACGGTTAGCCGAGTTGGTTAAAGCACCGGCACGGAACGCCAGAGGTCGTACGGGTTCGAGTCCCGCATCGTTCATAAAATTTTGTTTTTCAAATTTTATTTGTGTTACAAATATTTGTTTGTCAATATTAGAATAAAATATGTGCCATTTTAGAATTCAATAAATATTTTTTATCTAAACGAATCCTATAAGGCTATCGTAAAAAGTGTGGTTCTTTTTACAATCATAATAATGACAAACAACGAAAAAGTAAATGTCAAGTAAGAGAATAAGGTAAACGAAAGACAAAATGTCTTATCTCTAACTTCGTATCGATATTCAGATCCGAAACCTTTTCGTAATAGGAAAATGTACGAACCGTCAACCGAAACTTCGTATTTCGATTTTGGTAATAGTGCTCCAGGTACGCTTACGTCATAATACCAAAATAAATATTTTTAAATATTCTCCATATATTATGGATAACATTAAAAATATTTGAAATCTAGGATAATCGACGGCACCTCAATAATACCTAGATGTGACTCAGAACGCAGCATCCTTACGATTTGATACTACAAAACGAGTCCATAAATTATACTCCGCAGTACTTACACTTGATACTATATTCGAAAATACCCACTGACGAATATTGTTGATATATTCTATTTATAGAAGTGATACAAGATTCCTTTTAAAGGAGGTTGCCGTCTTGGGGTACTATGGGTTTTGACATATATGTATTTACATGCATATGTACATGCATTATAAATTTTATTCATTAATTTGGTCGTTTTATACATTCTTAACTGCAGGAGACGATTTACAAACTAGCGGAACCACGCGACGTCGTTTGCGTGGACGTTATAAAGACGCACAACCACTATGCCTACATTTAGCGTGATAAAATATAGCTTATATGTTGCGCGGATCTCTTGGTAATTAGTAATTAAATTAATAGTATTAAATAAATTAAATAACATTGTTTTATTAACACAGAGTAGAGATGGATACTAATTATCGTGTATTGAAAATGGCGCCATCTATTGAAAATGTTTAAACTTGGAGTTTTGTTACTTCGTTCAAATGGCACACACAAAACACTTATAATTTACGGGAGTATCACTAGGTGGCGTATATTCTAACATTATTTGAAATTGAACTTAGTAATAACTACAGGCATCGCATGTCTACGAATTTATTATATTGTATGTACGAATATTGAATTATTTTGTTTAAATACAAAAACATACAACATTTGTGTCTCCTTTTAAGCATGAGATACATATAGGAGGCTACTACGACTACTATTTTTACTATGGAATAGTAAAAACATACATATTAAATTATTTTTACAAGTATGTATATGTACCTTACTTAAGTACTAACTTAGTATTAGATATTAAGTAACTAAAACTAATGAATCATGATGAAAGTTGATTAATATGTGTGTGTATGTATTTTTATATTTATCCTTCTGTTCATATAGGTATATGCGTTCTGCGGTAGATCATTTGTACATCATCACCAAGTTCGTCCAATTTCTTAGTAATGGTCACTAAATTCGCCTCTGTATCACTTTAAATTTTTAGTAAATGAATTCAACTTGTTATTATTAAACTTAACTTTTAACTTATTATTATTTTATTTAATCGTACCAATTACCATCAGCTGAAAGTCCTGCACGTCTCGTCCCTTATTTTTATACAAAAAGTATCTTTTAAATTACTTTAATAATGTCCATACCTACTCTGTGGTAACAAACCCGCCAACTAAGTCAGAGTATCCTATTCGTATTATGTCCATGAATATTAGTGCCGCAGGCCCTCAATGTATCACTAATTTTTGAAGTCGTCTTGAACGTTCGAAGATGTCGAAAATTATTTTTAAAATTTATTTGACATTTCATAATATTTAGAGCTTAGAGCACTCCAGAAATATCTAGAATTATTAAGTGTTATATTCTCGATACCAATTATTCTTAAATAAATTAATAATTTTTAATATTTGAATATATTATGTTGGAATTTATTAGGACATTCATGGTTTTTTGAGAGCTATTTAGAACATTTTGGATCAACAATAATCACTCATTTTCATAGTTCCCTTTAAGGCTTGTAAAATATTTTAGAACATTATGGAAAACTCTAGAATGTTAAGATCTTGAATATACTAGCATGTTCTGGAAAAAACAGAAATTTCTTGAAAATATGGAATATTGTAGAATATTCTCGAAAAAATCTGAAATATTGTATCTAGGCTCTCCGGATATTATCAAGCACAAACGTTATGTTATGATAAGGATAGAAGCATCGTATTACACATACAGTATACACCCGCAATAAATTTTCCCTTACTTCTAAGTGGACACCTAAGGCCTTCTACCGCTGCAAGTATGTGGCAGTCATGATCATGGAGAAACGTCTGGACATGCAGGCGAACACTCTCCTCTTATGTGTGTATTTATAAAGATATTAAGATTATAATATCCACCTAAAGTATTTCACATTTGCGCAAGAATATTATAATGTGAAACAGTATGAGCCATGTTTATATCAAAGGACGTCATAGCCAAGTACTTACAGGTCGTGCGCCTGTACTTGACATCGTAACTATTAACTGAAGGATAAGTTGAGAATATTATTAATGTAAAGTAATAGGTTCTGCCAAGTCTCCTGGAATGCTTCCGACGTGAGACTTCCGACAGTCGCTACTAACCTCGTGCTCCTCTGGGAAACAAAGGACTAAGTAATTAAGTGAAACAATTTATAAGACACTGAATAGACAGTTTGAAAATAAGTTTTATTGAAACGATCGGAATAAGAACGGTTTTGTTATTTTTTTAATTTGCGGTGTTAAAGTAAAATGTGATAATTTGTTGATAAGCCCGCAGAGCAGGAGTTGTGGGTAAAATAATGATATTTTTACGGCAGTCCACGCCCTCTTGCAATATAAGAGGTATCACTGAGGCATTGGTCTTTAAGGAAAGTATACACGCTCTTTTGAAGTACCCTGGAATTCACCAGTGGGAGGCTCCTTTGCACAGGAAGCTGGCTAGATTATGGGTACAACAACAGCGGCTATCTATGGCGTGAAGCAGTAATGTGTATACGTAGTATACAACTGTGTTACGGTCTGAAGGGCGCCGTAGCTAGTGAAATTAGTGGGCAAATGAGATTAGCATCTTATGTCTCAAGGTGACGAGCGCAATTTTTCAAGAATCCTGTGCGGCACTGCATCGTAATGGGTATGTATCAATTACCATCAGCTAAATGTCCTGCTCGTCTCGTCCCTTATTTTCGTATTGCATACAAGCTCATTTTGAATGTATTGCCAGAAACTTCCTTGAAAACCGCACTACGGAATAACGCCACAAATCTTACGTAATTATAAAATCTTAGTTTGTTATGGCACTCCGCGAAATAGACGCTATATATGGAATACGATGAAGTTACGTTTCAAAGCAACACCAAGTTTATTTGAAGTACAAACTTCATAAGAAGCTTTGACAACTTGGTTTTGCGGTTATTGAATGAGACAAAGTTTTCAGAGTCTTTAGCAAACCCAACATTTTATCTAGATTAGATGTAGCTTCATGGTTACTGAAATAAATGAAGAAACATCTTAGACTTAATTAAATATATATATTTACCCGCTACTAGGTTTTGCCCAGACTTCGTCCGCATGGAAACTTACTTTTGGTAGCATTTTTACAGTTCCATAGCCAAATGACAAAAATGACCCTTATGGATTCGTCATGTCTGTCTGTCTGTCTGTCTGTCCGTGTATGTCACAGCCGCTTTTTTCCGAAACTATAAGAACTATAATTGAAACTGTAAGTATAACTTATATAACCTTGGTAAGTAAATTGTTCAATACTGTTGAAATTTGGTAAGTAGATTTATTCAATAAATCGCAAGAAGATATTTACACAAAAATAGAAAAAAAAAATTTGGGGATAGGTACCTACTTAGAACTGAAACTCAAAAATTTTTTTTCATCAAATCCATACGTGTGAGGTCTCTATGGATAGGTCTTCAAAATGATATTGAGGTTTCTAATATCATTTTTTTTTCTTATCTGAATAGTTTGCGCGATGGACACTTCCAAAGTGGTAAAAGTGTGTCTCCCTACCCCAGTAGCTTCTAAAATAAAATAATGATTAAACAAAAAAATATAGAGATCTAATCTCTTTTTTTTTTAATAGGTCATAAATAACTTAATTAATAAAAATGCACTAATATTAAAAATCAAAGTTACAACGAACTACGAGACCTTATATATTATGATACTTGCTGCTACGGAACCCTTCATAGGAGAGTCCGACTCGCACTTGGCTGCTTTTTTAATTTTTTGAGGATACTTTTAAAAGAATACACATACAAACTGTTCTTTTTTAGGATTTTAACAAATATTTATAAATTACTTCTTATCAAGTGCCTAAATAAAAACACGAAGTTTCATGGTTTTATCTCCGAAAAGGAACAATTCAGACTGCAGACTTTCATCCTTATTTCAACCCGTTCATACCCTTTTTAATGTAAAAAATATAGACCTAAGCCTAGTCTATTTTTCAAATAATATCTAATATTACTTTATTACAATATTACTTTGTAAACATATTTATTCGATGAAAAAAAAAAGCCCGCTGAGTTTGTTGCGCCCATTCTTCTCAGGTCTGAGGCATTCATTTTGGAATGGGTGGTAGTTTTTTGACTTTCAATAAGTGATGACACATCCTATTTTGAATAAAAATATTTGAATTAGTAAACTTATTATAAACTCCAAAAAAGCAAACAAAATATTGATACAGGAACCAAACCGATAGGTACATTGAAATGATGTAGTCACTGAAACTGTAAGGATCATAGAAAGAAATAATATTTATCAGAATGCGTCCCAATTATGATGCATTCGGAGCGCGTTATGCACTTGCAAATAGTATGATATTGGCTTCTACAGTACATGATTCCAATGTCTATGTTATTTTTAGACTTAAAACAGCTTATCAGTAAAAGCAACATGTCACATTGGCTGATAAAATTTATTACTGCAGTACAATTCCATTGCAAAATAATTGTTTAATGCATCCTTAGTTCGATTCATAGATAAAGATACCCACTGTACCTACAGTAGGTACACTATTGTTGTGTATGACAGGTAAGGTAAGGGAATAGGTGTTACGGTTTGATCTATTATTTCATTTGGAGTGTTTAAATTAACTGTGTTATTAATAAACGCGAGGTAAAGTTATTCCAAATTTGAAACTGTTCGTCTTTTTTTTCATACCTTTATAACTATAGAATTATGTACATGGAGAAATAATCTATATATATAAAAATGAATTGCTGTTCGTTTGTCTCGCTAAAACTCGAGAACGGCTTGATTTGGCTAATTTTGGTCTGGAATTATTTGTGGGAGTCCAGAAAAGATTTAAAAGGTACAGGAACAAATATGAAAATGATCGGAATTAAATAAAAACAACGATTTTGTTTTTCCTTTGATGTGTCCCCCGTCGTTCAGAAATCAAATTGAAAGAATAGTTTAAAATGAATAACTAATTAAAATCTTTATATCTTTCTAGCTTTCTCCGGAGGTAATAAAAAAACTTATTTTTAGCTACCTATAGTTGGTAGATTTTATGTAAGACTTAATATTTGGTAGGTCTGAGAATCGGTCGTCATCAATTTTTTATACGCCAAAAATTTTAACTATTGATTTTTTTCTTATTTCTTTATATGGCAATACAACGTTTGCTAGGTCAGCTAGTTTTAAATAAATAATACAGTAAGAGCTTTTCCAAACAAGCAAAATTCGAATATAAATTAGCGTACCTTCCGTAGGTAGGACCGTACTTTAGTTTTGTAGCTAAAATAAGTAGTAGTAGGTAATGAAATATTAATAAAAATCGTAGTTTAACTGACTTATTCAATAAAACCTTTACAATGAACCAAAAACCGTTTTCGGTTTCTAAGCCTTGGCCACATACTTATATTCTATGAAAAAAATTGAGAGCTATGCTTTGCTTACCATCAAATCTGCAATCTCCTTGCCAATCGTCTTCTGGAACAAATGTCAAGCTATTAGCATAGAGTAGGGATGGACACTTACGTACCTATTAAGTGTTTTTTTATTATGAAAATAAGGGAAGAGACGAGCCGCACGTTCAGTTGATGGTAATTGATATGCTCTGCCTATTAAAATGCAGTGCCGCTCAGGATTCTAGAAAGACCCAAAAATTCTGAGCGGCACTACAACTGCGCTCGTCCCTTGAGACATACGATGTTAAGTCTTATTTGCCCAGTAATTTCACTAGCTACGGCGCCCTTCAGACCGAAACACAGTAGTGCTTACCTACTGCTTCACGACAAAAATAGGCGTTGTTGTGGTACCCATAATTTTACCGGCATTCTGTGCAAAGGAGCCTCCCACTGGTAGAACTGTACTGTCCCCTAAGAATAAGTAATGTAATAATCACAAATTTAAAAAAATTATTTAAAAAAAATACGAAAGGTTTTAGATAAAAATGTTGAAATAATATTTTGGCGTATCTATACCACGATATTGAATTATGAATAAGGAATTATTAATTGGTATTAAGTATGTATATGTATCTACCTACACACAGCTTATGAATGTGAATTTTCTTGCCAGGAGGTTGTGCTCTAACAACTAACCGGCAAGAAATTCGGCAATTTTTATCATCCATTTACAGTAAGTTTATAGAACTTAAGTTCAGTAACATGATGTGGGAGTTTATTGTATATTATGCACCATTTCCGTCCCTTTTTAACCCCGTTAGGGGATGAATTTTAGTAAAATACGAAACACGTCTTCCATCAATACTGTAAACAAAGGTTTATGCAAAATTTGAAGAAGATTGGACCAAGGAATCATGTTGTCACAAAGAAACTTACTCCCGTTTTCACCCCTTAGGGGTATAATTTCGGAAAATTCATACGAAGGGAACCGGCCTTCGTCATATTGAAATTCAAATTGAAATATTTTTATTCAAAATAAGATGTGACATCACTTATTGAAAGTCAAAAAACTACCACCCATTCCAGAATGAATGCCTCAGGCCTGAGAAGAATGGGCGTAACAAGCTCAGCGGGCTTTTTTTTCATCAAAAATATGTTTTACAATTAAAGTAACATTGTACAATTAAACTTATGAAAGCCTGAGGGCGGTCGCTCCATTCCCAATCTGTGGTATCATTAAGAAAGTGATTTATGTTATAGTAGCCTTTACCACACAAACATATTTGCAGGAGAGTTTGGGCGGCGGTGATCACTTAACACCAGGTGACCCGTACGCTCGTTTGTCCTCATATCCCAAAAAAAAAAATCGTTTTTTAACAATTCTTTTGAATAACGTAATACTTTTGTTTTGAAAATTTTCTGGGATCCTGTTGTTAAAGCATATACATACAAAACATTTACATCTACATTTTTGACATTTGGTACGGTAAATTTAATGTATTTAGTTTTCTTGCTATTTAACAATTGGCTATTACCGCTAAACCAGTTCACGATGTCAGATAGAATATCGTTCACTTCGTCATACATAGCTTGGTTTCTTTTCACTTTGAAAATCAGTGAAGTGTCGTCCGCAAACAATACTACCTTATGTTTTTTCTCTATAAGATTAGGAAGATCATTTAAATAGAAAAGGAAGAGGAACGCCCTCGCTAGGATCGCCTTTATGCCATTGTGACATAGCTTCCTGATCAGCGTTGAATGTTGAACACAATCAAAAGCCTTAGATAAATCACAGAAGATGCCAAGTGCATTCTGCGATTCCTCCCAGTCATCATAAATGTTGTTGAACGTCCCCTAGTAAAGCCAAATTGTTTCAAACGAAGTAACTTATGAGAGGTAAAGTATGTAAGCATTTGGCTTAAAATTATTTTTTCAAAAATTTTACTAAGGGTTGGCAAAACCGACACAGGAGGATAGTTATTCGGGTCAGAAGAGCATCCCGACTTGAATATTGGTGTAATTTTACGCCATGGAAACACGCCATGATTAATACAAAGAATACTCCCTTCAAGTTTCAGACCTCTACGATCAGCGGTTTAAGCTGTGCGTTGTCAGTCAGTCAGGGCAAAGCAAAAATTTTATATGTATAGATATAAAAGAATTATGAAAAACAAATTATATATATTACATATTCTTTGATATCACTCCAAGAGTAATTAAGACTCTGCTTCATAGGTAACATAATAGTTTTAATGATTTCGGTTTGCAAGCGAACCGCAATCGCGCAATCAATTAATGTAGTGCGACTCAAAAAAGTACAAAACTGCCACAATCTAAGTTATGCGCGTCGTAAAAGGCTTAAGCGCCGTGGATATCGCGTCGCTTAAGTGATCTGTGCAACGAAACAGCACCGTATAAATGTGCAATGATTATTATAAGGGAGACATTACAGTTATATATATGATATATATATCACTAGTATTTTATATTTACAGATGTTAATACACTAATAACCGGGATAATGGATATGGACCTATATAAAATCGACGCAAAACACTGCTCTTATTTACAGAATCAGAATATGTTATGCATTCAAAAGAAAAAAAAAAAATAACAATTCCAAAAAAATTCCAAATTGAGAATTATTGACATATCTCCATTCTGATGAAACACTGTATACCTACTACCAAACCAAAACAACTTCTACGATGGAACTACTCATATTATTATATTTATTCTATTATACAAAATAGATGTAATGTAATACTCAAAAAAAAAATACCGATCGAATTGTTAACCTCCTCCTTTTTGATGTCGGTTAAAAAGAGAAAAGAATAATATCAGGTATGTCCTTACTATACGGCATCTGTTTCAGCACTATAGATAGTCACTAATTATTAAATGCTATTTTACTAAGAGCCTCAAAAGGTCACACCTGCCTGCCAAACACCTATGTTTTTCATACCGCACTGTCACTCGACGTAATCACAAAACTGTCCAACGGCACAATAGACATATGTCTACTGCTAACGTCTAGGCGTAGATATTTTCTACCTTACCAAACTAATTATTCAATACGTTAGTGATGCCGACGTGTAAATGTTAAGGACACCAGTCAAAACACATAAATTATCATTATCAAAAAACACACATAATCGTAGCCACACACTCACCCAAACACACAAACATACATGGACCCCACACTCCCTCCCAAACACGCTCACACAAAAGTTAATATTATTTGAGTATTTTTTTCTCTCTTTGCTGTATCAGTTTGTTCAAGTAGGTTATTTAAAAATATAGGAATTTTTTGTTATGGATATGAAGAAAAAAAAAGCAGCCAAGTGCGAGTCGGACTCGCCCATGAAGGGTTCCGTAGCAGCAAGTAACATAATATAAAAGTAATATAGAAAGGAAAATGATATTAAATTATTTAAATGAAACTTTGCCGAAACTCATACAGTGCAAATATGAATTAAATAAAAAGCACTTACTAGATCTCGCTCAAACCAATATTCGGTGGAAGTTTGCATGCATAATCTACATTATGTATGTACAGTACATCATATATTTTTTGCAGTTCTATCATTCTATTATTTTAGAATTTAACAAAAAAAATGATATTAAAGACCTCAATATCATTTGTAGACTTATCCATAGATACCCATCCACAAGTATGGGTTTGATGAAAAAAAATTTTTACGTTTCAGTCCTAAGTAAGGGGAACCCCCAATATTTATTGTTTTTTTTTCTATTTCTGTGTGAAAATGTTAATGCGGTTCATAGAATACATCAACTCACTAAGTTTCAACAGTATAGTTCTTATAGTTTTGGAAAAAAGTGGCTGTGGTATTTGGTTATATGATATCATTTATACTGATATATCAAAATATATGTATATGTCAAACTATTCAATGTAACCGCCTCTAAAATGTGCAAGCGCAACCAATAAATCGACATTTTATTTTTCACAGACAGTACCAGTGTACCAGCACCTGAAATAGTATTTTTGTATAATACGAAAAATTTTTGACTCTGATTTTTATGTTTTGAGGTTCATATACCCATAACAACCCTTTACACAATAATGGCCATATTATTTCTGTTTGAAACCCTGCGAAAAAAAAATTTAATAAATATTGTGAAATATCCCTACTTAATGAACGACCGCTCGTTATGGTCGAGTATGTTCTAAAGTCAATGCGGTCGCCTCTATATAAAGGCAAATTTCAGTTTTAACTTCATTCAACCCTTGCTTTCATTACCACACGGACCAAATTTAAGTTTTAAAAATGAAATTATTAATAATATTTTTTATAACATTTATCTTAATAGTAAATACGGTGCAGGAAAAGCCGGAAAGGTTCCGTATTTGTGGCAGAAATTTGGCGGACACCCTCGATCTGTTGTGCGAAGCAGATGCCAAGAAAAATAAAGGGAGGCTGACTAATAGAATTAGAAGACACATTCGCGAATATGGCATAGCAGAACAGTGCTGTGTGAATACTTGCACTATTAAAGAGTTACTGGAATACTGCTCTCCTTCTTATTATGATTAAACGTATGTAAAAACTTATTATATTATATATATGCCTATGTTCAACACAATACAGTGCTTTACTGAAACTTAGAATACATTCAGTAAATTAAGTTAGTTAGAATTGATTTATTTATATGACAAGAAGACCGATTTGTATTATTTAAAAAAAAATATGTACCCCTAAAGTGCGTGCTCGAGATATTTAACGAAAGGAACAATAATTGTTTCATATGTCATTTTAACATTTCTTTAACAGATTTTAGAGCATTAATTGTTTGGTTTTTTTTTTAATTCTAGTGAATATTAAATCATATTTAATCCGTAACATTTAACTTAATAATTTCAAAAGTTATTGTAGATTTAGAAGTTATAGTATATATAATAAATAAAGTGGTAGTATTGTAGTAAAATATAAAAAATATTCGTTTTTAACTTAAAAATATTATTTTTAAATAACTTTGCTTATAAATATTTTGGAAATTTTAAATGCGTCAACCATTTCGTAATTCATAGACATTTCAAGACGAAACAACAGAGACATTTAACTATAACTTGTTTCTCTTTACAGGTATTCAACTACGTTTGCAACTTCGAAGAACATTGGGATTAAAATGTGTCAAATATTTTGTAATAAAATTAAATATATTATGTAAAAATTAATAGTGATTTCATTTATAATTTAATTTTCTTTTATGACATTTTTTAAATTCCTTGCAAATTCTTCAACATATTGGAAAATTTAAATTCTATATACATTTTCTATTTCGTAGTCATTTCTAGACCGATTAGTAATGAGTTATTCGACTTTAATATGATTTACTCTTATTTATTTTTCAAATATTTTTGAAATGATACTTTACAATCGAATATTCAATATTCTTGTAAAAATATTTTAATTAATTTGGTTAAACCTGAAGCGAGATTTTTTTTAAATAAGTTATTACGACTCTACAATGATAGTTGAAATTTGATGAAGTTGACTCATATCGTAGCTATATACTTCGTAGCTTTGTGATTTATATTTCATTCATTAGTTAGGTGTGATTGTCGTTTATTTCATTTTAGTTTGGTATAAATAACTTAGTGGGTACTTAGGGCAAACTCAATACGTAGACAGATATATAACATGTGTGTATGTGTGTACATACTGACTTATTTGTAGGTACATGACCTATGCATGGACATATAATATATTTATTAAATCTAAGTTCAGTAATGCTACATTATTATAATATTAATAGTGGTTAATGGCAGCGCTGCTGTGGGCACAATCCATCTTGACATCCTGTGTAAAGAAACCTCGCACTTAACTAGTAAGTATATATGGTAAGTAAGATATATGTACATTAGAAAAACATAGTATACCATTATATGCTTTCGGTGGAAGTTTTAGAATCACCAAATAAATCTGATCCTCTAACTGTAATTAGATTTTTGTCAATGTACCCTTGTAAATCAAATAATGGAAGTTGAAATTATATTTTTTACTTAATATTAATAATGATTTTTCTGACTCTCTGAGACTATGGCTGAGATCTATAGAGTGAACTTACACTTTGCTAAAACTTTGCTCATTGTGATAGAATGTTAACTTAAGCATTGTATTCGGCTGCCTTAGCTTAAGCTCAGAATAATTACAAAAGACTATAAAAACGCAATCAATGATTATGCTAAGCTAACACTCAGCTAAGTTTTGCGTAAAGTTTGAGCAAAGGCTAAGTAAGTATCTAAAGATCTCAGTCTAATACTAGAATTTTGACATTTATCTGTCTGTATGTCATTTTATAACTAAAAAACTTCTTGCACCATCATAATGGAAATTAGCGCGTTGTTAGATCATGTATGTGTTTCAATGTTGTAATTTGGCAAAGAAAATTTTTTTTTACGTTTTAAAGTCGAAATAACAGAATTAAGGATTTTAAACCTATTTTTAACCATTTTTTTTATGGAATAGGAGGACAAACGAGCGTACGGGTAACCTGTTGTTAAGCGATCACCGCCGCCCACAATCTCTTGCAACACCACCTCTGGTGTTGCAAGAGATTGTGGGCGTGATTCCTCAATCACAGGAGCGTTGTCGGCCTTTAAGGAAGGTGTACGCGCTTTTTTTGAAGGTACCCATGTCGTATCGTCACGGAAGCACCGCATAAGGAAGCTCATTCCACAGCTTTGTAGTACGTGGAAGAAAGCTCCTTGAAAACCGCACTGTGGAGGACCGCCACACATCCAGATGGTGAGGATAATATCCTAACTTGTGGCGTGTCATGTGAAGGTGGAATTCGGCAGCAGGAATCAGGTTAAACAGCTCTTCGGAACACTCCCCGTGATAAATGCGGTAGAAGACACACAATGAATATATTAAATGAATATATATATTCATATCATATTCACACCATATCTTAAAATGGGCTTATTTTTTTAAAAAGCGATCAGTAGTGTCGATAAAAGTTCAGCTCAAACATTCGTACAGGAATGTGAGAGCGAGAATACTTTCAGCCGAAAGATGTGACGTCACAAAAAGCTTCATCAAAGATCTCCACAACGATTGGTCCTGCGTATCCCTCATCCAACGTATTCCGGCGCTCTGGACTAGGCCATCGGTCCATCTTATGGGGGGCCTACCAATACCGGCCACCTGTAGACAACCTATGTGCGCGGTCCCCTGCCACTTCAGTTTTGCAATCACTGAGCTATGTCGGTGACTTTGGTTCTCCTACGGATTTCTTCAGTTCTGATTCGATCTCGCACGGAATATATTGTTGCTATGACAAAAAGCGACGGGACTGCTCGTCCCCTGATACCGAGACGAACTCTGATGGGCATCGTGATAGCACTTGTCACTTAAAGACTGAGGTAATAAGACGTAAATTAAGATAAAAAGACTTACTCTATGAAAAAAAACAACATACCGACGAATTGAGAACCGCCTCCTTTTTTAAAGTCGGTTAAAATGTAAGGTAATTGTTACGTTGCCCACTAAAGTGCATAGCCGCTAAGGATTCTTTATTGAACCTAATATTCTAAGCCGCATTTCAATCGGTCACTTTGAGACAATTAAGGGCAAAGTAACTGGCTATGGCAGCCCGAAAAGCATTAAACTAACTGCTCGACGACAGAAAATGGCGCCGTTGTGGTACGCATCTAGCCAGCATCTTTTTTATATGTTTATGATATGGCAATATGGGACGAGAATAGCAGCACGTTCGGTGGATGGTGATTGAAATCCCGCCCATTACAATGCAGTGCCGCTCAGGATTCTTGAAACACCCAAAAATTCTGAGCGTCTCTACAATTCGGCAGTCTATCCAACGCATATTGCATGTTGACTTTTTTGAAACCAAAAAAAAATAGTGGGATGAAACCCATTGGAAATGGAAGAGACTATAACAAAAATTAATGTAAAAATAAATTACGGGCGAACTGAGGTTGGGAAGTGGAAATGGGGGGGTGATTAAGGGTAAAAAACGGTTTATCTCGATTTCCGACAAAACTGCAAGTCCTATGGAAATAAGTGAAATGGCAAAGTTGTAGGTAATAAAATAAAAATAGATCTACAACTTTTATATTTACAATTGTTTCACATAACCTCAAACTTTACGTGAAAAGTTTTTGGTTTTTGTCTTTACCAAAACTAATATTTTTTCACGAAATTTGGTGAATATTTACCTTTTTATGTCCCAAATACACTGTAATTTATTACAATTGAATTATTGAAAATGATTGAATACTTATTTTTTCACCCTATTTTGACTCAAACATCGAAAAAGAACCCTTATTTTCAATCGAAAATTCACCCGTCAATGTATAATTTATTTTTCAAAAAATTTATATGTTTTCTGTTTGTCAAAATCTCTACATTTTTTTTATGGTATAGGAGGACAAACAAGCGTACGGGTCACCTGTTGTTAGGTGATCACCGCCACCCACAATCTTTTGCAACACCGGAGGAATCACAGGAGCGTTGCCGGCCTTTAAGGAAAGTGTACGCGCTTTTTTTGAAGGTACCCATGTCGTATCGTCCCTGAAACACCGCACAAGGAAGCTCATTCCACAGCTTTGTAGTACGTGGAAGAAAGCTCCTTGAAAACCGCACTGTGGAGGACCGCCACACATCCAGATGGTGAGGATGATATCCTAACTTGTGGTGTGTCGTGCGAAGGTGGAATTCGGCGGCAGGTATCAGGTTACACAGCTCTTCGGAACACTCCCCGTGATATTAGGTAGAAGGGTAGAAGACACACAATGAAGCGACGTCTGTACGCAACGATATATATATATATATATATATATCTATATTCCGATAGAGTAAAAAAATATAAGTTAAAATGAAAAATAATTGATAGCACAACACGTAATAAATATTATTGCTGCTACGAAATAATATGTAGATATGAATTTTCTATTAAACGCCTTTTGAGGGGCTTAAATTTTCCGAACATTTTAATTTATATTTTTATACACTATATGAAAATGGAGATTTTGACAAACATAAAACATTTTAAAAAAAGTTCATATATTGACGGGTGTATTTTCGATTGAAAATAAGGTGAAACAAAATTTAGATTTTTTATTACCTACAAATTTGCCATTTCACTTATTTCCATAGGACTTGCAGTTTTACTGGAAATCGAAATAAACCGTTTTTTACCCTAAATTACCCCCCCTTTTCCACTTCCCGACCTCAGATCGCCCGTAATTTATTTTTCATATATTCTTGTTATATTCTCTTCCGTTTCCAATGGGTTTCATCCTACTATTATTTTATATCATTTTCAAATTCTTCATTCAGCACTGCTCTAAAGGTGATTGATAACATATTGATAGCCGTACTGTCTACTTCAAAATTATAATTTTAGTAATAAAATGCATATATTTTTAATTTGATTTTCAGCGGCATTAAATCTCTTTGTTATTGCAAAAAAAAACTGTACTAACCGCTTAAGTTGTAAATGCTCTGTTAACCCTCATATAATTTGCAGTTGGTTTAGCTTTGTAGGGATAATTCTACTATGCACTAATGTGTTATATTATTTTGCCATCAAACACATCTTATATGTAAAATTCTCGTGTCACGGTGTACGTAATTGAACTCCTCCGAAGCGGCTCGACCGATTTTCGTGAATCTTAGCGTGCATATCGGCTAGGGTGGAGAATCGGACAACAACTATTTTTCATCCCCTTAAATGTTAAAAAAATTTAGGGGGTACTCTAAATTTATTATATTTTTGGGCAAAATTTTTTGTTTTTATTTTTTTACGATACCGCATAATAAAATACATACAACCTTAATTTTCAACCCTCTGCGATCAACACCTATTTTTGTATCGCGATTTTTATAATATTCTATTCCATCCACAGATCCGCGATAGGGTTGCAAGATGGCAATCGAATACAATAATTGTAGTACGATATATTTGGTAGGTCTGAGAATCGGACCCTAAATTTTTTTTATTACTTTATATGGCAATACTACGATTGTTGGGTCAGGTAGTAACTTATATAAAAAACCAAGTCTCGCAACTCAGTTCTTCTACTGTAAAAAGTAATACCAAGTCTGCCAATTTATTAAGCCCCTACTTAAGAGTCCTTCTATCTTAAGTTATTAGATAATTAGCTAACGTAACAACATCTTATAGTGACTATATCAATATTGAATATACTATATGTTTTAAATTAATTAATTAACTTGGCCAGGGAGTTTTTCCCTTTTTCTTTTCCGGTACTACTTATTGAGATTCAGCTACAGTTTTTCTCAAAGCCTACCAATGTCTGAACGGTTTTTCTCGGAATGTATGATATAACAATCCTTCACATATCTGGATCTACTTAGCGTACTGTATTCACAAATTGAGAATTCTGCGCCTTCATACTTCTAAAGTAGACATTAGTAAGATGGCCTCGAAAGTGTCACGTAAACTTGCAACACAAACAGCACAAATAAATTTGTAATCTGATATGTTATATATAGGATTACAAAGTTATTTATACATTTGGTGTATCTAGATAACTGTACTGAAATTGCAAAACATTTTGGTTTTCCCTTGATTTATAAACTAAACACTAATTGTATTCTAAATTTGAAGCTTCTATGTCTGTTAGAAGTTCCTCAGACTTTTGATCGGTCAGTCTGTCAGTCAGTGAGTGACGATATTAAGAAACTTTGTCGGATCTGACTGAAATTGAATTGAATGAAAATGAATTATACTGTGCTTATACAATGTCTCCTCGTTTACTGAACTGGGCTCCTAGTTTTTGTTATAGAGGGTCAAAAATGGCCTAAACTGCTTCGAGAAAAGGGAGGTACGGCCGTGCCACTTGTTTTTGCTCGACTTTGCGGGGGCACTGCCGTGCCCACAGATGCACATGTGTGTTATAGTATGTGGCCCTGACAATGGTGTAATAAGGCTTACTTTACAAGCAATTGTGTTTAAAACTAGATCTTTATTTTGTTTAAAATGTCTACAGTTTTCGGCGAGAATTAGTGTGCATATACTTATGTTACGTTTTGGCTATTCGACTCCAATTTAGATATACGTGAACTTTAGTATTCTATTAGCATTGTTTGGGGCTTTACATACACAGGTGATTATGGAATCTCATATAGAACAAAACATGCTCAATCAAAAATGTTATCATATATTAACATGCCGAGAAAGATATTTCACGCTAATGAAGGAACGAACACAGTTTGCATTTATAGTCTTTTTTTCTGGAAAAGGAGGACAAACGAGCGTACGGTGTTAAGTGGTCACCCACATTCTCTTGCAACACGGAGGAAGATGTTCGCGCTTTTTTTGAGGGTACCCATGTCGAGGGTACACATCCACGAAGTCGAAGACGTCGTCGAAGTTCATTCCACAGCTTTGTAATACGTGGAAGAAAGCTCCTTGAAAACTGCACTGTGCAGGACCACCACACATCCAGATGGTGGGGATAATGTCTGTGATGGAGATGATATCCTAACTTGTGGCGTGTTGTGCGAGGGTGGAATGAGGCGGCAGGGATCAGGTGAAACAGCTCTTCGGAACACTCTCCGTGATCAATGCGGTAGAACACACAATGAAGCGATGTATCTACGCAACGCCAAGTGATCCCGCCGTTCACAGAGCACTGGGTCCCTGACAATTCAAGCTGCTCTAGGTTGCACGCGGTCAAATGGATCGAGCTGATACGGAGGTGCGCCAGACCAGAGATGACAGTTTAGTATAGTTTTATATAAATGTGTATCATCAAATTACATTTTCTTGTGTAATTTTGTGATACATAAATGTTTTATGACTGAGTGACAACTATTCTACGAGTTTTGAATTTGTTGCCTGTCTGTCTTTCTAAAAGTTGAGAACGACTTCCATGATCTTAGTACAATTGGTATGTACTTAAGTGATGTTTTTTTATATAAAAGGAGGCAAACGGGCAAGAGGCTCACGCGATGGGGAGAGGTGAGGCAACCACCCATGGACATTCGCAACAACATAGTGTGTCAAGAAATGCGTTCCCGGCCTTTAAGATGGGAGTATGCTTTTTATGATGTGACTGGTTTTTTTCAAACGTTTTTTAATTCTTTTTTTACGCACGTATGTAAAATTGTGAATAGTATATTTTCTTACCATTTTCTCTTCCTTTTCGTTTCTTTTTCCCACTAGAACCGGATTTGCCGGATTTCTCCGACTTATCCTTACTTTTCCAACGACTTAACATAGTCACATTTTTCACACACTCACATTTTTATACATTATCCACTTTATATCGCATTTCACTACACAAATAATGAACCACATAGCACATCATAGCCTTAATTGGAGTATTTTTTACTCCTTAAATCCACAGGCACTAATTGTATCTAGTAATCACTGTCTAGTTCGATTGTAGCACATAAGTTGGGAATCAATTCCATTGCAATATTTAAAAGAATCTGAAAAGATGAGAAAATGATATAATTAAGTTATTCGGGTACAGTTAAAAAGATATTATTGGCAGAAAAGGTTGATGTGGAGCTCAATTTGATGTATAAGAAATACATTGATAAAATAATACAAATTCATTAGGTCGTTTTATAAATTTTATTAATAAAACGACAATTTTCATAATTAATAATTAATAAAATTCAATAAGTGATTTATTATCCTATTTCGAATAAAAATATTTGAATTTGAAAGGGGTATATTACTATGTTTGATTTTTTTTTACAATTTTAACTTAACCATATAATGGCTGTGATTGGAAAAATGTTCCGTCGCTTCATAGCTATGCAGAATTGCGACAACAGTATATGAAAGAAATATCCATTAATAAAATCTTTTATCGATTATAAAATATATTTTATTTTTCGTTGCTTACAATACTTGAATATGTATAATATACAATTGGTTACAGTAAGAGAGGAGGAAGGGAAGCCAGACAGACTGGCTCCGTTACGCGTTACGTTACGCAGCGGTTTACCCTCCATAAGAAGTTATCACATCAAAAACCCAAAAGAGTAACAGCTGCAGTAAATGGATCAATTCGCATACACTTTAAATGAGTAAAGGTATAATGGAAGCGATTATATATTTAAAATAATAACTTAAAATGGTTTATTATGGTACCTTTATTGGTATGGTATTGATATTAAGACATAATCCCGGATTACGCACTGAGTCTCCATCTGGAAAACGGACCTTAGACTTTAGTGTTGTGGTTTGGTTGATTTTACAATGTCGATAAATAAAAGCAATTCATTAGTTTGTTTTAGTTATAAATGTTCTATAAACTACACATACTTTGTAACACTTTCACTATGTGTTTGCGTTTAAAATATTTATAAAAAGAACTTGTGGACTTATTATAGTATTAATTATTGTAACAAGGTGATTGATTAAATTATTATCTTAATATAAAACGCGTGTATTCATGTTCTTCAATGGCCACGAAACATCGGTTTAAATATAATTATAATAAAAATGTAACTTCTACCCAAAAACTTATGTAAAAACACTGTTAACTCATTCTAATGCTTTAATAAGTTTATTATTTAAATATGATTGATTATGCTTAGATAAATGACTGGACGATTTTAATATATTATTGTTATTACATCGCATTTTCATAAAATAAGAGCGCTTTCGCACTGCGTCCGATCAGAGTCCGATCCGTATCGGACGTAGTGCAAAAGCGCTCTAACGGCCGTTCCCAATATTCAGTCTATCTCTTACTTGAGATAAAAATCGTAACTATCGTTGACTTTTCTGTTCCAATAAACTTATCGACGGTCACTCACCTCATCCGTATACGCCGTCTGTCAATGGGATGACGTATAGCTTACCAGCGATAGAATTTTAGAAATTGCAATTCACGCGTCCCAATATAAGGCGATAAGAATGACTTATGGGGTATAGTGGGACAGCTTCAGATTATTGAAAGCTAATTACTGACAGTAGAAGGTAGTAATTTATCTCTATCTGTAGATAGTATATTCGGAATGGCCGTAAGAGGACACGCGAGCGTAAAGATACATCATCGGATTGTCGGTAACACACACAAATAATTATGACAACCAAACTTTGAAACCAACTAGCAGGCCGATATGAAGGAGATTCGTCTTGTGTCAAGTTAAAGGGAGCGACAGTAATCACTAACGGCCAGTATACTTGATTATCCTTCTTAGTTCTAATCCATGCAAAACAGTTTCATGTATTCAAAATTAGGCTTCACAAACAATGACGTTCTATACAATATATGGACATATCATTCGCAGTCTGATAACTGAACGGCAAAAGTGTGCTTAAAGACAAATTAGGCACACTTTTCTGCTTAGTCGTGTGTCAACTGTGTGTCAATGAACAAGCCTAAGTGTGCTGTAAAAAGTGCTTAAATAATACATTAACGACTCAAAAAAAAGATGGTGTGATTTATTATAGGTAAGCTTATTTTATTTATATAAGATTTATATGCAAAAAGCGTAAGTAATTTAGAATGTTAATTTAGTTTGTTTCCTTAGAACTTTCGATTGGGTGAACCGATTTTGATAATTCTTTTTCATTGTATTTGAAAGCTGGTGATTCCCGTGTGGTCCCATTGCAATTTGGTACAGATCTGCCAATGGCAACCATGAGAAAACCATAAAAGTCTTAAATTTGCTATAAGTATGTACGCAACAAATTTACGAATAACTCAGTATCGTGCCAACCGATTTTGATAATTCTTCTTTTAGTGGAAAGGATATACTTTAAAAGTAGATTGGTGATAGTTTGGTTAGGTTCTGCTTATGAGATACATGACTAAGTAACGAAACTCTACAATCCTTAATAGCAAATTAACGTTACTAGGTCGAATCTTTTAATGTTATCAGGATATTTGAGTCACCTACCGTAATGTCGTTATGGTCAAGTAATTGTCGTAGTAAGATATGATGATCAAAGAATCTCCTTAACGACTTGCAGTAAGGGTGCGATCTGTGGCAGAACTGGCTGCAATATAATTGCCATGCGTTTAGGTTGCATTGTAAAATTTGGTAGATCCACACAAATTTAAACGGATTATTAGTAAGTGTAGTTCAGATTCACTAAAAATAAAAATAAAAATTAGCAAAAAAACAAATGACTTCAAAAACACTATTCCAAAACAATAGATATAATATTCACTAAAAAAGTTTAAAAATAATTGCGTTTTTTATACAATCTCATTAATAAATCTAATTCTAATAACGATATAACTACATTTAAAATTTGACTTTCATTTAATTCAAGGAACTTAACATTTAAATAACCAGTTTAACTAATTATTTTATATAAATAAAAATATTATATTTGAGTATTAGTTTCTCTCATTAAAGGTTACCTTAACTTATTAAACATAAAAAAGCAACAAATTTAAACACAATAAATAAACACACAAGCTTTCCCTTTTATAATATGAGTATGATTTTTGATTATTAACGTAAAAAAACCTCCGACTAAACTGATCTTGATCGGAAAATAGGGATAGACTGAAGAACGTAAAAGTTATAGCAACTCTCTTTTTCATCTGGGTTTAAAAAAATGCTTAACTGCTACTCCACTGATGTCACTGTCCAAATCGGGTTCTATATTCAAAAAATGCAGCTGAAACTGAAATAGTATTTACATTGCTGCCTCTTGACCAATAATATTTTAAGCAACTGGAGTAAACGCAGAAATATATACACATAGCAGTGGAACCTGAGTTTTAACCTGATTCCTGCCGCCGAATTCCACCTTCGCACGACACGCCACAAATTAAGATATCATCCCCACCATCTGGATTTATGGCCGTCCTGCACAGTGCGGTTTTCAAGGAGCTTTCTTCCTCGTACTACTAAGCTGTGGAATGAGCTTCCTCGTGCGGTGATTCCGAGACAATACGACATGGGTACCTTCAAAAAAAGCGCGTACACCTTCCTTAAAGGCCGGCAACGCTCTTGTGATTCCTCTGGTGTTGCAAGAGAATGTGGGCGGCGGTGATCACTTAACAGCAGGTGACCCGTACGCTCGTTTGTCCTCCTATTCCATAAAAAAGAGGGTTCATAAGGTGTCATTTGTTGCATGTGCCATATTTCGGTATGATTTTGTATGAGGTGCATTGTCTATATATATATATATATGCATAGAACGTCATTGTTCACAAAAGCCAGATTTTTTTAGATATAATAAGACATAATGTTGATAAGGGGGCAATCTATGTGTTAGACAAAAAAACATGTTTCATGCAAAGTTCGCAACCATGCCGGCTTGACTTGTCAACGAGCAAACCGTTATGTACGCTGAAAATTCACTTCAGGAAAACTACATTTCACTAGATGGTGCTTTACGATAAACTTAATAATTTTACAAAAAAATAATTTAATAATTATTGTTATTTGAAATAATGAACAAAACTTATAAATTTACGTTTTAGTATGCTTTTTAAGTAGATTATTATTAATACAATGAGTAGTCTTACTCTTTGTAATGCCTAAGATTTTTACTTACTGCTGCACTCTACAGAAATAATGCAGAACTAAAACGCAGATCAGTTTCTAGTGAAAGCTTAAAGTTAAGTTTCAAGTTCAACATGAAAGCGCCCGATGCGGCGCCTAGATAGCACAGCCAGTTTTTACAGGTACAGTAAGTACTAAATTTGATGCAACTTTCGCACAACCGTTTGCAACTAAATCTTTTTCACCTCTGCAACTAGATGGAGCCTTTACTGAACTAAAGAAATCGCATAGCTACACAAATTGCTGAAATATATTTTGAATTGAGCCTTCAAACAAAATAAAAAATGCACAACATTTCACAAAATAGATATTCGTGAGGCTTGCATGAGGCTTGCATGGAAACTTAGTATCTAAATCAATAGATATAAAAAAAACCTTTTAGTTTTCAGCTACGTATCCATCCATGAATGATCCAGAAATTATTTTCATACAAAGGTTTTCTTTAAAATTATAAATACAGTGTTATTGGTCATTCGACGTATTTCCGTTAGAATGTGATACTATTTGCAATAAAAAATAGGTATAATTTAACAAATTACTAAAAATGTATTTTTATTATTTAATAATAAAAAAAAGTGGTTTCAATTATTTTTAATTCAGCATATTAGTTCGAATAATGAAAATTTTTATATTTTTTTTTTGCATGTTGTGCATGCTATTTTTTGTGTGTTGTTTAGTTGGGCACGTTATAAACTAAATTCTATGATACCACGGAGCCATCAATGCTGCCTAACCCTAAATACTACGATACACCAATTTCTAATTTTCCAAGATGTTGGAATTTCTTGAAGTAAAACTTCTTTAGACGTGACATGAGGGTAACACAGACTTTTTAAAATCAATTAAAACAAAACATAAATGAAAACAATTTTTAACACATAAAAAATAAAAGTTTAAAAAAAAATTCTAATTGCTCAGTAATATTAAATAAATCTTCAAGTGTATTTGTTTATCTATTACTACTTTTGTAATAAATAAGTCTCGAAACTCAGTCCTTCTACCATAAAAAGATGTGATTCATTTAGTCACTATATAAGGGTCCGTTTGTATTAAGTTATAAAGTTATTAGCTAGGCTAACAACATCTTATAGTGAACATATCAATATTAAAAAATATTATGTTTTAATTTAAATAGATTAACTTGGCCTACGTCTGACACAATGATATTTTTTTAAATTAAAATACAATTTCTCAACTAATATTTTATTATATTGAATTAAATTTCATTTCTTATATACTTTTCATCCCGGAAAATTAAAGATCTCCAGTTAATTTAGAGAGTTAGTTAAAAAACATGGTAACTTATATAGCTTAAGGCACAACAACATATGCAGATAATTCCATAAAATTTGGCATGTTAATTCCTTAAGTCGCCAGTCAACATCTTATTTTCATCCGGGATAATTTAGAGTTCCCGTGGGATAGTTAAAAAATCTAGTAACTTATGCAGCTTAGAACATACGCAATAACTTATGCACCTAATTTAGTGAAATTTGGCATGTTGATACCTAATATCAACGGGCAGAAAATGTGGATAATAAAAAGAACATGGATTTATCAAGGGTCGCTCTACTACCATCAGCTTAGCAGTATTTACAGATGACAGCGTGATGGATGATAACAATATACACACAGACTTTGAAAAGATATTCAATCGTGTTAACTACGAAATCCTACTAAAAACGTTAGAATCTTTAGGCATACACGGTGACCTTCTACGATGGAACTACTCATATTATTATTTTCTACCTTACCAAAATAATTATTCAATACGTTAGAGATGCCGACGTATAAATGTTAAGGACACCAGTCAAAACACCTAAATTATCATTATCAAAAAACACACATAATCGTAGCCACACACTCACCCAAACACACAAACATACATGGACCCCACACTCCCTCCCAAACACGCACACACAAAAGTTAATATAATTTGAGTATTTTTTTCTCTCTTTGCTGTATCAGTTCGTTTGAGTAGGTTATTTAAAAATATAAGAATTTCTAGTTATGCCTATAATTAAAAAAACCAGCAAGTGCGAGTCGGACTCGCCCATGAAGGGTTCCGTAGCAGCAATTAACATAATATAGTAAGGAAAATGCTTTGCCGAAAATCATACAGTGCAAATGATCATTTATACCTATTAAATAAAAAGTACTTACTAAATCTCGTTCAAACCAATTTTCGGTGGACATTTGCATGGTAATGTATATCATATACATGTTTTTTTAGTTTTATCATTCTCTTATTTTAGAAGTAACAGGGGGGGAGGGAACATTTTACCACTTTGGAATTAGTGTCTCTCGCGCAAACTATTTAGTTAAGAAACAAATGATATTAGGAATTTCAACATAATTTTTGATGTCCTATACGCACGGGTATCATGAAAAAAAAATTTTCTATTTCAGTTTGTATGAGCTTCATATACCCATAACAACCCTCTATACAATAATGGCCACTTTATTTCTATTTGAAAACCTGCGAAAAAAATTTTTGATACATATTGCAAAATATCGCTCCTTACTCATTGATAGCGCCTTAATAAAAGACAATTCCTTATGGTCGAGTGCCTTCCCAAGTCTATGCCGTCGCCTTTATATAAAAGCGAATTACTGTTGTAACTTCATTCAACCCTTGATGTCATTACCTACCACACGAACCAATTTATTTGTAATATGAAGTTGGAAATAATATTATTACTTGTGTTATGTCTGGAACCTATGTTGCAGGAAAAGACGGAAAAGTTCCGTTTTTGTGGTAGAGATTTGACGAACACGCTCCAGCTGTTGTGCGAAGCAGATGCCAATTCAAATGAAGGACAACATACCAATAGAACTAAAAGACACATACGCGGACAACGAACACCTGAGCTGTGCTGTGTGAATACTTGCACAATACTGATCTCCTTCTTGTTATAATTAAACGTATGTAAAAACTTATAATATTTATTTTATTTTTAAAATTTACTTGCCTGTGTTCTGTTGAATACCGAAACACTGTACTGATATTTTGAATACATTTATTGACTTAGTTAAAATTGTTTTATTTATATGATAATTAGACCATTTTGTTCTCTTTAAAGAATCTTTGTATATACCTCTAATGTGCGTGGACGAGATATAATATGGAAATAGACCAATGGAAAATTTGCTTCATATCATCACATTTCTTTAACAGATTTTAGATAATAAATTGTTTTTTTTTTTTAATTCTATTAAATAATAATTATAAGTGACTGTAGATTTATAACATTTATAAATTATTTTTCTTCTGAATATTTTGGAAAATTTAAATGCGTCAACCATTTCGTAATTCGTAGACATTTCAAGGCGAAACAGCAGAGACATTTAACGATAACTTGTTTCTTTTTTCAGGTATTCAACTTCGTTTGAAACTTTGAACAACAGTGGGATTAAAATGTGTGAAATATTTTATAATTAAAAATAAATGTATGTAAAAATTGAAAGTGATTTCATTTATAAATTTATTTTTCTTTTATGACATTTTTTATATTCCTTGCAAATTGTTCAACATATTAGAAAATTTAAACTCGTTAAACATTTTCTATATCGTAGAAATCTATTCGAATTTTAGACTTTTTTACTATTCCAGTAATGATGAGCTTTTTGACTATTATATGATTTACTCTTCTTTATTTTTTTTTAAATTAATTTTGAAAT